>NC_081862.1:6007465-6687608 GCF_963259705.1 Myotis daubentonii | reverse complement strand
TATTGCTACATTTCCAGTAGCCTCACAGTTCCTTTAACCTGTCCTCCTGTTTATTAATTGTTTTTTTTCCTGGTTTTTCTAATTGAGTGATATTTTCTCTCTGACTAATAATTCACTGATTTGATCCTCAGCTTCCCTAATATGCTGTGTATTTCTTCCAATTAGTTTTTTACTAGTGTTATGTCATATTTTTAATCTAGAACTTTTCTTTTTTATAGCTACTATATTTTTTTTCATGCTATTGAGCATTTTTACCATGATTGCTCTGAACTCTGATTCAGATAAATTTCTTATCTCTACTTCATTTTTCTCTTCTGAGAATTCTCTAGTTCTTTCATTTTGGGATTGTTTCTTTGTTTCCTACTTTTGGCTTTCTTTTGAGTTTGTGATGATGAGTTATGGAGATCCTCTATCACTGCTTCTTCATCTTATGGCCATTTAAATACACTTCCTCATGTTGTGACCCAACCATAAAATTATTTTAATTGCTACTTTATAACTGTAATGTTGCTACTGGTATGAATCGTAATGTAAGTATCTGATATGCAGATTGGTCTTAGGCAACCCCTGTGAAAGGGTCGGCCGAACGCCAAAGGGGTCTCGACCCACAGGTTGAGAACCGCTGTTCTACACCTCTCAGTCTGTCATGCTGGACAGTGTTAAAGGCTGTTTATGACTAATTAGGTCAGGCAAAGACTCAAAGCCTCAGGAGACCACCTCTGGCTACACACTTGTAGGCTTCTGACTTGAATTGCCCCTGTAGGCAGTCATCCTCAGGCAAGAGATTTTTTGCAACATGGCGGGTGGTGGCTTCTACTGGAGACCAATTGTCATTCTTAATCTCTTTAGTGGCCTAGAGAAAAGTGTTTTACAGTTGGGACTGAATTGCAATATGACTCCGAAATTCCACTCTAAATTTTGCACCGACAGTAACTGGAGACTTGGTTATCTATCTTCTGAGCTGTAAACCCTAAGTCCCTAGGCTTGGCTTCTTCCCTCACAGCTCCAGTGCACTTCACCCTCCCTTTGTCAGAGCACAGGGAAATTTGTGTGTTGTTCCTTTAGGAGGATGCCTGAGTATCCATCAGTCTCTCCCTGTTCGATAGTTGGGGGCGAGAAGGGCAGTGCGGTTGGGGGGTGGGAGGACAGTTGGGGGTGAGCAGGCCAGTAGGCATAGTGGTTAGGGGAGATCAGGCAGGCAGGCAGGCAGGCGAGCTGTTAGGAGGCAGTGGTGCTGGATTTCAAGAGGGATATGTGACTTCTGGATTAGGCTCAATTCATAAACTGGCAGTCGCACATCCCCCAAGGGTCCCAGATTAGAGACAGTGCAGGCAAGGTTGAGGGACACACCCTCCTGTGAACAAATTTCATGCACCGGGCCAGTGGTATATCCATAAATTTATATTTTGTGATTCCAAGAATCATATGCTTGTTGAGGAAATATGGCAACCTAATTAACACATCTTAATAAATACAATATAAGTATTTTGTCAACAGGCTGAAAAGTGATATGTGTGGTTTCATAGGGTCTGTTCTTAATAAAAATGAGGGTGGAAAGGCACACTTGAAAGAGTCAGGCATTGCAAGTTGGTAAATCACAGAGTGCACATAGTTGTGAAAAAATAAGGCAAATGTGACTCATTCATATCCGTACAGAGATGTCTTAAAGTCTAACATAGAGACTCTCACTATTTATTATGTTGGAAAGTTGAAACCATTGTGGGAATCAGTGTAGTTAAGAACAATATGTCTCTGCAGTTGAATATACACAAACAGCCTATCCACTTAAATTTTGGATGTGCTAGTAAGCACATAAATTAAAGGCTCATTTGTGGACATTTTGGATAAGAATTAGCACTGAAACATGGTAATATTCATGGGAAATGTAATATTTCTCATATTTTGAAGGACATCTGGGGCTCTTCACATGAACTGTTAAATGCTTGTAGTACAGATTAAGGCAGTAAAATTTATATTGCCATCATTACCAAAACTAAGGTTATACATTTAAACTAGTCAGCATTAGGAGAGAGCCATGCTAAATTGGTGATAAATTATAAAATTATATGTGGAATTAATTTGGCATGTACTGGCCCAATAAAATATTACTATGCACAGGTGATATCTTGCAAGTATTAGAATAGATCCAAGTGCACCACTAGCACATGTGGCTTTTCCTGAGTCCAAAATGTAGTTGAAAGTGTAGCATAAAAGTTCTAAGGTAAGTGAGACAGTCAATTTTGTAATTAAATGGACATAACTTGCCTCTATATTGTGGGCATCCAGGAGCAATGAAAGTGTTTTAACCGAAATGCTAATAATTCAATACTTGCGTACCGAAATAACTATTAGTTCTTCGGTGAAAGTGCATGAAGAAGTGAGTGTAACGGGAAAATTAGGAAGTTTTTAGTAATGTCAACAAGAGAGTGTGAGCAAGAGAGAGCAAAGTAGAGAAGGAGAAAAGTTGATAGAGGCTTGTCAAGCTATAGGTAGGCACGGATAAATATGTATGTGGACATCATGGAAATTGCTTGCACTTTGTTCAGAATCAGAAAGGTTTTTCCCACTAATGGTCATTCAAGAAATTAAGGAAGATGTACAGGGAGGACAAGATGTCAGAAGATAATACATTCCAGAGTAACATATCAGCGCATACAAGCATGAGCCTAAATAGAGCTTAAGAGTAAATATAAACATTGTTGTGGAAAGAGTAAATAAAGTGTTGCTTTGAATAATTGTTTTCCTTTAAAACATTGCTCTCCAATATGATATCCTCACGTAAGTACTTGTCATTTACAGGAACGCTGTCACGTGGGAGAGGGAGTTATGCAGGCGTTCCTCGCAAAGAGACAATCCCTTCCAGGAGAAATTACCATATATCTCCAAGAGATGATGATTGCACTACTAGTTATAGGTAATGGGCAATAAAGCGTAAGACACCTAAACTATACTATACACTGTCTGTTGTTGAGGTGAAATTCATCTATCATAACACTAAATATTCACCATTGACCAACTGACATATAGTATATTCAGAGTCTTATGCCACCACCATATCTGAGTAGGTCCAAAACATCTTTATCACCCATAAAAGCTCTTTAGGTAAAGCTCTTTATCATACATAAAAGCTCTGAAGGTAAAGCAGTCGCTACCATTCTCTTCCTCAGTCCAGCTTCTATGAAACAGCAACTAGTGTTCTATCTGTATTGATTCACCTGTTTTCCACAGATCACAGTATCAGCATGAAACAGGATAGGACCTTTTGTGTCTGGCTTGTTTCCGTTACCATAAATGTGTCCAAGGGTCATCCATGTGGCAGTAATCAGTTCACCGCCACTTTAATGGCTGGTTAAATATTCCCTTGCAGCTCTAGTGCACACAGCTCATTTACCACTTCAACCGTTGGGGTCGTTTCCACCAGAGGACTGATGTGAGCATTTTGGACTAGTATTTCATAGAAGTCTCCAGTTATTGTCCGTGCAAAATTTAGAGTGGAATTTTGGAGTCATATTGCAATTCAGTGTTAAATGTTTGTTGTAGGAGTTTCCCTTATTTTCCACAGCAGCCACGCCTTGTGCCCTTTCTGTTCCTTGTGCACAGGATTCCAGTGGCTCTAAATTCCCAACAAGCCCTGCTGTTTTCCTCTTCAAACACTGGGACCTACTTAGGAATAAAGTGGTATCTCACTTAGGTTTTGGTTGGCGTTTCCCTAACTACCCATTATTTTGATCCTCTTTCCATGAGCTTGTTAACTGTTTGGGTATCTTCTTTGGAGAAATGACTCTTGAAGCCTTCTGTCCATTTGCATTTTCCTATTTTTATAGAGGTTCATATGAGAGCTGTGGTAAGTGTCCAGATATACTGCGTGTAAGGGGCAGGATTGGAATTAACAGGCCATCTTGTGTTTAACTCAAATTTTACTTTTATTTGCCACAGGCAGTACTATATGCAGTATGCGTTTTGTATTATCTTGGAAGTCTTGTATTCTTTCCTTAGTCGCTCATTTGGAACAGTCCAAATCTTTCAGGAGGGAAGGATCATACTCATTTATTTTCCTTATTAAACAAATGAAGTGCAACATTTTTTTTTGTTTTGTTTTTTACCTGAGGATATATCTCTACTGATCTTGGGAGAGTGGACGGAGGGAGTGGGGCTGAGAGAGAGCTACATCAATGTGAGAGAGATACTTCGATTGGTTTCCCCATGCACAATCCCCAACCCGGGCTAGGGATGGACTCTGCAAACCAGGCTCATGCCCTTAACCTGGAATCGAAACCGGGATCCTGCAGTGCCAAGACCGGTGCGCGACCCACTTAGGCACACCAGCCCGGAGGGTATTGTATAATTTTTTAATCAGAAAGAGCATTTGTCAGCGTGAAACATAAGAATAATACGAAAGTCAGAATTCCAGCCCGTTTTCAGAAAATGTGCCTTCATATGTATTCATAGTCAATTATTTCAGTCAAAGCATTATTCTTCAGCTGAATTTTATATAAGTGTAAGTTCCCTTGTCTACCTCAGCTTTACTGACAGGTGTATAAAAGCATAGGTTTGCCACTTTTTAAGACTTTACTAGGGTCATGTTATACTGACATAAAATTATTCGTTAAGATGTTAAAGTATTTTTATTTGGTCACTGACTTTACAGGATGCACAGGTGGTGCACCATCAACCAGAGGGCCCCTCTGACTTATGGTGGAAGGAGTCGCTGGGATGATTATTACAGCCTCACATGAAATGGGTATGATTGGGGGGCATAACAATTACTGCAACAGCCAATGGGACACCTCTGTAAGAGGCCATGAGTGTGATGCTGGTGGGGATCATAGGATTCACCATCTATGCAAGAGAGAGTGAATCATGCAGTGCAGTAGCTCAACTTATTGGGATTCTCAAGAGCTGCCAGGAGGGAAGTCCCTGTGAGAGATGAAGTAGAAAATGAACTTAAAAATAATGCTATGTTATGGATGGCTTTTTATTTGAAAAGAAATTGTCTTCTGTTATTTACGAATGAATAGAAGCAAATGGTGGGTCTGGGGAAGAAGCAAGAATTTTAGGTCCCTTTGTGAAACTTCTGCATAGAATGCAAAGTTTGAATTCTTCAAGGTTATTTTATAAGTTTTGATTTTAATAAGAACATACTTTAATGTTTAAATTGAATATCTGATTGTTAAAATATTCAGAATAAAGTTTTCCACTAAATGGGATTTCTTGTCTCATTTTACTACAAACACATAAAAGCCATGTGTTTGGATGGTGAGGTGAATTCTTGGCCCTAAATTTCCCAAGGTGTCTTTGACCACAAGTGCATGAAGTCTTTGAAGTGAACTGCATACAAAATGAAGCATTGTGTTACTTCTTCATGGCATGCTGCCCTGTTTCCAGTTGTCGGGGGGAGGTAATCAAATGACATATTCCTGGAAAACCTAAATGGAAAAAAGAATTGAGGCACCTCCAACAAGGCTGTAAAGCAATTGTTCACCTCCTTCCTGTGGCATTTTGTATGTCCTCAATCTTTAAAGGAATAGTATAAGTAGGAAGAAAAATTACATGTGGAATTATATAAATGTTTGAACAAGTCTAAATGTAAGCATTCTTTTGTTAATTGAAATGACATCAAAACTTTCTGAAGTGGGAATAACACGATTGAAACAGAATTTGCCACTTAACAAGCTTTCCTGACTATACCTCTGAATTAAATAAACAAAAGTGCCCTTTGATTGATATATGTGTTTTCCTATAGAAATGCTCCTGCACTTCCTCTTCAACTTTTTGACATTTAATATATGCTCTCCAAACATCGAGTTATCTTGAAGCCTCAGTATTTTTAGGAGTGAATGTCAACAAACGTCCCAAATGGGAAAATTTATAAAAACTCACTTGTTGGACTGTTGAGTGTATAGTTATCAACAAGCCTTCCAAATTCAATTTTAAAAATCTCCCCCAAAATATTTGGTTTCTTAAAGTTATTTTTACTGGAATACTGTATGGGAAATTAATTATGGAAGCTGGAACCTCAACTTTTTAAGGGCCTTAATGTCTAGCCTGTCAAAGTTGGGGATGGTAGGGGGACAAACCCTGGTCCGTATGGCTCAGGGAGCCCCTTTTTCATTGCCAGCTGGAATGCTGCTGGATTGGTGAAATACCTAATAAAGCCATTTGGACGCCAAATTTACTCAGCTTAATTTTACCACTGTAGGTTTGTACTCATAACGTACTATGGTATAGAGAAATACTAGACAAACAATACAAAACTTCGCATCATGAAATAGATCACTTTATATACAATCCCATGGGGAAGTGGACTAAAAAGGAAGATTAAAGGGGAAGAAGGAACAGCATAAAAATCCTGACCATGACAAAAGGCTCCTTCTCGTATTTCTAAACGGATATTCTGGGTATCAAAACCCTAAGCTAAGTACATACTTTTATACATATTTTCATTGATTTCCAGAGGAAGGGAAAGGGAGAAAGTGTTAGAGCCATCAATGGTGAGAGAGAATCCTTAATTGGCTGCTTCCTATAAGACACCTACTGGGCTAAGAGCCCACAATGGGGACATGTCCCAGCCTGGGAATTGAATCCTGACCTCCTGGTTCACGGGTCAAAACTCATCCACTGAGCCAAACAGGCCAGGCTTTGTCTCTTCTTTATTCAGAGTCTTCCATTTGACATTCGTGTGCTCCAGCTGCCCTGTATCCAGGCTGCCTGACTGCTGTTCAGATTGGTGGACTCTAGGGTACATTCTAGTAGTAAGGAACCTACTATGTGTGCCTCACTCTCCCCGCTTGCTTTCTGATGTCCTAGAGACTCTGCCCATAGGGCCTTCATGTACAGGATCTCTGTGCACCAGCAGTCACCTCCTATCCAGGTCTCTTCTGTGAACATCTTCATAGATGCAGTTCCTATCTAAGCTTTCTAAGCCTCATTGCCTTGATACTATGCTTTTCTGAATATTGTGATGGAAAGTCCAGATTGCAATATAGGATTTTTCTGGATTTCTCAGTTGTGGTCTCCAGGACAAATAAAACGTCAAGTGCAGGACACTTGGTTTTAGAGCCAACATGCAGCAGTGAGTTTTCTTTTGTTGTGTCTTAATATGCTGGGTTTTTAAAATTAATTCTTTAGAGAGAGGTGAATGGAGAGAGACAGGCACAGAATGCTAATGACAGTGGGCAATTCCAGAGGAGGACATGCTGACAAGAGCTTTACATAAGTTGGCCCCACAGGTGAATCTCCCCACAAGGTAATTGGCAGGATCACTATGTGTGGAGGAATTAACACCCAGACCACAGGATGTTTTGCCTTTGCCCTTCCTCCCTCAGATCCTGCCAATTTTTATGCTTTTCATCAAATGCCAGAGGTTCTAATTCCCATTATGGACACTACTCCATGTCAAGATGGGAATGGGAAGACAAGGTGCATGTCAGACAGAGGGACAGGGAGAGGGAGAGGGAAAGGGAGAGAAAATAATAGAGAGGATGAGAAAGAGAGCGTTTGCTGTAAGAGATATATATTTTCTGACCCTTGTTCTCTTATCCTCTTTTTTGGGGGGTTGGGGAGGTCACCGACAGTTACAGAGACTTCAGCATTTTCTTTTCCCACTAGAAGAAGCAGAGTGGGCCTGGCCAGTGTGGCTCAGAAGGCCTATGAACCAAGAGGACATAGTTCAATTCTCAGTTGGAGCAGGGGCTGGAGTTTACGCCTGGATCCCCAGGTGGATGTGCAGGAGAAAGCCAACCAATGATTTTGTCTCATTATTGATGTTTTATCCATCTCTCCCTCTCCCTTCCTCTCTGAAATCAATAAGAAATATACTAACAAACAGAAAAATGAGCTCCTAAGCTGATGGGCCCAAGCTAGAAGAGTGGAAGGTTGAAGAGAAAGAAAGGAATGGCAATAAAAAGAGAACGAAGGGCCAGGTGCTGTATGTGACAAGCTAGGAAGCTGCTGACAGACAGTAGAGAGCAGCAATCACATGAGTGGCTGGCACTGAATGAGAGGCAGTAGAAGGAGAAAAAGCAGGACTGACTTCCTCACAATTAGGGAGACATACAGGCAAATGGAGGCCTGCACCTGGGCCTGGATGTGTGGCCTTCTCCCTAGGTGCTCCTCTGGCAGGCCACTCAGTGAGCAAACTGAGACAGCCTAGGGCCAGAAAGCAGTGGCAGGTGGGCAGGGAGCCTGTTCCTTGCTGGCCAGCTAACTGTCCACTGACTGTGGGATCCAACAGCACACTAAGACATCTCTCTTTCACTTGGTTGTATTGACCCTCAGGGTGGCCCTCCATACCCCCATATCCCCGGGGTGACCTTCACCTGTGTCCACTTAAGTGCTCTCCGGGAACTGGCTTGGGGTTGTCCACTCTTCAGACCCGGGGCCTGTCACTGGCTCAGACTTGCTTTACCATTTCCTTGATTGATGGGAAGGAGGATCATGAGGGGAAAGTATTTGAACATTAGACCATCCTCTACCAAAGGATGTCCTATTCTTAGGACAGGACACAGAACAAAGCAGAGGTTTATTCCAGCTCAGTATTTTGCTGAAAAGAATGTAAATGTGTTTACAGGCCACAGGAACTTGAATTCAAGAAGGGGCTGGATCCAGGGGAATGACAGGCATGGACTTGTGAGGCCAGGGCTCTGGCTCCCTGGCAGGCTGATGTCCCTTTCAGTACTGGGGGCCTGACTTGTGCACAGGGAAGCCCTACCATGGAGCAGCCAGAGGTCAGTGATGGAGGCTCCCAGTGGTGAAAATTTTAGTCCAAGGACTGGACTAGTTACCTCTGACGGCACCAGAGAAGTTGTACCTCGTTGGTGCTCACTGGAAGCCACTTGTTCCAGTCCCTGTGGACGCACCTTGTGTGCGCTGTCCCACTGAACAATCACAGAGGTGAGTGAGTAAGTACCGGTGCACCAGAAAGAACCACCAAACCAGAAAGGATACATGGTGATGTGATCTACTGGAACCAACCTCATCCAGCCTAGTGTCTGCGCATCACGATGCTCATGCCTTCTTACTTGGCCAGTATTTGCAGGTGGGAGAGTCGTGGTAACATGTCATGGAGAACACCAGACGGTTAACATCCAGTTCTCTTTATTACTGACATTTATTCACAACCATTCAAACAAAGGTAATCACCGCATCTACCACCCAAGCCTCAATCCCTCCCCCTGAGAGATTCAGGTGCATATTTCTAACTCCTTAGGACAAATCTCCCCAGAGAAACCATCCAGTCCCCTGTGAGCATTTCCCCCCAACCTTGAGTAGCTGTCTGAAACTGGCTGCTGTGTTCCTGAATGGTATACTTATGTCTGGGCTTCAGTGCCCAAGTGCCCAGAGTAAAACCTATGAGATGTGCACCCAGCTAGACATTCAAGCAACAGGATCACAGAATGGGAGGTGGGTCATGGAAGGTTCTACAGCCACAGTGAGGACAGGGGTAAGCACAGAGCCAGACCATGCTGGGCTGCCCCAACTCCTGAAGCATATGCTTCAGCACGGCATGCATTTGGGCAAGTCGGCCCAGGTTGATGGTGCCGCTCGTTTCCTCGTAACGAAGATTATTTCTTCACTATTTCTTTACAACCTCAAGACTATGAGAAATTTGCATTTACTCTCCGGGCTTTAAATCATGCTCAACCCACTCAACGGTATCAATAGAAAGTCTTACCACAAGAAATGTTCAACAGCCCCACTATATGTCAGGCATATGTGCATCAACCTTTAAAAATAGTCAAAAAAAGATTTCCTAATACTTTAATTTATCAATATATAGATGATATTTTAATAGCTTCTGAAATTCAATCACAATTACAGGAGATTTACCAATACCTCCTTGAAAATTTCTAAGACTATAGATTAGAAGTAGCCCCAGAAAAGAAACAATGGCAGGAGTCATGGAAATATCTGGGGCAAAAATTAATAGATGTCTCCATTATTCCACAGAAGGTTCAAATTAGAAGAGACAGTATACTCTAAACGATTTTCAAAAGTTATTAGGAGACATTAATTAGTTGAGTCCTAGCCTTGGTATACCTACTTATCAATTGACTAATTTATTTCAAATCCTAAAGTGGCCATCAGAAATAAATAGCCCACATGTTTTAATCCCTGCTGCAGAAAAACAATTAACTTGGATAGAACAGCATATACAACAAACACAATTAAATAGAATTCTCTCCATAGACAATTTTAAATTATTAGTTTTCCACACTGAGCATTCTCCTACAGGGTTACTTGTTCAAGATAGTAATGTTATTGAAAAATTTTCTTGCCTCATAAATCACAGAAAAAAAATACAGACTTATATTCAAACAATTTGCCAAATTATTTACAAGGGAAGATTAAGCTTAAGACCATTATGTAGTTTAGATCCATAATAAATTACAGTACCTTTTACTCTCAAAAAAATTCAAAAATTGTTTCGAATATGTGACAATTAGCAAACTGCCTGTGCTCAATTTTTAGAGAAAATACATAATCATTATCCTACAAATAAAAGGTTACAATTTCTTAGGAAAACTCAATGAATATGGCCTCATCATATTATAGCTAATGAACCAATTCAAGGCCCTACTGTTTATACCAATGCTAACAAGCTAGGAATAGCTCGGGTTTTCATTTTCAACAACTAGCAAAGGTAATTCATTATCCATACACTTCAGTACAATGCGCAGAACTATTTGCCATTGCTTTATTACTAAATTTTCCTCAAGCTGTAAATATTGTCACTGATTCTCAATATGCAGTAATTACTCACTTACTAAAAGCTTTTGCAGTAATGGAAATACCTCAAAATATTAAGACTGACAATGGTTCTGCATATCTATCTACAAAATGTCAAACATTTTTTCAATTTCATCATATCACTCACATCACTGGCATCCCTTGTAAAAATACACGACCAGATATTATTGAAAGACAAAAATCACACCTTAAAGGAAATGCTCAAAAAACAAAAAGGGGGAGAATCCCCTAAATGAAGACTATTAACAGCTCTATTTACTTTAATTTTTTTAAAATTAAGATGAGACTGACAGTACTGCTGTTCAGCGACATTGGGTAAAGGAAGTTTCACAAGAATTCAATCAACCTGTGTTTTATCATAATGAGTCCTCTCAGTCGTGGGATCCTGCATGGATCCTACGATGGGGACAAGGTTATGCTTATATTTCCACAGGTAAAGAAAAGTTCTGGCTTCCTGAGAGGCGTCTTAAGCGGAGACATGGGAACCAAAAGGAAGTTCTACTTAAGTGATCTGACCAAGGATTTCTCAGAGATGAGGTTGACGGGGCCTCCTCCCCGCAAAGCTCTATGGTCAATGCAACATTCATCTGTACCAACCTGGGGTCAGGTGAAGAAGCTTACCCAAGAGGGAGAAGAACTGGTTTGGTGTCATGGTAATGAAGTGACTCCATCGACTTTGTTCCTTGCTATGCTTGCACTAATAACCACTCAGGTAAATGCTGATAATCACACATACTGCGCTTACATTCCTAATCCCCCACTAAATAGAGGTGTTTCTTGGTTGGATTCAAAGGTTCGAATTTATGTTAATGACTCAAATTGCTTACCCGGACCTTATGATGATCGAGGTCCATTAAAACCAGAAGAGGAAGGTAGAGTCATAGAAAATCATACCACTGAAACGCAGGGAGTGCCAATATGCTTAGGTCAAGGAGACCATTGTTTAACAATACAGGCACAAGCCCTGCTGAACATTTTGAAAACACTACCACTGAAACAAAAAAAAAGGCATTTGATTCTTCTGAGTGCCCATGGGTTTAAAAATGTTAGTTGGGATAACAACAGTACACATCCATTACTTCCCCCATGTCATGTTCCAAAGTTTATGCACTTGTCCGATTGGGTCCATTGGAAATCCTGTCGAAGAAAGACAGTTCCGGTTTTATCTAATACTTCCTATGGAAGTGTCATTGATTGGAGCCCTTCAGGTTCTGCCCGTTCCAAAGCCAATGGAGCTGATCTATGATAGCATAGAGGAGATAACAAGCCCATATCCACACAAGCGAATGTGAGCATTGTGTGGCATGATGGAGGATTTGCTCCCCCAACACCTCATCAAGAAGGACATCCTGTTGAATCTGATTTATGGAAACTGGGGTCTGCCTTACACTCTTTGAAAACATATATTTGCATAAAATAAGCAAATCTATAAAAATAACTCTGGGAATTACACCTTACAATTTTATGCTATCAAAACTGCCTTTGTACAAGCCTGTGTTCGATTACCATTTTTATTAATGATAGAAGATCAAATTGTAAGTCTGCAAAGACAAATGCATATGAAATATAACTAGAATTATTCATCAATTTGCATTACTCCTGTACCTTAGAATGAAAGTCTGTTTCCATGGGAAAAGTTTAAAAAACATTTGTTCAATCATAAAAATCTAACAAAAGAAATTCATAAATTTAGAATCTCATATACAAAAAATATTTCAAAATAAATTGCATAAATTAACTGGGCAAAATGTGTTAAAAATATGGTTAAGGAATTGCAACAATTAAATCCTATACCCCATTTACAAGCCACGTTAGGAGCTTCTGCTGGAATACTATTATTAATACTCTATCTCTGTATCATTATATATTTAGTCTTCCAAGGACTTGGGGAAGCCAAGCAACTAATTAAGAGAAAAATAGCTGTGTTATCTCTGATGCTCCATCAAATGAAGCAAGAAAAAAAGGTGGATTTGTAGCTGGACATTTGTAAACGAGGATCTGATGTCCTGCCAAGAAGAAGTGAATATTCTATCAGGAGCACAGCGTGACTTGCAAGCGAGTCATGCTGGGTCAACACTGCACACGATCTTGAGTTCCAGGAACATTTGCCTCCATGAGAAAGGCTAGGATAAAATACTCATGGGTGTAGAACAGAAAAGGAGGGCACAGCTGCAATTTTTCCTCAATAAGCTCTTGTAATAATGTAGAACAAAACAAGATTTAATTGATTAACTGCTGATGCACTGACCTTGTACCAAACCCCAATGAAAGCAATGGTGAGAGTTCAAAGTTTGCTACATGCCTAAGCGAGCTGTAGCCCTCTGTCCGGCATCAATCATCCTATATGGCCGTCTTACCTCTGCGTCTTTGGTTCATTAAACATCCCTCATCAATCTGGACAAAATAGATATATTCCTAGAAAAATACAATCTTCCAATACAAAATCAGGAAAAGGCAAACAACGTGAACAAGCCAAAAACTAGTGATAAAATTGAAACAGTAATCAAAAAGCTGCCAGAAAACAAATCCCTTTACCAGATGACTTCACAGGGGAGTTTTACCAAACATTCAAAAAGAAGTAAAACCAACCTTTCTCAAACTCCTTCAAAAAATTCAGGAGAAAGGAACGCTTCCAAGCTCTTTTTATGAAGCCAGCATTACCCTAATCCGAAAAATAAAAATAGACACCACAAAGAAAGAGACTTACAAATTAATATTCCAGTTGAACAGTGATGCTGCAATCCTCAACTAAATTCTAGCAAACTGGATCCAGTATTACATTAGAAAGATCATACACCATGAATAAGTGGGATTTATCCCAGGGATAAAAGGCTGGTACAATATCCGCAAATCAATAAGCATGATACATCGCATAAAAAAAATTGAGAGACAGAAACCACACAATCATATCATTAGATTCAGAAAAGGCATTTGACCAAGTGCAACAGGCTTTTCTGATAAAAACACTCAGCAAAGTGGGAATAGAAGGATCATCCCTCCCCATATGAAAGCCTTATATGAAAAACCTACAGCCAACATCATACTCAATGGGCAAAAACTAAAGCCATTTACCTCAAGAACAGGAACAAGACAGGGATGCTCGCTTACACCACTTCTGTACAAAATGGTACTGGAACTGCTAGCCACAGTGATCACAAAGAAAAAGAAATACATGGCTCCCAAATTGGAAAATAACAAGTATATTGTCATGATTTGCAGATGACATGATACTGTACATAGAAAACCCCAAAGACCACATCAAAAAATTAGTAAACTTAATAAATGAATTTGGCAATGTAGCAGAGTAAAAAATTAATGCCAAGAAATGTATGGCATTTTATACAAAAATAATGAACTTACACAAAGAGAGTTATCCCATTTATCATCCCACCAAAAAAATTAAGATACCTAGGAATAAACTTAGCTACAAAGGTAAAAGACCTCTACTCAGAAAACTGCAAGATTTTGAAAAAGAGATAGAGGAAGACAAAACAGATGCAAGAACATGGCATGTTAATGGCTTGGTAGAATCAACATCATGAAAATGGCTATACTACCCAAAACGAACTATAGATTCAATACACTCCATGTTAAAATACCAACAGCATATTTCACAGATCTAGATTGAACTCTCCAAAAATTCATCTGTAATAAAAAAATGACCCTGAGCCCGAACAGGTTTGGTTCAGTGGATAGAGCGTCGGCCTCCAGACTGAAAGGTGCCAGGTTCAATTCTGATCAAGGGATGTACCTTAATTGGGGGCACATCCCAAGTAGAGGGTGTGTAGGAGGCAGCTGGTCCATGTTTCAGTCTCATCAGTGTTTCTATTTCTCTATCCCTCTCCTTTACTCTCTATAAAAATATCAATAAAAGATGTTTAAGAAACAAACAAATCCCAAATAGCTGCAGCGATCCTGAGAAAGAAGAACCAAGTAGGAGGGATCTCAGTACCAGATATCAAGCTGTTTTACAAAGCCACTGTTCTCAAAAATGCCTGACACTGGCACAAGAATAGACATATAGGCCAATGGAATAGAATTGAGAACCCAGAAACCAATCCAAACCACTAAGCTCAGTTAATATTGACAAAGGAGGCAAAAACATACAATGGAGACACAACAGTCACTTCAATAAATGGTGCTGGGAAATTTAGTCAGACACATGCGGAAAATGAAGCTAGGCCACCAACTTGCACCATACACAAAAAATAAACTCAAAATGGATAAAGGATTTAAACATAAGATGGGAAACTAAAAATATTAGAGGAAGCCACAGGCAGCAGAGTCTCAGATATATGCTGAAGCAATATCTTCACCGACTCAGATCCTGGGGCAATGGAAAATAAAGTTAAAATTAACAAATGGGACAACATCAAAATAAAAAAACTTCTTCATAGCAAAATAAACCATCAATAAGACAACAACAAAGCCCACTGCATGGGAGAACATATTTGCCAATGTTCTCTGTGATAAGGGTTTCATCTCCAACATTTACAGGGAACTCATACAACTTAACAAAAGGAAGATAAACAGCCCAATCACAGAAATAGGCAACGGAACTAAAAAGATACTTTTCCAGAGAGGACTAAAGGAAGGCCAAGAGACACATGCTCAGAATCACTAATCATCTGAGAGATGCAAATCAAAAGGACAGTGAGGTACCACCTCACAGCTTTCAGCATGGCTATCATCAACAAATCAAAAAAGGGTGAGTGCTGGTGAGGACAGGGAGAAAAAGGAACCCTCCTTCACTGCTGGTGGGAATGCAGACTGGTGCAGGCACTATGGAGAACAGTATGGAGTTTCCTCAAAAAACTAAAAACGGAACTCCCATTTGACCCAGTGATCCCACTTCTAGGAATATATCCCAGGAACCTAGAATTACCACTCAGAAAGGATACATGCACCTCTATGTTCACTGCAGCACAATTTACAATAGCTAAGATTTGGAAACAGCCTAAGTGCTGGTCAGCAGATGAGTGGGTTAAAAAGCCGTGGTACATCTACACACTGGCATAGTATGCTGCCGCAAAAAAGGAAGGAGCACTGACCATTTGCAACAGCATGGATGTAGCTGGAGAGCATTATGCTAAGCAAAGCCAGTCAGTCCGAGAAAGATAAATATCACATGACCTCACTCATCTGTGAATTATAATGAACAATATAAACCTATGAACAAAAACAGATCCAGAGACAGAGAAGCATGCATCAGACCATCACCCTCAGAAAGTAGGTAAGGTAGGGTGGGACTAAGGGGGAGAGATCAACCAAAGGACTTGTATGCATGCCTATAAGCCTAGCCAATGGACGCAGACACCAGGAGGTGAGAGTGAGGGCATGCTTGCGGGCGTCGGGGTGGGAGTGTGGGGGCAGTGGGAGATAAGAACACATATGTAATACCTTAATCAATAATAAGAAAGAAAGAAAAGGAACCCAGGAACTTAAGATCAGGTGAGAATTCACACACTCATACTCATGCACACCCAGGCACAGGCACACTCACACCAGGAAAGGACTCTGCAGCTCTCAGTGGGAATCACCTCTTATCTCCCAGCCTGGCCACTGCTTTTTCACCAGCTGAACCAGAGGACAAGGATGAGTGAAGGGCCTGTTGCTCTGTGGAAAGCGACCTCTCACTCCTGGACATTGCCCACTGTCCAGCAGCCACTTTTCTGCCCCTTCTCTGTCCCCCTTGCCCTGAGCAGGGCTGGGCTGTCCTGAGAGCCCACAGACTTGAGGAGCCAGATCCCTGGGGAGCTGGCGCCGGGGGCTGTGGGGACCCCTTTGTCAAGTGCAAACTCGGCCGGCTGAGGTCACACAATAAAGGCAAATGCCGGAGTTCCATGAACTGTTGCGTGTAAGTCTTCTCAGCGAGCTCCCACTCTGGCACAGCAGGCGGACAGCCTCACCCCAGGAAGCCTGGTTTGGACCTAAGGCCTTCACTCCAAACAGGTAGGAACTCATTTTCAGATGGAAAACGCTGGCGGGGAGGTGCTGCGGGTTACCAGTGACTATAGCAAGTTCACCCCTGGAGACAGCAAGTTCACCAACAGAGACAGCAAGAACCCAGAGTCTGTGCTTACCTTTTCCAAAGGCCATGCTTCTCACCAGGTGGTCTCCCGCTCAGCAGAGAGGTTGGCAGGAAGGAAGAGGTGACAGGTGGCACCTGGCAAGCATCCTGGGTCTGTACCCTGGTTCCTTTGTGGGCAAAATCTCTTGAGATCACGAGATCAGGAGCAAACAAAGTACCGGGGGCAGGAGGGGGGCTGTGTCTTAACAGGCCAAGAGAAGGTGGGGACAGGGGCACCTGTGCCACACCCACCAGGCTGCAAGGGGTGGCAGAGGGTGGGTGGTTGATAGGGGGACCCTGTGCTTCCAGGCATGAGGGTGGGGGCAGTCTCAGATATGGAGGGAGAAAGAGGAGGCCGTGACCCCCAGCTAACCTCCCACTCGCCACCCCTGGTCTGTGTTTCTGGGGACCCCTTTCCCTCTGTGGTTGTGGCTGCCACTTACCTACCTGGTTCCCTGGGCCAGGCTTGGCGCTCCACTCCCACCCCACCACAGCCCTCTGTATAGAAAAGAGCTCCCTGCCCTGGGCTGGTCCACTGTCCCTGCTGTCTGGATGGGGACATGTTAGTAACCCCGGGGCAGAGGAGAGCTGGCCAGATGCAATTACATTGTCTCTCTCCACAGGGGCTCGCTCTCCTCAGTCTTCCCCTGGGGTTTGGGCCACCAGAGCTCTGTGACAAGCCCTGAATCCAGCCTTTGCTCTGCTCACCTCCCCTAAGCCTTCAGGTGATGGCAGCCTCCCTGCCTTCCTCCCCCCTCATGAAGGGGTTCTCCTCTTACCAACAAATCCCTTTGGCACAGTCACCCCTGGGCCTGGAAGCAGAACAGAGTGGGCAGGAGGCTCCTGAGGAGGAGCAGGCCAACAAAGCTGAGGAGAGGTGGGGAGGCACCAGCCACAGCCTGGTGCTCAGGCGCAGGCACAGCTGCTCTATGCTGAACATTAACCCAGGGCTCTCCTCTCAGGTGGTGCCTCCAGGGGGCACAGGGGGCCTGGCATGCTCAGTCTGACAGGTTTTGCTGCCTGCTTTTCCATAGTCTCTTTAGGAGACAAAAGTCAGGCTTGTGAGGAGAGAGGGAGAGGGGAAGAGCAAAGCTGAGGCCCAGCCCTGTCATCAAAGCTGGCCTGAGGCATCGCGTGAGGGTCTTTGGAAATCAGCTTCTCATAGTGCGGAAGGGCTTGTAATAAGAATAGAGCCACAGTTGTTTAATAATTACTTGCAAACTATAAATACGAGGCCCTGGGACACTGGAGGATGAAACAGGCTCTACTGAAAACATAGGCTGCCTCCATGGCCCATTACTCAGAAAATAATTGCATTTTCGGAAGAGACCAGGCACAGGACAGGCTTTGATTTGGCAGCAGTGCCCACATCCTGACCCCCTCTTGGTGTCTTTCTCAGGAAGGCTGACCATTCCAATCTCATCCCAGGAAGGGCCTGAGATGATCCTAAAGTCATAGAAGTTTAGTCATCTTGTGGTTAGACTTTGAGCTCCTGAAGGGCTAGACAGCAGGCTCTCCCCTCCCCTTTCCATGTCACACTTGCAGCTGGCAGCTACAGGTAGCTATCTTCACTCCTTAGTGGCTGAGAGCCAAATTTCCAGGGTGAGCAACTTCTCTCACCATACTGACCGCATCCTTGGATAAATACTCATTGTGTGGTTCAACCCTGTCTCTGCTTAACTTGGCTCTAGTAGTGACAGGCAGCCTCAGACGCATTGTGCTGCCTTGCTCTTACTCACTCAGACTTGGGGAATATTCAGAATCTGCAAACTGTGAGACCTTATCCGAGAGGGGGAGTGGGCAGAGGACACTGTGTCCCTGTCATGCAGGTGACCCTGCATCTCTTCACCATAAGGTATGGGGAAGTCGTGGGGGCGGAGCATAACAGCAGGGTGGTGAGGCTGGGTTCTTGTGTGTCCCTACACTGCCATTCCTCCAGAGGTTCCCCATGCCTACAAAGTAGCAGAGTTTAAGGTTTCCAGCTACATAGATGGAGGAATGAGGACAAATGAGGCAACTGCACTCAGCCCCAGTGGATCTGGGATTGTCACCTAGAGCAGAGCAGATAAAAAGCAGAAACAGAAACAACTCCACTATTTCACCTGGGAACTAGAGATTCAGCCTAGCCCTCCCACCTCTCTCCTAGATGCATTTGGCAACTATTTGACCTGGGGTCGCTGCTAATATCATTCTCATAGCTACACACAGTCTCTCCTCACAGAGTTTAGGACGAAAATAGAAAACACACACACACAAACACACACACAATCACACACAGCAAAAAGCAAGAAGACCGTTGTCTACAAATGGCCTTTTGTAACTAATTCTTTCATGAAAACAAAGGTCCTGGTATGGAAAGATACAGATGCAGGAAGACTCCTGCCTGAGGGTTGTACAAGGAGGGGCCATCAGGGGCTTAGAAGGATCCTGTTCAGGGCATGAGGAAAGGCTGCACAATTTCTGAGAGAGTAAAGTGCTTGGCCAATTTGAGAATGCAAGGGACACTGGGGCACAGGGGAGGGTCATAGAGTGACACAGACCGCAATGGATGCATCCTGGAAGGTGAAATTCAAAGGGAATCTATTTGAAGTTTGTCCACCCTTATGTTCATGATGATCCGGTTGCTTGTCAGCATTGCAGAGATTGATGCACTAAAAAGACAAGGTCTGTTATATGAAAAGCAAAATGCAGGCCACCCAACTGATTACATAATACAACCCTATTCTTGTAAAATTAAATGTGAATGTAACATTCATTTATTCCAGTCCTTCACCCATTGCCTCACAATGTTCACTATGTTCCTAGGTCACAGTAAGCCTGCATAAGGAAGGGGGAATTAAAGTTCCTGGGCCCCACTCTCCTGGGAAATCAGCAATTCATATTTATGAATCTCATAAAGCAGTCCACATGTCCACTAAAAATGCTAATGCTAGTTATTGTAAATTATTTTCCTGTATTTTTTACAAGGCTCTCTATCATAATTGCCTCTCCTGGAGTAGTGATGTAGAGCTGTTTTCATTTTAGAAACATTAAATGTGTCAATCAACAAGCACTGCATTGTAATGATCACCCTTGTGACTTAAAAACCCTTCAGTGATGGAAGAGAGGGAAGCTGGAATGTTTTTGTAGGAGCTGCTGTGTGTGTGTGTGTGTGTGTGTGTGTGTGAGTGTGTGTGTGAGTGTGTGTGCGCGCACACACTCCTGCACAGCTGAGAGAGGCTGAGTCTAGCCTGTCCTGTGAGGGGATGAAGTAGGGATGAGGTGAAAGGGGTAAATCCTTTTTTCTACAATCACCTACAGTAAGCCTAAGGGGGAAAGAAGCTGCATTCTCAAACTAAGCATGCTTTACGTGGATAAAACCTACAGTCCTTACTGACTAAGGAACTTAGCCTTTTGATGTTGTAGCCAGACTCATGCCAGGACATTTTGAACTTTAATGCTGTCAGTTGTTTTCAGGTGGAGACAATAAGAAGAGGAAGAATAAACAGTGGTCCAAAGCAGGGAGGGCAAATCAAGAAGGAATTTGGGGCTGATTTTTGCTTCCATGACACCCACTGTACAACAGGCTCCTGATGTCCTTACAGGCACATGCAATGGACTCTGGACGCCCAGTTCTCTGCAAGAATAGCCGATGTGAAAGGTCTTGGAGAGAATTCCGGGTGGCCAGAGTGCATTCGCCACAGTGTGTGTCCCAATTTGTGTGAACCACACCTTTTGAAAATTCTTTTCGCATATCTATCTAGGAGCCCAGAGGGAAAGGCAGGAACCTTCACCCCTGGCGGCATCCCTTCTCCCAGATTCGGGCCTCACAGAGACTGGACTTGAAGAGGATAGAGCCATCCCAATTTGAGTAACTGTTGGGGGATAGGTTGGGTGTGTGGAGAGGAACCCTCAGCTGAAAGCCAGCTGCTCACTGACAGGCGGGGGCTCTCACAGCTCCAGGGCCTTGGCCCAGCCTCAAAGCAATTTTTTGGGAAGGCGATGTAGGCTGCCCTACCAGACCTGGTCCAGTCCTGCCTGGAAAGGGTGTCCACTGGTACCTCCTCTTATTGCTAAGCCTCAAGATTGTAACAAAATACTTAGAATCCTCAGAGTTCAGGATCAATTTGCATGGAGATCCCTCCTCCCCTGCCAACCTGGTTGGGGAGGGGATGAGAGAGTCAGTGTTGAGTGTCCTTCCACCTGTCAGAGTATCAGTGGGCAGAGCCCTGAGGTTTCTCCCCCATGGCTGGGCTCTACTCCCCTCTCTCTCCTCAGGACACAGGTGACCTTTCCCAAGGACAGTTCCTGTGGGTACCTGCACTGATGCCTCTCCCTCCCCTCCAGGTTCACCTGAGTCACCCAACTCTGTTTTCCCCCTCTTCTCCAGGTCCTGGGACTAGCCAGCCTGGACCCAGCCTCTGCCTTGTCCAGCTGTGGCTCAGGAGGTGTGCTGGGTGTGCTGGGTGACATGAACTGCAGCCCCTGGCAATTATAACCTTGCTTCTTGGGAACAACAATGACTGTGAACCGCTCCCACACTCCTGATTGATGGTTTCACAGGGGAGAAGGGGAATCTAGCTAATAGACATCTGCTGAAGCCGTCCTGTTTACCATGTTTCATTCCAATCAGGCAAAGGCAACAGCCTTCTGAAGAGGGTCTATCTCTCTGAATCATTTGGGCAGGAGCAGGCAGGGGTCACCCAAAGGTCCTCTCTGACTCTTGGCTTCTAAATAAACAGCTGAAAGTCAATATCCCAAAAGGCAGCTTAGGGTGGAAGAATCTTGGTGGCCTTTATTTCTTAACTATTGGCTAAGAGGGTAGAGTTGTATCAGTTATATATATATATATATATATATATATATATATATATATATATA
This sequence comes from Myotis daubentonii, assembly GCF_963259705.1. Classification (NCBI taxonomy): domain Eukaryota; kingdom Metazoa; phylum Chordata; class Mammalia; order Chiroptera; family Vespertilionidae; genus Myotis; species Myotis daubentonii. The sequence goes on along the minus strand of NC_081862.1, from coordinate 6,665,929 downwards.
TATATATGGACCAATCAAATGAGTAAACAAAAAACAAACAATGAAACTTTTAGAGGACTTTAATTGAGAGCCTGAAAACAGGACAGTCATAGTAGAAGACTTTTATCACTCCTCTGACTTCACTGGATAGGTCTTCCATGTGACAAAATAATGATACAGAGACTCTAAAGGACACACTGTATCAGATGGATTTAATTGACATTTTAGAACGTTTCACCCCAACAGAGCAGAATATACATTCTTCTCAAGTGCACAGGGATCATTCCCAGAGATAGACCACATGGTAGGACACATAAGTCCCTACAAGATCAAGAAGATTTAAATCATATAAGCATCTTCTTGGATCACAGTGGAATGAAATGAGAAATTAAGTAGAGTAAAAACACCCAAAAACATTTAAACATTTAGAGGCTAAATAGCATGCTATTAAACAATGAATTTGTTACAATGAGTTCAAGAAAATATCAAAGACTTTTTGGAAAAAAGGAAAATGAACAAATAACAGCATAGAATCTCTGGGAATCAGCAAAAGCAGTCCTGAGAGGGAAGTTCATAGCACTATAGACATATCTCCGAAAATAACAAAAATCAGCAAGAAACTATTTATCCCTACAATTTAAGAATTAGAAAGAGACCAACAAGAAGAGCGCAGAGTAAGTAGAAGGAAGGGAAAAGTAAAGATTATAGCAGAAAAAATAACAGAGACAAAAAATTCAATGAAACAAATAGCTGGTTCCGTGAGAGGATAAACAAAATTGATAAACCATTAGCCAGACTCATTAAGAAACAAACACACATGATTCCAATAAGTAAAATCAGAAACAAGAGTGGAGGAGTAAGCACTGGCACCGCAGAAATTAAAAGGATTGTAAGAAAATACTATGAACAACTATATGCCAAAATGCTGGACAGTGTGGATGAAATAGATGAAGTCAGTAAAAAATGCAATCTACCAAAAGTGATTCAGAAAGAATGAAGAAACCTGAATAGACTCATAACAACTAATGAAATAGAAGCAGTAATCAAAACACTTCCAACCAACAAAAGCTCAGGTCCCGACACCTTCAAAGGGGAGTTCTACCAAACATTCAGAAAACTACAATCTATACTCCCCAAATTATTTCAGAAAATGAAAAGAGGAAAGAATACTTCCAAACTCTTGGTAGGAGGCCAGCATTATTCTAATTCCAAAACAAGGTATAGACACTACAAAGAAAGAGAATTACAGGCCGATATAGCTGATGATGGCAGATACTAAAATCCTCAACCAAGTATTAGCAAATTGCATCCAGCATTATATTAAAGGACCAAATGCCATGATCAAGTTGGATATATTCCAGGGATGCCAGGCTGGTATGATATTCACAAATCAATAAACATGATAAAACTCATAAACAAACTGAGAGACAAAGATCACGTGATCATATCGATAGATGCAGAGAAAGAATTGAAAAAAAACCCAACACCAATTGTGATAAAAACTCTCAGCAACGTGGTAATAGAGAAGCATACCTCAACATCATAAAGGCCATATATGAAAAACCCACAGCCAACATCATACTAAATTGGCAAAAACTAAAACCATTTCCCGTGAAAGAACAGGAACAAGACGGTGATGCCAATTTTCACCATTCCTGTTCAACATAGTACAGGAAGTGCTACCATAGTGTTCATGAAGAAATAAAAGTCATCCCAACCGGAAAAGCAGGTAATAAATGAATTTGGTCACGTATCAGGATACAAAATTAAAACCCCAAAATATATGTCTTTAGATACACCAAGAATGAACTCACAAAAAGAGAAACTAAGAAAAGAATCCCACTTACCATTGCAGTAAAAGAATTAAGGAAAAAACTCAATGAAGGAAGTAAAATAACTGCACTTGGAAAACGACAGAACATTGAAACGGAGATAAAGATATCAACCAATGGACTAATATACCGTGTTGATGGGTTGGTAGAACTAACATCATTAACATGTCCATACTACCCAAAGCAATTTATAGATTCAATGTAATCTCCATTAATATACCAACAGAATATTTCACAGACAAAGAACAAACTCTCCAAAAATTCATATGGAGTAAAAATAGCCTCAGTAATCCAGGGAACAAGAAAAAAATCTGACTTTCGAGAAAATGGTGACTAGCAGAAAGGTAGGGAGGGAGAGAGTGTGAGAGCACAAGGAAGTGATAGAGGAGTGTGTGGACTCGTGTGGTGTGTGTGTATGAGCTAGGGATAGTTAGATTCTGCAGGTCTTCTAAGGGGCTGCTAAGCCTGGCAGTCTTAGGCGGCGGAGTCCCGCTCCCTGCGCAGACACTCCTGGGCGGCCAGCATAGGCACGGTGACCACGCCATCTTGAGAAACAGAGCTGCTTCAGACTAGGATCCTGGCCTCAGCACCACCCAGTCTGATCTCAGATGCATACCAGGACCCTGCATCCACTGGGGACAGAGACCTGTGATCACAGCTACAGACATGCGGGCACCAAAAGTTCAGAAATCCCCATGGCAGATCCGTGAGTAACAGAGCCCATCCCCCCTTCCTGCAGGCTTGCAGGCAGAGCCCTAGTAACTACCTGATAGACCCACCTCTTTCCAGGGCCTCAGTGCTCCAGGAACTTTAGCCTGGAAGTGCATGAGCACCTAGGAACTGATCCCGCGTAGGGCCGGCTGCTGAGCCCTGGGCTGGGAGCAATCGCGTGAACACTGGGAATTTGTCTGGTGTATAACAGGCCCAGGGACCCCGATTCCCTGGGCAGGAGGCAGCACCAAGCACCAGCTACTTAACTTTGTTTCTTATCACCTGCGCCTGAGATCCTGATTCCCTGTGCATTCATACTAAGAGCCAGTGACTCCAGTTCCTGGTGCAAGGTCACACAGGGACCCTGATTCTCAAGGCAAGGGTGTGGGAAGCAACAGAGACTCTGATACTGGATTCTGGAGAACTCTGATGCCTGGCGCACACTAGGGGGCTCTGGTTTTCAACACGCTTCAGGGGGGTCTCTATTTCATCATGGTGCAGGCAGGGTCCCTGATTCTAAGTGCGCCTATGAGGCCATATTGAGCGCTGACAACACTGACTCTGAGCGAGCCTGGTTCCCACCAACCAACCACAACCACACATCTTAGTGTCAGAGCTCTTCAGTGACACTAGGGTGGTGGGAGGCTCCCACTGCACACGGTCCAGGCCCACGCAACTCGACGTTTGAACCATCGGTAGATAATCAGAATGAAGAGCCGAAACAACACCCAGAGGAAAGACAATGAGGAGTCACCAAGAAAGGACATTAATGAAGTGGAAGCATGCAACATGAAAGAAAAAGAATTCAGAATAATGGTTGTACAATTCATTCACCGGATGGATGAGAAAATCAACAACCTATGCAAGAATCAGGAAGAAATGAAAAATGATATAGCTACAATCAAAAACTCCATGGAAAGTTTCAACAGCAGACTAGAAGAAGCAGAGGACCGAATTAGTGAATTAGAAGATAAGGCAGAGAAACAAGCTCAATCTGACAGCAACTGGAGAAAAAAATTAAAAAGCAGGAGGAGAGCCTAAGGGAGCTTCGGGACAACTTGAAACGAAGTAACATACGCATAATAGGGCTGCAAGAAGAACAAGAAGAGCAGCAAGGATTAGAAAATTTATTTGAAGAAATGATGTCAGAAAACTTCCCAGATATGGGGAAGAAAAAAGTTACACAAGTACATAGAGTCCTATGCAAGGTGAACCCCTAAAGACCCACACAAAGAAATGTCATAATAACGATGGCAAATGTACAAGACAAAGACAGAATCTTAAAGGCTGCAGGAGAGAAACAGAGCGTTACCTACAAAGGATCCCCCATCAGATTATCAAATGATTTCTCAACAGAAACACATCAGGCCAGAAAAGAATGGACAGAAATTTTCAAAGTGATGCAAAGCAAAGGACTAAATCCAAGAGCACTCTATCCAGCAAGGCTATCATTCAAAATTGAAGGGGAAATAAGAAGCTTCACAGACAAAAAAAAAGGCTAAGGGAGTTTACCACCACCAAGCCAGCAATGCAAGAAATGCTAAAGGGACTGGTGTAAAAAGAAGAAATAAAAATCCCAGAAAGAAAACAGCCACACACACACACACACAAAATGGCTACAAACAATTACGTTTCAATAATAATTTTAAACGTAAATGGACTAAATGGTCCAATCAAAAGACAACAAGTGGCTGAATGGAAAAAAACAAAACAAAACAAAACAAAAAAAAAAAAAAACATGACCCATATATTTGCTGTCTACAAGAGACCCACCTCATGAGAAGGGACTCACACAGACTGAAAGTGAAGGGATGGAAAAATATCTTTCAGGCAAATGGAAATGAAAAAAATGGTGGGGTAGCAATACTTATATCAGACAAAATAGACCTCAAAGTGAAGGCGATAACAAGAGATAAGGAAGGCCACTTCACAATACTAAAGGGATCAATACAACACGAAAATATAACCCTGATAAACATATATGCACCGATTGCAGGAGCACCAACATACATAAGAAAACTCCTGGAAGATATCAGGGGAGATATTGACAACAATATAATCATAGTAGGGGACTTTAATACATCACTGTCATCTCTGGATAAATCAAGCTAGACGAAACTCAGCAAAGAAACAGCAATCATAAATGGCTCACTAGATCAGACAGACTTAATTGACATCTTCAGAACACTTCACCCCAAAGCCACAAAATATACGTTCTTCCCAAGTGCTCATGGGACATCTTCAAAAATAGACCACAAATTGGGTCACAAACAAAGTCTCCCCAAATTCATGAAAATTGAAATCATACCAAGCATCTTCTCAAATCACAAGGCCATAATATTAGAAATAAACTACAATAAAAACAACTCAAAATACTCAAACACTTGGAAGAGATCCAAGTGAGATCAAAGAAGAAATTAAAAACATTCTGGAAACTAATGACAATGAAAACACAACAATCCAAAACCTTTGGGGCACAATGAAAGCAGTCCTGAGAGGGAAGTTTATAGCTCTACAGGCCTATCTCAACAAACAAGAAAAAATGGTAGTAAATCATCTAAATCTACAGCTCAAAGAATTAGAAAGAGAGCAACAAGAAAAGCCCTGAGTGAGCAGAAGGAAGGAGATAATAAAGATTAAAGCAGAAATAAATGAAATAGAGACCAAAAACACAATACAGAAAATCAATGAAACCAAGATCTGGTTCTTTGAAAGGATAAACAAGATTGACAGACCTCTAGCCAGGCTCACCAAGAAGCAAAGAGAAAGGACCCACATCAACAAATTCAGAAATGATAGAGGAAAAAAAACAACAGATTCCACAGAAATACAAATGATTGTTAAAAAAAATACTATGGACAACTCTACTCCAACAAACTAGACGACCTGGAGGAAATGGACATATTCCTAGAAAAATACAACATTCCAAAACTTAATCAGGAAGAATCTAAAAATCTCAATAGGCCAATACCTATGGAAGAAATTGAAGCAGTCATCAAAAAGCTTCCAGCTAACAAAAGCCCAGGACAAGACGGCTTCACAGGGGAGTTTCACCAAACATTCAAGGAACAACTAAAACCTATTCTCCTCAGAATACTACAAAAAATCCAAGAGGAAGGAACACTTCCAAGCTCATTCTATGAAGCCAGCATCACCGTAATACCAAAACCAGATAAAGACAAAACAATGAAAGAGAATTACAGTCCAATATCCCTCATGAACGTAGATGCCAAAATCCTCAACAAAATCCTAGCAAATCGGATCCAGTAGTTCATCAGAAAAATCATACATATAAATCAAGTGGGGTTTATCACAGGGATTCAAGGATGGTACAATATCCACAAATAAATAAGCATGATACATCACATAAACAAATTGAAAGAAAAAAACCACAAGGTCATAGCAATTGATGCAGAAAAAGCATTTGACAAAATTCAACACCCATTTTTGATGAAAACTCTCAGCAAGGTGGGAATTGAAGGATCATACCTCAACATAATAATAGCCTTATATGACAAACCCACAGCCAACATCATACTCAATGGACAAAAACTAACACCATTTACCCTAAGAACAGGAACAAGACAGAGATGCCCAGTCTCACCACTCCTGTTCGTCATAGTACTGTAAGTATGTGACATTGCAATTAGACAAGAAGAAATAAAAGGCATCCAAATTGGAAAAGAAGAAGTAAAACTGTCCTTATTTGCAGATGACATGATATTATACTTAAAAAACCCTAAAGACTCCATAAATAAACTATTAGACTTAATAAAAGAATTCGGCAATGTAGCAGGATACAAAATTAACGCCAAGAAATCTATGGCATTTCTATACACCAATAGTGAATGTGCAGAAAGAGAGACTAAAAAAGCAATCAAATTTACCATCACACCAAAAAAATTAGGCTACCTAGAAATAAACTTAACTAAAGAGGTAAAAGACCTCTTCTTAGAAAACTACAGGACGTTGAAAAAAAAGATAGTGGAAGACATAAAGAGATGGAAGAACATACCATGCTCTTGGATTCGTAGAATCAACATCATTAAAATGTCCATACCACCCAAAGCAATCTATAAATTCAACGCACTTCCCATTAGAATACCAATGGCATATTTCACAGAACTAGAACATACTCTCCAAAAATTCATCTGGAATAAAAATCAACCCCGAATAGCTGCAGAGATCCTGAGAAAGAACAAAGTAGTTGGGATCTCAATACCAGATATCAAGCTGTATTACAAAGCCACTGTTCTCAAAACTGCCTGGAACTGGCACAATAACAGACATATAGATCAATGGAATAGAATAGAGAGCCCAGAAATCAGCCCCAACCAATACGCTCAATTAATATTGCACAAAGGAGGCAAGAACATACAATGGAGTCAAGATAGTCTCTTCAATAAATAGTGTTGGGAAAATTGGACAGATACATGCAAGAAAATGAAACTAGACCACCAACTTACACCATACACAAAAATAAACTCAAAATGGATAAAGGACTTAAATATACGATGGGAAACCATACAAATACTAGAAGAATCGAAAGGCAACAAAATCTCAGACATATGCCAAAGCAATTTCTTCACCGATACAGCTCCTAGGGGATTGAAAACTAAAGAGAAAATAAACAAATGGGACTACATCAAAATAAAAACCTTCTGCACAGCAAAATAAACCATCAACAAAACAACAATAAAACCCACTGCGTGGGAAAACATATTTGCCAATGTCATATCTGATAAGGGCCTAATCTCCAAAATTTATAGATAACTCATACAACTTAACCAAAGGAAGATAAACAATCCAATGAAAAAATGGGCAAAGGATCTAAATAGACACCTTTCAAAAGAGGACATTCAGAAAGCCAAGAGACATATGAAAACATGCTCAAAGTCACTAATCATCTGAGAGATGCAAATCAAAACAACAATGAGGTATCATCTCACACCTGTCAGACTGGCTATCATCAACAAATCAACAAACAACAAGTGCTGGAGAGGATGTGGAGAAAAAGGAACACTTGTGCACTGATGGTGGGAATGCAGACTGGTGCAGCCGCTATGGAAGACACTATGGAGTTTCCTCAAAAATCTACAAATGGAACTCCCATTTGACCCTGTGATCCCACTTCTAAGAATATATCCCAGGAAACCAGAAACACCAATCAGAAAGGACATATGCAGCCCTATGTTCATAGCAGCACAATTCACCATAGCTAATATCTGGAAACAGCCTAAGTGCCCATCTGTAGATGAATGGATTAGTAAACAGTGGTACATCTACACGATGGAATAATATTCTGCTGTAAAAAACAAGGAACTCTTACCATTTGCAACAGCATTGATGGAACTGGAGAGCATTATGCTAAGTGACATAAGCCAGTCAATGAAGGAAAAATACCACATGTTCTCACTCATTTCTGGATAATAAAGACCATTATAAACTTATGAACAAAAATAGATACAGAGGCAGAGCTGCCTCAAACAGACTGTCAAACTACAGCAGGAAGGCCGGGGAGAGTGGGAGGGCAGGAGGGGGGTGGGTAAGAGATCAACCAAAGAAGTTGTATGCATGCATATGAGCATAACCAATGTTCATAAGACACTGGTGGGTAGGAGAGGCCAGGGGATTGTCAAGGTCGGGGGGGGGGGGGGGGAAGGAGACATATGTAATACTCTTTGTAATACTTTATGAAATAAAAAAAGAAAAAAATCTGGAAGGATCAAAATACCAGATATTAAGATATATTATAATGCCACCATTCTCAAAACTGCCTGCTACTGGCACTAGAAAAGACATATACACCACTGAAACAGAACAGAGAACCCAGAAGTGGACCCAAGTCATTACGCTTTATTGTTAATTTACAAAGGAGGCAAGGGCATACAATGGAATCAAGACAGTATCTTCAATAAATGATGAAAATCAGACAGAAACATGCAAGAAAATGAAACTAGACCACCACTTACACCATACACAAAAATAAACTCAAAGTGGATAAAGGACTTGAACGTTAGTTGAGAGTCTATATAAAAAAATCTTAGCGGATTGCATAGGCAACAAAATATCAGACATATGTCTTAGCATATCTTTACTGACACAGTTTCGAAGGCAATGCCCACAAAGGGGAAAATAAACAAATGGACTACATCAAAATAAAAATCTTTTGCACGGCAAACAAAATCCTGAACAAAACAACAAGAAAACCCACTGCATAGGAGAACATATTTGCCAGTGGTATCTCTGATAAGTGTTGAATTCCAAAGTTTACAGGGAACTCACACAAATTAATAATAGGAAGATAAACAATCCAATTAAAACATCGGCAAAGGACTTAAATGGACACTTTTTGAAAGGGGACCTACATAAGGCCAAGAGACATAGGAAAAATGCTCAAAGGCACTAACAGTCCAAGAGATGCAAATCAAAAGGAGAGAAATACCAATCCACACCTTTCAGAATAGCTGTCAGAATAAAATAAAAAAAAAACAAACCACAAGTGCTGGAGAGGATTCAGAGAAAAAGCAACCCTTGTGCACTGCTGTTGGGAATGCCGACTGCTGCAAATATTGTGGAAAACAGTATAGAGTTTTCTCCAAAAATTGAAAATGGAGCTCCCATTTGATTAAGTACCCTCCCTTCTATGTGTATATATATCCCAAGAAATGAGTAACATTAATCAGGACAGATATATGCAACTGTATGTTCATACCAGCCCAATTTTCAATAGCTAAGATTTGGAAACAGTCTAAGTGCCCATTAGCAGATGCACGGATTATAAAACGGTGGAACACCTATACAATGGAAAACTCTACTGCTATAACAAAGAATGAACTCTTATAATTTGCAACAGCATGGAAGGACTTGGAGAACATTATGCTAAGCAAAATAAGCCAGTCACAGAAAGATAAATATCACATTGTCTCACTCATTTGTGGAATATAATGAACTACGCTAACTGATGAGCAACAAGACATCCAGACACAAAGAAGCATCGATCGGACTGTCAAACCTCAGAGTAAGGTGCTGGAGGCAACGACCAACAGTAGTTAATACATATACATATACATATACATATACATATACATATACATATACATATCCTTTCCAATAACAGACAAACATGTTAGTTAACCATAACTCTGACATGCTTCCCATTGGCTCATCAGGGCAATATACAAATTAACTGCCAACCATAATGTTGGCTGGCAGCCAGGCAGCTGAAGCGAACAGGAGGCAATCTTGCTCTAGTGAAGGAAGAAGCCAAGGTTCCCCGCCTGCCACTGCTGGGCTGTGTGCTTGCACTCTAAGCAACTATGTTGCAATTATAGACACTAAAACCACATGCTTTCAGCCAGCCGGCAGAGCTGGAGTTGCAACAGACTTTTGATAATAGAACCCAAAGAAACCCAGATACCTGCTTTCAGCAGCCGAGGCCTCAGCACTGGAGCCAAGCCTCAGAGCTAAATTTGGCTCTCAGTTCCAGTGACAGCCATAGAAGGTAAACAATTCCCACAATAAAAAAGAAAAAACGGACAGGTTTGGCGCTTCAGTCACCCGCCAACCTGAAAACGGCCCTCAGCCCCTCACCCAGACTGGCCAGGCACCACAGTGGGGACCCCGACCCTGAAGGGGGTGTGTCCAGCTGCAAACAGCTATCATCCCCTCATCCAGGCTGGCAAGGCACCCAAACGGGAACCCCACCCTGATCCAGGACACCCTTAAGGGCAATCCAGCCAGCCCCCACCCATGCACCAGGCCTCTATCCTTCATACTAAGAGGGTAATATGCCTCCCAGCACCGGGATGAGCAGAGAAGCGAGGCCTCCCGAAACCTGGATCAGTGGAGCCTGCCAGCACCTGGATCAGTGGAGCAGTGAATGCTCACTGCTCCTGTGTCAAGCGGAGCCGCAAGGCCTCCCAGCACCGAGATCAGTGGATCAGTGAGTCCTAACTGCCCCTGTGTCAAGCGGAGCCGCAAAGCCTCACAGCAAAGGGATCAGAGGAGCAGCAAGTCCTCACTGACACTGTGTCAAGCGGAGCTGCGAGGCCTCCCAGCACTCTGATCAGCAGAGCCGTGAGTCCTCCTGGCCCATGGAGCAGACTGAGGGGGGGCAGTGCCCAAACCCCATGATCGCCCTGCAGCTCTGTGTGTGACAGGGTGAGGCACCCCAACCCCCCCATGGGCCCTATTCTGTGTGTGACAGGGTGGAGCCACAACCACCTCCTGGGCCCTGCCCTGAGTGTGCCAGGGGGCGGCGCTCCAACCCCCTGATCTGAGCTGCTCTGTGTGTGACAGGGGGCGGTGCCCCAACTCCCCTATAGGCCCTATTCAGTGGGTGACAGGGGGGAGCTCCCAAACACCCTGATTGGCCCTGCTCTGTGTGTGACAGGGTATGGAGCCCCAACCCCCTTGATGGGCCCTGCTCTGTCTATGACAGTGGGTGGTGCTTCTACCTCCCCATCAACCCTGCCTTGAGTGCTACAGGGGGTGGCACCCCAACCCCCCAATCGGCCTTACCCTGAGCATGATTGGGGGTGGCATCGCAACCTCCCGATCCGCCCTGCTCTGTGCATGACAGTGGGCGGCGTCCCAACTCCCCAATCGGCCCTGCTTTAAGCCCGACCAGGGGTTGCACGTAGAGATCGGGCCTGCCCTCTGCCATATGGGAGCAGGCCTAAGCCAGCAGGTCGTTATCTCCCGAGGGGTCCCAGATTGTGAGAGGGCACAAGTGGGGCTGAGGGACACCCATGCACCAGTGAACAAATTTTTGTGCACTGGGCCTCTAGTATATATATATATATATATATACACACACACACACATATACCTACATACATTTATGTATATGTATATGTATATGTATATGTATATGTATATGTATATGTATATGCATATGTATATGCATATGCATATGCATATGTATCTCCCATAGATGGCTAATGAACTTTGATATTCAGCAGGGCTGAAAATCAGCATTATATTACCCTCCTGTTGGCAACATGGCTGAAGGTAATCTCCTAACCTGATAACCCTTTTAATGTTTAGCAAACTTGACTGCTGATATGCCTGTTTGCTTTGCTAAAGGGCATATATGAGAAACGTAAACCAAGTCAATAAAAACTGATGGGTACTGGGTTTCAGAGAGCTTCTCTGCTAGAAAGAAAGGTCTCTGCCTGGCTCCCCCATGTCTTCTAAATTTATATTTGTTGTCTAGTGTATTCATTTTTGTGCACCTCCTTTCCCATATCCTGAATCCTTGCTGCAAAAGGTTGCAGCATTCTGGCGCCCAATGTGGGGCATCTGGAGAAGAAATTTCACCAGAGTGAAAAAGGAAGACATTTCACCAGAAAGCTGAGAAGTGCACTGAAAAGGTGGGGAAAATTCTCTGTGCACAAAGCCCATGCCAGCTTTGGAAATTGTGAAACATAAAGTGGGCGGAAAATCTTTTATTTCTGCCAGGCTATAATGAGGAAAAGTTTGAGTATAAAGCAAAAAAATAAATAAATAAATAAATAAAAAATAATAATAATAATAATAATTTACTTGCATGCTCCAGGATAAAGAAATTAAAATATCAAAAGATACTCTCTTAAATCAGGCTCAAGGAAAAAAGGTAACCTTCTCATCTTAAACTATGTGGGCCCTTGTTCGCACTGCATTATGCCTAATTCGTATTGGGGATCAAAAGTCTGTAATACCTAAGCCCTGGGTCCTCCACCTTTACTGTGGAAAGGCTCACCAGCTAGAAAAAATGGGGATAACAGTCATTTTAAAAAAGGACTCTTTAATGCTTTGTCTGAAAATTACCATATGACACCTTGGGACAGGCAGATTTATCAAAAATAACTTTAGAGTACAGTCAATGCCATGAAGAGCAGAATACGATAAGACCCATGAAAACTACTCTGATTTATGAAGCCTTGTCTCTATGTTATGGGCACTGGTCTGTTGATTATTATCAATCTGTCTTGGTTTTTTATTGTTAGTCTATTAAGCATGCGTTCAATTTAATTTAATAAGAAAAGAAACAGTAGATGGACAGGCCATTATTAATATCTAAAACACCTCCCAACCCATTAATTACTAGTCTTTTGGTGATCCCATAAAATATATGCCCACTCTCGAGAGTGTTATTAAAAGCCTCAGTTTATTTCCCAGACCATCATTTGAAATTTCGATAGATGAGACAGTCCTCACAATTTAAGGGATATCTCTGGGATTTCTGTACCCGTGAAGAGAAAAACACTAGCTTAAGGGAAGTGACATCCCACCCGATTTTGGGTGGCGTCTTGGACTGACCCCTATCTCCTCACAGATGCTATAGTAGAAACCCAAGACTGATTTTCTTTATAAGATGGAGAAAATGACACAAGGAAAATATACAGGCTGTGTTTAGGCAATAAGATTAGTGTTTCCATAATAAGGGGCAGTTCTTAAATAATAATGAACCATATTCCAAGGTTAACATTAAAGCCAATGAAAGCTGGTAAGTTTTCTCTGCTGCAAAATTTGCCAAAGTAAAACGCCTTAGATGGTGATAACTGGCTTTGCAATCTCAAAATTGTTAAAAATTAAATAGATAGATATAACTAATATGAAGGCTTTGTGGCAAAGCTTTTCAGTAGTAATGATAAATTAATATATTGATGGTGAGGGTGCAGTCACTGAGGAGAGGCTGACTGCACTCTCTGTTGGATGAAAGGACCAGTGGATCTTCTCCCTGTAAAAGCAGAGAACTTGGCAGAGCAACCTTATATCTAACCTCTGAAGGAAAAATGTGGTGGTTTTAAAATTCAAATGCCTACAGGCCTTCTTCCCTTCTCCCCCTACTTCTTTGGCAACCTCATATGTGTAAACATACACTTCTAAATTTTGGTAACTTAAAAATTTGGAGTTGGTTACATTAAGGAATAAAACTTATTAAATCTCTAAATGTTTTGAAATAACAAACTACTGAAATATTAATTTGAGTTTGCCTAGAATGAAAAAATAAAGGACAGATTTGAATGTATTAATTAAATAAGTCTTTGTTATTTTTATTGGAAATATATCCTTAAAAATGTGAAGGTATTACTAATCTAAGAAATGCTAAGTATTTAACTTGTCACCTAAAGTTTAAGGCTTCCAAGAGTTAAAAGTTCAAATTAAATTGGGAGAAATTATATGGTTGTAATGATAAAATGCATAAAGTATAGAAATTCATTATCAAGAAAAATAGATAGAGAGAAAACCAAGATGGCGGCATAGGTTAACGCCGCAGATTGCTGCCTAGAACAACCACTTCAAAAAACAACTAAGGATGGAACGGACATCATCCAGAACCACAGGAAGGCTGGCTGAGTGGAAATTCTACAACTAGGACGAAAGAGAATATCATACCCAGACTCAGAGGAGGCGCAGTGCTGAAGTGAAATACTCAGGTGTGGAGTGTGTGCGGAGCGGGCTGGCAGCGGAGGGTGCGGTTGTTGTTTTCAATCGGGAGGAATTTCAGACTCTGAACTCCAGATCCGGGCGAGTCTCTACGGACCCAGACTCAAACGGGAGAAGCGGAACTGTCTGGCTTCGGTCGGAACTCAAAGACAGCTTTCTCTCTGAGATCTGCAGTGGTTGCTGGGACTCTGTGAGGCAGATCCCCCAGGGACGGAACTGAGAGCAGCCATAACTGCTTGCTCCGGCACGCCCTGTAGATCCCCGGGGACCCGCCCCGCCCAAGCCCCGCACACAGCCATTTGTGGGATAGCCTCAGGCAAATGCTAGATTAGCACTGCCCTAGAGATCCAGCACAGAAGCTCTCCCACTGCAGACACAGCAGATTCTCATAGCCAGTTAGCCTGGAGGTCAAATCACCCCCAGTATTGCCAACAACAATCAAGGCTTAACTACAACAAGACTATGCACAAAGAACACTAGGGGGTGCACCAAGAAAGCATAAGAAATGCGGAGACAAAGAAACAGGACAAAATTGTCCATGGAGGATATAGAGTTCAGAACCACACATTTAAGGTCTCTCAAGAACTGTCTAGAAGCTGCCGATAAATGTAGTGAGAACCTCAAGAAATCTAATGAGACCCTCGATGTTGTGATAAAGAACCAACTAGAAATTACGCATACACTGACTGAAATAAAGAATATTATACAGACACCCAACAGCAGACCAGAGGAGCACAAGAATCAAGGCAAAGATTCAAAATCCGAAGAAGCAGAAAACACCCAACTGGAAAAGCAAAATGAAAAAAGAATCCGAAAATACGAAGATAGTGTAAGGAGCCTCTGGGACACCTTCAAACTTACCAACATCAGAATTATAGGGGTGCCAGAAGATGAGAGAGAGCAAGATATTGAAAACCTATTTGAAGAAATAATGACAGAGAACTTCCCCCACCTGGTGAAAGAAATAGACTTACAGGTCCAGGAAGCTCAGAGAACCCCAAACAAATGGAATCCAAAGAGGACCACACCAAGACACATCATAATTGAAATGCCAAGAGCAAAAGACAAAGAGAGAATCTTAAAAGCAGCAAGAGAAAGAAACTCAGTTACCTACAAGGGAATACCCATACGACTATCAGCTGATTTCTCAACAGAAACTTTGCAGGCCAGAAGGGAATGGCATGAAATATTCAAAGTGATGAATACCAAGAAAGTACAACCAAGATTACTTTATCCAGCAAAGCTATCATTCAGAACTGAAGGTCAGATAAAGAGCTTCACAGATAAGGAAAAGCTAAAGGAGTTCATCACCACCAAATCAGTATTATATGAAATGCTGAAAGGTACCCTTTAAGAAGAGGAAGAAGAAGAAAAAGGTAAAGATACAAATTATGACCAACAAACATGCACCTATCAACAAGTGACTCTAAGAATCAAGTGAATAAATAATCTGGTGATCATAATAGAATCAGGGACATAGAAAGAGAATGGACTGACTATTCTTGGGGGGGAAAGGGGTGTGGGAGATGCGGGAAGAGACTGGACAAAAATTGGACAAAAATCGTGCACCTATAGATGAGGACAGTGGGTGGGGAGTGAGGGTGGAGGGTGGGGCGGGAACTGGGAGGAGGGGAATTATGGGGGCAAAAAGCTGAACAAATGTAATAATCTGAACAATAAAGATTTAATTTAAAAAAAAATGAAGAATAAAAAAAAAGAAAAATAATTCCTGTGATTTCTCTGGAAAAAAATAGTAGTACAAAATATATTGTAGTACTTATGTGTACCACGTGTGGTAAAATTTCATCCTAGGATATAATATTTAATTGGATTGATTAAAAAAGAGGAATAATTCTTTGGTCCGAACCAAATTTTTAATATAAAAACCAGTTTAAATTTAATTGATCTATTTTAGAATACTTACAACAAATGTATAATGTAATGTTTGGGTTACACATATTTGTGATAGTCTTTCCATGTTAAATTTCAAGACTTTAACCAACAAATAGCATTGCAACTTTCCAAGTGCCCTGGAATAATTCAAGGGTTTACTCTTCTTAAAAGAAATATTTTGGAAAAGAAATATTTTTAAACCAACTTACGCCGATCTTATATTCTTGAAATCACTTGAAGCTTCATCAAATAAAAATTAATAACTGTGTTCTCTTTACATACACATATTTTAAATGTTATAAAAGTATCAACCTCTAAGGGAGGGCAGGACAAAGTTGCTGAATACTTCTTAAGCAACATCGGATTATTCAGCAGCAGAATTTTAACATGGGAGCCCAGACAGCCTGATCTTTAGATAGGCCAGGGGGTAGTGCAACATCTGGACTTCATAGGTCAAATGTATAAGTTTACTTACTTTACTTTCTCAATAAGGATGCATACTTTAGTCACTTTTCCAGATTCTGAATCTTTGCTGCAAACGGTTGCTGCAGGGAAGGTAGGGGAAGGTGGGGTTAGGGGGAGAGATCAACCAAAGGACTTATAGGCATGCATATAAGCCTGACTAATGGACACAGACACCAGTGGGGGTGTTGACATGAGTAGGACGTAGGGGGGACAAATGGGGGGATAACGACACATATGTAATACCTTAATCAATAAAGAAAAAAAAAGCCCTAGCTGGTTAGGCACTGTGGATGGAGTATTGGTCTCCAGACTGAAAGGTCCCAGGTTTGATTCCGGCCAAAGACACATGCCTGGATTGTGGGCTTGGTCCCCAGTGTGAGGCGTGCATGTGGCAGAGGATCAATGTTTCTCTCTCATCATTGATGTTGCTATCTCTCTCTCCCTCTCCCTTTCTCACTGAAATCAATAAAAAATATTTCAAAAAAAAAACATGAAAGAGATGAATGAAATAGTGCCAGAGTAAAAAAAATATGTTTTAGAATACAGTTGAAGGAATCCTATTATTTTCAGATATTTAATAATTCCTACAACTTTTCTGATAAAATAGGTTTGCACTGTTTTGGTAATATTATATTTAATTTTTTTCTTAACATATTAATTTTTATTGCATGTAACACTATATTATAAAAGTCTAATATTCAAATTGTCCCTTCAAACAGGAGTTTGACCAGGAGATCAACCATGGGGTGGGACTGTGTAGCTGTTGTCCCGGCTGCACCCTCAAGCCAGCCCCACACTGTTCTGTCCGCCGCCCCTCACCCCCTGCAATGATTGAGGACCTGCCAGCCAGTAAGCTTCCCACAGCCACTTCCCCTAGCCTTCATCTTCCCCCATCTGATCCCCCACTCAATCGGGGTTGGGCCAGCCAGCCAAACACCTGCATCGCCTTCCCCTGGCCAACCCGGCGATTGGGGTGTGAAGGCCAGACACCACGAATGCATGAATTTGTACACTGGGTCTCCAGTATTAGTATATTTAAAATAGTTTTTCTTGGAATATTAATGCTTATTGCATGTACAATTATTACATTTAAAATAGATTTTCTGGAAATATTAACATTCATTGAATGTACCATTATGATACTAAAATCATTTTTCTTAAAATATTAAAAAAGTAAATCTAAAAAGAGGGACACTGTATCAACATGGATTAAAAGGAATGCATTCCTCACTCTGGTGTTATCTACTTATTACCTCACTCATTAGAAGCTGAAGAATTATTTCCTAACAATGAAACAATAAGATAGTGTTCAGTACAGATGCCCATCCACTACTCACTTTCCACATGGCTTCCTGAAATTAAGGTGCAGCATTCCTTTTCAAACAGCTCATTACTCTAATCCATGAGAGGCTGTACCATGTACCTTGACTTCACATATCAGTAGTGCTTTGCCTTGGAACAGAATGGGCAGGTTTTGTAGGTGGAGGATCCCAACTTCTTGAAGATGGAGCCCTTTTCAGTGGAAGGAAACCCATCCATAGAGCCACTGCTGTGAAGATTAATTGGATGTCTACCACCCTCTGTGTTATAAATAACATCATTCTACTTGAGTAGGGTCAACATTTTTTAAATGGTCAAGTCTGGTTATTGTGTATAAATCTTTCCTAAACAGGATCCTGGTCATAAGTCTGCTGGTTAGCCCAAAATGATAAAATACTATCTTGTCATGTCTTCAGTACAGTGCTCAGAGTTATTGAAAATCAGTTTGGATAACCGAGAACAAACTGAAGCAGCATTATATATACTTGCCAAAAATGAAACAAAACACACACACACACACACACACACACACACACACACACACACACACACACACACACATCGGAATTTGAATGCAGAGAATCCAGATATAGTAAGTGAAAGAAGTTTAACATACAAGAAAAGAGTCTCAACTAGTCTTCAAATTAGTTTCATCTTAATTAAATCTTTTAAAACATGTAATGTCATAGATAAAAATTAAAATATACAGTCAAAACATGATGCATCACAAAAAAGTGTTACTTAAGGTATGTTATCATATAATGCCTACAGTTCATTTATAAAATAATTCTTTGATCAGAATACTATACTCTATTTAAATAGTAGTTAAAGAAAACATGTTGAATAATACATAATTAAAAATCACTGTTTTCCTTTTTATTTTATTTTATTTATTTATTTATTATTGATTTCTTTATTTGCTTAAAGTATTACAAAGTGTATTATGTATGTGTCCTTTTTTTCCCACGGCCCTTGACAATCCCGTTGCCTCCCCTACCCCCCAGTGTCTTATGTCCATTGCTTATGCTTATATGCATGCATACAAGTCCTTCGGATGATCTCTTACCCCCCTTCCTCCTGCCCCCAACCCTCCCCGGCCTTCCCGCTGCAGTTTGACAATCTGTTTGAGGCAGCTCTGCCTCTTTATCTATTATTGTCTAAAAGTTTATAATGGTCTCTCTTATCCATGAATGAGTGAGATCACGTGGTATTTTACCTTCACTGACTGGCTTATTTCACTTAGCATAATGCTCTCCAGTTCCATCCATGCCATTGCGAATTGTAAGAGTACCTTCTGTTTTACAACAGCATAGTATTCCATCGTGTAGATGTACCACAGTTTTCTAATCCATTCATCTAATGTTGGGCACCTAGGCTGTTTTCAGATCTTAGCTATGGTGAATTGTGCTATGAACATAGGGGTGCATATATCCTTTCTGATTGGTGTTTCTGGTTTCTTGGGATATATTCCTAGAAGAGGGATCACAGGGTCAAATGGGAGTTCCATTTGTAGTTTTTTGAGGAAACTCCATAGTGTCTTCCATAGTGGCTGCACCAATCTCCATTCCCACCAGCAGTGCACGAGTGTTCCTTTATCTCCACATCCTCCAAAGCAATTGTCGTTTGTGGATTTGTTGATGATAGCCATTCTGACAGGTGTGAGATGGAACCTCATTGTTGTTTTGATTTGCATCTCTCACATGATTAGTGACTTTGAGCATGTTTTCATATGTCTCTTGGCTTTCTGAATGTCCTCTTTTGAAAGGTGTCTATTTAGATCCTTTGCCAATTTTTGATTGGATTGTTTATCTTCTTTTTTTTAAGTTGTATGTGTTATCTATAAATTTTGGAGATTAGGCCCTTATCAGATATGACATTGGCAAATATGTTTTCCCATGCAGTGTGTTTTCTCATTGTTTTGTTGATGGTTTCTTTAGCTGTGCAGAAGCTTTTTATTTTGATGTAGTCCTATTTGTTCATTTTCTCTTTAGTTTCAAGTGCCATAGGAGCTGTATCAGTGAATAAATTGCTTCAAGGTATGTCTGAGTTTTTGTTGCCTTTGGATTCCTCTAGAATTTTTATGGTTTCCTGTCATACATTTAAGTCCTTTATCCATTTTGGGTTTATTTTTGTGTATGGTGTAAGTTGGTGGTCTCGTTTCATTTTCTTGCATATTTCTGTCCAATTTTCCCAACGCCATTTATTGAAGAGACTATCTTGGCTCCATTGTATGTTCTTGCCTCCTTTGGCTAACATTATTTGAGCATATTTGTTCTGGCCGATTTCTGGGATCTCTATTCTGTTCCATTGATCTATATGTCTGTTATTGTGCCAGCTCCATTCAGTTTTGAGAATAGTGGCTTTGTAATACAGCTTGATATCTGGTATTGAGATCCCAACTACTTTGTTCTTTCTCAGGATTGCTGCAGCTATTCCGGGTCTTTTTTTATTCCAGATGAATTTTTGGAGAGTTCATTCTAGATCTGTGAAGTATGCCGTTGGTATTTTAATGGGAAGTGCGTTGAATTTATAGATTGCTTTGGGTGGTATGGACATTTTAATGATGTTGATTCTACCAATCCATGAACACGGTATGTTCTTCCATCTGTTTATGTCTTCCTCTATCTCTTTTTTCAACGTCCTGTAGTTTACTGAGTAGAGGTCTTTTACCTCTTTAGTTAAGTTTATTCCTAGGTAGCTTAATCTTTTTGGTGCGATGGTAAATGGGATTGTTTTTATAATCTCTCTTTCTGAAAGTTCACTACTGGTATATAGAAATGCCTCAGATTTCTTGGGGTTAATTTTGTATCCTACTACATTGCCAAATTCATGTATTAAGTCTAGGAGTTTTTTGATGGATTCTCTAGGGTTTTGTAAGTCTAATATCGTGTTGCCTGCAAATAAGGACAGTTTTACTTCCTCTTTTCCAATTAGGATGCCTTTTATTTCTTGTTCTTGTCTAATTGCAATGGCTAATACTTCCAGTACTATGTTGAACAGGAGTGGTGAGAGTGGGCATCCCTGTCTTGTTCCTGTTCTTAGAGGAAATAGTGTTAGTTTTTGTCCATTGAGTATGATGTTGGCTGTGGGCCTGTCATATATGGCTTTTATTATGTTGAGGTATGATCCTTCTACTCCCACCTTGCTGAGAGTTTTTATCAAAAATGGGTGTTGGATTTTGTCAAATGCTTTTTCTGAATCAATTGATATGACCTTTTTTTTTTCTTTCAATTTGTTTATGTGATATATCACGCTTATTGATTTGCGGATATTGTACCATCTTTGCATCCCTGGGATAAATCCTACTTGGTCATGTTGTAGGATCTTTCTGTTGTACTGCTGGATCTGATTTGCTAAGATTTTCTTGAGCATATTGGCATTTATGTTCATGAAGGATATTGTCCTGTAATTCTCTTTCATTGTGTTGTCTGTACTTGGTTTTGTTATTTGGATGATGCTGGCTTCATAGAATGAGCTTGGAAGTGGTCCTTCCTCTTGGATTTTTTGTAGTATTCCGAGGAGGATAGGTTTTAGTTGTTCCTTGAATGTTTGGTAAAACTCCCCTGTGAAGCCGTCTGGTCCTGGGCTTTTGTTTGCTGGAAGCTGTTTGATGACTGCTTCAATTTCTTCCATAGTTATTGGCCTATTGAGATTTTTAGATTCTTCCTGATTTAGTTTTGGAATGATGTATTTTTCTAGGAATTTGTCCATTTCCTCCAGGTAATCTAGTTTGTTGGAGTAGAGCTGTCCATAGTATTTTTTTACTGAAGGGACAGAACTGAACTGATAGCTGTGTCTCTAACTCCTCTCCCTGAAAAAGCCACAGAATGTATCAGTTACTCAGCCTGCCCTTATCTCAGCCAATGGGAAAGCGGCGGAAACTAGCCCGGGGCCAAAAGTATGTTAGCCACCCCCCTGTCTTTGTGTAACCAGACCCTAGCTGCACCCTGCACTTGCGTCACTAGCGCCTGGCCCTCACTCAACCAACCAGAATCGGCCAAATCAGTAGTCAGTGTGTGCACCCACCCCCTACCCCAAGCCCTATAAATTCTTTGTTCCCTTGGGACTCGGGGCTCTCTCTCGCATCCAGTAATGGAGGCAGAGGGGGACCAAGCCCGGGCTTGAATAAAAGGACTCTTTGCTTTTGCATTGGACTCGGCTCCCTGATGGTCTGTTTTGGGGGATCTTGAAACCTGGGCATAACATTTGGGAGCTCGTCCCGAACCCCCAAGACTCACGAGGGACACCGATCCGGAGAGTCTTACTGACCGCGGTAAGTGTCTGTGTGTTTTCTGTTCTGTCCTATGCGAGCTCGCTTCTGCAATCTGGCCCTGATAAGATCTAAGTGGACGCACAGGCGGATCTTGGGCAGGAGGAGTCAAGGGACACCTTGAACCTCCATCTGGCGGGGTGTAAAAGCCCCCATCTGGTGGGGTGTAAAAGCCCCATCTGCCTTTTTTTCAGTTTTTGTTCCGCGGGGTCGGAAGGCTGTTCTTAGGTGTCTTTGTTTGTTTGGTGTCTGTGTTCTTTTGTTTGATTTTGTGGACTCACTGGACAGACCCTAAGGGACAGACTCAAACTACTCCTTTAAGCATTATGGTCGTTTAAAAATCAAGGGCTGGGCCAAACCTGTTTGCCAGCCTCAGCTGTGGTTTTCCAGAACCACTGGGAACTTGGGACCTTGAAGCTTACTGAATTCAAATGATAAAAAACTTACGTCTTGCATTTTTGACGTTTATTCTTAAAAAATGTTACTGATAAAAGAAATCCAGCAGTTACTGTTTTGTTATAACTCTGAAAAGTCCATGAAAAAGGACTAATGAGAAAAATCAGAAGATCTTAGAGCAGATCAGAATGTTTTTCTCCTTATATAATTCCTCTGAAATTTGGCAATGCTAAAAAAAAGTCATGGCAATACATGTCTTTGCATGCAATCCATTAGACCGGTTTTCAATAGTGATTTTATTAACTGGAAACTTTGACTGGAGTATCATGTTTTAAAGAAACCTGTCTGAACTCTGAAGACTTGAAGCCAATAAGAGTGCCACTGAGAAAGCCTGATATCCTACTTGGAAGCCCTGAAGATGGCTGGCGCTGGAGCGTCAGGCCCATGCCCTACCATCACTGGCGGTTGGTAAGAGTAGAAGGGAAGCAATAAGGGCACCTCTGCATCCCTGTGGAACCCCCACACACTCTGGGCCGAAACGAGTAGGAGGGCTACTGAGATGGGCCGTAAAGCCTAGAGCGTGGGCTCAGGTGGAGTTGCTACAGGTGAGGAATTCACCTAATGCAGCAGATACTGCAGGCAGGCTTGATGGCAGCTGGATGGCTTGGCTTCCTGGCCCTATGGGGCACATTAAGATTCAATCATGAAATTCCAGCAAAGATAATCAGTTACCATTCTTGTTGTGTTTATGCAAACATCAGGCCAAATTGAATACAGTAGATAAATTAGTCTTGATTTGGCATTTGATAGCCATAGAGGAATTTTAAGAAGAAAAATCCTATTTCAATAGAAGTTGTTAAAGCTTCTTTCCCTTCCACCAAACCATTTGTAATAGTTTGTCTCTGCCAGGTCATCAGCCCATCTCCTTCTGTGCCCAGGACAGCAGGGAGCCTGAGTGGAAGGTGACCTCTAACCAGACACACCCTCAAGAAGACAGCGGACCTCCGCAAACCCCTTATAATCCTCCTGATGCTGTTGACTTCCAGCCCTTGCATTATTAACAGACTAGTCCAATTTGTCAAGAAGTACATAAATGTAATCCAGTTGATAGTTCAGTCCGTCTCATGATTGAGCCGGAAGTTCCAAGACAAGGGGGGAATGAAGGGCCAAACAGAACTGATAGCTGTGTCTCTAACTCCTCTCCCTGAAAAAGCCACAGAATGTATCAGTTACTCAGCCTGCCCTTATCTCAGCCCATGGGAAAGCGGCGGAAACTAGCCCAAGGCCAAGAGTATGCTAGCCACCCACCTGTCTTTGTGTAACCAGACCCTAGCTGCACCCTGCCCTTGCGTCACTAGCCCCTGGCCCTCACTCAACCAACCAGAATCGGCCAAATCAGTAGTCAGAGTGTGCACCCACCCCCTACCCCAAGCCCTATAAATTCTTTGTTCCCTTGGGACTCGGGTCTCTCTCACATCCAGTAATGGAGGCGGAGGGAGACCAAGCCCGGGCTTGAATAAAAGGACTCTTTGCTTTTGCATTGGACTCGGCTCCCTGGTGGTCTGTCTTGGGGGATCTTGAAATCTGGGCATAACATTAACAATCATTCGTATTTCTGTGGGGTCTGTTGTTACTTCGCCTCTATCGTTTTTGATTTTGTCTATTTGGGCCCTCTCTCTTTGCTTCTTGGTGAGTCTGGCTATAGGTTCATCAATCTTCTTTATCCTTTCAAAGAACCAGCTCTTGGGAACATTGATTTCCTGTATAGTTTTTTTGAAATCTATGTCATTTATTTCTGCTGTAATCTTTATTATCTCCTTCCTTCTGCTCACTCTGGGGTTTTCTTGTTGCTCTCGTTCTAATTTTTTGAGTAGTAGATTTAGATGATTTACTACCATTTTTTCTTGTTTTTTGAGGTAGGCCTGTAGAGCTATAAACTTCCCTCTCATGACTGCTTTCATTGTGTCTCATAGGATTTGGATTGTTGTGTTTTCATTGTCATTAGTTTCCAGAATGTTTTTAATTTCTTCGTTGATCTCATTGTTCACCAAATCAATATTTAATAAAATGCTATTCAGCTTCCAGTGTTTGAGTATTTTGAGTTGTTTGTAATGTAGTTTATTTCTAATATTATGCCATCGTGGTCTGAAAAGATGCTTTTTATGATTTCAATGTTCTTGAATTTGGGGAGACTTTTCTTTTGACCCAATATGTGGTCTATGTTTGAATCTGTCCCATGAGCACTTGAGTAGAATGTATATTCCACAACTTTGCTGTGAAGTGTTCTGAAGATGTCAATTAAGTACATCTGATCTAGTGAGTCATTTAGGATTGCTATTTCTCTGCTGATTGTTTGTCTAGACGACTTATCAAGTGATGTCAGTGGAGTATTAAAGTCCCCTACTATGATTATATTGTTGTCGATCTCTCCTTTGATATCTTCCAGGAGTTTTTTTTTTTTTTTAATATATATTTGGGTGCTCCTGCATTGGGTGCATATATGTTTACCAGGGTAATATTTTCTTCTTGTATTGATCCCTTTAGTATTATGAAGTGGCCTTCCTTATCTCTTGTTATGGCCTTCACTTTGAGGTCTATTTTCCCGATATAAATATTGCTACCCCAGCTTTCTTTTCCTTTCCATTTGCCTGAAAGATATTTTTCCATCACTTCACTTTCAGTCTGTGTGAGTCCCTTCTTCTGAGGTGGGTCTCTTGTAGACAGCAGATGTTTGGTCATGTTTTGTTTTTTGTTTTTTATCCATTCAGGCACTCAATGTCTTTTGGTTTGAGCATTTAGTCTTTTACATCTAAAGTTATTATTGAAAGGTGCTTGTTTGTAGCCATTTCTATTTTTTTGTGTGGCTGTTTTCTTTCTGAGCTTTTAATTTCTTCTTTTTACACCAGTCCCTTTAACATTTCTAGCATTGGTGGCTTGGTGCTGATAAACTCCCTTTGCCTTTTTTTTTTTTTTTTTGTCTCTGAAGCTTCTTATTTCCCCTTCAATTTTGATTGATAGCCTTGCTTGATAGAGTGTTCTTGAATTCAGTCCTTTGCTTTGCATCACTTTGTAAATTTCTGTCTATTCTTTTCTGGCCTGATGTGTTTCTGTTGAGAAATCATTTGATAATCTAATGGCAGATCCCTTGTATGTAACTTTCCATCTCTCTCTTTCAGCCTTCAAGATTCTCTCTTTGTCCTGAACATTTGCCATAGTAATTATGATGTGTGTTGGTGTGGGTCTTTTCGGATTCACCTTGTTTGTGACTCTCTGTGCTTGTGTGATTTTTTCTTCCCCACCTCAGGGAAGTTTTCTGATATCATTCCTTCCAATAGGTTTTCTAATCCTTGTTCCTCTTTCTCTTGTTCTGGAACCCCTATTATTTGCATGTTGTTTCATTTCATGTTGTCCCAAATCTCCCTTAGGCTCTCGTCCTGTCTTTTAATTTTTTCTGCAATTGCAGTTCAGTTTGGGCGTGTTATGCTTCCTTGTCTTATAATTCACTAATTCGTTCCTCCACTTCTCCTAGTCTACTGTTGATACTTTCAATGGTGGTTTTTTTATTGCAGCTATATCGCTCTTCATTTCATCTTGGGTCTTACATAATTTATTGGTATTTTCATCTGTCTCTTCTAGCGTTTTGCATGTTATTGATTTTTTCATCTGTTTCTTCTTGCTTCTTGTATAAGTTGTTGATTTTTTTCTCCACCTGGTTTATGCACTCTAGGACCCTTATTCTGAATTCTTTTTCTGTCATGTTGCATGCCTCTGTATCACTTAGCTTATTTTCTGGGGAGTCCTCCTTTTCTTTCCTTTGGGGGTTTCTTCGTCTACCCATGTTTGACCTCACTGTCATATCTAGACATTGAGCCATTCAATGGCTGCTCCCTGCATGGCAGTGGCTCCTTGTGTTGTTGCTCTTCGGGTGGTTGCAGTAGCAGCTTCTCCTCAGTTGGCAGCAGCTCCTCTGGTGGGTGCTGTTCAGAGCTGTGGTGGCTCTTCTGGCTGGTGGGGGGAGGCTTCACATACAGCTGCTGTTCCTCAGACAGAGGGTGTGGTGCTCAGGAGGCTGCTGTTTCTTGGATCTACTGCGTTGATTTAAAGGGAGAAAATACAACACAACAAGGCACCACCACGTACCAGGCACTGAACACAAATATATTCACGATAGTAATAACCCCAAATAAAGGTGACCACCCAAATTAAGAGAATTAGGGGATAAGGAAGAAAGAAAACGATAAAGAGAAAAAAGAAAAGAAAAGAAAAATAGAAAAATAAAGGTGTGCAAAAATGAAATTGGGAAAAGGAGGGGGGAAAAGAGGAAAAAAAGAGCAAAAAGAAAGAATGAAGTAGAAGAGGGGATGAGACTATATATATGAGGAGAAAACTCCTATAGAACCACCACTAATCCCAACAAATTCCTGCAACAGCTCCCTGGAGATGAATGCAAACTAGAAACAACAAATATTATCAAGAGAGGGAAGGGAAAACAGCACAAAAATATTCGGGGGGAGGTGAGGTGGGGGCGGGTTGTAGGGAGGAAAAAAACCAGCAGGAAAAAAAAAGCAAAAGCAAAAAAGCCTCACAACCAGTCCTAAAAATCACACATGTACACACAGACACACACAAAACAAACAAACAAACAAACAACAGAAAAAAACCAAATATACTCAACAATCAAGCAAACAGCAATTAAACAATAGAAAAATAAAAGAAGAAAAATAATTGGATAGTGAAGAAAGATAAGGGGTATATGAATAAGGATTTAGAGCAGTGGATTGGAAATAGGATATATAAGTAGCTTGAAATTTTGACAGGAGGTAAACAGAAGGAATAGGGAAAATCTAAAGCAGGAATAGGGTAAGAGAAACAGGACAACAAAAGGGGAAAAGTGAGAGAGAGGGCTTTATCATAAAGGTAAAACTGAGGTAGGGAAAATTGATGCTAAAGGAACAATGAAAATAGAATGGAGAACACTAATCCCAAAATAAAATAAAGAGAAATTAAAATGGCACTTTAAAAAATGGTAAAATGGGAAAATGGCGGAGGTATAAGCAGACGTGTCCTGTGCCTTGTCCTGGAGCAGATAAGGGTGAGCAGCTTAAACGGGTACCATTCAGCCCGAATAGGCAGAGGATTTTCAGCTGAGAGACTGTCTGCAGCTAGGAAAGACCGAGAACCCCCAGGAAAAAAAAAGGACGGTTGGAGACTGCGGCTGAAGCCTCTCCTGGTGCGCCAGCTAAGCAGCGGAGACTGCGCCATCTTGGGTGGTTGTTGCTGGCATCCAGAGACCAGCTACTAACCTGGAAACAAGGGATCTCAAGCAGCGTGACTGCGTGAACTCAGAGGAGCACTGCTTCTTCTCACGGAAAGGTTGGACATCCCCTAAAGGTGCAGTTTGCAGTTCGGGTTGGAGGGAGGACCGAGCGCGCGCGGGGCGGAATCTGAGCCCCACAGAGTCTGCAGACATTGGGACCAGCGTGACCCGCGAGTGGGGAAGGGGCCCCACAGGGCTGCTGGCAGAAGGGAACGCGAAAAATGAGCCCATAGCTGGACTGGATGTAAAGGAGCAGCCTTGGACTTTGCCAATCTGCTGGCTGCTTGGTGCCAGGGGCGAGTGGGCGCATGGAAACTGCGCGCGGAGACTGTGCGCAGACCTAGAAGGTGGAGGCTTGTGAATTCGCACAACTATCAGGCTCTTGTTACAGTTCCCCTTTGATCCATGCATTTGATTATTAAACCCAGTGCATGGGATTCCCCAGTTGGGGTCATTCGCAGAGCCTGTAGGGGAAAGTTCTTTTTGGGGAGCCTGGGAAACAGCGGGCAGTGGCAATGAACCAGCTCTGGGCAGTGGTCTTTCTGAATCAGTTCTGAATACCATAGAGGAAAAAAAAAAAAAACCCTACTGATAGAGAGGACTAATAGCCACGGAGGTCAATCCAGACACACTGCCACCCAGAGGCAGAGCCACGAACTGTCTCTTTTGCAATCACAAATAAAGGCAGTCTGGTAAACAAATACAACCTGCCTTAAAATCAGGTCTGTGGTTTACTGCACGGAGGGACAGTGTATCGCAGGGAAGTTCAACACTCCCCTGAATGCCTGGCAGGACTGAGGCGTGCCAAAAAGAAAAGTGGAAGATCTGAAGCACCTTCACTTCCGAATATTTTTATATACATATATTTTTTAATTCTTTTTTCACCATTTCATCAAGAACCTATTTTATTTTATTTTTATTTTTTATTTTTTTCATCACCTGATTTTATCTTTTTAATTACTACATTTTTTTAACCAGTATTATTGCTATCCTTTTACCATTTTTTCAAGTGTCATTTTATTTTTTATTATTTTTTTATTTTTTTTCTTTATTTTATTTTGGGATTAGTGTTCTACACTCTATTTTCATCGTTCCTTTAGCATCATTTCTCTCTATCTCACATTTACCCTTAAGCCTAAACTCTCTTCCTCACTTTTCCCCTTTTGTTGTCCTGTTTCTCTTACCCTATTCCTGCTTTGGATTTTACCTATTCCTTCTTTCTACCCACTGTCTAAATTTCACCCTACTTATATATGTAATTTCCAATCCCTCGCTCTCCCCATACAAATAGCCTCTTCCCCACCTCTATATCATTCTCTTAATTTTGTTGTTGTTGTTGTTGTTGTTGTTGTTTTGGGTTTTTTTTTTTTTGTCTTCTTTTTTTTCCCTCTCTCTCCCTTTTCCCAATCTCATTTCGGCACTCCTTTTTGTTTTTTATTTTTCTCTTTAATATTTTTCTCTTTTTTCTTCTTTATCCCCTAATTCTCTTCGCTTGGGGGGTAACCTTTATTTGGGGTTATTAATATCGTGAATGCATTTAGTTCGGTGCCTTGTACGTTGTGCCTTGTTGTGTTGTATTTTGTGCCTTTGAATCAGCGCAGCAGAGAGAGAACTACATAACCAAACACCTTGAGAAGAGAAATCATGTTGAAACAAAGAACCAACCCAAATATGAAAGAAAAACAGGCATCATCAGAAAAGGAAGTAAACGAAATCGAGGCAATGGAGGCAAGCAACCTGTCAGAGAAAGAATTCAGAGTAATGGCCATAAGGTGGATGAAAAGAATGGAAGACCAATTCAACAATATGTGTAGGAACCAAGAGGAAATGAAGAAGAACCAAGAGGAAATGAAGAGAAACCAAGAAGAAATGAAAAAAGACATCACTGCCATAAAGAACTCAATAGAAGACTAGAGACTCAACAGTAGACTAGAAGAAGCAGAGGACCGCATCAGCGAGCTAGAAGACAAGGTAGAAAAAAATACCCAAACAGAACAGCTTCTAGAAAAAAAAAATTAAAAAAGCAGGAAGAGAGCCTAAGAGAACTCTGGGACAATGCTAAACGAAACAACATCCGAATAATAGGGGAGCCAGAAGGAGAGGAAACTGAGCAAGGACTAGAAAACCTGTTTGAAAAAATAGTAACAGAAAATTTCCCTGATATAGGGAGGAAAAAACTCACACAAATCCAAGAAGCTCACAGAGTCCCAAACAAAATTAACCCGAAAAGACCAACACCAAGGCACATAATAATTAAATTGGCAAACACCAACGACAAAGCAAGAATCTTAAAAGCAGCCAGAGAGAGACAGAAAGTTACCTACAAAGGATCCCCCATCAGACTAGCGACCGATTTCTCAACAGAAACACATCAGGCAAGAAGGGAATGGAATGAAATATACAAAGTCATGCAAAGGAAGGGTCTGAATCCAAGAATACTATACCCAGTGAGACTATCAATCAAAATTGAGGGTCAAATCAGGAGCTTCTCAGACAAAAACGGTCTACGGGAGTTTATTACAACCAAACCAGCAATGCAAGAAATGCTAAAGGGTCTGCTGTAAATAGAAAAAAACAGGAAACAAAGAAGGAACGCAGTGGTAAAGAACAAAAATGGCGACTAACAAGTTTCTATCAATAATAACTTTAAATGTAAATGGATTAAATTCCCCAGTCAAAAGGCATAGGGTAAATGAGTGGATAAGAAAACATGACCCATATATCTGCTGTCTACAGGAAACCCACCTCAGAAAAAAAGACGCACACAGACTGATGGTGAAGGGATGGAAAAAGGTTTTTCAGGCCAATGGAAGTGAAAAAAAAGCCGGGGTAGCAATACTTATATCTGACAAATTAGATCTCAAAGTGAAGGACATAAAAAGAGATCAAGAAGGCCACTTCATAATACTAAAGGGAGCAGTCCAACAAGAAGAAATAACTCTGGTAAATATATATGCACCCAATATAGGAGCACCCAAATACGTAAGAAATCTTCTGGAGAAGATCAAGGGAGAGATTGACAGCAATACAATCATAGTAGGGGACCTTAACACCCCATTATCTCCACTGGACAAATCTTCTAAACAGAAACTCAGCAAAGAAACATCAATCCTAAATGACTCACTAGATCAGATGGAATTAATTGACATCTTCAGAACATTTCACCCCAAAGCCACAGAATATACATTCTCCTCAGGTGCACATTTGTCATCTTCGAAGATAGACCATATATTGGGTCACAGACAAAGTCTCTTCAAATTCAAGAAAATTGAAATCATATCAAGTATCTTCTCAGACCACAAAGGCATAAAACTGGAAATCAACTACAACAAAAACAATCCAAAAAAATCAAACACATGGAGACTAAATAGCATGCTATTAAACAATGACTGGGTCACCAGTGAGATCAAAGAAGAAATAAAAAACATCATGGCAACAAATGACAATGAAAACACAACAATCCAAAACCTATGGGACACAGCAAAAGCAGTCTTGAGAGGGAAGTTCATAGCTCTACAAGCCTACTGCAAGAAATAAGAAACAATGAGAATAAATGACCTAACTCTACAACTCGAAGAATTAGAAAGAGAGCAACAAAAAAAGCCCACTGTAAGCAGAAGGAAGGAAATAACAAAGATCAGAGCAGAGATAAACAACATAGAGACCAAAAAAACAATACAAAAGATCAACAAAACCAAGAGCTGGTTCTTTGAAAGGATAAACAAGATTGATACACCTCTAGCCAGGCTCACGAAGAAACAAAGAGAGAGGACCCAAATAAACAAAATCAGAAATGAAAGAGGAGAAATAACAACAGACCCCATAGAAATACAAAGGATTGTTAGAAAATACTATGAACAACTCTACTCCAACACACTAGACAACCTGGAGGAAATGGACATATTCCTAGATAAATACAACCTTCCAAAACTTAACCAGGAAGAATCTAAAAATCTCAATAGGCCAATAACTATGGAGGAAATCGAAGCAGTAATCAAAAAGCTTCCAGCAAACAAAAGCCCGGGGCCAGATGGCTTCACAGGGGAGTTTTACCAAACATTCAAGGAAGACCTAAAACCTATCCTCCTCAGACTATGTCAAAAGATCCAAGAGGAAGGAGCACTTCCTAGCTCATTCTATGAAGCCAACATCACCCTAATCCCAAAACCAGATAAAGACAATACAATGAAAGAGAATTATAGGCCAATATCCCTCATGAATATAGATGCCAAAATCCTCAACAAAATCCTAGCAAATCGGATCCAACAGCACATCAAAAAGATCATACACCATGACCAAGTAGGATTTATCCCAGGGATGCAAGGATGGTACAATATCCGCAAATCAGTAAATGTCATACATCACATAAACAAATTGAGAGAAAAAAAAACACATAATCATATCAATTGATGCGGAAAAAGCATTTGACAAAATCCAACACCCTTTCTTGATAAAAACTCTCAGCAAGATAGGAATTGAGGGATCATACCTCAACATAATAAAAGCCATATATGACAAACCCACAGCCAACATCATAATCAATGGGCAAAAACTAAAACCATTCCCCCTAAAAACAGGAACAAGACAGGGATGCCCCCTCTCACCACTCCTGTTCAACATAGTACTGGAAGTACTAGCCATTGCAATCAGACACGAAGAAGAAATAAAAGGCATCCAGATTGGAAAAGAAGAAGTAAAACTGTCCTTATTTTCAGATGACATGATACTGTACATACAGAACCCTAAAGACTCCATCAAAAAATTATTAGACTTAATAAATGAATTCGGCAATGTAGCAGGATACAAAATTAATGCTAAGAAATCCATGGCATTTCTTTACACCAATAGTGAACTTACAAAAAGTGAAACTACAGAAGCAATCCCATTTACCATTGCACCAAAAAAATTAAAATACCTAGGAATAAACTTAACTAAGGAGGTAAAAGACTTATACGCTGAAAACTACAGGACACTGAAAAAAGAGATAGAGGAAGACATAAACAGATGGAAGAATATACCGTGTTCATGGATTGGTAGAATCAACATCATCAAAATGTCCATACTACCCAAAGCAATTTATAGATTCAATGCAATCCCCATTCAATTACCAACGGCATATTTCACAAATCTAGAACGAACGTTCCAAAAATTCATCTGGAATAAAAAAAGACCCCGAATAGCTGCAGCAATCCTGAGAAAGAACAAAGTAGGTGGGATCTCAATACCAGATATCAAACTGTATTACAAAGCCACTGTTCTTAAAACAGCTTGGTACTGGCACAAGAACAGACATATAGATCAATGGAATAGAATAGAGACCCCAGAAATCGACCCAAACCACTATGCCCAATTAATATTCGACAAAGGAGGCAAGAGCATACAATGGAGTCAAGACAGTCTTTTCAATAAATGGTGTTGGGAAAATTGGACAGATACATGCAAAAGGATGAAACTAGATCAGCAACTCACACCATACACAAAAATAAACTCAAAATGGATAAAAGACTTAAAGGTAACACGGGAAACCATAAAAATACTAGAGGAATCCACAGGCAGCGAAATCGCGAACATATGCCAAAGAAATTTCTTCTCTGATAATGCTCCTAGGGCAATGGAAACTAAAGAGAAAATAAACAAATGGGACTACATCAAAATAAAAAGCTTTTGCACAGCAAAGTAAACCATCAACAAAACAACAAGAAGACCCACTACATGGGAGAACATATTTACCAATGATACCACCGATAAGGGTTTAATTTCCAACATTTACAGGGATCTCATGAAACTTAACAAAAGGAAGATAAACAATCCAATAAAAAAATGGGCAATGGACCTAGATAGACACTTTTCGAAAGAGGACATACAGAAGGCCGAAAGACATATGAAAACCTGCTCAAAGTCACTAATTATACGAGAGATGCAAATCAAAACGACAATGCGTTATCATCTCACACCTGTCAGAATGGCTATCATCAACAAATCAACAAACAACAAGTGTTGGAGAGGATGTGAAGAAAAAGGAACCCTTTTGCACTGCTGGTGGGAATGCAGACTGGTGCAGCCACTGTGGAGAACAGTATGGAGCTACCTCAGAAGACTAAAAATGGAACTCCCATTTGACCCAGTGATCCCACTACTAGGAATATATCCCAAGAAACCAGAAACACCAATTAGAAAGGATATATACACCCCTATGTTCATAGCAGCACAATTCACCATAGCTAAGATTTGGAAACACCCTAGGTGCCCATCAGCAGATGAGTGGATTAGAAAACTGTGGTACATATACACAATGGAATACTATGCTGCGGTAAAAAAAAAGGAACTCTTGCCTTTTGCAACAGCATGGATGGAACTGGAGAGCATTATGCTAAGTGAAATAAGCCAGTCAGAGAAAGATAAATACCACATGATCTCACTCATTTGTGGATTATAGAGAACAACATAGACTGATGAAAAGGGACAGACCCAAAGACTGAGAAACAGCGATCAGGCTATCAATCCCCAGAAGGAAAGTACGGGAGGGCGGGGGTAAGGGGAAGAGATCAACAGAAGGACTTGTATACATGTATATAAGCCAAACCAATGGACATGGACAACGGGGGGATGGGAGCATGAGTTTGTGTGTGTGTGGGGGGGGAGGTTGGGGGTTAATGGGGGGGATGAGGACACATTTGTAATACCTTAACTAATAATAATAAAAAAAAATTAAAAAAAATGGTAAAATGGTAGCAGTAATAATACTGGTTAAAAATAAAATGTAGTAATTAAAAGGGTAAAATCAGATGTTGGAAAAATAAGAAAAAAAATTGGTCTCTTAGTTAAAAGGTGAAAAAGAAAAAAAAAATTGCAGTAGTGAAGGTCCTTCGGTTATTCTACTCATCAGTCTGGCTCGCCTTGGTCCTGCCAGGTATTCAGGAGAATGTTGAATTTCCCGGGGATCCACTGTTCCTCTGTGTTGTAAACCACAATCCTGATTTTAAAGCAGGCCGTATTAGTGTCCCAGACTGCCTTAATTTGTGTTTAGCTAAGAGTCAGTTTGTGGCTCAGCCTCTGGGAGGCAGTTTTTGGGTTGGCCTCTGATGCTATATGGCTTTTCTTTCCAGTAGCAAGGGTTTATTTTCTTGATTGCACTTAAAACTGGTTTGGGGAGGTCAACTGTCCAGAGCTGGTTCTTTAATCATTACCCTGCTCTGTGTTATTGCTGGGATTGAAAATCCCTCTATAGGCCAGACCCTGTTAACTCCCAGGAACTGATCAGATTATTTTAATCCTTGATCTCCTTCAGGGTGGAATCTGGGTGTGGCTGTGCTCCTTACCTGGGGGCTAGGTAGAGGAGTCCCACCATCCGGAAAGAATGACTGCCCAGATCCTGGGTCCAGGGGTGTTTCAGCACACAATTCGCTGCCACCTCTCCTGGCCCTCCCTCTATCCTAGGCTCTCCCCAGATTCCACGTGTCTACACCTTCTCCTACTCTTCAGCACAGGTGAGTGTCTGTATCCGAAATGCCTTATGAACAGGATTCAGTGAAAACAAACAAACAATTGCAGGCTGCGGAAACGGGGAGGGCTGAGTTTCTGTAAGCTCTTCATTTACTGGCACTGCATGCTCTGGTCAGCTCTTTAGGCTGCCCCTTTAGGCTCAGTCCTGTGTGGTCACAGAACCCAGATGTCAAATCCCCCTGTGCCAGGAATCCCTAGGATCTCCTTTCCCCAGTCAGGGGCTGTGCCTGTCCCAAGGGACTCGCCTGTCTGCCATGTGGTCTCCCTTTGAACCTCTGGGCTCAGAGGTGTGGCAACTTTCCTTCCCTGATCCCTGTTTTATTTTTGTTTTGTTTTTTTGTTTTTTTTTTTTACCTTTCTAGGGGAGTTCTTCCCTTCCCAGCCGCAAACCATCTCACCAGCTGAGTAATTTCGCCAATTTGGGGTGGGTGTTATTAGTTTCAGCTGCTTATTCCATTTGCTCCAGGACACGACCTGGGACGTGTCTACCTATATCGCCACCATCTTCGGAATCCATTTTTATAGCTGTATAATACTTCACTGTGTGAAAGCATTTTTTTTTTCATTTTTAAATAGAAAATAGGCTTATCTTCCAATTTTCTAATTTGTATTGTGAAAGAAGAACTATGAGGATCCTCATATGAACTTTTATTACAGTGGGTATTTTCCAAGGTGAACTGATGTCCTTTTTTCAGACAAAAGAAGTGTACTTTCAGAACAAATTATCGTAGTTCAATAAATATGAATCCCCACTTTAAACCTACATAGCTTCTTGTTCCTAAAGTGTAACATTCTAACATAAGATCAATAGAATTGAGTTCTTCGGAGAACTGTTGAAGTGACTAGAGGCAAATGTAATGCTAAAATAGACTGAATTTAGCTTGAGGTTTAAATTCTATCCCTGTAAGTCATTATGAGTTTTTTTTACACATTACATATTTCATTCATTATTATAAGTGCTATACCTCTTTAGCAATCACAAATCATATTGATCATCAGTATACATTCTCAATCTAATGAATGGTATCATTTCTATTGCTTTGAAAGATATGAATGAAATTGAGGTGTATCTCTTCATTGAATGTCACTGTTTTCACATAAATAATGGTTTCATGCTCATATCTTTTATTTTTTAATTTTTTAAAAAAACATTTGAGTTACTGACAGTTTCTGCACTCTTTATTGAATTTATAGGAGTTAATATATTGCATTATGTGTTTACCTAAGTCAGATCTCCTACTATCCCTAGATTTTGAAACATTACCTAAGTTATTTCCACCTGAGGGATAACTTTTGCTTCTCTTACTTCCTCCTCTTTCACTTCTCAGACTTCTTATATCGCCTCTATTTCTTGATGGAAGTGGTACCCTCGCCCCACCCCCACTGTGAAAAGATGGTTTCTTGGTGTAGTCTACTTTAATTGTTTTTCCACCCACAGACTAAACAGTACACATAATATGAACACTACATAACATTTGACCTGAACAAATGAAAAACTGTTTGAAACCTACTTATTATTGCAACTAAAATCAAGATCTACCTCAAATTCTTCTCCCAAACAAAGCATTTCATGCAAATATGATAGAAACCTTTTTCATGGTAAGTTTATGAAACACTTCATTATTGACAATATTCCTTTGAAGTATTCAACACAGAACCATATATGTTGGTTAATAAAAGTTCTCCAAAGACCTTTAGTAATAAGCACTAAAATGTCTCACATTACAGGAAAAAAAAAACATACATCCCATTCTTGTCTTTTAATAGGCTTATTCTTGGTTTTCTGGAGAGAGAGAAAGTGAGAGGGATAGAGAGATGGAAACATAGATGAAAGAGAAATATATTGATCAGCGGCTTCCTTAAATGTCTCATACTGGTGGACCAGCCAGCACCCTAGGCATGTGTCCTGACCAGGAAGAGATGATGAGACATCTTGGTTCACAATTCTATGCTCAACTATTGAGCAATACTGACTGGGCAATGTGGATTACTTTTTAGAATGTGTCTGTTCCTCCATTTTTGTTTTGACAACATCTATTTCATTATTTCCAGGGTACATGTCTTACATAAACTATTTTTTAAAACAAAAATCATTCATTCAAAATGATTAGGTACTTTATTCCTCCTCTACCAACTCTCAGATTTCTTACTTTTATTATTTCTGTAGTTAAAATGAAAGAAAAAATGTCCAGTATGACTGCAACTCTGTATTTACATAGTTCTGATTTGTTTCTTCATTCTATTTCTAATAGGCTTCTTGCACAATCTTTAGTATTTTTATGTTATACACTGTTTTGTTAAATATGGTTCTAAGAAAACAAGCCATCTTGAAGGAGAGAGCTGCTATGACTAGGAACCCAGCCTCACCTCCACCCAGATGGGCCTCAGACATCACCTGAGATCCTAGAGCCACTCTGGCCAAAGACCATTTATGGCAACAGCAGACCCACGGACACCGGGACTGCAGCCCCCAACCACCTCCACTACCTCCTGTGAGTCTTGGAGTGCACAATTGAATTGCCGATCCACTCTGTGGCCATTGGCCACCCGCACCCTGGCACCTGGGTTCTGCAATGATGGGTAAAATGGTGATACAAACAAACAAACCCCAAAGGAGAGAAAAGGAGGAATTGCCGAGAAGGGAAACTCAACTAAATGGAGGCATACAAAATGTTTGAAAAAGAATTCAGAATAAGGATCATAAAGTCCATACACCAGATGCCTGGGAAATCCACAACTTATGTAAGAATCAAGGAAAAATGAAAAAAATTGATAATAGCTACAATAAAAAATACAATGGAAGGTTTCAATAGTAGACTAGAAGTAGCAAAGGATTGAATCCGCGATTTAGGAGACAGGGAAGTGTAACACACCATGAACAACACAATCTGAACAGCAATTAGAGAGAAAAAATAGAAATAGAAAGCAGTTGGATATCCTAAGGGAAATTGGTGACAACATGAAACAAAGTAACATGTGTATATTAAGGGGGTCAGAAGGACAAGATGAGGAACAAGGATTAGGAAACCTATCAGAAGAAATAATCACAAACCCTTCCTCATCTTGGGAAGAAAAAGTCACACAAGCACAGAAAGTTCCAAACAAGATGAACCCAATAAGACCTATACCAAGACACATTGTAATTATAATGGCAAACAATAACGACACAAACAAAACCTTAAAGGCTGCAAGAGAGATACAGAGAGTTACCTACAAAGGCTCTCCTCTTAGATGATCAAGTGATTTTTAACAGAAACACATCAGGCAGGAAGGGAATGAAAGGAAATATACAAAGTGATGCAAAACAAGGGACCACATCCAAGAATACTTATCCAGCAAGGCTATCATTCAAAACTGTAGAGGAATTCAGTGTCTTCACAGAAAAAAAAAAATCTACGGGAGTGTTTCACTACTAAACCATCAATGCAAGAAATGCTAAAGGGACTGTTGTAAAAAGAAGGAATAGAAGAGACAGAAGAAACCCAGGCATAAAGAAAAAAGTGGCAACAAATCAGTACCTATCAAAATCACCTTAAACCTAAATGGACTAAACACTCCATTCAAAAGATATAAAATGGCTAAAATTATAATAAAACAAGACCCATATGTATGCAGTCTATGAGAAACCCACCTCATAATAAGGGACTCACACGGACTGAAAGTGGAAGGAGAGAAATATTTTTCAGGCAAAGGGGGGGGGATTAGGGGATCAGTAATTATATTTGAAAAAATAAATCTCGAGAAGCCAAGATCGCAGCGGAATAGGCAGACCCGTCCCAGGGCTTGTCCTGGAGCAAATGGAGTGTGCAGCTGAAACTAGTAACACCCACCCAGAATTGGCGAAGTACACTCAGGTGGTGAGACAGTTTACAGCTGGGAAGGGCAGAGTTCCTCTGGTAAGGTAAAAACCAGGGATCTGGGCAGGAAAGTTTGCCACACCTCTGAGCCCAGAGGGTCAGAGGGAGACCACACAGCACACAGCCAAGATTCTTGGGACAGGCACAGCCCCTGACTGTGGAAAGGAGATCCGCGGGACTGTTGGTACAGGGGGATTTGGGATCTGGTTTTCATAATTACAGAGGACTGAGCCTAAAAGGGGCAGCCTGAAGCTCTGACCAGACCATGCAGTTCCAGTAAGAGAGGAGCTTACAGAGACTCAGCCTGCCCTGTTTCTGTGGCAGGCATTTGTTTGTTCCTTTTCAATGAACCCTGTTCATAGGACATTTTGTATACAGACACTCACCTGAGCTGAAGAGCAGGTGAAGGTGCGGGCAAGTGGAATCTGGGGAGAGGCTGGGAAGAGAAGGTGGGCCAGGAGAAGTGGCAGTAAATTGAATGCTGAGTCACCCCTTAGCCCAGGACTTGGGCAGCCATTTTCTCCTGAGGCTCTAATTCCTCCCTCCAGGCACCAGGCAAGGAAAACAGCCACATCCAGATTCCACCCTACATGAGATGAAGGATTAAAATAATCTGATTAGTCCCTGGGAGTTATCAGGGTCTGGCCTATAGCGGGGCTTTCTGTCCCAGCAATGACAACAACAACAACAGCAAAAAGCACAGATATTCCTGAAAACTGGGATCTGAAGCCAGCCTAAGGAATGCCATTTCAATTTTTCATTTTTTTCATTATTATTATTTGGTTAGCATTTTTTTTTTGCATTTTTCTTTGTTCACCTTTTTTATTGTTTGTTCCCTTATGTCCTACTTTTTTCACGTTCTTTCTTCAACCACGTGAGCAGCAGTAATATGAGTGGCAAGCACTTGTTCAGGGAACATCAGCCCTATGAGCAGCCTGCCTCGAGCCAAAGAGCAGCAGCCTCATGTGACCTGCCCCTGTCCAAGAAGCAGCAGCTGTGTGAGTGGCCTGCTTCCCTGTCTGAGGAGCAGCAACCACGCGAGCAGTCTGACCTCTCTGAGGAGGAGCATCTGCATGGGCAATCTTCCTATATCTGAGGAGCGGCACCCCTACGAAGCCTGCCTCCATCCGAGGAGCAGCAGCTGCGCACACCCTGCACTAGTCTGAGGAGCAGCAGCTGCACAAGAAGCTTGGCCTGGTCCAAGCAGCAGCAGCCGCATGAGCACTCTGCCCAATCTGGAGAACAGCAGCTGTGCGAGCAGCCCACCCCCACCTGAAGAGCAGCAGTTCTGCGAGTGGTCCGGCCCCATTCGAGGAGCAGCAGCAGCCCAACCCGGTCCGAGGAGCAGCAGTCACACGAGTATACCACCCACATCTGAGGAGCGGCAGCCCTGCACAGCACGCACCATTCCGAGGAGCAGAGCCACAACAGCCTGCACCAGTCTGACGAGCAGCAGACCAGTGAGTGGCGCATCCCTGTCCAAGGAGGAGCAGCCTTGCCTGCAGCTCCCTCCCGTCTAAACATCAGCAGCCTTGCAAGCAGCCCATCTCCGTCTGAGGAGCATTAGACCTGCAATCAATGTATCCAAGTCCTAGGAGCAGTAGCCCCACAAGCAGCCCACCACATCAGAGGAACAACAGCAGCATGCAGCCAGCCCCCATCCAAGGATCAGCAGCCATGTGAGCAGTCCGCCCCAGTTCAAGGAGTAGAAGCTGTGTGTGTGGCCCACCCGCATCCTAGGAACAGCAGCCTTGTGATCAGCACATCCTTGGTCTGAGGAACGGCAGCTGTGTGTGAAGCCTACCCCCACCAGCCAGAGGAGCCACCACGGCTGTGAATAGCACCCACCAGAGGAGCAGCTGCCAACTGAGGATCAGCAGCTATCACAACTGCTTGAGGATCAACCACAGCCCGAGGAGCCACTGCCACCCAAGGAGCAGCCCCTGAGAGACTCAACGTCTAGATATATCGGTGAGATCAAAC
The DNA here is from genome assembly GCF_963259705.1 of Myotis daubentonii. Classification (NCBI taxonomy): domain Eukaryota; kingdom Metazoa; phylum Chordata; class Mammalia; order Chiroptera; family Vespertilionidae; genus Myotis; species Myotis daubentonii. The sequence goes on along the minus strand of NC_081862.1, from coordinate 6,624,967 downwards.
ATGGGTAGAGAAAGAAACCCCCAAAGGAAAGAAAAGGAGGACTCCCCAGAAAAGCAGCTAAGTGAAACAGAGGCATGCAGCTTGACAGAAAGAGAATTCAGATTAAGGGTGCTAGAATGCATAAACCAGATGGAGGGAAAAATCAACAACTTATGCAAGAATCAAGAAGAAACGGAAGAAAAAATAAACAACTTATGTAAGAATCAAAAAGAAATGGATGAAAAAAATCAATAAATTATGTCAGAAACAAGAAGAAATGAAGAGTGATATAGCTGCAATAAAAAACACCACTGAAAGTTTCTGTAGTAGATTAGGAGAAGCAGAGGGCCGAATTAGTGAATTAGAAGACAGGGAAGCAAAACACTCCCAACTGAACTGCAATTGGAGAAAAAAATTCAAAGACAGGAGGAGAGCCTAAGGGAGCTATGAGACAGCATGAAATGAAACAACATGCGAATTATAGGGGATCCAGAACAACAGAAAGAGGAACAAGGATTAGAAAACCTATTGGAATAAATAATATCAGAAAACTGCCCAGATGTGGGGAAGAAAAAATTCACACAAGGCCCGAGTACAAAATAAGGTGAACTCGAAAAGACCCACCCCAAGACACATCATAATTACCATGGCAAATGTTCAGGACAAAGAGAGAATCTTGAAGGCTGAAAGAGAGAGACTGAAAGTTACATACAAGGGATCTCCCATTAGATTATCAAATAATTTCTCAACAGAAACACATCAGGCCAGAAAAGAATGGACGGAAATTTACAAAGTGATGCAAAGCAAAGGACTGAATCCAAGAATTCTCTATCCAGCAAGGCTATCAATCAAAATTGAAGGGGAAATAAGAAGATTCACAGACAAAAAAGGGCTAAGGGAGTTTATCATCACCAAGCCAGCAATGCAAGAAATGCTAAAAGGACTGGTGTAAAAAGAGGAAATAAAAAGGTAAGAAATTAAACAGGCACAAAAAATAGAAATGGCTACAAACAAGTACATTTCAATAATAACTTTAAAAGTAGATGGACTAAATGCTCCAATCAAAAGACATCAAGTGGCTGAATGGATAATAAAACATGACCCATATATTTGCTGTCTACAAGAAACCCTCCTCAGAAGAAGGGACTCACACAGAATTAAAGTGAAGGGATGGCAAAATATTTTTCAGGTAAATGGAAATGAAAAAAATAAAAAGCTGGGGTAGCAATAATTATATAGGACGAAATAGACCTCAAATTGAAGGCCATAACAAGAGATAAGGAAGGCCACTTCATAATACTAAAGGGATCAATACAAGAGGATATAACCCTGATAAACATTTATCCACCCAATGCAGGAGCGCCCAAATACATAAAAAAGCTCCTGGAAGATATCAAAGGAGAGGTCGACAACAATACAATCATAGTAGGGGACCTTAATACACCACTGACATCACTGGATAAATACTCTAGACAAATTATCAGCAAAGAAACAGCAATCATAAATGACTCACTAGATCAGATGGATTTAATTGACATCTTCAGAATATTTCACTCCAAAGCCGTGGAATATATGTTCTTCTTAAGTGCTCATGGGACATTTTCAAAAATAGACCACATATTGGGTCACAAACAAGGTCTCCCCAAATTCAAGAAGATTGAAATTATACCAAGCATCTTCTCAGATCACGATGGCGTAATATTAGAAATAATCTACAATAAAAACCATACAAAATACTCTAACGCTGGAAGCTGAATAGCATGTTATTAAATATTAATTGGTTTACCAATGACATCAAAGAAGAAATTAAAAACATCCCGGAAACTAACAACAATGAAAGAACAACAATCCAAAACCTATGGGACACAATGAAAGCTTTCCTGTGAGGGAAGTGCATAGCTCTACAGGCCTATCTCAAAAAACAAGAAAAAATGGTAGTAAATCATCTAACTCTACATCTCAAGGAACTAGAAAGAGAGCAACAAGAAAACCCCAGAGTGAGCAGAAGGAAGAAGATAATAAAGATTAGAGCAGGAATAAATGACATAGAGACCAAAAAAAAAAAAAAAAAAAAAACAGAAAATCAATGAAACCAAGAGCTGGTTCTTTGAAAGGATAAACAAGATTGATGAACCTCTAGCCAGGCTAACCCATCCTCTAAACAATAAAGTATTTTTTTAAAAATGTGTTCCTAGAATTATACCTTTTAAATATAGTAATTTGATTAACATACATACTTAAATTTCCCAGTCTCCCAATAACTTCATGATGGTTGATCTTTTAGCTAAATCAACATGGCATGTGTACACTGAGGTCACTGTAATTGCTCCACATAAAACCCTTTGGATGTCTGGAATTATTTTTGTAAACAAATCTGAAGTCACATATTCCACCAAGATGTCTGACACTGATGGGCAGCGACACAAACTAAACAGCCACTGGACACAGTTCCCACCTTAAGGAATCACATGTGCTTTCTGGGTCCAAAATGTTTTCCACAGATTTATACACCAAGGCCGCCTTCCCGACATTTGAGATTCAACAAACATCCCTTGATCCCCTGAATTTTATGAATAGAAACACTATCTCCTACCAATATAACTTCTAAAAATAATTACCCCCTATATTTTTCCTCTTATCTTTGTTTATGCATGATTCTACTTATTTACATTTCCTTGCATGTTTGTTATTTTTACCATAGAAAAGAAGTGCCCAATAAGTAGGGATTTTGTCTTATTCAGAATCATTGTGCAGGCTACAAAACATCACTTGAAAGAAGACACTTAGGAATAATATCTACACAAACTACATTTCTTCTGCTTAGAAACTAGGGAAACAACATCAACCATTCTTCATAAATCAAATAAATGGCCTTCTGAACTCAAGAAAAATCATGAGACAAATCCAACTCTTGGCTGTTGACAAAGCCTAAAAGATAAAGGTAAAGTAAAAGGGTCAATATGTACTGACCCCCTTCGATATATCATAAAACAGGCTCTCCAAATAAAGGCCAGGCACATAAGTGAGTTATGTACTAAAAGTCATTGAAGATCAACAACTTAATATATGGCATAAAGAGTACACACACAAATTAACTTAAATATAAGATCAAAAGTGTAGCCAAAGGACAAGCGTGGTTATTGACATAGAAATCTGCATATGTTACCTTGTCCCAGGGAAGAGTGATTCTTAATAAATCCAAAAGTACGTGGCTTAAAATAATGGTATGATATGTTGGAAATATCTGAAAATATAACAGAACCAAAGAAAATATGTACCCCAAACGATGCCCAAATTGTGTGACTTTCAGGGTAATATTAAGGAATACTTGTGCAAGGGGCACCGGCAACTTTGAAGGATATGGGACACACTTACATTGGCCAGACTTGAAGATTAAAGAGAAATAAGACTATTTCCCTCACTAGTACTTTAAAGACTCATTGAAACGAACTCTTATCCACTACTTTAAAATAAATCAGGATATATATATATATATATATATATATATATATATATATATATATATATATATATATATATTTTACATAAATCAGTCTGGTTGCCCGATTCAAAAATAATGAACCAGAGAAAAGTTAGTTAGGGGCGGGAAGGTTAATTGGTTATGGCAAACCCAATGTCCTAACTCACATCAGTTCCTGTCTTGAAAAACTAAACACCTAGCCCACCTGCTGTGACTCTGTGATGGCTGACCATCCAATTGTGAGCCTGGAGGTCACTGTCCTATTCCTGGTCAAAGAACAAGCCCAAGCCCCTTGCTCAATCCCCAGTGGGGGACAAGGAGATGGCAGCCGTTCAGGGATTCTCTCTCATCATTCACGTTTTTCTTTCTCTCTCCCTCTCCCTTGCTCTATGAAATCAATACAAATACTTTTTTCAAAAGGTATACCAACTTGAGGGTAAAGGGACTACACATACCATATTTTCAAGACCTTTTTTAATGCTATGGAAATGTTTGCATCACTTGTATTAGCTTCTTACCAACAGTGACCTGATTTCTGCTGACATTATATGTCTGGGGTGGGTAGGCTGATCTAAATTACAAGGTGCTTTGAAGGCTTAAAGCCCGATTCCATTTGTATTCATATCCTAAAGTAAGTAAGCTTAATGTACTATGTTGCTACACAAAACGGACATTTCAACATCCTTCCAACCCCACAGTCCAGCACTTTTGTAAAAAAAAAAAAAAAAAAAAAAAAAAAAAAAGAATAGTGATGGCTAAATAATCATGGCTCATATGGCATTATCAAACTTTAAAAACAAGAAGACGGAACCCTGGAAATACTATTACTTGAACCACAGTGCTAGAATTTTATTAAAAGACTACACTTATGTCTGTGTGTATATCATCTCCTAGCACCCATCCATTCTCTGTCTGCGTGCATCATCTCTTTACCCATTATCTGTCCTGGGTGCCAACCACCAGGCATCACCCACCTGCCATCCTCTGTCATGCCTTGTCTACCTCTCCCTGGTCAGTTGTTAAGGATAGTCATCCTGAGCCACTTTGTGGGTGCTGTGAGTTTCCCTTTTCACCCAGGCATCCCAGTCCTCCATTTTATACCGTCTACTTCTCCCCTCCCAGGGGCTGTAGAAAGGGTTAAAGAGAATAAAACCGGGCAGAGAAAACCTTATTTTGCTTAGCAGATATCTTGTAGCAAGCTTGCAGCCTTGAGCACAGCATAGCCCAGATAACCAGAAGACAGCTGGCATGGGAGGAACCAAGGACAGACCAGACCCTCATGTCAGCAGAGCAGCTTGCAGCCAGAAAAAAATAAAGAAAAACTCTCTCTCTGCTATCATGACTGATGACTTTCTCTGTCTCAACCCACCAGCACCCAGGTGTCGGGAATAAAATCTCTTTTGATACATCTTGTACCACCGGACGTCCCACCTCACACAGGAACAGCACTCATGGACAAGATGAGGGTGTGCCTTTTAGCAGAGGATCCCCTACCAACCGCCATATCCTGGCAGAATCCCTGTCTGGAACAGAAGACATCCACTTCCCAATAACTTTGGAGCTTAAGCACAAGCAGAGGGCCCAAAGGAGGAATATCACATCCACCTGCATGTGGTGGTGAGAGGAGGCCACTGGGCCCAAGCCTCCAAGACATCCCAGGGCATGGTGTTTTCCCAGTCTCAGGGGGGTGTTGCTCTGAAGCTCTTGGCAGGGTGGTGCTGCTAGATGGTCAATGTCAGTTCCTTTTGCTACATACTTTGACCCTCAGTCTGGGGCAGGGAAGGGCCTGGCATGGTGAATATGAAAGATGACCATCATGCCTGCAGGAGGGATAAGCAAGGAGCAGAGGAACAGGAGATGGGGTAGGGGTAAGCTGGGGGCCTCTGTGTTATTGCAGAGGCAGTGAGTAGATCTCCCTTTATTAAATCAACACCACCACTCTGAACACTAAAACTGGGGCTCTGTACCATAAGGACCTCCTCAGGCAGGAAGCTGGGTCGCCAGCCCCTTTCAAGCCCCTTCTCAGCTCTACACCTGTGTTGTGGCCCTGCAGCCTCTCAATCTCTTTTCCCCTTAGACATTGGTGTATTGGGATTTTCAGTCACTTTAAGGTGCCTGGAGTATTTTTTCAATGTTGGTCTTATTATATTTATGTGACACGATGTATCTGTGTGTTTTGTTTTTGCTAATCCACATTAGAGGACCTTTTCCATTGTTGGCCTATTTCAACATGAGGGGGGAGGGGGAGGGGGAGGGGGAGAGGGAGGGGATGGGGAGAGGGAGAGGGGAAATGAGAGTGCGAGAGAGGAGGGGGAAAGGGAGAGGGAGAGAGGAAAGGATAGGGAGAGGGAGAAGGAGAGGGAGAGGGAGAAGTAGGGGGGAGAGGGAGATGGATGGGGGAGGAAGTGAGAGGGAGAGTGAAGGAACCATCCATTGGTTTACTACAAGCCAGGCACATTCCCTTGACCTGGAATGAAATAGCAGATCCTGCAGTGCCTAGGCTGGTGTTCCACCAACTTAGGCACAGCAGCCAAGAGGTAATTTAACATTTTTAATCAGAAGGAGCACTGGACAGAGTGAACCATAGAAATAATATGAAGGTCAGAATTTCAGCCCATTTCCACAGAATGGCCCTTCATTTTCATTCATAATCAATTATTTAAGTTAAAACCTTATTCTTCAGCTGTATTTTAAATGAATGTAAGCTCCCTTGTCTACCTCAGCCTCATTGACACCTTTTTAGCTCAGGCAGATAAAAGCATAGGTTTTCAAAATAGTTAAGACTTTACTAGTGTCATGTCATACTGACATAAAATTATTCATAAAGAGGTTCAAGTATTGTTATTTGGTCACCGACTTTACAGGAGGCTCAGTTGGAGCACCGCCAGCACGAAGGCCCCCTCTGACTTATGGTGGTCCAGTCCCTGTGATGATTATTACAGCCACACAGGAGATGGGTATGATGGGGGCACAGCAATTACTGCAACAGCCGATCGGACACCCCGGTAAGGGGTCCTGAGTGTGGTGCTGGCGGCGATCACAGGATACACCATGTATGCAAGAGAGAGTGAATCATGCACTACAGTAGCTTACCTGATTGGGAAATCGTGGAGTCAGGGGGGAAGCCCCTGTGACAGAAGAATTAGACACTGGAATTAAAAATGATAAGGTACAGACAACATTGTATTGTAAAGGATTTGGCTTCTGTTATTTAAGAATGACTAAAAGCAAACGGTAGGTTTGGGGGAAGCATCAAGAATTAGCCAAAGCCGGTTTGGCTCAGCGGATAGAGCGTTGGCCTGCGGACTGAAGGGTCCCAGGTTCGATTCCGATCAAGGGCATGTACCTGGGTTGCGGGCACTTCCCCAGTGGGGGATGTGCAGGAGGCAGCTGATCAATGTTTCTCTCTCATAGATGTTTCTAGCTCTCTATCTCTCTCCCTTCCTCTCTGTAAAAAATCAATAAAATATATTTTTAAAAAAACATATCAATTTCAAAATTATAAAAAAAAAAATTGTAGGTACCATTATGAAGTTTCAGGATTGGAGGAAAGGTTTGAATTATACAAGGTTGTTTCATAAGTGCTGATTTAAATTACAATATACTCAAATGTTTAAATTTTACATATTGTATTGTTAAAATATTCAGAATATAAGCACAACCAATAGACCAACAGAGGAAAGACACTGGGAGTGGGTGGCAAGAACAAGAGACTAGAGATAGAGGAAGCCGGGGGGAGGTCAGTAGATAAAAAGAAAGAGACATATCTATTACTTTTTGTAAAACCTTAAACACTAACATTACACAAATTTTCAGAAGAAAGTGTTCTGCAACATGGGATTTCTTGTCTGATTTTACTGCAAACACGTAAAAACAATCTGTTTGGATGGTGAGTTATATTCATGGCCCTAAATTTCCCAGGGTGTCTATGACCATAAGTGCATAAAGTCTTCGAAGTGAACAGCATACAAAATGAAGCAGTGTGTTATTTCGTCATGGCATGCTGCCGCGTTTTCCAGTTAGGGAGGGTGGACAAATGAGTTATTCTCCTTGGCAAACCTAAATGGATACAAGGATTGAAGAACCTCTGACAAGGCTGCAAAACAAGGATTCCTCCAGCTCTGTGGCCCACACTTTGCACCCTAAGATACTGATAAGGAGCAAGCCTCTCCCACTGGCCCCAGGAGGAAGAGGAGACCTTGGGGAAATAGGAGATGGTGGTGAGGAGCCATAGAGCAATGCGGTGTGGCAGCACAGCAGCCTAAGCCTCAGCATGAGGAAGATTCGCAGACACCTGTGGAAAGGAGTATAGGAAGAACATGTCATGCCAGCCCCTGTTGAGGGGCAGGTGTCAAGGCCTCAAGGTGCTGTGAGCAGCCTAGAGGGAGAGTTCAGAGGAGTGGCTCAAGGAATCTGCTTTGACTCTGAGTGACAGTGGGCATGCACACTCCCTCCTCCTGCCAAAGCCCCCCTGCCTGAGCTGGAATTGCACTGCCCTTGTTGGACTGGTAGTTCCTGCCTCAGGCACATACCCTAGGGACCTGGTGTTACAGGCTGTTTCCCTCCCAGCATCCAGGTGTCCCCGTGAGAAAGAAGTAATGGCCCAGGAACCTGGCAGCACACCAAGGGAGAGCCCAGGCAGCCCCTCCTCACCCGTCCTGTCCGCTCACTGGGGGCCATCGTCCTTTCATAATACTTCAGAGGATTGAGCCACAGGTCCTTGCTGATGATCTGGTAGAGCCAACAGAGCTTGGTCAGGAGAGCACAGGGACCCAAATAGAAAAGCAAGCAGCAGGCGGACACAGGAAGCTGTATGCTGGCATGGCCAGTGACATCCCACCTCAGCAATCCTGCCAGATGCTGCCACACTGTGGTCAGAGAACCAGTAGAAGAAGCTGGCGCTGCTGTCCTGGAGCCTGTGGCTGTACACTTCTCGTTCACAATGCTGGGACCACTGAATGGGAGTGGCACGGGACACCCTGTATCCTGCAGGAGATGGGTATGTGAAGCTGCGCACATCGCCTTCCATCCCTGCCCACCACCAGCTGCAGCCCATGCAGGGAGCCTCCTCTTACCTGTGAGGGTGATGAGATACTCCTTCACAATCACATGGTTGTGGAAGTAGGGGTTGCTGCGGAAGTACAGGCTAATGGTGCAGCAACCCCAGGGATGCCTGACTTCCCTCACCTGCAGAAGGAAAGTGGATCCAGGGAGTGAAATCGCAGCCCAGTGCTCCCGCCTGTCGCTGTTTTCAGGGACAGGCCATTTCCCCACCTGCTCTACACCACTCCGTGGAGCAGGTGCACTTACCTTCAAATTCATCATATGGCCCAGCATATTTTCATCTTGGACGCTGATCATGGCCGACAACTCTGGGTGGTTCATGAACTGCTTTGGGTCAAGGAGCCTGCACCCTGGTAGCTGGGCATGGACCAGCTAGGAAGAGCAGCCTGGCTTGGCCTGGCCTCTCCTTCCCTTAAGGCCACTCCTTCTCCATAAATGGCAGAAAGTGGCCCAGCACCACTCTGTTTCCTGACAAACCCTGATGCCCACCAGATTGTTTTGTGCGGAGGGCTTGCCAGGCTACACATCACACATTCCTGCTTCTGAATGAGGAATTGGACATAGAGACGGTCTGTATGTTAGTCCCAGAAGAGTCCGTGCAACACAGCCCTGTCTGTGGGCATCAGCCCCTGGTGTATGCGTGCCTCTGCCTTGGAGCTCTACCCCTGGACCCTCAGGTACCGTTTCTATGGTGCCTGTATAAAAAGAGGGTGTCTCCAGGATGCTGGGCCAGACTGGGGCGCTCTGCCCCTAGCTTGTCCTCAATGTTCTTTTCTATGGGAACCATCCCCGCTTCCACCATTCTCCTGCACTGTCCCATGCTCCTTGTGATCCTGCTCCTCTACCCTCAAGGATACAGCTGTGAGCCAGAACCCAGGGATGCGCCGGATATTGAGGCTTCTCTGCTCGAAATAGGGCTTGAGCCTCTGCCGAGTCCTGCACCTGAGCCGAGAGAAGGCCCTGCTGGCTTGCTCGTTCACGGGCTCCATCTCCAACTGAAGGGCCTGGAGCACCTCCAGAGGGGACCAGGTTAACTTGGCCCCGGGCCCCGACTGGGCCTGCTCCTGCTGCACTGGCTCCTCTTCTTCTGGCTTTGCTTTGGCCTTGGACTGAGGCTCCACCTCTCCCACCTGTTCCACTGCCTCCATGGTGCACTTCCCCTCCCCCTCCAGGACAAACTGCTCCCCTGCAATTAATGGCTCCTCCATCCACCCCTCCTCCTGGTGGTCACTCCTTTGTGGGTCACCTGGAGCCTGTGCCTCCAGCCTCTGCTCTTCACTCACCACCTCCTCCTCCCTCCCCACCTGCAGATCTGGGAAAACCTCCTCCCCTGCCCACGTGCCCTGCCATGGCACCACCTGCAGAAGGCCCTCTGTCCACAGGACAAACTGAGCCTGTGCCTGCAACTCCTCCCCCAGGCCCTCCTTGTCTTCCCCTTGCTCCTCACTCTGGGTTCCCTGCTGCACCTCACTCTCGTCACCCTGCACACACTGCTCTGTAGCCACCCGGTCCTCCCCTCTCCCGCACTCGAGATCAAGCCACACCTCCTGGCCTGTGTCCAACCTCAGCTCCCGGGTCTCAGCCTCCCCCACCTGCATGAAGTCCTCCCACTCCAGCCCCAAAGCTGCCCTCTGAACCTCCTGTGCCCTTGTGTACTGGGTTTCACCACTTTCCTGCACCGAGGTGAAGCCAAAATCCTTCTGGGCCATCCTGCTTGCCCTGTCCTTCCTGGTGCAAAGGCCCTGGGGTGCACTGTGAATCCTCAGGCGCCCTGCAGCTGAAGGCCCCCTAGTGGAACTGAGAGGAAGCGCGCTGCCCCCAGGAGCCCCTCAGTCTCCCAACACAGCCTGACTCTGGATGCCCCCTGGCTCTGACACTGGTGCTGTGAAAGGAGCAGGTGGTGCAGAGCCTGCTGAGTCCAGGCAAGGTGCTTGCTCACTAGTGCATGCAACCAGGCCCTGGTGTGCTGAGTGGGTGCACACTGGGCTCATGCACAGGCGCTGGTCATGTGAACATGTGGTACAGAAGGCACCTGGCCAGGCCCAGCCTGCTGTTTCTGGGTGGGCTCCTCAAAAGCCTCCTCCAATCACGGACGGGGCAGTGGGTGTCACCCTGCACAGCCCGCCCCTCACTCAAAGCTCTGGTGTAGGTAGATGGTAGACTCGGAGGTATCCTATTTTCTCTTCATTAGCCAGAAAACGGAGATTTTGAAAGCTTAGAATCTTGACCGGACTGAAAAAAAGGAAGAAATGGTGGAACTTGAAAATGACTTCAGGTTATCTCACTGTGCAGAACAAAGTCAAACACTGCTGCAGTTAAATATTTTACCCGTTGTTCTCCCCGCATGAACTACAATAATAATGTGCTTTGTGTTGATATTTATTGCTGTGTTGCTGACAATTACCTGGAAGAGAAGTTAAGGTGATTCAGTGGGTTGGAAAAAGTTGAGCTAAAGCAGAAAGCAGGTCTAATTAAGCAAGTTTATTCTCTATCCATCTATCTGTCTGTCTATCTAAATACACACACACACACACACACACACACACACACACACATATTTATATGGCCAACAACTCTGGGTGGTTCATGAACTGCTTTGGGTCAAGGAGCCTGCACCCTGGTAGCGGGGCATGGACCAGCTAGGAAGAGCAGCCTGGCCTGGCCTGGCCTCTCCTTCCCTTAAGGCCACTCCTTCTCCATAAATGGCAGAAAGGGGCCCAGCACTACTCTCTTTCCTGACAGACCCTGATGCCCACCAGGTGACTCATGCATGTGCCATGCATATCGAAGCTCTTGCTGGCGCCAATTGCATGCGTGTGTTTCAAATTGTCATTGTCAATCTGCATTTGGTTGACACTGCTATTATAGAGAAAGGGAAAATAGCAGTATTAAAATATTTCTTCTAATTAATTTCCTTTCAATGTGCACAAATCCATGCACCTGGCCACGGGTGTTCTAATAGTGGCAAGATATCATCTGTGAGTACTAATATTCTATTGGGCCAGGACATGCCAAATTGGTCACACATATCTATATATATAAAAGCGTAAGCAACATTATGAGTGGTTGGTACGATGCACACTGACCACCAGGACGCAGACGCTCAACACAGGAGCTTCCCCCTGGTGGTCAAGGCTCTCCCACAGCAAGAACATCACTCAGCCAGAAGGCGGGCTAATGGCTGGAAAGTGCAGCTGTGACAGCAAGAGCCTCTGCTGCCTATGTGACAAGGCTACGAAGCAGAGGTGGCAGGTGGAGTGGGGCTTGGACGAGCAGGAACAGATCACCTGGCTCCAGCTTGGGCTCCTGCCTGGCTGCCTGCCGTTTCGTGCACTGCTACATCCCTCAGGAGGTGTCAGACCTAACCAGGCGGTCCCACATCTCCCAAGGGGGTCCCAGATTGCGCGAGGGCGCAGGACAGGCTGTGGGACGCCACCGGTGCTTGAATTTCGTTCACCGGGCCTCGAGTCATTTTATTATTTATCACTGATTTAGCATGGTTCTCTTCTAATGGTGAATTATTTAAAGGTATAACCTGAATTTTGGTAATGATTGCCATATAGATTTTACTGCTCTTTAGCGGTATTATTTAATGGCTTATATGAAGGGCACTAATCTCCTTCAAAATATGAGAACTATTACATCTCCCACAAACAGTACTATGTTTCAGGGCTAATTCTTTCCACCAATGCTCCTAAATGAGCCTTTCACTAATTTTCTTTGCTCACTAGCTCATCCAAAATTGAAATGGGCAGGCTGCTTGTCTATATTCAAGTGCAGAGGCCTATTCTTCTTAACTTCACTGATGCTCTCAATACTTTCAATTTTCCAACATAATTTATAGTGAGGGTCTCTATGTTAGACTTTAAAACATCTCTTTCCTAATATGAACAAGTCACTTTTACCTGATTTCTTCACAACTATGTGCATGCTCTGATTTAGCAACTTTCACTCCCAGACTCTTTCAAGTGTCCCTTTCCACCCTATTTTCATTAAAAACAGACCATCGGAATCCACACTGATCACTTTTCAGCCTGTTGTGATAATGCAGACGTTCCTTGGGTTACGTTGGACTCGAAGTACATGAGTTTTGTGGTTACGTCGCCATTCCCCATTTATTTATTAAAAACAAAAAGTTTGATCATTTCTACGTATGCACATATGTGCTTTATGTTTTATTATTATTCATTTACCACAAGTAAAGGTCAGGAATTGTTATCTTTCTTTTATTTATTTATTTATTTATTTATTTATTTATTTATTTATTATTTTTTACTGTTTCATGCCATTACTGCTGTGTATGTGTTCTCCATGTGAGTGACATACGTGCTTATGTAGGTGGGTTCTGACTTACGCGAATATTGCATTACATCCCACTGCAGGAACTTGGCAACAATGTAACGCGAGGACCTACTGTACTTGTATCATATTGACTAAGATGTAGTTATTTAGTCTCCATATTTCTTCAATACGTATATGATTGTTGGAAGTACCAATTATATCTTTATATATTTATGTGATTCTTAGAATTTTCTTTTTTTTAAAATAGATGTTATTGGTTTTTTTACAGAGAGGAAGGGAGAGAGATAGTTAGAAGCATCCATGAGAGAGAAACATCGATCAGCTGCCTCCTGCACATTCCCTACTGGGGATGTGCCCGCAACCCAGGTACATTCCCTTGACCGGAATCGAACCTGGGACCCTTCGGTCCACAGGCCGACGCTCTATCCACTGAGCCAAACCGGTTTTGGCTTGAATTTTCATTCAATAAAAATAAATGCCTTGTCCTGATAAAAGATCTGGCCTTATAATGGAATGGCCTCATACATTTTAGAGTAGGGGACGACTACGAAAGTTTCTCAGAAGAACACGTGTTGAAATGAAGAGTATATCCTTCCAACCCCTACTTGAAGCAAGAGCCTTAGTTGAGCTCCATCATGATCCTAACAGAAACAGGAACAGTAAGAGACATGGCAGGTTTCAGTTACTATATGCCTACTGAGCATGCCTCAATGCACATTTCCTGACAGTGCTATTGATCAGAATGTGCACTCACAGGACATTAGGGCCTTCATGCACAACTCCATCCTGAAACCACATGAAAAGGAGCATATTGGACAAGAATGTTGGCAGGGACTTTACAATGCAGAGGGATGCTGAAGAAGATTGAAAAAGGTGGCAGAACCCTAGCCACCTTGGAACAGTGGACAGATCACCGACCTTCAGACTGAAGGGCCCCAGTTTCGATTCAGGTCAAGGGCACTTGCCTGGGTGGGGGCTCAATCTTCAGTCTGGGGCAAGCAGGAGGGAGCTGATCAATGAATCTCTCTCATCATTGATGTTTCTAACTCTCACTCGCTCTCCATTTCTCTCTGAGATAAAGAAAAATATATTTAAAAGAATGGTGGCAGAATAAGTGGATGCTACAGGGACATGTTCCCAGGAACAAACTGATATTCCAACTAAAATACAGAACAACTTCCTAATAATCAATGGAAAACTCACAGGAGAGAACCCTGACACCTGAGCACCGAAGGTGGAGACCACTTAGACACTGGTAGGAGGAGAGGAGGCTTGAAGGGGTGGGCCGGACACCCACAGACAGCAACTGAAGTCCCAGAGAGATATCTCAGCTGTGGTGAACTGCCACTGAGAACTCTGGGTCTAATCCCCAAGCTGGGCCTCCTAGCAGAGAGCACCAGAACTGAGGAGGATAGCCATACAACCTGTGGATGTGAATAGCAGCAGGGCACTGTCTGGCAGGGAGAGACAGCTAGAAATTCAGGTATCCTCTTAAAGGGCCATCACACAAATTTCCCTGTGGAGCCACACACCTTGTGCCTTGGCAAAGGGAGGGTGAAGTGGACTGGAGCTGTGAGGGAAAAAGCCAGAACTGGGGAGTCCAGGGTTCCAGCACAGAACACAGACACTTCAAGTTTCCTGGGAGGAGTACTTTCCTCATGCAGCAGAGAAAATCCTTCCCAGGCAGACATCTGCCTTTCCTGGAATGGAGACAATGAACACACACTACTGGGAAACACCTTGCCCTGAGGACACTGAAGAGATTATAAATAACAATTAACCTCCAGGCAGAGGCAACTGCCCCACCCTGTTGAAACAAACTCTTGCTATAACCTGAGGACCATTGCCTTGGGGGCAAGTTAAGTTGGAACCCTATCAGTCTATAGACAGAGGAGGCCTCTGGAGGCTTTGAGTCTTTGCCTGACCTAATTAGTCAGAAACATCCTTTAACAATGTTCTGCACTAGAGACTGAGAGGCAGACAGGATCTACCTAAATCGTCACCACAAACCCACACAGAAAGCCAGAAAGAGGAGATAAAGAAACAACCCCCAAATGAGGGAACAAGAGAATTCTCCAGATATAGAGAGAGATGAAGCACAGAGAAGACATTTATCTGAATCTGACTTCAGAGTTATGAAGGTAAAAGAGCTCAACAGCATGAAAAAAGATATAGTGCCTATGAAAAGAAGAACAGTCCTAGATATAAAATGACATAATACAAATAAAGAACACATTAGAAGAAATAGGCAGATATTAGGGAAAGCTGAGGATCCAATCACTGATTTAGAACAGAGTTAAAAATATCACCCAATTTAAAAAAAAAAAGACAGAAAAATTAAGATTTAAAAAAACAAAACAAAAACTTACATAACAGTATTAGCATAGCCAGTGTGCCAGAAGAGGCAGGAGGGGGAGAAAGGCATAGAGAAGGTCTTTAAAGAAACAATGTCAGAACACATACCTACCCTGGTAAAGGAAAATCCCACACAAGATCAAGAGCCAAAGAGAACCCCAAAGAAGAAGTACCCAAACAAACCCGTGCCCAGACACATCATAATTCAAATGCCAAAGATTAAAGACAAAGAGAGAATCTTCAAGGCAGCAAGAGAAAAGAAAACTGTTAGCCACGAAGGAGTTCCCATAAGGCTGACTCCTGATCTCTCATCAGAAACTCTTCAGGCCAGAATAAGATGGCATGAAGTACTCCAGTTAACGGAAAGCAAGGATCTGAGACCAAGATTACTATATCTGGCAATTCTTTCATTCAAAATAGACGGTCAATTACACAGCTTCCTAGACAGAAAAAGGCTGAAGGAGTACATCATCTCCAAGCCAGCTTTACATGAAATGCTACAGAGATTGCTGTAATGAGAAGGAGAAACAGAGACAGAAAGTTAGCCACACAGAAACGAAATGGAAAGAAATACATACCTATCAATAATAACCCTAAATGTAAATGGGTCAATGCTCCAATATAAAGGTGTAGTGGAGCAAAATGGATACAAAAAAACATGATGCAAGTCTATGCTGTCTGCAGGAGCACCACCTCAAAACAAAAGACACACACAGGATGAGAGTGAAGGAATGGGGAAAATTTCCATGCAAATGGAAAAGAAACAGAAAGGCCTAAGTAACAATACACATATCAGACAAAATAGACTTTAAAAGAAAGGCCATCACAAGAGACATAAAGGTCACTGCATGATACTAAAGGGACCGACCAACAAGACGATATAACCCTAGTAAACATATATTCAGCCAACATAGGAGCACCTCAAAATATATATATATATATATCTCAAACAGATAAACAAAAAATCAAAACAAACAAAAATTCTAGAAGACTTTCACAGAGAGTGTGACAAAATTATCACCCCTCTGACTTCACTGGATAGATCTTCCATATGAAAAAAATAACAAGGATGCAGAGCCTCTAATGGACACACTGGATTCATTAGATTTAATTGACATTTTAGAATAGCGGTTCTCAACCTGTGGGTTGCGACACCTTTGTGGGTCGAATGGCCCTTTCACAGGAGTCGCCTAAGTAAAGGGTGTCCCAAAATTCATGCAAGAAGTAATTTTGATAGAAAACACAGGCTTATAATTAAAAACTGTAAATTTTTATTGATTCATAAAGAAAGTAAGAGAACTGCACTTGGAAAACTACAGGCCATTGAAAAAGACATAAAGATATCAACCAATGGATTAATATACCATGTTGATGGGTTGGTAGACTTAACCTCATTAACATGTCCATTCTACCAAAAGCAATCTATAGATCCATTGTAATCTCCATGAATATACCAACAGAATATTTCACAGACACAGAAAAAAATCCTCAAAAAATTCAAACGGAGTAAAAATAGCCAGAGCAATCCTGAGGCAGAAGAAAAAGTTGGCGGGCTCACAATACCAGATATTAAGCTATACTATAAAGCCACCATTCTCAAAACTGCCTGCTACTGGCACAAGAAAAGACATATATATACTCCACTGAAACGGAACAGAGAACCCAGAAGTGGACCCAAGTCATTATGCTCTATTATTAATTTACAAAGGAGGCAAGAGCATACAATGGAATCAAGACAGTCTCTTCAAAAAATGTTAGGAAAATTAGAAAGATACATGCAAAATAATGAAATTAGACCACCAACTTACACCATTCACAAAAATAAACTCAAAATGGATGAAGGACTTAAACATCAAATGAGAATCTGTACCAATATATCAGATATGTCTTCGCAGTATCTTTATTGATATAGCTCCAAAGGCAATGCACACGGAGGGGAAAATAAATGGACTACATCAAAATAAAAATCTTCTGCACAGCAAACAAAATCCTGAACAAAACAACCAGAAAGCCCACTGCATCAGGAGAACCTATTTGCCAATGGTATCTCGGATAAGTGTTGAATCTCCCAAGTTTTCAGGGAACTCACAAAAATTAACAATAGGAAGATAAACAATCCAATCAAAACATGGGACAAGGACCTAAGTTAACACTTTTTAAAAGGAGACCTATAAAAGGCCAAGAGACATACGAAAAAAGACTCAGAGGCACTAACAGTCCAAGAGATGCAAATCAAAACGACACTGAGGTGCCAATCCACACCTGTCAGAATAGCTGTCAGAAAGAAAAAAAAAAAAAAACACAAGTGCTGGTGAGGATGCAGGGAAAAAGCAACCCTTGTGCACTGCTGGTGGGAATGCAGACTGCTGCAACCACTGTGGAAAACCATATTGAGTTTTCTTAAAAAATTGAAAATGGAGCTCCTCTTTGACCCAGTGTTCTCTCTTCTAGGTATATATCCCAAGAACTGAGAAAGGCCAACCAGGAAAGATATATGCAACTGTATGTTCATACCAGCCCAATTTACAATAGCTAAGATTTGGAAACAGTCTAAATGCCCATTAGCAGATGAACGGATTAACAAACTGTGGAACATCTATACAATGGAATGCTCTAATGCTGTAACAAAGAATGAACTATCATAATTTGAAACAGCACGGATGGACTTGGAGAGCATTACACTAAGCAAATTGAGCCAATCAGAGAACGAGAAATATCACATTATCTCACTCATTTGTGGAATATAATGAACAACATTAACTGATGAACAACAAGACATCCAGACACAAAGAAGCATTGATCACACTGTCAAACCTCAGAGTAAAGTGCTGGAGGCAAAGACCAACAGTAGTATGTGTGTGTGTGTGTGTGTTTGTGTGTGTGTGTGTGTTTGTGTGTGTGTGTATATATAGAGGGCTGATAGCAGAAATCCAATTAGTGTCATTTACTGTCCCCACCCAATGACAAAGGAAGTTAGGAAATTAGCCTTATTTTAGACTGACTTAAATTAGCAAATAAAAATGAAAGAATATTCAGGGGAACATAGATCGAATAGGCAGAAACCTATTCCTGGAGAAGTCACTGTTTTTACTGATAGTTCATCTCACGGTAAAGCTGCTTATACTGCACTGAATTCAGACCAAGTCAGTCAGACCAGTCATACTTCTGTGCAAAGAATCGATTTAGAAATGATCAAGGCTGACTTGCAGTATTTCCAAAAGCCTCTTGATATTATCTATTATCTGCTTATGCTGCTGGCTTGGTAAACAGAACTGCAACTACTCAATTAAAATGGCTCAGAGACCGAAGCCTCTCTATACTATTTAAACAAGCCCTGGTCCTTTAACAAAAGGAAATGAATATGCCTGTGAGTTAGTTATTTTATTAAGCAGGTCACAGAATTTCACAAGCTTTTACATCAGTCTGCCGAAATACTGTATAGCCGGCAAAACAGATTATGAAGAAATGCCCTCCTTGCATGTTACATCTACTACAAGGGCTCTAAAATCCCAACTTGTAAAACAAAAGTGGGGGAATAGTGAAGAAATCTCCTGTAAGTAGACCACACCAAGCCTTAATTACTTTAAATTTTACCCTTGTAATGCTGATGGCAAGACACCCATAGAATAACACTGGTGTCAGACTAAGCCAAAGCAAAAACGGTCTGGTTAAATGGAAAGATAACTAGTCCGGTTTAAGGAAGGGTCCCTTTATTATTCTTTGGTCAAGGATATGCTTGTGTATTTCCAGAAAACTCCTCCAAGCCTGTGTGGATTCCTGCAACATGAATCTGAGAGAGGAACTGACCAGACTACTCCAACTACAGACAGCAGGGCCACAAGCAACATGCTGAGGAGACAGAGGAGAAACATCTAGAGATGGGGGATGGTGAACACGCCTTGCTACGCTAGCTGTCATCTGCTGTGCCTAGGTGCCGGTGGCTCTTGAAAAAGCCAAAAGAGGTCAGACCTGCATTGTCATTTCTCACCGGTGGTCCACCATCCAGAACTCGGACATCATTGCAGTCATGTCACAAGGGAACAGTTACTGGAAAGAGCCCATAAAGAACTGACAGTCCCAAAAGAAGCCTACTATGGACTAATTCCATAAATACCTGAAAACGATACTTAAAAGGACATGAAAGAACTCAATCCTTTTCATTGAATCTCCTTACATTTGCTCTTTAGAATAACTAATATTGTCTCTCTTTCTTGTTCTTCTAGGTTTTCTTCCAGTCTGAAGAAGCAGAATCAAAAGTCTTAATAGGATCTGAGCCCAGAAGATGGCATACACCTTTCTAAATTAATTAAGAAAACAAAAAGGGGGAAATTGTGGGGCAAAGACCAAAAGTAGTTAACATATCAATGCGAGAAGTCCCACAGAAGGGGAATGGACTTTGATATTCAGCATGGCAGAAAATCAGCATTTTGTTACCCTGCTGTGGGAATAATGGCTGAAGGCAACCTCCTAACATGAAAATTCTTCTATTCTTTACCAAAATTGGATATGCCTGTTTGCTTTGCTAAAGGACAAATGTGTATTCAAGTAAATAAAAGCTGTTTTGTCCTGGGTTTCAGAGTGCCTCTCCATTAGAGAAGAAAGCCCACAGTACACAAAAAGAAAGAGATAACAAACGTCTGAACAGAAATAAGTGACGTAGGGACGAAAAAAAAAATAATACAAAAGATCAATGAAACCAAAGGCTGGTTCTTTGAAAGAATAAACAACATTGACGAACCTCTAGTCAGGCTCAGCAAGAAACTAAGAGAGAGGACCCAAATAAACAAAAACAAATGAAAGAGGTGAAGTAACAAACGACCCCACAGATATACAAAGGATTGTAAAAAATCACAATGAACAACTCTACTACAACAAACTGGACAAGCTCAACAAAATGGACACATTGCTACAAAAAGACAAGCTTTCAAAACTCAATCAGGAAGAAGCAAAAATCCTGAACAGACCGATAAATACTGTTAAATTGAAACAGTAATCAAAAAGCTTCCAAAAAAACAAAAGCTCTGGACCAGATGGCTTCACAGGGGAGTCTGACCAAACATTCAAAGAAGAAGTAAAACCAACCTTTCTCACACTATTTCAAATAATTCAAGAGGACGGCATACTTCCAAGCTCTTTTTATGAAGCCAGTATTACCATATTCCCAAAACCAGAAAAAGACACCACAAAGAAAGTGACTAACAGGCCAATTTTCCAGGTGAACATTAATGCTGCAATCCTCAACTAAATTCTAGCAAACAGGATTCAGCATTGCATTAGAAAGATCATACACCATGGCCAAGTGGGATTTATTTCAGGGATGCAAGGATGGTACACTATCTGCAAATCAGTGAACGTGAAACATCACATAAACTATTTGGGAGAGAAAAACCACACAATCATATCAATTGGTGCAGAAAAGGCATTTGAACAAGTGCAACAGCCTTTTCTGATAAAAACACTCAGCAAAGTAGGAATAGAAGAATCATCCTTCCACATAATAAAAGCCTTATATGACAAACCTACAGCCAACAACATACTCAAAGTGCAGGAAAAAAAAAAACAAAAGAAAAACATTTCCCTCTAGAACAGGAATAAGACAGGGACGCCCACTTTTATCACTCCTGTTCAACACAGTACTGGAAGTCCTAGTCAGAGTGATCACACAAGAAAATAAATAAATTGTTCCCAAATTGGGAAAGAAGAAGTAAATTCTCATTATTTGCAGATGACATGATACTATACATAGAAAACCACAAACACTCCTTCAAACATTTAGTAATCTTAGTAAATGAATTTGGCAATGTAGCAGACTACAAAATTAACGCCAAGAAATATATGGCATTTTTATACACCAATAGTGAACTTACAGAAAAGGAGATTGAAAAAAGAATCCCATGTATCATCCCACCAAAAAAATTCAGAAACCTAGGAATAAATTTAGCTAAGGAGGTAAAAGACCTCCACTCAGAAAACTAGAAGATGTTGAAAAAAGAGAAAGAGGAAGACATAAACAGATGGAAGAAGGAACCTTGTTCATGGATTGGTAGAAACAACATCATTAAAATGGCTATACTACCCAAAGCAATCTATACATTCAATGCACTCCACATTAAAATACCAACAGCATATTTCACAGACCTAGAATGAACTCTCCAAAAATCCATCTGTAATAATAATAAAAAAAAGACCCTGAGCCCAAACAGGTTTGGCTCAGTGGATAGAGCGTCGGCCTCCGGACTGAAAGGTGCCTGGTTCGATTCCGATCAAGGCATGTACCTTGGTTGGGGGCACATATCAAGTAGGGGGTGTGTAGGAGGAGGCTGATCTATGTTTCTCTCTCATCGATGTTTCTAACTCTTTATCCCTCTCCTTTACTCTCTGTAAAAAATCAATAAAATATATTTAAAAAACAAACCCCAAATGGCTGCAGCGATCCTGAGGAAGAAGAACAAAGTAGGAGGTATCTCAGTACCAGATTTCAAGCTGCTTTACAAAGCCACTGTTCTCAGAACTGCCTGACACTGGCACAAGAATAGATATATAGGCCAAGGGAATAGAATAGAGAACCCAGAAACCAATCCAAACCAATAAGCTCAATGAATATTTGACAAAGGAGGCCAAAACATACCATGGAGTTAAGAAAGTCTCTTCAATAAATGGTGCTGGAAAATTTGGTCAGACACATGCAGAAAATGAAACTAGGCCACCAACTTACACCATGCACAAAAATAAGCTCAAAATGGATAATGACTTAAACAGAAAGCTGGAAACCAGAAAAATATATAGAGGAATCCATAGGCAGCAGAGTCTGAGATATATGCTGAAGCAATCTCTTCACCAACACAGCTCCTGGGGCAATGCAAAATAAAGTTAAAATAAACAAATGGGACGACAGCAAAATTCAAAGCTACTTCATAGCAAAATAAACCGTCAACAAGACAACTACAAAGCCCACTGCATGGGAGAACATATTTGCCAATGTTCTCTCTGATAAGGATTTCATCTCCAACATTTACAGAGAACTCATACAACTTAACAAAAGGAAGATAAAAAAACCCAATCACAAAAATGGGCAGAGGACCGCAATAGATACTTTTCCAGAGAGGACAAAAGGAAGGCCAAGAGACACATTAAAACATGCTCAGAGCCACTAATCATCCAAGAGATGCAAATCAAAAGGACAAGGAGGTACTACCTCACAGCTGTCAGAATGGCTATCCCCAACAAATCAACAAAGGGCGAGTGCTGGTGAGGATGAGGAGAAAAAGGGACTCTCCTTCACTGCTGCTGGGAATGCAGACTGGTGCAGCCACTATGGAGAACAGTATGGAGTTTCCTCAAAAAACTAAAAACGGAACTCCCATTTGACCCAGTGATCCAACTTCTAGGAATATATCCCAGGAACCTAGAATTACCACTCAGAAAGGATACATGCACCTCTATGTTCACTGCAGCACAATTTACAATAGCTAAGATTTGGAAACAGCCTAAGTGCTGTTCAGCAGATGAGTGGGTTAAAAAGCCGTGGTACATCGACACATTGGCATAGTATGCTGTCACAAAAAAGGCAGGGGCACTGACCATTTGCAACAGCATGGATGGAGCTGGAGAGCATTATGCTAAGCAAAGCCAGTCAGTCAGTCCGAGAAAGATAAATATCACATGACCTCACTCATCTGTGGATTATAATGAACAACATAAACCAAAGAACAAACACAGATCCAGAGACAGAGAAGCATGGATCAGACCATCACCCTCAGAGACAAGGTAGGGGAGGGTGGGGCTAAGGGGGAGAGATCAACCAAAGGACTTGTATGCATGCCTATAAGCCTAGCCAATGGACGCAGACACCAGGGGGTGAGCATGAGGGCAAACTTGCCCGGTGAGGGTGGGGGTGTGGGGGCAGTGGGGGATAAGAACACGTATGTAATACCTTAATCAGTAATAGGAATGAAAAGGAACCCAGGAACATATCATCAGGTGAGAATTCACACACTCACACTCACACACACTCAGGCACACGCACACTCACACTCACACCAGGAGAGGGCTCTGCTGCTCTCAGTGGGAATCACCTCTTATCTCCCAGCCTGACCACCGCTTTCTCACCAGCTGAACCAGAGGACAATGATGAGTGACGGGCCTGGTGCTCTGCGGAAGCGACCTCTCCCTCCTGGGCACTGCCCACCGTCCAGCAGCCACTTTTCTGCCCCTTCCCTGTCCCCCTCGCCCTGAGCAGGGCTGGGCTGGCCTGAGAGCCCACAGACTTCAGGAGCCAGATCCCAGGGGAGTTGGCGCCTGGGGCTGTGGGGGCGCCCTTGGTCAAGTGCAAACGCGGCTAGCTGAGGTCACACAATAAGGGCCGACGCCGGAGTTCCATGAATTGTTGCGTGTAAGTCCCCTCAGCGAGCTCCCACTCTGGCGCAGCAAGCTGAAGGCCTCACGCCTGCGAGCCAGGTTTGGAACTCAGGCCTTCACTCCAACCAGGTGGAAACTCCTTTCCAGATGGAAACAGCCGGCGGGGGAGGGGCTGCGGGTTACCAGTGACTAGAGAAGTTCACTCCTGGAGACAGCAAGTTCACCCCCGGAGACAGCAAGAACCCAGAGTGTGTGCTTACCTTTTCCACAGGCTGTGCTCCTCACCACTGGGACTCCTGCACAGCAGGGGGGCTGGCTGGCAGGAAGGAAGAGGTAGGGGGCGGCGCTTCTCAAGCTTCCTGGGACTGTGCACTGGTTCCTTTGGGGGTGAAATCTCGCGAGATCATGAGATCAGGAACAAACCAAGATCAGGGGGCAGGAGGGGGGCTGTTTTAACAGGCCCAGAGAAGGTGGGGACAGGGGCGCCTGTGCCACACCCACCAGGCTGCAAGGGGTGGCAGAGGGTGGGTGGCTGTTAGGAGGACCCTCTGCTTCCAGGCATGAGGGTGGGGGTGGTCGCGGATGTGGAGGGAGAAACAGGAGGCCGTGACCCCCAGCTAACCTCCCACTCGCCACCCCTGGTTTGTGTTTCTGGGGGCCCCTTTCCCTCTGTGGTTGTGGCTGCCACTTACCTACCTGGTTCCCTGGGCCAGGCTTGGCGCTCCACTCCCATCCCACCGCAGCCCTCTGTCTGGAAAAGAGCTCCCTGCCCTGGGCTGGTCCACTGTCCCTGCTGTCTGGATGGGGACATGTTAGTAACCCCCGGGTCAGAGGAGAGCTGGACAGATGCAATTACATTGTCTCTCTCCACAGGGGCTCGCTCTCCTCAGTCTTCCCCTGGGGTTTGGGCCGCCAGAGCTCTGTGACAAGCCCTGAATCCAGCCTTTGCTCTGCTCACCTCCCCTAAGCCTTCAGGTGATGGCAGCCTCCCTGCCTTCCTCCCCCCTCATGAAGGGGTTCTCCTCTCACCAACAAATCCCTTTGGCACAGTCACCCCTGGGCCTGGAAGCAGAACAGAGTGGGCAGGAGGCTCCTGAGGAGGAGCAGGCCAACAAAGCTGAGGAGAGGTGGGGAGGCACCAGCCACAGCCTGGTGCTCAGGCACAGGCACTGCTGCCCTATGCTGAACATTAACCCAGGGCTCTCCTCTCAGGTGGTGCCTCCAGGGGGCACAGGGGGCCTGGCATGCTCAGTCTGACAGGTTTTGCTGCCTGCTTTTCCATAGTCTCTTTAGGAGACAAAAGTAAGGCTTGTGAGGAGAGAGGCAGAAGGGAAGAGCAAAGCTGAGGCCCAGCCCTGTCAGCCAGGCTGGCCTGAGGCATCTCCTGGGGGTCTTTGGAAATCAGCTTCTCATAGTGCAGAAGGGCTTGTAATAAGAAGAGAGCTGCAGTTGTTTACTCATCACTTGCACACTATAAATACGAGGCCCTGGGACACTGGAGGATGAAACAGGCTGTATGGAAAACAGGCTGCCTCCATGGCCCATTACTCAGAAAAGATTGCATTTTGCGAAGAGAGACCAAGCACAGGACAAGCTTTGCTTTGGCAGCTGTGCCCGCACCCTGACCCCCTCCTGGGGTCTTTCTCAGGAAGGCTGACCATTCCAATCTCATCCCAGGAAGGGGCTGAGCTGTTCCTAAAGTCTTGGAAGATTAGCCACCTTGTGGTCAGCCTTTGAGCTCCTGAAGGGCAGACAGCAGGCCCTCCCCTCCCCTTTCCATGTGACACTTGCAGCTGGCAGCTACAGGTAACTATCTTCTCCCCAAGAGGCTGAGAGCCGAATTTCCAGGGTGAGCGACTGCTCTCCCCATACTGACCGCATCCTTCGATAAACACTCATTGTGTGGCTCAACCCTGTCTCTGCTTAACTTGGCTCAAGTAGTGACAGGCAGCCTCAGACACATTGTGCTGCCTTGCCCTTCCTCACTCAGACTTGGGGAATATTCAGACTCCAGAAACTGTGAGACCTGATCTGAGAGGGAGAGTGGGCAGAGGACACTGTGTCCCTGTCATGCAGGTGACCCTGCATCTCTTCACCTTAGGCTATGGGGCGGTCGTGGGGGTGGAGCTTAACAGCAGGGTGGTGAGGCTGGCTTCTTGTGGGTCCCTACCCTGCCATTCCTCCAGATGAACCCCATGCCTATGAACTAGCAGAGTTTAAAGTTTCCAGCTGCATAGATGGAGGAATGAGGACAAATGAGGCGACTGCTCTCAGCCCCAGTGGATCTGGGATTGTCACCTAGAGCAGAGCAGATAAAAAACAGAAACAAACAAACAAACAAGAACCAACTCTATTATTTTATATTGGAACTAGAGACTCAGCCTAGCTCTCCCACCTCTCTCCTAGATGCATTTGGCAATTATTTGTCCTGGCGGGGTCTCCCCCATGGCCTGGGCTCTACTCCGCTCTCTCCCCTCAGGACACACGTGACCTTTCCCAAGGACAGTTCATGTGGGTACCTGCACTGATGCCTCTCCCTCCCCTCCAGGTTACCCTGAGTCATCCCTCGCTGCATTTCCCCCTCTTCTCCAGGCCCTGGGCCCAGCCAGCCTGGACCCAGCCTCTGCCCTGTCCAGCTGTGGGCTCAGGAGGTGTTCTGGGTGAGCTGAACTGCCACCAATTCCAGCACTGGACGCAGCAGCCACTGGAATTTATAACCCTGCCTCCTGGGACCAACAATGTCTGGGAACCGCTCCCACACTCCTGATTGATGGTGTCACAGGGGAGGAGGGGTATCTAGCTAATAGACATCTGCTGAAGCCCTCTTGTTTAACATGTTTCACTCCAATCAGGCAAAGGCAACAACCTTCTGAAGAAGGTCTCTCCCTCTCTCTCTTTTGGCCAGGAGGGTGCTGGGGTGCCCAAAGGTGCTCTCTGACACTTTGGCTACTTAATAAACAGCTGAAAATCAATATCCCCAAAAGAAGCTTCAGGGTGGCAGAATCTTGGTTTCCTTTATTTCTTCACCGTTGGCTAAGAGGGTTCAGACTGGTGTCAGTCGGCTAGATAACCTGTGCCTCGTGGTTTCTTAACTTTCCTGACACGAGCGTTCTGTTCTTCCTCATCTACCTGCAAATTGCCTATTCTCACTTCTGAAAAATAATCTCCCCCCCTTTATCCTTTGTTCAAAATATATAGGACATAGTCCAATCAGCCTGGCTCAGTGGTTGAGCGTGGACCTATGAGCCAGGCGTCAGGATACATTTTCCTGTCAGGGCACATGACAGGTTTCAGGCTGGATCCCCAGGGTGGTGCCCATGGAGGGCTGAGGATCAATGATTCTCCCTCATCGTTAATGTTCCTACCTCTTTTCCCCACTCCTTCCTCTCTGAAATCAATAAAAAACTTGCTTTAAAAAAACTTTAAGAATGTCATATACCCAATGTTGCTTCAGTGTGTTTGTAATGTCATGGCTACATCGATTCTATGTGAAACCTTCTTGCACATGTACTTACCCCTGATGTTCTGTTAATCTCTGTCTGTTAATTTGGCTATTCGCCCGGCCTAGAAGAACCAAGCAGCCACAAAAATATTAATGAGGTATTTTACCTTCAAGTTTTGCACAAAGTCTTCTTAGTTTGATGTCTCTCACAGGCCATCTCACTAAGGATTGAGTGCTAAATTGTATCTTTTTAAATCAGGAATGCTGAGTCTGTATTTGCATTTCCTAACATTTGATAAAATAGATTCATTCACACACCCAAGGTGTTCTACACTTGATCTTAGCCAAAAGGCCGAGAAGCGATGACCCAAGGTGTTCTAAACACTAACCAAAGTATATGTTACCATGATAGATTAAAATGAAAACTCAGCTCCTCAAGTGCACTGGACATATTTCAAGGGCTTAATCATCACATGGGGTTGGTGGCTACCGTACTGGACAGGGAGGCCCTGACCATCTGCTATGTGCAGCACAGCAGGTACTACAAGGCTGGGTACCTTGTTTCCAGGGGTGGGGAGGGGCTGCTGTTGGTGACAATGGTCCCAGGGGAGATGTTGCAAGCACTGGTTAAGGGGAGACACTGCAAGGGTAGATGCTGCAGCTCTGTTTGCCTGTGTGGCAGCTGCAGACACAATTAGGGACACAGCAGGGAACCTTTGTTTGGGCCCCAGTGTCCCCATCTCAGTCCAGGGCTCACCAAGGTTTGTGCTGAGCAGAGGTCTCTGGGCTCTGCAGAACAGTATGGAGTTTCCACAAAAATTTTAAAAAATGTAGCTCCCATTTGAACAGTAGTCCCACTACTAGGAACATATCCCAAGAATTGACAAACACCAATGGGAAAGGGCATGTGCAACCACATATTTATAGCAGCACAATATACAATAGCTAAGACTTGGAAGAAGCCTAAGTGCCCATCAGCAGAAAAATGGGTTAAAATCTGTGGCACATATACACATAGGAACAATACACTGCTGTAAAAAATAACTTTTACCATTCTCAAAAGCATGGAAGGACATGTAGAGCATTATGCTGAGCAAAATAAGCCCGTTGGAGAAAGATAAATACCACATGACCTTACTAATTGGTGGAACAATGAACAAATAAACTATTCAAGAAAAATAGATCCAGAGACAGAAAAGCATGGAACTGACGGCCAAACCTCAGAGGGAAGCAGGACTAGGGGGTAAGAGAAAAACCAAAGGATTTGTATGCATGCCTATCAGCCTAACCATGGACATAGACACTAGGAGGGGAAAGGGCATGTGCTGGGGTTGCAGGTGCACAACGGGGAAAAGGAGACATATGTAATACTCTATGTAATCCTCTAAACCATAAAGAATTTTTTTAAAAAATGTGTTCCTAGATTTATACCTTTTAAATACACTAATTTGATTAACATGCATACATAAATTCCCCAGTCTCCCAATAACTTCATGATGGTTGATCTTTTAGCTAAATCAACATGGCATGTGTAAACTGAGGCCACTGTAATTGCTCCACATAAAACTCTTTGGATGTTTGGAACTATTTTTCTAAACAAATCTGAAGTGGCTGTTCACATGTTCCACCAAGATGCCTGGCACTGATGGGCAGCGACACAAACTAAACAGCCACTGGACACAGTTCCCACCTTAAGGAATCACTTAAGCTTTCTGGGTCCAAAATGTTTTCCACAGGTTTATACGCCACGGCCTCCTTCCCGACATTTGAGATTCAACAAACATCCCTTGATCCCCTGAATTTTATGAATATAAGCACTATCTCCTACCAATACAACTTGTAAACATAATTGCCCCCTATATTTCTCCTCTTGTCTTTTTTGTGCATGATTGTACTTATTTACATTTCCTTGCATGTTTGTTATTTTTACCATAGAAAAGAAGTGCCCAATAAGTAGGGATTTTGTCTTATTCAGAATCATTGTGCAGGCTACAAAACATCACTTGAAAGAAGACACTTGGGAATAATATCTACACAAACTACATTTCTTCTGCTTAGAAACTAGGGAAACAACATCAACCATTCTTCATAAATCAAATAAATGGCCTTCTGAACTCAAGAAAAATCATGAGACAAATCCAACTCTTGGCTGTTGACAAACCCTAAAAGATAAAGGTAAAGTAAAAGGGTCAATAGGTACTGACCCCCTTCAATATATCATAAAACAGGCTCTCCAAATAAAGGCCAGGCACATAAGTGAGTTATGTACTAAAAGTCATTGAAGATCAACAACTTAATATATGGCATAAAGAGTACACACACAAATTAACTTAAATATAAGATCAAAAGTGTAGCCAAAGCACAAGCGTGGTTATTGACATAGAAATCTGCATATGTTACCTTGTCCCAGGGAAGAGTGATTCTTAATAAATCCAAAAGAACGTAGCTTAAAATAATGATATGATATGTTGGAAATATCTGAAAATGTATAAGAACCAACGAAAATATGTACCCCAAACGATGCCCAAATGGTGTGACTTTCAGGGTAATATTAAGGAATACTTGTGCAAGGAACACCGGCAACTTTGAAGGATATGGGACACACTTACATTGGCCAGACTTGAAGATTAAAGAGAAATAAGACTATTTCCCTCACTAGTACTTTAAAGACTCATTGAAACGAACTCTTATCCACTACTTTAAAATAAATCAGGATATATATATATATTTTACAAAAATCAGTCTGGTTGCCCGATTCAAAAATAATGAACCAGAGAAAAGTTAGTTAGGGGCAGGAAGGTTAATTAGTTATGGCAAACCCAATGTCCTAACTCACATCAGTTCCTGTCTTGAAAAACTAAACACCTACCCTACCTGCTGTGACTCTGTGATGGTTGACCATCCAATTGTGAGCCTGGAGGTCACTGTCCTATTCCTGGTCAAAGAACAAGCCCAAGCCCCTTGCTCAATCCCCAGTGGGGGACAAGGAGATGGCAGCCGTTCAGGGATTCTCTCTCATCATTCACGTTTTTCTTTCTCTCTCCCTCTCCCTTGCTCTATGAAATCAATACAAATACTTTTTTCAAAAGGTATACCAACTTGAGGGTAAAGGGACTACACATACCATATTTTCAAGACCTTTTTTAATGCTATGGAAATGTTTGCATCACTTGTATTAGCTTCTTACCAACAGTGACCTGATTTCTGCTGACATTATATGTCTGGGGTGGGTAGGCTGTTCTAAATTAGAAAGTGCTTTGAAGGCTTAAAGCAGGATTCCATTTGTATTCATATACTAAAATAACTAAGCTTAATGTACTATTTTGATACACAAAATGTACATTTCAACATCCTTCCAACCCCACAGTCCAGCACTTTTGTAAAAAAAAAAAAAAAAAAAAAAAAAAAAGAATAGTGATGGCTAAATAATCATGGCTCATATGGCATTATCAAACTTTAAAAACAAGAAGACGGAACCCTGGAAATACTATTACTTGAACCACAGTGCTGGAATTTTATTAAAAGACTACACTTATGTCTGTGTGTATATCATCTCCTAGCACCCATCCATTCTCTGTCTGTGTGCATCATCTCTTTACCCATTATCTGTCCTGGGTGCCAACCACCAGGCATCACCCACCTGCCATCCTCTGTCATGCCTTGTCTACCTCTCCCTGGTCAGTTGTTAAGGATAGTCATCCTGAGCCACTTTGTGGGTGCTGTGAGTTTCCCTTTTCACCCAGGCATCCCAGTCCTCCATTTTATACCGTCTACTTCTCCCCTCCCAGGGGCTGTAGAAAGGGTTAAAGAGAATAAAACCGGGCAGAGAAAACCTTATTTTGCTTAGCAGATATCTTGTAGCAAGCTTGCAGCCTTGAGCACAGCATAGCCCAGATAACCAGAAGACACCTGGCATGGGAGGAACCAAGGACAGACCAGACCCTCATGTCAGCGGAGCAGCTTGCAGCCAGAAAAAATAAAGAAAAACTCTCTCTCTGCTCTCATGACTGATGACTTTCTCTGTCTCAACCCACCAGCACCCAGGTGTGGGGAATAAATTCTCTTTTGATACATCTTGTACCCCCAGATGTCCCACCTCACACAGGAACAGCACTCATGGACAAGATGAGGGTGTGCCTTTTAGCAGAGGATCCCCTACCAACCGCCATATCCTGGCAGAATCCCTGTCTGGAACAGAGGACATCCACTTCCCAATAACTTTGGAGCTTAAGCACAAGCAGAGGGCCCAAAGGAGGAATATCACATCCACCTGCATGTGGTGGTGAGAGGAGGCCACTGGGCCCAAGCCTCCAAGACATCCCAGGGCATGGTGTTTTCCCAGTCTCAGGGGGGCTGTTGCTCTGAAGCTCTTGGCAGGGTGGTGCTGCTAGATGGTCAATGTCAGTTCCTTTTGCTACATACTTTGACCCTCAGTCTGGGGCAGGGAAGGGCCTGGCATGGTGAATATGAAAGATGACCATCATGCCTGCAGGAGGGATAAGCAGGGAGCAGAGGAACAGGAGATGGGTAGGGGAAAGCTGGGGGCCTCTGTGTTATTGCAGAGGCAGTGAGTAGATCTCCCTTTATTAAATTGACACCACCACTCTGAAAACTAAAGCTGGGGCTCTGTACCATAAGGACCTCCTCAGGCAGGAAGCTGGGTCGCCAGCCCCTTTCAAGCCCCTTCTCAGCTCTACACCTGTGTTGTGGCCCTGCTGCCTCTCAATCTCTTTTCCCCTTAGACATTGGTGTATTGGGATTTTCAGTCACTTTAAGGTGCCTGGAGTATTTTTTCAATGTTGGTCTTATTATATTTATGTGACATGATGTATCTGTGTGTTTTGTTTTTGCTAATCCACATTAGAGGACCTTTTCCATTGTTGGCCTATTTCAACATGAGGGGGGAGGGGGAGTGGCAGGGGGAGAGGGAGGGGATGGGGAGAGGGAGAGGGGAAATGAGAGTGGGAAGGAGGAGGGGGAAAGGGAGAGGGAGAGGGGGAAGGAGAGGGAGAGGGAGAGGGAGAAGGAGTGGGAGAGGAAGAGGTAGGGGGGGGAGGGAGATGGATGGGGGAGGAAGTGAGAGGGAGAGGGAAGGAACCATCCATTGATTCACTACAAGCCAGGCACATTCCCTTGACCTGGAATGAAATAGCAGATCCTGCAGTGCCAAGGCTGGTGCTCCACCAACTTAGGCACAGCAGCCAGGAGGTAATTTAACATTTTTAATCAGAAGGAGCACTGGACAGCGTGAACCATAGAAATAATATGAAGGTCAGAATTTCAGCCCATTTCCACAGAATGGGCCTTCATTTTCATTCATAATCAATTATTTAAGTTAAAACCTTATTCTTCAGCTGTGTTTTAAATGAATGTAAGCTCCCTTGTATACCTCATCCTCATTGACACCTTTTTAGCTCAGGCAGATAAAAGCATAGGTTTTCAAAATAGTTAAGACTTTACTAGTGTCATGTCATACTGACATAAAATTATTCATAAAGAGGTTCAAGTATTGTTATTTGGTCACCGACTTTACAGGAGGCTCAGTTGGAACACCGCCAGCACGAAGGCCCCCTCGGATTTATGGTGGTCCAGTCCCTGTGATGATTATTACAGCCACACAGGAGATGGGTATGATGGGGGCACAGCAATTACTGCACCAGCCAATCGGACACACCGGTAAGGGGTCCTGAATGTGGTGCTGGCGGCGATCACAGGATACACCATGTACGCAAGAGAGAGT
This sequence comes from Myotis daubentonii, assembly GCF_963259705.1. NCBI lineage: Eukaryota > Metazoa > Chordata > Mammalia > Chiroptera > Vespertilionidae > Myotis > Myotis daubentonii. The sequence goes on along the minus strand of NC_081862.1, from coordinate 6,592,246 downwards.
GAATCATGCACTACAGTAGCTTACCTGATTGGGCAATCGGGGAGTCAGGGGGGAAGCCCCTGTGACAGAAGAATTAGACACTGGAATTAAAAATGATAAGGTACAGACAACATTGTATTGTAAAGGATTTGGCTTCTGTTATTTAAGAATGACTAAAAGCAAATGGTAGGTTTGGGGGAAGCATCAAGAATTGTAGGTACCATTATGAAGTTTCAGGATTGGAGGGAAGGTTTGAATTATACAAGGTTGTTTCATAAGTGCTGATTTAAATTACAATATACTCAAATGTTTAAATTTTACATATTGTTTTGTTAAAATATTCAGAATATAAGCACAACCAATAGACCAACAGAGGCAAGACACTGGGAGTGGGTGGCAAGAACAAGAGACTAGAGATAGAGGAAGCCGGGGGGAGGTCAGTAGATAAAAAGAAAGAGACATAGCTATTACTTTTTGTAAAACCTTAAACACTAACATTACAAAAATTTTCAGAAGAAAGTGTTCTGCAACATGGGATTTCTTGTCTGATTTTACTGCAAACACGTAAAAACAATCTGTTTGGATGGTGAGTTATATTCATGGCCCTAAATTTCCCAGGGTGTCTATGACCATAAGTGCATAAAGTCTTTGAAGTGAACTGCATACAAAATGAAGCAGTGTGTTATTTCGTCATGGCATGCTGCCCCGTTTTCCAGTTAGGGAGGGTGGACAAATGAGTTATTCTCCTTGGAAAACCTAAATGGATACAAGGATTGAAGAACCTCTGACAAGGCTGCAAAACAAGGATTCCTCCAGCTCTGTGGCCCACACTTTGCACCCTAAGATACTGATAAGGAGCAAGCCTCTCCCACTGGCCCCAGGAGGAAGAGGAGACCTTGGGGAAATAGGAGATGGTGGTGAGGAGCCATAGAGCAATGCGGTGTGGCAGCACAGCAGCCTAGGCCTCAGCATCAGGAAGATTCGCAGACACCTGTGGAAAGGAGTATAGGAAGAACATGTCATGCCAGCCCCTGTTGAGGGGCAGGTGTCAAGGCCTCAAGGTGCTGTGAGCAGCCTAGAGGGAGAGTTCAGAGGAGTGGCTCAAGGAATCTGCTTTGACTCTGAGTGACAGTGGGCATGCACACTCCCTCCTCCTGCCTAAGCCCCCCTGCCTGAGCTGGAATTGCACTGCCCTTGTTGGACTGGTAGTTCCTGCCTCAGGCACATACCCTAGGGACCTGGTGTTACAGGCTGTTTCCCTCCCAGCATCCAGGTGTCCCCGTGAGAAAGAAGTAATGGCCCAGGAACCTGGCAGCACACCAAGGGAGAGCCCAGGCAGCCCCTCCTCACCCGTCCTGTCCACTCACTGGGGGCCATCGTCCTCTCATAATACTTCAGAGGATTGAGCCACAGGTCCTTGCTGATGATCTGGTAGAGACAACAGAGCTTGGTCAGGAGAGCACAGGGACCCAAATAGAAAAGCAAGCAGCAGGCGGACACAGGAAGCTGTATGCTGGCATGGCCAGTGACATCCCACCTCAGCAATCCTGCCAGATGCTGCCACACTGTGGTCAGAGAACCAGTAGAAGAAGCTGGCGCTGCTGTCCTGGAGCCTGTGGCTGTACACTTCTCGTTCACAATGCTGGGACCACTGAATGGGAGTGGCACGGGACACCCTGTATCCTGCAGGAGATGGGTATGTGAAGCTGCGCACATCGCCTTCCATCCCTGCCCACCACCAGCTGCAGCCCATGCAGGGAGCCTCCTCTTACCTGTGAGGGTGATGAGATACTCCTTCACAATCACATGGTTGTGGAAGTAGGGGTTGCTGCGGAAGTACAGGCTAATGGTGCAGCAACCCCAGGGATGCCTGACTTCCCTCACCTGCAGAAGGAAAGTGGATCCAGGGAGTGAAATCGCAGCCCAGTGCTCCCGCCTGTCGCTGTTTTCAGGGACAGGCCATTTCCCCACCTGCTCTACACCACTCCGTGGAGCAGGTGCACTTACCTTCAAATCCATCATATGGCCCAGCATATTTTCATCTTGGACGCTGATCATGGCCGACAACTCTGGGTGGTTCATGAACTGCTTTGGGTCAAGGAGCCTGCACCCTGGTAGCTGGGCATGGACCAGCTAGGAAGAGCAGCCTGGCTTGGCCTGGCCTCTCCTTCCCTTAAGGCCACTCCTTCTCCATAAATGGCAGAAAGTGGCCCAGCACCACTCTGTTTCCTGACAGACCCTGATGCCCACCAGATTGTTTTGTGCTGAGGGCTTGCCAGGCTACACATCACACATTCCTGCTTCTGAATGAGGAATTGGACATAGAGACGGTCTGTATGTTAGTCCCAGAAGAGTCCGTGCAACACAGCCCTGTCTGTGGGCATCAGCCCCTGGTGTATGCGTGCCTCTGCCTTGGAGCTCTACCCCTGGACCCTCAGGTACCGTTTCTATGGTGCCTGTATAAAAAGAGGGTGTCTCCAGGATGCTGGGCCAGACTGGGGCGCTCTGCCCCTAGCTTGTCCTCAATGTTCTTTTCTATGGGAACCATCCCCGCTTCCACCATTCTCCTGCACTGTCCCATGCTCCTTGTGATCCTGCTCCTCTACCCTCAAGGATACAGCTGTGAGCCAGAACCCAGGGATGCGCCGGATATTGAGGCTTCTCTGCTCGAAATAGGGCTTGAGCCTCTGCCGAGTCCTGCACCTGAGCCGAGAGAAGGCCCTGCTGGCTTGCTCATTCACGGGCTCCATCTCCAACTGAAGGGCCTGGAGCACCTCCAGAGGGGACCAGGTTAACTTGGCCCCGGGCCCCGACTGGGCCTGCTCCTGCTGCACTGGCTCCTCTTCTTCTGGCTTTGCTTTGGCCTTGGACTGAGGCTCCACCTCTCCCACCTGTTCCACTGCCTCCATGGTGCACTTCCCCTCCCCCTCCAGGACAAACTGCTCCCCTGCAATTAATGGCTCCTCCATCCACCCCTCCTCCTGCTGGTCACTCCTTTGTGGGTCACCTGGAGCCTGTGCCTCCAGCCTCTGCTCTTCACTCACCACCTCCTCCTGCCTCCCCACCTGCAGATCTGGGAAAACCTCCTCCCCTGCCCACGTGCCCTGCCATGGCACCACCTGCAGAAGGCCCTCTGTCCACAGGACAAACTGAGCCTGTGCCTGCAACTCCTCCCCCAAGCCCTCCTTGTCTTCCCCTTGCTCCTCACTCTGGGTTCCCTGCTGCACCTCACTCTCGTCACCCTGCACACACTGCTCTGTAGCCACCCGGTCCTCCCCTCTCCCGCACTCGAGATCAAGCCACACCTCCTGGCCTGTGTCCAACCTCAGCTCCCGGGTCTCAGCCTCCCCCACCTGCATGAAGTCCTCCCACTCCAGCCCCAAAGCTGCCCCCTGAACCTCTTGTGCCCTTGTGTCCTGGGTTTCACCACTTTCCTGCACCGAGGTGAAGCCAAAATCCTTCTGGGCCATCCTGCTTGCCCTGTCCTTCCTGGTGCAAAGGCCCTGGGGTGCACTGTGAATCCTCAGGCGCCCTGCAGCTGAAGGCCCCCTAGTGGAACTGAGAGGAAGCGCGCTGCCTCCAGGAGCCCCTCAGTCTCCCAACACAGCCTGACTCTGGATGCCCCCTGGCTCTGACACTGGTGCTGTGAAAGGAGCAGGTGGTGCAGAGCCTGCTGAGTCCAGGCAAGGTGCTTGCTCACTAGTGCATGCAACCAGGCCCTGGTGTGCTGAGTGGGTGCACACTGGGCTCATGCACAGGCGCTGGTCATGTGAACATGTGGTACAGAAGGCACCTGGCCAGGCCCAGCCTGCTGTTTCTGGGTGGGCTCCTCAAAAGCCTCCTCCAATCACGGACGGGGCAGTGGGTGTCACCCTGCACAGCCCGCCCCTCACTCAAAGCTCTGGTGTAGGTAGATGGTAGACTCGGAGGTATCCTATTTTCTCTTCATTAGCCAGAAAACGGAGATTTTGAAAGCTTAGAATCTTGACCGGACTGAAAAAAAGGAAGAAATGGTGGAACTTGAAAATGACTTCAGGTTATCTCACTGTGCAGAACAAAGTCAAACACTGCTGCAGTTAAATATTTTACCCGTTGTTCTCCCCGCATGAACTACAATAATAATGTGCTTTGTGTTGATATTTATTGCTGTGTTGCTGACAATTACCTGGAAGAGAAGTTAAGGTGATTCAGTGGGTTGGAAAAAGTTGAGCTAAAGCAGAAAGCAGGTCTAATTAAGCAAGTTTATTCTCTATCTATCTATCTGTCTGTCTATCTAAATACACACACACATACGCACACACATATTTATATGGCTAAGGTGACTCATGCATGTGCCATGCATATGAAGCTCTTGCTGGCGCCAATTGCATGTGTGTGTTTCAAATTGTCATTGTCAATCTGCATTTGGTTGACACTGCTATTATAGAGAAAGGGAAAATAGCAGTATTAAAATATTTCTTCTACTTAATTTCCTTTCAATGTGCACAAATCCATGCACCTGGCCACGGGTGTTCTAATAGTGGCAAGATATCATCTGTGAGTACTAATATTCTATTGGGCCAGGACATGCCAAATTGGTCACACATATCTATATATATAAAAGCGTAAGCAACATTATGAGTGGTTGGTACGATGCACACTGACCACCAGGACGCAGACGCTCAACACAGGAGCTTCCCCCTGGTGGTCAAGGCTCTCCCACAGCAAGAACATCACTCAGCCAGAAGGCAGGCTAATGGCTGGAAAGTGCAGCTGTGACAGCAAGAGCCTCTGCTGCCTATGTGACAAGGCTACGAAGCAGAGGTGGCAGGTGGAGTGGGGCTTGGATGAGCGGGAACAGAGCACCTGGCTCCAGCTTGGGCTCCTGCCTGGCTGCCTGCCGTTTCGTGCACTGCTACATCCCTCAGGAGGTGTCAGACCTAACCTGGCAGTCCCACATCTCCCAAGGGGGTCCCAGATTGCGCGAGGGCGCAGGACAGGCTGTGGGACGCCACCGGTGCTTGAATTTCGTTCACCGGGCCTCGAGTCATTTTATTATTTATCACTGATTTAGCATGGTTCTCTTCTAATGCTGAATTATTTAAAGGTATAATCTGAATTTTGGTAATGATTGCCATATAGATTTTACTGCTCTTTAGCGGTATTATTTAATGGCTTATATGAAGGGCACTAATCTCCTTCAAAATATGAGAACTATTACATCTCCCACAAACAGTACTATGTTTCAGGGCTAATTCTTTCCACCAATGCTCCTAAATGAGCCTTTCACTAATTTTCTTTGCTCACTAGCTCATCCAAAATTGAAATGGGCAGGCTGCTTGTCTGTATTCAAGTGCAGAGGCCTATTCTTCTTAACTTCACTGATGCTCTCAATACTTTCAATTTTCCAACATAATTTATAGTGAGGGTCTCTATGTTAGACTTTAAAACATCTCTTTCCTAATATGAACAAGTCACTTTTACCTGATTTCTTCACAACTATGTGCATGCTCTGATTTAGCAACTTTCACTGCCAGACTCTTTCAAGTGTCCCTTTCCACCCTATTTTCATTAAAAACAGACCATCGGAATCCACACTGATCACTTTTCAGCCTGTTGTGATAATGCAGACGTTCCTTGGGTTACGTTGGACTCGAAGTACATGAGTTTTGTGGTTACGTCACCATTCCCCATTTATTTATTAAAAAAAAAAAGTTTGATCATTTCTACGTATGCACATATGTGCTTTATGTTTTATTATTATTCATTTACCACAAGTAAAGGTCAGGAATTGTTATCTTTCTTTTATTTATTTATTTATTTATTTATTTATTTATTATTTTTTACTGTTTCACGCCATTACTTCTGTGTATGTGTGTTCCATGTGAGTGACATACATGCTTATGTAGGTGGGTTCTGACTTACGCGAATATTGCATTACATCCCACTGCAGGAACGTGGCAACAATGTAACGCGAGGACCTACTGTACTTGTATCATATTGATTAAGATGTAGTTATTTAGTCTCCATATTTCTTCAATACGTATATGATTGTTGGAAGTACCAATTATATCTTTATATATTTATGTGATTCTTAGAATTTTCTTTTTTTTAAATATATGTTATTGGTTTTTTTACAGAGAGGAAGGGAGAGAGATAGTTAGAAGCATCGATGAGAGAGAAACATCGATCAGCTGCCTCCTGCACATTCCCTACTGGGGATGTGCCCGCAACCCAGGTACATGCCCTTGTCCGGAATCGAACCTGGGACCCTTCGGTCCACAGGCCGATGATCTATCCACTGAGCCAAACCGGTTTTGGCTTGAATTTTCATTCAATAAAAATAAATGCCTTGTCCTGATAAAAGATCTGGCCTTATAATGGAATGGCCTCATACATTTTAGAGTAGGGCATGACTACGAAAGTTTCTCAGAAGAACACGTGTTGAAATGAAGAGTATATCCTTCCAACCCCTACTTGAAACAAGAGCCTTAGTTGAGCTCCTTCATCATGATCCTAACAGAAACAGGAACAGTAAGAGACATGGCAGGTTTCAGTTACTATATGCCTACTGAGCATGCCTCAATGCACATTTCCTGACAGTGCTATTGATCAGAATGTGCACTCACAGGACATTAGGGCCTTCATGCACAACTCCATCCTGAAACCACATGAAAAGGAGCATATTGGACAAGAATGTTGGCAGGGACTTTACAATGCAGAGGGATTCTGAAGAAGATTGAAAAAGGTGGCAGAACCCTAGCCACCTTGGAACAGTGGACAGATCACCGACCTTCAGACTGAAGGGCCCCAGTTTCGATTCAGGTCAAGGGCACTTGCCTGGGTGGGGGCTCAATCTTCAGTCTGGGGCAAGCAGGAGGGAGCTGATCAATGAATCTCTCTCATCATTGATGTTTCTAACTCTCACTCACTCTCCATTTCTCTCTGAGATAAAGAAAAATATATTTAAAAGAATGGTGGCAGAATAAGTGGATGCTACAGGGACATGTTCCCAGGAATAAACTGATATTCCCACTAAAATATAGAACAACTTCCTAATAATCAATGGAAAACTCACAGGAGAGAACCCTGACACCTGAGCACCGAAGGTGGAGACCACTTAGACACTGGTAGGAGGAGAGGAGGCTTGAAGGGGCGGGCCTGACATCCACAGACAGCAACTGAAGTCCCAGAGAGATATCTCAGCTCTGGAGGACTGCCACTGAGAACTCTGGGTCTAATCCCCAAGCTGGGCCTCCTAGCAGAGAGCACCAGACTGAGGAGGATAGCCATATAACCTGTGGATGTGAATAGCAGCAGGGCACTGTCTGGCAGGGAGAGACAGCTAGAAATTCAGGTATCCTCTTAAAGGGCCATCACACAAATTTCCCTGTGGAGCCACACACCTTGTGCCCTGGCAAAGGGAGGGTGAAGTGGACTGGAGCTGTGAGGAAAAAAGCCAGAACTGGGGAGTCCAGGGTTCCAGCACAGAACACAGACACTTCAAGTTTCCTGGGAGGAGTACTTTCCTCATGCAGCAGAGAAAATCTTTCCCAGGCAGACATCTGCCTTTCCTGGAGGGGAGACAATGAACACACACTACTGGGAAACACCTTGCCCTGAGGACACTGAAGAGATTATAAATAACAATTAACCTCCAGGCAGAGGCAACTGCCCCACCCTGTTGAAACAAACTCTTGCTATAACCTGAGGACCATTGCCTTGGGGGCAAGTTAAGTTGGAACCCTATCAGTCTATAGACAGAGGAGGCCTCTGGAGGCTTTGAGTCTTTGCCTGACCTAATTAGTCAGAAACATCCTTTAACAATGTTCTGCACTAGAGACTGAGAGGCAGACAGGATCTACCTAAATTGTCACCACAAACCCACACAGAAAGCCAGAAAGAGGAGATAAAGAAACAACCCCCAAATGAGGGAACAAGAGAATTCTCCAGATATAGAGAGAGATGAAGCACAGAGAAGACATTTATCTGAATCTGACTTCAGAGTTATGAAGGTAAAAGAGCTCAACAGCATGAAAAAAGATATAGTGCCTATGAAAAGAAGAACAGTCCTAGATATAAAATGACATAATACAAATAAAGAACACATTAGAAGAAATAGGCAGATATTAGGGAAAGCTGAGGATCCAATCACTGATTTAGAACAGAGTTAAAAATATCACCCAATTTAAAAAAAAAAAACAGAAAAATTAAGATTTAAAAAAACAAAACAGAAATTTACATAACAGTATTAGCATAGCCAGTGTGCCAGAAGAGGCAGGAGGGGGAGAAAGGCATAGAGAAGGTCTTTAAAGAAACAATGTCAGAACACATACCTAACCTGGTAAAGGAAAATCCTGTGGGAAACTGTTTATTGCCTTCACTATCTGATAAGCATAGACAGAGAAACCCCCCGAAGGCTGGGTGCCTTTGAAGCCCTCCCAAAGGTCAGAGGTAGGCGCCACCTCTGTTTGTCCAGACAGTGGTAGCTGAAACTACTCCCCCATTTATTATTATGTAAATCCTTGCTGATGGGCTAGTCTGCCTGTTGCAGGGGGTCACCTGCCTAGGGCTATGCTATGGGTGCATCCCAGATCAATAAAAGCTTGGTGAGGCCTGAGCATGGAGAGGAAGTCCTTCGGGACTTGCCGCCTGGTCCCCCAATATTGCAAAATTATCTCGTGTCTTTTTCTCTCATTTGTTGTGCGGCTCCTCTTTCAGATACTGAACCCTACTCCACGCGAGTCGTGGAAGGAAACACTCAACATCTGGCGCCCAACGGGTAATCTGGAAGTGCAGGTCTCGCTGGAGCGAGAAAAGGAAGTTTTCACCGAAAAGGTGTGGAAAACTCACCGAAAAAAGGTGAGGGGAAGTCTACCGCACGCAATGCCCAGGATCAACTACAGAAGCCCGGGTCTGTAAGTAAACTGGGAACGTTTTCTTAACCAGGCTAACAAACGGGGAAGGATTTGGCTTTTAAAAAGTAGATTCGGCTTTAAAAAGGTATATTTGGCTTTTAGAAAAGTAAGAAACTTTATTATATACTTTTGATTTGCATGTTTAAAGTGTTAAAATTTTAGAAGGTAATCTTTTACAGTTCTTTGTGAGTTATTATGGAACATAACCTTTGTTTTTCTTGAAAAAGGTACTCTTTTAGATCAGGCTGAAAAAAGAAAAAAAAATAGTGCCATCGTCATATAATGTGTTTTCTTATCTTAATTTGTGTTTGGAATCTATCTGTAATAAATGAAACCCCACTGCCGAATCTCTCGCTGGTTCGGAGAGATTCAAAGGTAGCAGGAGAGCGCAGAGCAATAAGCTCTCCCACAATGAGATTACTTAATGTTTTATTTAAAAATTACCGGAGAACATCTTATGACAACCAAACTTTGGCTAAGATAACCTTGGGTGCTAGCCATGACTTTAGAAAGCGAAATAGGGAAAAACTTAAAATGTCTTTTTGGGAAAAATACACCATCTGAGTCATTTGCTGACACTTCCCCCAAAAGCAGGATGTGGGGAAAGGGAAGAAGGAGCATGTGGCGATCCAGTGTGGACTCCCCCTCCTCAAGTATTCTAAAGTTAAAGTCCTTCTTGTAACTGAAAAGCTTTTACAAATTCATAAGTGCATCCGGGATTTCTGTGCACATGTAAAGGGGAAAGGCCAGCTTAAAAACGAGTGCGCATAGTTTTGAGCTGGACTTGACCTTTTGCTGTGTACAGAATAAAATCCCGAGACTGTTTTGGCCTTAAAAACAGTGGAGATGAACCTGACAAAGAAATACAGGCAGGTTTCCCAAGGCGATTTAAAGTAGCTCTTTTGAAATTTCCCGCCCTGAGGCAAGTACCACCAGGAAGTTGATAGTCAAAGTTTACATGTGAATAGCTATGGGTTTGCTTCTTGACTTCCCCAACAGGAAAATTGTGACCATTTTAGCAGCTATGCCAGGCTTATTGGCTGGAAACTTAAAGCTTTTAAGTTCAAATCATCTAAAAGTATTGAAATTTATAATACTGAAATGTTGATCTGAGTATGCCTAGTATGAAGTCTAGATGATAGAAGTTAATCTATTAATTGAAAATGCCTTATATTTTATTTGAAATATATTCTTAAAAATATAAAAGTGTAGTTAATCAAAGAACTGCTAATATTTGACTTGTAAGCTCTGAAAGTTTAAAGTGCAAATTGAATCGGGAGAAATTAATTAAATATCTAATGTATAACTTGGTTTTGAAAAAAATCAAATGTTTTCTCTTACATAATTAGGAATTCAAAATATATTACTTCTTGGTCTAAATTAAAAAAAAAAAAGGGATTAACTTTAAGATCTCAACTGAAAATTTTTAATACAAAAACCAGTTTAAATGTAATTAATATTAAGATAATTATAAAGGGTATGAACAGCTAATGAGATTTCTGTTTGTCTACAATATAATGTTGGCCATCTATCTTTTAGGGATTTTGGTTTGCTCTTCCCTTGTTTATTGTGAGAATAAGGAAATCATGTTTTCTGTCAGAGAACAGTGTAGACAGCCGCCACTTTGAGCTGCCTGACTTGGCAGCCGCCATGTTGGCCGCATGGCCGGCCGCTCCCCTGGGGGCCGCCATCTTGGAACAGCCCCGCCCTCTGATTTAGCCAATCACAAAAGGAGTGTCTGCTCACTGAGGCAGGCTGGGATTTCAGGGGTGGAGTTTTAAGGCGGAGTTTTACTGCGGAAATGCGGATGGGGCAGAAAGTGTGCTTGCCTCGCGGATTTATTTAATACTATTTTTAAGAAGATATTTTTAATACTTAATAAATTAGCAATCACGGTCTTAATATAATTTCAGTGGTATGATAGACCAATGTTTTGAGCAGTTGGCTTTATAAGGGCCGACAATAGAGCTCGTATTTCTTAAAAGGCTTGTAGATAGAGACATTTTTAAAAGATATCTAAAATTCTCAGTAGAACCACAGTTATACATATATCATACACAAATTAATAGTACTTGATTCCATGGTCAAGACTAGATCCTATTATGTTGAGAACTGTTTTTAAGTGTTAAAAATTTTTTAATTAGATATGTATTTGACAGTTTTTCCAGAGTACAATATTTCAAAATATAATATGATTGGTTGCATAAGGCATTTTTGCCAAATAAAAGAAAAAATTGATTTATTAGTAGCAATGTCTTTACTTAAACTAACAAAAGCTCCCCACTGCTGTATTTTAAATTAGGCTGGAGGTGGGGCAGCGTTTGCACCTCGTGTATCAGACATAAAACTTTACTGAATTTACTAATCCTTGTAAGCAATTGAATCCTAGTAAAGTAAAATTCTTCTAAAAAGGTTACTTAAGGCTTCCCATGATTCCTCTGTATATGCAAATAAGCCAAAGGGTATATTCTTTAAAAATATAATTGCTAACATTTACAGATTGTTGTTAAAATACTAAATCTGACAATAATTTAGTCACCATAAATGAAAAATCACTTGAAATATATAGCTTTGCAACAGCATTTGTTAAAATCTCAAAAGGCAACCATGTTCCTTACATTTGTTGCTTGTATGAGAAAGAAAGCTGTCTGGAAGGAAATGAAAAGAGGTTTCCTTTAGATGTCTAACTAAAATTAAAAATCAATATATTGGACCTCATAAGCTAAATTAAATAATTTGTGTTTTGCCTCCTTAAACAAAGTTTATGTAAATTTACTTAAAGACTAATACCAGAAATTTAATTAATGTCATTTACTGTCCATAACTTAGGGCAAGTAAAGTTAAAAGAAATGTTATTTCAAACTGACGTAAATTGGCAAATTGGGCTAAGTGGATATTCAGGGGAACTTAGCTGTCACCTATTAAAATATAAACTTTTACAATTTTTATATAAGACCTCCATCATTATACCAAAAAACACTAGGCAGGAACCAATTCCTGGAACTTTAACTGTTTTTATTGATGGGTCATCTAATGGGAAAGCTGCCTATCATACTATAAATTCTGACCGAGTCATACTGACCAGTCATACTTCTGTGCAAAGAATTGAATTAGAAGCTATTAAGGCTGCATTGCAAGATTTCCAACAGCCTGTTAACATAATTTCTGATTCCTCTTATGCTTCGGGCCTAGTAAGTAGAATTGAAACTGCCCAGTTGAAATGGTTTAGTGACCAAAGTTTATTCTTACTATTTAAGCAAGTTCAGCAGATTGTGCAGCAGAGAAAATACCCTTTTTATATCACTCACATCAGGGCTCACAGAATATTACCTAGTCCATTAACTAAAGGAAATGCACATGCTGATCAATTGGTTGCTTTATTAAAAGAGGCTTCAGAGTCTCATCAGCTTTTACATCAGCCTGCTAAAATGTTGTCCAAACAATTCTCAATCTCTCGACAGAAAGCAAAACAGATTATCAAGGAATGTCCCAGTTGCATGTTACATCTACCTCAAGGGCCTAACACAGGAGTCAACCCTAGAGGTTTGCTAAGGGACCATATCTGGCAAATGGATGTAACACATTATACTCCTTTTGGACGTCTTGGGGCGTTACATGTCTCTGTAGATACTTTTTCAAAGGTCCTATGGGCCACTGTATCTACAGGAGAGATGGCAAAACAGGTTATTAATCATTGCCTAGCTGCTTTTGCCGTCATGGGAATTCCAAAGATTATTAAAACTGATAATGGACCTGCTTATACAAGCTGTCAATTCCAGGAATTTTGTAAAAAGTGGAAAATTCAGCACATTACGGGAATACCATATAATTCCCAAGGAGAGGCCATTATTGAACGCCAACACCAAAGACTGAAATCTCAATTAGAAAAACAAAAAGGGGGGATGATGGAGAAATCACCTGTGGGTAGGCTGCATCAAGCCTTAATTACTCTAAATTTTTTCACTTGTGATGCTGATGGAAAGACACCTATGGAGCTACATTGGTGTCAGAATAAAACAAAAGAAAATGGTCTAGTTAAATGGAAGGATCCCGAATCTGGTTTATGGAAGGGACCTGACCCATTATTAAACTTTGGCAGAGGGTACACTTGTATATTGCCAGAGAATTTTTCCAAACCCGTATGGATTCCTGCTAGAAATATTAAACTGCATCAGGAATCTAGCCAGACTGAAGATCTTGCGCCTGGAGCCATAACATGTAGCTGTAAACAATCAACTACCTCAGCCACAGAGAGCAGCGACTCCAAGCAGTCCACTGAAGATGAGGAACAGGAGGAAAACAAACCAGACAACCAACAGCCCAGAGACCACCTGGGGCATGGTAAAGTGAAGTATGGTAACAATTAATTCAGGTAAAAACTATAAGTTTCATATGTCTTAGAAGGCACATTTTTCCTTTACCTGGGAAGGAAAGCATAGCTATTCCAAAGTCATAAGGATCCAGTTAGCATATCAACTCAGTGCTCTGGAGACCCAGAACTGTAATTTAGATAGCATACTGTCTATGCTTCTGTAAATTTCTTCTTTTTTTTTTGAAAACTAGGTTCCTCATTCCAAACCTTGAGTTTAAAATTAAGTTGTCATGACCTAGAGCAAAGAGTATTCTTACATGGTATTATTCTACAAAGTTTTATTAATAATTTTTGATTCTTTATAACAGTATATTGTGCATTTATCCCAAACAAATTTACAAATGAATTTGAATGCTTTACATGAAGGGATTTATTCCTTTCCACTGTGTGGAGGGCCTCCTGGGGAAGGCACTTAAGCATCCTGTATTGACCTATCTTGACTTTTTTTTGCCAAGAGGAATCCAATTGCCTACAGCTGTTATCTGAGCTCTCTGTTCAAGCTGGGATCATGAAAAGCTGGTACCATGGATCTGTCTCTTGCCCAATGGCGTAAGCTGGGCCCTCTCTGGAGAAGAAACCTGGGTTCCCTATGATCAATGCCAGAGCCCCGCCAGCAGGCGAGGGGATCCAAAGGCAGTTGCTGGGCATGGAGGCCAGAGGGACATAGGCTATCAAGGAGACAGAACTGAACCTCACATCACCCTACTTGGCCCAGAGATAGCTGGTAGTCAACGACGGGTAAGATCCCACAGGGTGGGACGACCTAAGACAGGCACAGCTGGGGGCCAGTAGGAGAAAACTTGGGGTGCAACAAAGGTGGGGCACAGATCCTCACCCCCCCCCAATGGTGCACGGGCTTGAACGGTGCACGGGCTTGAACACTCGGCCCTTCTGAGGAAGGTCTCCTGTCCCCATGGCTGCTTCTTGCTTCCCATGCCCAGCCCAGATCAGGAACCAAATAGAAGAGATTTGGTCCAGCTGAAATCAGTACCCAGAAAAACGGAGGCTTGGCTAACAGACCCTATGTCTAAATCTAGCCTAACAACAGGAATGCTCAGAGCCTTCACAAGGATGTAAAGTGATCCTTTCAATTAATATTTACAGTGTAAATTAAGATTATTGTTAAAATATTAAATTTGACAGCAAAAATAGTTTTCAAATTAATTAAATTTGGCTAATTTGAAATAAGTAATTATTCAAAAAGTATTAACAAAAACTTTCATTTCATGGTAAACATGCTATGAACCTGAAGCATGTTCAGGTTCAATTTTTTTTTGTGCAAAAAATTAATATTTAAAGTTATCTAGACTGCATTATAAAGTTTCCAAGAAGCCTCCTAATTAAATAAAAAAAAAGGGGGGGGGGATAGTGGAATAATATAGTGGAAGAATACCATGTAAGGAAAAATATCCTGTAACTAAAATTGCATCTAGAAAATTTTCTTTTTCATTTTGTAATGCTAACAGCAAGACACCCATGAAAAACATATGTGGTGTCAAAATAAGCCAAAGGAAAATCATTTGGGCAAATATAAAAAGGATTCCCCAAGTAAAATTTCAATTATTAACCTTTGGTCGAGAATATGTTTGTATACTTTCAGAGAACAACTCCAAGACCATGTGGATTCCTGCAACAAGGGATCCAGGAGAGAAACTGAACAGATTGCTCCAGCTACAAAGACAGGAGAGACAGTTCAGAGATGGAGATGGTGAAGACGCCTTGCCAGGCTAGCAGTCAGCAGCTGTGCGTCGCTGCAGGTTGCCCAGGACCAGACCAGAAAGGACCTGACCTGCATTTTCCACCATCCAGAACCAACATTTCATTGCTGGCGTGTACACATGAACTTTTGGACATTGAAACATGGACTCAGAACTTTTGGACATTGAAATTGGGACTTGATTATTTTTTAAAGAAAAAATAAGGGGGAGATGTGGGAAACTGTTTATTGCCTTCACTATCTGATAAGCATAGACAGAGAAACCCCCCGAAGGCTGGGTGCCTTTGAAGCCCTCCCAAAGGTCAGAGGTAGGCGCCACCTCTGTTTGTCCAGACAGTGGTAGCTGAAACTACTCCCCCATTTATTATTATGTAAATCCTTGCTGATGGGCTAGTCTGCCTGTTGCAGGGGGTCACCTGCCTAGGGCTATGCTATGGGTGCATCCCAGATCAATAAAAGCTTGGTGAGGCCTGAGCATGGAGAGGAAGTCCTTCGGGACTTGCCGCCTGGTCCCCCAATATTGCAAAATTATCTCGTGTCTTTTTCTCTCATTTGTTGTGCGGCTCCTCTTTCAGATACTGAACCCTACTCCACGCGAGTCGTGGAAGGAAACACTCAACAAAATCCCACACAAGATCAAGAGCCAAAGAGAACCCCAAAGAAGAAGTACCCAAACAAACCCGTGCCCAGACACATCATAATTCAAATGCCAAAGATTAAAGACAAAGAGAGAATCTTCAAGGCAGCAAGAGAAAAGAAAACTGTTAGCCACGAAGGAGTTCCCATAAGGCTGACTCCTGATCTCTCATCAGAAACTCTTCAGGCCAGAATAAGATGGCATGAAGTACTCCAGTTAACGGAAAGCAAGGATCTGAGACCAAGATTACTATATCTGGCAATTCTTTCATTCAAAATAGACGGTCAATGACACAGCTTCCTAGACAGAAAAAGGCTGAAGGAGTACATCATCTCCAAGCCAGCTTTACATGAAATGCTACAGAGGTTGCTGTAATGAGAAGGAGAAACAGAGACAGAAAGTTAGCCACACAGAAATGAAATGGAAAGAAATACATACCTATCAATAATAACCCTAAATGTAAATGGGTCAATGCTCCAATCTAAAGGTGTAGTGGAGCAAAATGGATACAAAAACATGATGCAAGTCTATGCTGTCTGCAGGAGCACCACCTCAAAACAAACGACACACACAGGATGAGAGTGAAGGAATGGGAAAAATTTCCATGCAAATGGAAAAGAAACAGAAAGGTCGAAGTAACAATACGCATATCAGAAAAAATACACTTTAAAAGAAAGGCCATCACAAGAGACATAAAGGTCACTGCATGATACTAAAGGGACCAACCAACAAGACGATATAACCCTAGTAAACATATATTCAGCCAACAAAGGAGCACCTCAATATATATATATATATATATATATATCTCAAACAGATAAACAAAAAATCAAAACAAACAAACAAAACTTCTAGAAGACTTTCACAGAGAGTGTGACAAAATTATCACCCCTCTGACTTCACTGGATAGATCTTCCATATGAAAAAAATAACAAGGATGCAGAGCCTCTAATGGACACACTGGATTCATTAGATTTAATTGACATTTTAGAATAGCGGTTCTCAACCTGTGGGTTGCGACACCTTTGTGGGTTGAATGGCCTTTCACAGGAGTCGCCTAAGTAAAGGGTGTCCCAAAATTCATGCAAGAAGTAATTTTGATAGAAAACACAGGCTTATAATTAAAAACTGTAAATTTTTATTGATTCATAAAGACAGTAAAAGAACTGCACTTGGAAAACTACAGGCCATTGAAAAAGACATAAAGATATCAACCAATGGATTAATATTCCATGATAATGGGTTGGTAGACTTAACATCATTAACATGTCCATACTACCATAAGCAATCAATAGATCCATTGTAATCTCCATGAATATACCAACAGAATATTTCACAGACACAGAAAAAAAATCCTCAAAATATTCAAACGGAGTAAAAATAGCCAGAGCAATCCTGAGGCAGAAGAAAAAAGTTGGCGGGCTCACAATACCAGATATTAAGCTATACTATAAAGCCACCATTCTCAAAACTGCCTGCTACTGGCACAAGAAAAGACATATATATACTCCACTGAAACGGAACAGAGAACCCAGAAGTGGACCCAAGTCATTATGCTCTATTATTAATTTACAAAGGAGGCAAGAGCATACAATGGAATCAAGACAGTCTCTTCAAAAAATGTTAGGAAAATTAGAAAGATACATGCAAAATAATGAAACTAGACCACCAACTTACACCATTCACAAAAGTAAACTCAAAATGGATGAAGGACTTAAACCTCAAATGAGAATCTATAAAAAAACTTATAAGATTGCCTATGTAGCAATATATCAGATATGTCTTCGCAGTATCTTTATTGATATAGCTCCAAAGGCAATGCACACGGAGGGGAAAATGAACAAATGGACTACATCAAAATAAAAATCTTCTGCAAAGCAAACAAAATCCTGAACAACAACTAGAAAGCCCACTGCATCAGGAGAACCTATTTGCCAATGGTATCTCGGATAAGTGTTGAATCTCCCAAGTTTTCAGGGAACTCACACAAATTAACAATAGGAAGATAAACAATCCAATCAAAACATGGGACAAGGACCTAAATTAACACTTTTTAAAAGGAGACCTATAAAAGGCCAAGAGACATACGAAAAAAGACTCAGAGGCACTAACAGTCCAAGAGATGCAAATCAAAACGACACTGAGGTACCAATCCACACCTGTCAGAATAGCTGTCAGAAATAAAAAAAAAAAACACAAGTGCTGGTGAGGATGCAGGGAAAAAGCAACCCTTGTGCACTGCTGGTGGGAATGCAGACTGCTGCAACCACTGTGGAAAACCATATAGAGTTTTCTTAAAAAATTGAAAATGGAGCTCCTCTTTGACCCAGTGTTCTCTCTTCTAGGTATATATCCCAAGAACTGAGAAAGGCCAACCAGGAAAGATATAAGCAACTGTATGTTCATACCAGCCCAATTTACAATAGCTAAGATTTGGAAACAGTCTAAATGCCCATTAGCAGATGAACGGATTAACAAACTGTGGAACATCTATACAATGGAATGCTCTACTGCTGTAACAAAGAATGAACTCTCATAATTTGAAACAGCACGGATGGACTTGGAGAGCATTACACTAAGCAAATTGAGCCAATCAGAGAATGAGAAGTATCACATTATCTCACTCATTTGTGGAATATAATGAACAACATTAACTGATGAACAACAAGACATCCAGACACAAAGAAGCATTGCTCACACTGTCAAACCTCAGAGTAAAGTGCTGGAGGCAAAGACCAACAGTAGTATGTGTGTGTGTGTGTGTGTGTGTGTGTGTGTGTGTGTGTGTGTTTGTGTGTGTGTGTGTATATATAGAGGGCTGATAGCAGAAATCCAATTAGTGTCATTTACTGTCCCCACCCAATGACAAAGGAAGTTAGGAAATTAGCCTTATTTTAGACTGATTTAAATTAGCAAATAAAAATGAAAGAATATTCAGGGGAACATAGATCGAATAGGCAGAAACCTATTCCTGGAGAAGTCACTGTTTTTACTGATAGTTCATATCACGGTAAAGCTGCTTATACTGCACTGAATTCAGACCAAGTCAGTCAGACCAGTCATACTTCTGTGCAAAGAATCGATTTAGAAATGATCAAGGCTGACTTGCAGTATTTCCAAAAGCCTCTTGATATTATCTATTATCTGCTTATGCTGCTGGCTTGGTAAACAGAACTGCAACTACTCAATTAAAATGGCTCGGTGACCGAAGCCTCTCTATACTATTTAAACAAGCCCTGGTCCTTTAACAAAAGGAAATGAATATGCCTGTGAGTTAGTTATTTTATTAAGCAGGTCCCAGAATTTCACAAGCTTTTACATCACTCTGCCGAAATACTGTATAGCCGGCAAAACAGATTATGAAGAAATGCCCTCCTTGCATGTTACATCTACTACAAGGGCTCTAAAATCCCAACTTGAAAAACAAAAGTGGGGGAATAATGAAGAAATCTCCTGTAAGTAGACCACACCAAGCCTTAATTACTTTAAATTTTACCCTTGTAATGCTGATGGCAAGACACCCATAGAATAACACTGGTGTCAGACTAAGCCAAAACAAAAACGGTCCGGTTAAATGGAAAGATAACTAGTCTGGTTTAAGGAAGGGTCCCTTTATTAATCTTTGGTCAAGAATATGCTTGTGTGTTTCCAGAAAACTCCTCCAAGCCTGTGTGGATTCCTGCAACATGAATCTGAGAGAGGAACTGACCAGACTACTCCAACTACAGACAGCAGGGCCCCAAGCAACATGCTGGGGAGACAGAGGAGAAACATCTAGAGATGGGGGATGGTGAACACGCCTTGCTACGCTAGCTGTCATCTGCTGTGCCTAGGTGCTGGTGGCTCTTGACAAAGAAAAAAGAGATCAGACCTGCATTGTCATTTCTCACCGGTGGTCCACCATCCAGAACTCGGACATCATTGCAGTCATGTCACAAGGGAACAGTGACTGGAAAGAGCCCATAAAGAACTGACAGCCCCAAAAGAAGCCTACTATGGACTAATTCCATAAATACTTAAAAGGACATGAAAGAACTCAATCCTTTTCATTGAATCTCCTTACGTTTGCTCTTTAGAATAACTAATATTGTCTCTCTTTCTTGTTCTTCTAGGTTTTCTTCCAGTCTGAAGAAGCAGAATCAAAAGTCTTAAAAGGATCTGAGCCCAGAAGATGGCATACACCTTTCTAAATTAATTAAGAAAACAAAAAAGGGGAAATTGTGGGGCAAAGACCAAAAGTAGTTAACATATCAATGCGAGAAGTCCCACAGAAGGTGAATGGACTTTGATATTCAGCATGGCAGAAAATCAGCATTTTGTTACCCTGCTGTGGGAATAATGGCTGAAGGCAACCTCCTAACATGAAAATTCTTCTATTCTTTACCAAAATTGGATATGCCTGTTTGCTTTGCTAAAGGACAAATGTGTATTCAAGTAAATAAAAGCTGTTTTGTCCTGGGTTTCAGAGTGCCTCTCCATTAGAGAAGAAAGCCCACAGTACACAAAAAGAAAGAGATAATAAAGGTCTGAACAGAAATAAGTGACGTAGGGACGAAAAAAAATGATACGAAAGATCAATGAAACCAAAGGTTGGTTCTTTGAAAGAATAAACAACATTGATGAACCTCTAGTCAGGCTCAGCAAGAAACTAAGAGAGAGGACCCAAATAAACAAAAACAAATGAAAGAGGTGAAGTAACAAACGACCCCACAGATATACAAAGGATTGTAAAAAATCACAATGAACAACTCTACTACAACAAACTGGACAAGCTCAACAAAATGGACACATTGCTGCAAAAAGACAAGCTTTCAAAACTCAATCAGGAAGAAGCAAAAATCCTGAACAGACCGATAAATACTGTTAAATTGAAACAGTAATCAAAAAGCTTCCAAAAAAAAAAGCTCTGGACCAGATGGCTTCACAGGGGAGTTTGACCAAACATTCAAAGAAGAAGTAAAACCAACCTTTCTCACACTATTTCAAATAATTCAAGAGGACGGCATACTTCCAAGCTCTTTTTATGAAGCCAGTATTACCATATTCCCAAAACCAGAAAAAGACACCACAAAGAAAGTGACTAACAGGCCAATTTTCCAGGTGAACATTAATGCTGCAATCCTCAACTAAATTCTAGCAAACAGGATTCAGCATTGCATTAGAAAGATCATACACCATGGCCAAGTGGGATTTATTTCAGGGATGCAAGGATGGTACACTAACTGCAAATCAGTGAACGTGAAACATCACATAAACTATTTGAGAGAGAAAAACCACACAATCTTATCAATTGGTGCAGAAAAGGCATTTGAACAAGTGCAACAGCCTTTTCTGATAAAAACACTCAGCAAAGTAGGAATAGAAGAATCATCCTTCCACATAATAAAAGCCTTATATGACAAACCTACAGCCAACAACATACTCAAAGTGCAGGAAAAAAAAAAAACAAAAGAAAAACATTTCCCTCTAGAACAGGAATAAGACAGGGACGCCCACTTTTATCACTCCTGTTCAACACAGTACTGGAAGTCCTAGTCAGAGTGATCACACAAGAAAATAAATAAATTGTTCCCAAATTGGGAAAGAAGAAGTAAATTCTCATTATTTGCAGATGACATGATACTATACATAGAAAACCACAAACACTCCTTCAAACATTTAGTAATCTTAGTAAATGAATTTGGCAATGTAGCAGACTACAAAATTAACGCCAAGAAATATATGGCATTTTTATACACCAATAGTGAACTTACAGAAAAGGAGATTGAAAAAAGAATCCCATGTATCATCCCACCAAAAAAATTCAGAAACCTAGGAATAAATTTAGCTAAGGAGGTAAAAGACCTCCACTCAGAAAACTAGAAGATGTTGAAAAAAGAGAAAGAGGAAGACATAAACAGATGGAAGAACGTACCTTGTTCATGGATTGGTAGAAACAACATCATTAAAATGGCTATACTACCCAAAGCAATCTATACATTCAATGCACTCCACATTAAAATACCAACAGCATATTTCACAGACCTAGAATGAACTCTCCAAAAATCCATCTGTAATAATAATAAAAAAAAAGACCCTGAGCCCAAACAGGTTTGGCTCAGTGGATAGAGCGTCGGCCTCCGGACTGAAAGGTGCCTGGTTGGATTCCGATCAAGGGCATGTACCTTGGTTGGGGGCACATATCAAGTAGGGGGTGTGCAGGAGGAGGCTGATCTATGTTTCTCTCTCATCGATGTTTCTAACTCTTTATCCCTCTCCTTTACTCTCTGTAAAAAATCAATAAAATATATTTAAAAAACAAACCCCAAGTGGCTGCAGCAATCCTGAGGAAGAAGAACAAAGTAGGAGGTATCTCAGTACCAGATTTCAAGCTGCTTTACAAAGCCACTGTTCTCAGAACTGCCTGACACTGGCACAAGAATAGACATATAGGCCAATGGGATAGAACAGAGAACCCAGAAACCAATCCAAACCAATAAGCTCAATGAATATTTGACAAAGGAGGCCAAAACATACCATGGAGTTAAGACAGTCTCTTCAATAAACGGTGCTGGGAAATTTGGTCAGACACATGCAGAAAATGAAACTGGGCCACCAACTTACACAGTGCACAAAAATAAGCTCAAAATGGATAATGACTTAAACAGAAAGCTGGAAACCAGAAAAATATATAGAGGAATCCATAGGCAGCAGAGTCTGAGCTATATACTGAAGCAATCTCTTAATCAACACAGCTCCTGGGGCAATGCAAAATAAAGTTAAAATAAACAAATGGGAGGACAGCAAAATTCAAAGCTACTTCATAGCAAAATAAACCGTCAACAAGACAACTACAAAGCCCACTGCATGGGAGAACATATTTGCTAATGTTCTCTCTGATAAGGATTTCATCTCCAACATTTACAGAGAACTCATACAACTTAACAAAAGGAAGATAAAAAAACCCAATCACAAAAATGGGCAAAGGACCGCAATAGATACTTTTCCAGAGAGGACAAAAGGAAGGCCAAGAGACACATTAAAACATGCTCAGAGCCACTAATCATCCAAGAGATGCAAATCAAAAGGACAAGGAGGTACTACCTCACAGCTGCCAGAATGGCTATCCCCAACAAATCAACAAAGGGCGAGTGCTGGTGAGGATGCGGAGAAAAAGGAACTCTCCTTCACTGCTGCTGGGAATGCAGACTGGTGCAGCCACTATGGAGAACAGTATGGAGTTTCCTCAAAAAACTAAAAACGGAACTCCCATTTGACCCAGTGATCCAACTTCTAGGAATATATCCCAGGAACCTAGAATTACCACTCAGAAAGGATACATGCACCTCTATGTTCACTGCAGCACAATTTACAATAGCTAAGATTTGGAAACAGCCTAAGTGCTGGTCAGCAGATGAGTGGGTTAAAAAGCCGTGGTACATCTACACATTGGCCTAGTACGCTGTCACAAAAAAGGAAGGGGCACTGACCATTTGCAACAGCATGGATGGAGCTGGAGAGCATTATGCTAAGCAAAGCCAGTCAGTCAGTCCGAGAAAGATAAATATCACATGACCTCACTCATCTGTGGATTATAATGAACAACATAAACCAATGAACAAAACCAGATCCAGAGACAGAGAAGCATGGATCAGACCATCACCCTCAGAGACAAGGTAGGGGAGGGTGGGGCTAAGGGGGAGAGATCAACCAAAGGACTTGTATGCATGCCTATATGCCTAGCCAATGGACGCAGACACCAGGGGGTGAGCATGAGGGCATACTTGCAGGGTGAGGGTGGGGGTGTGGGGGCAGTGGGGGATAAGAACACGTATGTAATACCTTAATCAGTAATAGGAATGAAAAGGAACCCAGGAACATATCATCAGGTGAGAATTCATACACTCACACTCACGCACACTCAGGCACACGCACACGCACACTCGCACCAGGAGAGGGCTCTGCTGCTCTCAGTGGGAATCACCTCTTATCTCCCAGCCTGACCACCGCTTTCCCACCAGCTGAACCAGGGGACAATGATGAGTGAGCGGCCTGGTGCTCTGTGGAAAGGGACCTCTCCCTCCTGGGCACTGCCCACCGTCCAGCAGCCACTTTTCTGCCCCTTCCCTGTCCCCCTCGCCCTGGGCAGGGCTGGGCTGGCCTGAGAGCCCACAGACTTCAGGAGCCAGATCCCAGGGGAGTTGGCGCCTGGGGCTGTGGGGGCGCCCTTGGTCAAGTGCAAACTCCGCCAGCTGAGGTCACACAATAAGGGCCGACGCCAGAGGTCCATGAATTGTTGCGTGTAAGTCCCATCAGCGAGCTCCCACTCTGGTGCAGCAAGCGGAAGGCCCCACGCCTGCGAGCCAGGTTTGGAACTCAGGCCTTCACTCCAACCAGGTGGAAACTCCTTTTCAGATGGAAACAGCCGGCGGGGGAGGGGCTGAGGGTTACCAGTGACTAGAGGAAGTTCACTCCTGGAGACAGCAAGTTCACCCCAGGAGACAGCAAGAACCCAGAGTGTGTGCTTACCTTTTCCACAGGCTGTGCTCCTCACCACTGGGACACCTGCACAGCAGGGGGGCTGGCAGGAAGGAAGAGGTAGGGGGCGGCGCCTCACAAGCTTCCTGGGACTGTGCACTGGTTCCTTTGGGGGTGAAATCTCGCGAGATCATGAGATCAGGAACAAACCAAGATCAGGGGGCAGGAGGGGGGCTGTTTTAACAGGCCCAGAGAAGGTGGGGACAGGGGCGCCTGTGCCACACCCACCAGGCTGCAAGGGGTGGCAGAGGGTGGGTGGCTGTTAGGAGGACCCTCTGCTTCCAGGCATGAGGGTGGGGGCGGTCACGGATGTGGAGGGAGAAACAGGAGGCCGTGACCCCCAGGTAACCTCCCACTCGCCACCCCTGGTCTGTGTTTCTGGGGACCCCTTTCCCTCTGTGGTTGTGGCTGCCACTTACCTACCTGGTTCCCTGGGCCAGGCTTGGCGCTCCACTCCCACCCCACCGCAGCCCTCTGTCTGGAAAAGAGCTCCCTGCCCTGGGCTGGTCCACTGTCCCTGCTGTCTGGATGGGGACATGTTAGTAACCCCCGGGGCAGAGGAGAGCTGGCCAGATGCAATTACATTGTCTCTCTCCACAGGGGCTCGCTCTCCTCAGTCTTCCCCTGGGGTTTGGGCCACCAGAGCTCTGTGACAAGCCCTGAATCCAGCCTTTGCTCTGCTCACCTCCCCTAAGCCTTCAGGTGATGGCAGCCTCCCTGCCTTCCTCCCCCCTCATGAAGGGGTTCTCCTCTCACCAACAAATACCTTTGGCAAAGTCACCGTTGGGCCTGGAAGCAGAACAGAGTGGGCAGGAGGCTCCTGAGGAGGAGCAGGCCAACAAAGCTGAGGAGAGGTGGGGAGGCACCAGCCACAGCCTGGTGCTCAGGCGCAGGCACAGCTGCCATATGCTGAACCTTAACCCAGGGCTCTCCTCTCAGGTGGTGCCTCCAGGGGGCACAGGGGGCCTGGCATGCTCAGTCTGACAGGTTTTGCTGCCTGCTTTTCCATAGTCTCTTTAGGAGACAAAAGTAAGGCTTGTGAGGAGAGAGGAAGAAGCGAAGAGCAAAGCTGAGGCCCAGCCCTGTCATCCAGGCTGGCCTGAGGCATCTCCTGGGGGTCTTTGGAAATCAGCTTCTCATAGTGCAGAAGGGCTTGTAATAAGAAGAGAGCTGCAGTTGTTTACTCATCACTTGCAAACTATAAATACCAGGCCCTGGGACACTGGAGGATGACACAGGCTGTACGGAAAACAGGCTGCCTCCATGGCCCATTACTCAGAAAAGAATGCATTTTGCGAAGAGAGACCAAGCACAGGACAAGCTTTGCTTTGGCAGCTGTGCCCGCACCCTGACCCCCTCCTGGGGTCTTTCTCAGGAAGGCTGACCATTCCAATCTCATCCCAGGAAGGGGCTGAGCTGTTCCTAAAGTCTTGGAAGATTAGCCACCTTGTGGTCAGCCTTTGAGCTCCTGAAGGGCAGACAGCAGGCCCTCCCCTCCCCTTTCCATGTGACACTTGCAGCTGGCAGCTACAGGTAACTATCTTCTCCCCAAGAGGCTGAGAGCCGAATTTCCAGGGTGAGCGACTGCTCTCCCCATACTGACCGCATCCTTGGATAAACACTCATTGTGTGGCTCAACCCTGTCTCTGCTTAACTTGGCTCAAGTAGTGACAGGCAGCCTCAGACACATTGTGCTGCCTTGCCCTTCCTCACTCAGACTTGGGGAATATTCAGACTCCCGAAACTGTGAGACCTTATCTGAGAGGGGGAGTGGGCAGAGGACACTGTGTCCCTGTCATGCAGGTGACCCTGAATCTCTTCACCTTAGGCTATGGGGCGGTCGTGGCTGTGGAGCGTAACAGCAGGGTGGTGAGGCTGGCTTCTTGTGGGTCCCTACCCTGCCATTCCTCCAGATGAACCCCATGCCTATGAACTAGCAGAGTTTAAAGTTTCCAGCTTCATAGATGGAGGAATGAGGACAAATGAGGCGACTGCTCTCAGCCCCAGTGGATCTGGGATTGTCACCTAGAGCAGAGCAGATAAAAAACAGAAACAAACAAACAAACAAGAACCAACTCTATTATTTTATATTGGAACTAGAGACTCAGCCTAGCTCTCCCACCTCTCTCCTAGATGCATTTGGCAATTATTTGTCCTGGCGGGGTCTCCCCCATGGCCTGGGCTCTACTCCGCTCTCTCCCCTCAGGACACTCGTGACCTTTCCCAAGGACAGTTCATGTGGGTACCTGCACTGATGCCTCTCCCTCCCCTCCAGGTTACCCTGAGTCATCCCTCGCTGCATTTCCCCCTCTTCTCCAGGCCCTGGGCCCAGCCAGCCTGGACCCAGCCTCTGCCCTGTCCAGCTGTGGGCTCAGGAGGTGTTCTGGGTGAGCTGAACTGCCACCAATTCCAGCACTGGACGCAGCAGCCACTGGAATTTATAACCCTGCCACCTGGGACCAACAATGTCTGGGAACCGCTCCCACACTCCTGATTGATGGTGTCACAGGGGAGGAGGGGTATCTAGTTAATAGACATCTGCTGAAGCCCTCTTGTTTAACATGTTTCACACCAATCAGGCAAAGGCAACAACCTTCTGAAGAAGGTCTCTCCCTCTCTCTCTTTTGGCCAGGAGGGTGCTGGGGTGCCCAAAGGTGCTCTCTGACACTTTGGCTACTTAATAAACAGCTGAAAATCAATATCCCCAAAAGAAGCTTCAGGGTGGCAGAATCTTGGTTTCCTTTATTTCTTCACCGTTGGCTAAGAGGGTTCAGACTGGTGTCAGTCGGCTAGATAGCCCTTGTCTCGTGGTTTCTTAACTTTCCTGACACGAGCGTTCTGTTCTTCCTCAACTACCTGCAAATTGCCTATTCTCACTTCTGAAAAATAATCTCCCCCCTTTCTCCTTTGTTCAAAATATATAGGACATAGTCCAATCAGCCTGGCTCAGTGGTTGAGCGTGGACCTATGAGCCAGGCGTCAGGATACATTTTCCTGTCAGGGCACATGACAGGTTTCAGGCTGGATCCCCAGCGTGGTGCCCATGGAGAGCCGTGGATCAATGATTCTCCCTCATCGTTAATGTTCCTACCTCTTTTTCCCACTCCTTCCTCTCTGAAATCAATAAAAACTTGCTTTAGAAAAACTTTAAAAATGTCATATACCCAATGTTGCTTCAGTGTGTTTGTAATTTCATGGCTACATCGATTCTATGTGAAACCTTCTTGCACATGTACTAACCCCTGATGTTCTGTTAATCTCTGTCTGTTAATTTGGCTATTCGCCCGGCCTAGAAGAACCAAGCTGCCACAAAAATATTAATGATTTATTTTACCTTCAAGTTTTGCACAAAGTCTTCTTAGTTTGATGTCTCTCACAGGCCATCTCACTAAGGATTGAGTGCTAAATTGTATCTTTTTAAATCAGGAATGCTGAGTCTGTATTTGCATTTCCTAACATTTGATAAAATAGATTCATTCACACACCCAAGGTGTTCTAAACACTAACCAAAGTATATGTTACCATGATAGATTAAAATGAAAACTCAGCTCCTCAAGTGCACTGGATATATTTCAAGGGCTTATTCATCAGATGGGGTTGGTGGCTACCGTACTGGACAGGGAGGCCCTGACCATCTGCTATGTGCAGCACAGCAGGTACTACAAGGCTGGGTACCTTGTTTCCAGGGGTGGGGAGGGGCTGCTGTTGGTGACAATGGTCCCAGGGGAGATGTTGCAAGCACTGGTTAAGGGGAGACACTGCAAGGGTAGATGCTGCAGCTCTGTTTGCCTGTGTGGCAGCTGCAGACACAATTAGGGACACAGCAGGGAACCTTTGTTTGGGCCCCAGTGTCCCCAACCTCAGTCCAGGGCTCACCAAGGTTTGTGCTGAGCAGTGGTCTCTGGGCTCGGCAGAACAGTATGGAGTTTCCACAAAAATTTTAAAAAATGTAGCTCCCATTTGAACAGTAGTCCCACTATTAGGAACATATCCCAAGAATTGACAAACACCAATGGGAAAGGGCATGTGCAACCACATATTTATAACAGCACAATATACAATAGCTAAGACTTGGAAGAAGCCTAAGTGCCCATCAGAAGAAAAATGGGTTAAAATCTGTGGCACATATACACATAGGAACAATACACTGCTGTAAAAAATAACTTTTACCATTCTCGAAAGCATGGAACGACATGTAGAGCATTATGCTGAGCAAAATAAGCCCGTTGGAGAAAGATAAATACCACATGACCTTACTAATTGGTGGAACAATGAACAAATAAACTATTCAACAAAAATAGATCCAGAGACAGAAAAGCATGGAACTGACGGCCAAACCTCAGAGGGAAGCAGGACTAGGGGGTAAGAGAAAAACCAAAGGATTTGTATGCATGCCTATCAGCCTAACCATGGACATAGACACTAGGAGGGGAAAGGGCATGTGCTGGGGTTGCAGGTGCACAGCTGGGAAAAGGAGACATATGTAATACTCTATGTAATCCTCTAAACCATAAATAATTTTTTTAAAAATGTGTTCCTAGATTTATACCTTTTAAATACACTAATTTGATTAACATGCATACATAAATTCCCCAGTCTCCCAATAACGTCATGATGGTTGATCTTTTAGCTAAATCAACATGGCATGTGTAAACATAACTCAGGTCACTGTAATTGCTCCACATAAAACTCTTTGGATGTTTGGAACTATTTTTCTAAACAAATCTGAAGTGGCTGTTCACATGTTCCACCAAGATGCCTGGCACTGATGGGCAGCGACACAAACTAAACAGCCACTGGACACAGTTCCCACCTTAAGGAATCACTTAAGCTTTTCTGGGTCCAAAATGTTTTCCACAGGTTTATATGCCACGGCCTCCTTCCCGACATTTGAGATTCAACAAACATCCCTTGATCCCCTGAATTTTATGAATATAAGCACTATCTCCTACCAATACAACTTGTAAAAATTATTGCCCCCTATATTTCTCCTCTTGTCTTTTTTGTGCATGATTGTACTTATTTACATTTCCTTGCATGTTTGTTATTTTTACATAGAAAAGAAGTGCCCAATAAGTAGGGATTTTGTCTTATTCAGAATCATTGTGTAGGCTACAAAACATCACTTGAAAGAAGACACTTGGGAATAATATCTACACAAACTACATTTCTTCTGCTGAGAAACTAGGGAAACAACATCAACCATTCTTCATAAATCAAATAAATGGCCTTCTGAACTCAAGAAAAATCATGAGGCAAATCCAACTCTTGGCTGTTGACAAACCCTAAAAGGTAAAGGTAAAGTAAAAGGGTCAATATGTACTGACCCCCTTCAATATATCATAAAGCAGGCTCTCCAAATAAAGGCCAGGCACATTAGTGAGTTATGTACTAAAAGTCATTGAAGATTAACAACTTAATATATGGCATAACGAGTACACACACAAATTAACTTATATATAAGATCAAAAGTGTAGCCAAAGCACAAGCGTGGTTATTGACATAGAAATCTGCATATGTTACCATGTCCCAGGGAAGAGTGATTCTTAATAAATCCAAAAGAACGTAGCTTAAAATAATGGTATGATATGTTGGAAATATCTGAAAATGTAATAGAACCAAAGAAAATATGTACCCCAAACAATGCCCAAATGGTGTGACTTTCAGGGTATTATTAAGGAATACTTTTGCAAGGAGCACCGGCAACTTTGAAGGATATGGGACACACTTACATTGGCCAGACTTGACGATTAAAGAGAAATAAGACTATTTCCCTCACTAGTACTTTAAAGACTCATTGAAACTGTAGGCATTATATGATAACATACCTTAAGTAACACTTTTTTGTGATGCATCATGTTTTTACTGTATATTTTAATTTTTACCTATGACATTACATGTTTTAAAAGATTTAATTAAGATGAAACTAATTTGAAGACTAGTTGAGACTCTTTTCTTGTATGTTAAACTTCTTTCACTTACTATATCTGGATTCTCTGCATTCAAATTCTGATATGTGTGTGTGTGTGTGTGTGTGTGTGTGTGTGTGTGTGTGTGTGTGTTTTGTTTCATTTTTGGCAAGTATATATAATGCTGCTTCAGTTTGTTCTCGGTTATCCAAACTGATTTTCAATAACTCTGAGCACTGTACTGAAGACATGACAAGATAGTATTTTATCATTTTGGGCTAACCAGCAGACTTATGACCAGGATCCTGTTTAGGAAAGATTTATACACAATAACCAGACTTGACCATTTAAAAAATGTTGACCCTACTCAAGTAGAATGATGTTATTTATAACACAGAGGGTGGTAGACATCCAATTAATCTTCACAGCAGTGGCTCTATGGATGGGTTTCCTTCCACTGAAAAGGGCTCCATCTTCAAGAAGTTGGGATCCTCCACCTACAAAACCTGCCCATTCTGTTCCAAGGCAAAGCACTACTGATATGTGAAATCAAGGTACATGGTACAGCCTCTCATGGATTAGAGTAATGAGCTGTTTGAAAAGGAATGCTGCACCTTAATTTCAGGAAGCCATGTGGAAAGTGAGTAGTGGATGGGCATCTGTACTGAACACTATCTTATTATTTCATTGTTAGGAAATAATTCTTCAGCTTCTAATGAGTGAGGTAATAAGTAGATAACACCAGAGTGAGGAATGCATTCCTTTTAATCCATGTTGATACAGTGTCCCTCTTTTTAGATTTACTTTTTTAATATTTTAAGAAAAATGATTTTAGTATCATAATGGTACATTCAATGAATGTTAATATTTCCAGAAAATCTATTTTAAATGTAATAATTGTACATGCAATAAGCATTAATATTCCAAGAAAAACTATTTTAAATATACTAATACTGGAGACCCAGTGTACAAATTCGTGCATGCGTGGTGTCTGGCCTTCACACCCCAATCGCCGGGTTGGCCAGGGGAAGGCGATGCAGGTGTTTGGCTGGCTGGCCCAACCCCGATCGAGTGGGGGATCAGATGGGGGAAGATGAAGGCTAGGGGAAGGGGCTGTGGGAAGCTTACTGGCTGGCGGGTCCTCAATCATTGCAGGGGGTGGAGGGGGGGCGGACAGAACAGTGTGGGGCTGGCTCGAGGGTGCAGCCGGGACAACAGCTACACAGTCCCACCCCATGGTTGATCTCCTGGTCAAACTCCTGTTTGAAGGGACAATTTGAATATTAGACTTTTATAATATAGTGTTACATGCAATAAAAATTAATATGTTAAGAAAAAAATTAAATATAATATTACCAAAACAGTGCAAACCTATTTTATCAGAAAAGTTGTAGGAATTATTAAATATCTGAAAATAATAGGATTCCTTCTACTGTATTCTAAAACATATTTTTTTTACTCTGGCACTATTTCATTCATCTCTTTCATCTTTTTTTTTTGAAATATTTTTTATTGATTTCAGTGAGAAAGGGAGAGGGAGAGAGAGATAGCAACATCAATGATGAGTGAGAATCATTGATTATCTGCCACCTGCACGCCTCACACTGGGGACCAAGCCCACAATCCAGGCATGTGTCTTTGGCCGGAATCAAACCTGGGGTCCTTCAGTCTGGAGACCAATAATCCATCCACAGTGCCTAACCAGCTAGGGCTTTTTTTTTTTTCTTTATTGATTAAGGTATTACATATGTGTCGTTATCCCCCATTTGTCCCCCCTACCTTGTACTCATGTCAACACCCCCACTGGTGTCTGTGTCCATTAGTCAGGCTTATATGCATGCCTATAAGTCCTTTGGTTGATCTCTCCCCCTAACCCCACCTTCCCCCACCTTCCCCGCAGCAACCGTTTGCAGCAAAGATTCAGGATCTGGAAAAGTGGATGAACTCAAATGAATACACTAGAAAAGAATTACAAATTTACAAGGTATGGGGAGCCAGGTGAAGATATTTCTCTCTAGTAAAGAGGCTCTCTGAAACCCAGGACCCATCAGCTTTTATTTACTTGAATACACATTTGCCCTTTAGCAAAACAAACAGGCATATCGATGGTAAAGTTTGGTAAACCATCAAAGTATTTTCATGGTGCGAGGTTGCTTTCAGCCATTTTGCAAAGAGCAGGGTAACAAAATGCTGATTTTCAGCCATGCTGAATATCAAAGTCCATTCGCCTTCTGTGGGACTTCTCTCATTGATATGTTCACTACTGTTGGTCTTTCCTCTACATTTCCCACTTTTTGCTTTCTTAATTAATTTAGAAAGGTGTATGCCATTAAGCTGGGCTCAGATCCTTTTAGGACTTCATTCTGCATCTTCAGACTGGAAGCAAACATAAAAGAACAAGAAAGAAAGACACTAGTGGTTATTCTAAAAAGGAAATATAGGGAGTTTCGACGACAAAGATTGAGTTCTTTCATGTCCTTCTAAATATTATTGTCAGGTATTTAAGGAATTCATTCATAGTAGGCTTCGTTTGGAGCCATTAGATTTTTATGGATCCCTTCCCCAGTCACTGTTAGCTTGTGACATGACAGCAATGATGTTCGAGTTCTAGATGGTGGACAAATGGTGAGAAATGACAATGCATGTCTGACCTTTTTTGGCTTTGTCATGGGCAACCTGCACCAATGCACAGCTGATGAGTGCTAGCATGGCAAGCTGTCTTCACCATCCCCCATCTCTGGATGTTTTCCTCTGACTCCTCAGCGTTTTGCTTGGGGCCACTGCTATCTGTGGTTGCAGTAGTCTGGTCAGTTCCTCTCTCAGATTCATGTTGCAGGAATTGGAGAAGTTTTCTGGAAAGACACAAGTATATCCTCAACCAAAGGTTAATAAAGGGACCCTTCTATAAACCAGACTCAGTATCTTTCCATTTAACCAGAACATTTTCCTTTAGTTTACTCTTTCACTAGTGTCTTTCTATAGGTGTCTTGCCATGAGCATTACAAGGGAAAAATTAAAAGTAATTAAGGCTTTCTGTAGTCTACTTATAGGAGATTTCACTATTCCCCCACTTTTGTTTTTCAAGTTGGGATTTAGAGGCCCTTGTAGCAGATATAACATGCAAGGGGGGCATTTCTTGATAATCTGTTTTGTCTGCTGTACAATATTTTGGCAGACTAATGTAAAAGTTGATGAGATTCCCCTGACCTGTTTCTTTAAAATAACTAATTGATAGGCATATTCATTTCCTTTCTTTAAAGGACGAGGACTTGTTCAAATAATAGAGATAGGCGTAGGTCACAGCCATTTAAATTGAGTAGTTGCAGTTCTGTTTACCAGGCTGGCAGCATAGGCAGATCTGCCGGGAGCAGGTCCGTGCTTGCTGTTTTCAAGGGACGTGGCATATATGGCATACTGTTCTTAATATGTTTGCTCACGTTCTTGGCATTATGTGTTTTAACCAAGGTCTCTGAGAAAGGTTGTTTCCCCAGGTAGGGATTTTCCCCTGAAGTTAGGGAGGGAATAAAACCTCTTAACTAAGTGCCAGGCAGGTAATTAATCACTTTAACTATGAACAATCATGCTTAAGCTACATAATCTTTACTCCTGGGAATGGAGATAAGAAATGCCCTAACCTTTGTAATAGAGATTGATAGGATTGAATCAACTGGTATAAATACAGATGTAACAAGACAGCAAGACACAGAACTTAGGAGACAGAACTTAGAACACAGAACTTAGAAGACAGAACCAAGAGAGACAGAACCTAGGCACAGAACCTACACAGAACATTACCTAGAGACAGAAGAACTTGGCTGGAGAGAACATGGCAAAAGATCCTGTACAGAAACTGGCAGAACTTCGCTGGAGAACCTGGAGAACCTAGCAAGAGAACATGGACACAGAACCTGGCTGGAGATTCGAAGCAGAACCTCTCTGGAGATCCAAACCAGAACTTGGCTAGAGATCCTGGCTGGAGATCCTGGCTAGGCTGCTGATCAACTGAACACTGTCTCCGTGTCCTTCCTTCTTCGCCAATTCCGTCTACGCCTTTGGGAACCCCTGGACCTGCTGGGGTTGGACCCCGGCACAGATCAGAGATAATATGAAGAGGCTTTTGGAAATCCTGGAAGTCAGCGTTGATCCTTTCTAATTCGATTCTTTGCACACAAGTATGACTGGTCTGAATGACTTGATCTGAATTCATTGCATCATAAGCAGCTTTACCATGAGATGAACTATCAGTAAAAACAGTGACTGCTCCAGGAATCGGTTTCTGCCTATTACAACTAAGTTCCCCTGAATATTCATTTATTTTCATTTGCTAATTTAAATCAGTCTAACATAAGGCTTCTTTCCTAACTTCCTTTGTCATTGGGTGGGGACAGTAAATGACACTAATAGGGTTTCTGCTATCAGTCTTTGAGTATATTGACATAAGCTTTCTTTAAGCAGGCAAAATGCAAATTGTTTACTTTTCTTTCTGAGGCCTAATACATTTATTTTTAATTACAGTTTTCTAGATATTTGAAGGGAATCTCCTTCCGTTTTTTCTTCCAGAGAAATTTATAGGCCACAATTAGGGAGTTTCTTTTAAAAGCCTTTTTCTTTCTTTTAAATAGAGCTACAAACTTGGTTCCTTTTCAGAAATACCTATAAGAGAGACGTATGCTGGCCAATAGTGCAGTGCATTCAGATCAAGTAAAAGTAACTCTCTTTTTTTATGGTTTCTTACTAATGGTGAGATTTAATGTTTGAATAATAACTCTTTGTTTACCTTGTAAATAGCAGAAGAGATTTAAAAAATTCTCCTTTTTATTAAGCTTAAAATTTACTTTTAAACAGCATTCTTTTGGCTAGTGCTCATTTGCATAGGTACAGAAATTGTACTCTGGACTGTGTCAGAACCAACTGCTAATCAAATATCTGCTTCTCGTATAACTGAGTTTATATGAGACCTTGATTATATTGTAAAAAGCTAATTTGTTAAGTGACTAAAGTATGCATCTTTATTGAGAAAGCAAAGTAAGTAATCTTATACGTTTGACCTATGAAGTCCAGACGTTGCACTACCCCCTGGCCTATCTAAACATCAGGCTGTCAGGGCTCGCATGTTAAAATTCTGCTGCAGAATAATCCGATGTTGCTTAAGAAGTATTCAGCAACTTTGTCCTGCCCTCCCTTAGAGGTTGATACTTTTATAACATTTAAAATATGTGTATGTAAAGAGAACACAGTTATTAATTTTTATTTGATGAAGCTTCAAGTGATTTCAAGAATATAAGATCGGCGTAAATTGGTTTAAAAATATTTCTTTTCCAAAATATTTCTTTTAAGAAGAGTAAACCCTTGAATTATCCCAGGGCACTTGGAAAGTTTCAATGCTATTTGTTGGTTAAAGTCTTGAAATTTAACATGGAAAGACTATCACAAATATGTGTAACCCAAACATTACATTATACATTTGTTGAAAGTATTCTAAAATAGATCAATTAAATTTAAACTGTTTTTTATATTAAAAATTTGGTTCAGACCAAAGAATTATTCCTCTTTTTTAATCAATCCAATTAAATATTCTATCCTAGGATGAAATTTTACCACACATGGTACACATAAGTACTACAATATATTTTGTACTACTATTTTTTTCCAGAGAAGTCCCAGGAATTCTTTTTCTTTTTTTTTTATTCTTCATTGTGTTTTGTTTTTTAATTAAATCTTTATTGTTCAGATTATTACATTTGTTCCTATTTTTTCATCCCATAACTCCCCTCCTCCCAGTTCCCGCCCCACCCTCCGCCCTCACTCCCCAACCACTGTCCTCATCTATAGGTGCACGAATTTTGTCCAATTTTTTTCCAGTCTCTTCCCGCATCTCCCACACCCCTTTCCCCCCAAGAATAGTCAGTCCATTCTCTTTCTATGTCCCTGATTCTATTATGATCACCAGATTATTTATTCACTTGATTCTTAGATTCACTTGTTGATAGATGCATGTTTGTTGTTCATAATTTGTATCTTTACCTTTTTCTTCTTCTTACTCTTCTTAAAGGGTATCTTTCAGCATTTCATATAATACTGGTTTGGTGGTGATGAACTCCTTTAGCTTTTCCTAATCTGTGAAGCTCTTTATCTGACCTTCAGTTCTGAATGATAGCTTTGCTGGATAAAGTAATCTTGGTTGTACTTTCTTGGTATTCATCACTTTGAATATTTCTTGCCATTCCTTTCTGGCCTGCAAAGTTTCTGTTGAGAAATCAGCTGATAGTCGTATGGGTATTCCCTTGTAGGTAACTGAGTTTCTTCCTCTTGCTGCTTTTAAGATTCTCTCTTTGTCTTTTGCTCTTGGCATTTCAATTATGATGTGTCTTGGTGTGGTCCTCTTTGGATTCCATTTGTTTGGGGTTCTCTGCGCTTCCTGGACCTGTAAGTCTATTTCTTTCACCAGGTGGGGGAAGTTCTCTGTCATTATTTCTTCAAATAGGTTTTAAATATCTTGCTCTCTCTCATCATCTGGCACCCCTATAATTCTGATGTTGGTACGCTTGAAGCTGTCCCAGAGGCTTCTTACACTATCTTCGTATTTTCGGATTCTTTTTTCATTTTGCTTTTCCAGTTGGGTGTTTTCTGCTTCTTCGGATTTTGAATCTTTGCCTTGATTCTTGCGCTCCTCTGCTCTGCCATTGGGTGTCTGTATAATGTTCTTTATTTCAGTCAGTGTATGCTTAATTTCTAGTTGGTTCTTTATCACAACATCGAGGGTCTCATTAGATTTCTTGAGGTTCTCACTACATTTATCGGCGGCTTTTAGACAGTTCTTGAGAGACCTTAAAAGTGTGGTTCTGAACTCTATATCCTCCATGGACAATTTTGTCCTGTTTCTTTGTCTCCGCATTTTTTATGCTTTCTTGGTGCACCCCCTAGTGTTCTTTGTGCACAGTCTTGTTGTAGTTAAGCCTTGATTGTTGTTGGCAATACCGGGGGTGATTTGACCTCCAGGCTAACTGGCTATGAGAGACTGCTGTGTCTGCAGTGGGAGAGCTTCTGTGCTGGATCTCTAGGGAGGTGCAAATCTAGCATTTGCCTGAGGCTATCCTGCAAATGGCTGTGTGCAGGGCTTGGTCGGGGCGGGTCCCCGGGGATCTACAGGGCGTGCCGGAGCAAGCAGTTATGGCTGCTCTCAGTTCTGTCCCTGGGGGATCTGCCTCACAGAGTCCCAGCAACTGCTGCAAACCTCAGAGAGAAAGCTGTCTTCGAGTTCTGACCGAAGCCAGACAGTCCCGCTTCTCCCCTTTGAGTCTGGGTCCCTAGAGACTCGCCCGGATCTGGAGTTCAGAGTCTGAAACTCCCATCCCGATTGAAAACAACAACCGCGCCCTCCGCTGCCAGCCCGCTCCGCGCACACTCCACACCTGAGTATTTCACTTCAGCACTGTGCCTCCTCTGAGTCTGGGTATGATATTCTCTTTCCTCCTAGTTGTAGAATTTCCAGTCAGCCAGCCTTCCTGTGATTCTGGATGATGTCCGTTCCGTCTTTAGTTGTTTTTTGAAGTGGTTGTTCGAGGCAGCAATCTCCGCCGTTAACCTATGCCGCCATCTTGGTTTTCTCTCTATCTATTTTTCTTGATAATGAATTTCTATACTTTATGCATTTTATCATTACAACCATATAATTTCTCCCAATTTAATTTGAACTTTTAACTCTTGGAAGCCTTAAACTTTAGGTGGCAAGTTAAATACTTAGCATTTCTTAGATTAGTAATACCTTCACATTTTTAAGGATATATTTCCAATAAAATTAACAAAGACTTATTTAATTAATACATTCAAATCTGTCCTTTATTTTTTCATTCTAGGCAAACTCAAATTAATATTTCAGTAGTTTGTTATTTCAAAACATTTAGAGATTTAATAAGTTTTATTCCTTAATGTAACCAACTCCAAGTTTTTAAGTTACCAAAACTTTAGAAGTGTATGTTTACACATATGAGGTTGCCAAAGAAGTAGGAGGAGAAGGGAAGAAGGCCTGTAGGCATTTGAATTTTAAAACCACCACATTTTTCCTTCAGAGGTTAGATATAAGGTTGCTCTGCCAGGTTCTCTGCTTTTACAGGGAGAAGATCCACTGGTCCTTTCCTCCAACAGAGAGTGCAGTCAGCCTCTCCTCAGTGACTGCACCCTCACCATCAATATATTAATTTATCATTACTACTGAAAAGCTTTGCCACAAAGCCTTCATATTAGTTATATCTATCTATTTAACTTTTAACAATTTTGAGATTCCAAAGCCAGTTATCACCATCTAAGGCGTTTTACTTTGGCAAATTTTGCAGCAGAGAAAACTTACTGGCTTTCATTGGCTTTAATGTTAACCTTGGAATATGGTCCATTATTATTTAAGAACTGCCCTTTATTATGGAAACACTAATCTTATTGCCTAAACACAGCCTGTATATTTTCCTTGTGTCATTTTCTCCATCTTATAAAGAAAAACAGTCTTGGGTTTGTACTATAGCATCTGTGAGGAGATAGGGGTCAGTCCAAGAGGCCACCCAAAATCGTGTGGGATGCGACTTCCCTTAAGCCAGTGTTTTTCTCTTCATGGGTACAGAAACCCCAGAGATATCCCTTAAATTGTGAGTAATGTCTCATCTATCCAAATTTCAAAAGACGGTCTGGGAAATAAAATGAGGCTTTTAATAACACTCTCGAGAGTGGGCATACATTTTACGGGATCACCAAAAGACTAGTAATTAATGGGTTGGGAGGTGTTTTAGATATTAATAATGACCTGTCCATCTACTGTTTCTTTTCTTATTAAATTAAATTGAACGCATGCTTAATAGACTAACAATAAAAAACCAAGACAGATTGATTATAATCAACAGACCAGTGCCCATAACATAGAGACAAGGCTTCATAAATCAGAGTAGTTTTCATGGGTCTTATCGTATTCTGCTCTTCATGGCATTGACTGTACTCTAAAGTTATTTTTGATAAAATCTGCCTGTCCCAAGGTGTCATATGGTCATTTTCAGACAAAGCATTAAAGAGTCCTTTTTTAAAATGACTGTTAACCCCATTTTTTCTAGCTGCTGAGCCTTTCCACACTAAAGGTGGAGGAACCAGGGCTTAGGTATTACAGACTTTTGATCCCCAATACGAATTAGGCATAATGCAGTGCGAACAAGAGCCCACATAGTTTAAGATGAGAAGGTTACCTTTTTTCCTTGAGCCTGATTTAAGAGAGTATCTTTTGATATTTTAATTTCTTTA
This sequence comes from Myotis daubentonii, assembly GCF_963259705.1. Taxonomy (NCBI): domain Eukaryota; kingdom Metazoa; phylum Chordata; class Mammalia; order Chiroptera; family Vespertilionidae; genus Myotis; species Myotis daubentonii. The sequence goes on along the minus strand of NC_081862.1, from coordinate 6,552,942 downwards.
TCCTTGAGCATGCAAGTAAATGTTTACAATTATTATCATTATCATTATCATCATTATTATTATTAATTAATTAATTTATTTATTTTTTATTTTTTTGCTTTATACTCAAAGTTTTCCTCATTATGGCCTGGCAGAAATAAAAGATTTTCCGCCCACTTTATGTTTCACAATTTCCAAAGCTGGCATGGGCTTTGTGCACAGAGAATTTTCCCCTCCTTTTCAGTGCACTTCTCAGCTTTCTGGTGAAATGTCTTCCTTTTTCACTCTGGTGAAATTTCTTCTCCAGATGCCCCACATTGGGCGCCAGAATGCTGCAACCTTTTGCAGCAAGGATTCAGGATATGGGAAAGGAGGTGCACAAAAATGAATACACTAGACAACAAATATAAATTTAGAAGACATTTGGGAGCCAGTTAGAGACCTTTCTTTCTAGCGGAGAAGCTCTCTGAAACCCAGTACCCATCAGCTTTTATTGACTTGGCTTTACATTTCTCATATATGTCCTTTAGCAAAGCAAACAGGCATATCAGCAGTCAAGTTTGCAAAACATTAAAAGGGTTATCAGGTTAGGAGATTACCTTCAGCCATTTTGCCAACAGCAGGGTAATATAATGCTGATTTTCAGCCCTGCTGAATATCAAAGTTCATTAGCCATCTATGGGAGATACATATACATATACATATACATATGCATATACATATACATATGCATATGCATATGCATATGCATATACATAACATATACATATACATACACATACACATATACATATACATATACATATACATATACATATACATATACATAAATGTATGTAGGTATGTGTGTGGGTGTGTGTGTGTGTGTGTGTGTGTGTGTGTATACTAGAGGCCCAGTGCACAAAAATATGTTCACTGATGCAGGGGTGTCCCTCAGCCCCACTTGTGCCCTCTCACAATCTGGGACCCCTCGGGAGATAACGACCTGCTGGCTTAGGCCTGCTCCCATATGGCAGAGGGCAGGCCCAATCTCTAGGTGCAACCTCTGGTCGGGCTTAAAGCAGGGCTGATTGGGGTGTTGGGACGCTGCCCACTGTCATGCACAGAGCAGGGCGGATCGGGAGGTTGTGATGCCACCCCAAATCATGCTCAGGGTAAGGCCGATTGGGGGGTTGGGGTGCCACCCCCTGTAGCACTCAAGGCAGGGTTGATGGGGAGGTAGAAGCACCACCCACTGTCATAGACAGAGCAGGGCCCATCAAGGGGGTTGGGGCTCCATACCCTGTCACACACAGAGCAGGGCCAATCAGGGTGTTTGGGAGCTCCCCCCTGTCATGCACTGAATAGGGCCTATAGGGGAGTTGGGGCACCGCCCCCTGTCACACACAGAGCACCTCGGATCAGGGGGTTGGAGCACCACCCCTGTCACACTCAGGGCAGGGTCGAGGAGGTGGTTGTGGCTCCACCCTGTCACACACAGAATAGGGCCCATGGGGGGGTTGGGGTGCCTCACCCTGTCACACACAGAGCTGCAGGGCGATCATGGGTTTTGGGCACTGCCCCCCCTCAGGCTGCTCCAGGGGCCAGGAGGACTCATGGCTCTGCTGATCAGAGTGCTGGGAGGCCTCGCAGCTCCGCTTGACACAGTGTCAGTGAGGACTTGCTGCTCCTCTGATCCCTTTGCTGTGAGGCTTTGCGGCTCCGCTTGACACAGGGGCAGTTAGGACTCACTGCTCCACTGATCTCAGTGCTGGGAGGCCTTGCGGCTCCGCTTGACACAGGGGCAGTGAGCATTCACTGCTCCACTGATCCAGGTGCTGGCAGGCTCCACTGATCCCGGTTTCAGGAGGCCTCACTTCTCTGCTCATCCCGGTGCTGGGAGGCATATTACCCTCTTACTATGTAGAATAGAGGCCTGGTGCATGGTGGGGGCTGGCTGGATTGCCCTTAAGGGTGTCCTGGATCAGGGTGGGGTTCCCGTTTGGGTGCCTTGCCAGCCTGGATGAGGGGATGATAGCTGTTTGCAGCTGGACACACCCCCTTCAGAGTCGGGGTCCCCACTGTGGTGCCTGGCCAGTCTGGGTGAGGGGCTGAGGGCCGTTTTCAGGTTGGCGGGTGACTGAAGCGCCCAACCTGTCCGTTTTTTCTTTTTAATTGTGGGACTTGTTTACCTTCTATGGCTGTCACTGGAACTGAGAGCTAAATTTAGCTCTGAGGCTTGGCTCCAGTGCGGAGGCCTAGGCTGCTGAAAGCAGGTATCTGGGTTTCTTAGGGTTCTATTATCAAAACTCTGTTGCAACTCCAGTTCTGCCGGCTGGCTGAAAGCATGGGGTTTGTTTAGTGTCTATAATTGCAACATAGTTGCTTAGAGTGCAAGCACACAGCCCAGCAGTGGCAGGCGGGGAACCTTGGCTTCTTCCTTCACTGGAGCAAGATTGCCTCCTGTTCGCTTCAGCTGCCTGGCTGCCAAGCAACATCATGGTTGGCAGTTAATTTGTATATTGCCCTGATGAGCCAATGGGAAGCATGTCAGAGGTACGGTTAATTAACATCTTTGTCTGTTATTTGAAAGGATATGTATATGTATATGTATATGTATATGTATATGTATATGTATATGTATTAAATACTGTTGGTCTTTGCCTCCAGCACCTTACTCTGAGGTTTGATAGTCTGATCGATGCTTCTTTGTGTCTGGTTGTCTTGTTGCCCATCAGTTAGCATAGTTCATTATATTCCACAAATGAGTGAGACAATGTGATATTTATCTTTCTGTGACTGGCTTATTTTGCTTAGCATAATGTTCTCCAAGTCCATCCATGCTGTTGCAAATTATAAGAGTTCATTTTTGTTATAGCAGTAGAGTTTTCCATTGTATAGGTGTTCCACCGTTTTATAATCCGTGCATCTGCTAATGGGCACTTAGACTGTTTCCAAATCTTAGCTATTGAAAATTGGGCTGGTATGAACATACAGTTGCATATATCTGTCCTGATTAATGTTACTCATTTCTTGGGATATATATATATATATATATATATATATATATATATATGAGGGTACTTAATCAAATTGGAGCTCCATTTTCAATTTTTGGAGAAAACTCTATACTGTTTTCCACAATTTTTGCAGCAGTCGGCATTCCCAACAGCAGTGCACAAGGGTTGCTTTTTCTTCGCATCCTCTCCAGCTCTTGTGGTTTATTATTTTTTATTTTTTTCTGACAGCTATTCTGACTGGTGTGGACTGGTACTTCTCTCCTTTTGATTTGCATCTCTTGGACTGTTAGTGCCTTTGAGCATTTTTTCCTATGTCTCTTGGCCTTATGTAGGTCCCCTTTCAAAAAGTGTCCATTTAAGTCCTTTGCCGATGTTTTAATTGGATTGTTTATCTTCCTATTGTTAATTTGTGTGAGTTCCCTGTAAACTTTGGAATTCAACACTTATCAGAGATACCATTGGCAAATATGTTCTCCTATGCAGTGGGCTTTCTTGTTGTTTTGTTCAGGATTTAGTTTGCCGTGCAAAAGATCTTTATTTTGATGTAGTCCATTTGTTTATTTTCCCCTTTGTGGGCATTGCCTTCGAAACTGTGTCAGTAAAGATATGCTAAGACATATGTCTGATATTTTGCTGCCTATGCAATCTGCTAAGATTTTTTTATATAGATTCCCAACTAACGTTCAAGTCCTTTATCCACTTTGAGTTTATTTTTGTGTATGGTGTAAGGTGGTGGTCTGGTTACATTTTCTTGCATATTTCTGTCTGATTTTCATCATTTATTGAAGATACTGTCTTGACGCCATTGTATGCTCTTGCCTCCTTTGTAAATTAACAATAAAGCGTAATGACTTGGGTCCACTTCTGGGTTCTCTGTTCTGTTTCAGTGGTGTATATGTCTTTTCTAGTGCCAGTAGCAGGCAGTTTTGAGAATGGTGGCATTATAATATATCTTAATATCTGGTATTTTGATCCTTCCACATTTTTTCCTTTTTTTATTTCTTAAAGTATTACAAAGAGTATGATATATATCTCCTTTTTTCCCCCGCCCTTGACAATCCCCTGGCCTCCCCTACCCCCCAGTGTCTTATGTCCATTGGTTATGCTTATATGCATGCATACAAGTTCTTTGGTTGATCTCTTACCCACCCCCCTCTTGCCCGCCCACTCTCCCCGGCCTTCCTGCTGTAGTTTGACAGTCTGTTCGAGGCAGCTCTGCCTTGGTATCTATTTTTGTTCATAAGTTTATAATGGTCTTTATTATCCAGAAATGAGTGAGAACATGTGGTATTTTTCCTTCATTGACTGGCTTATTTCACTTAGCATAATGCTCTCCAGTTCCATCAATGCTGTTGCAAATGGTAAGAGTTCCTTCTTTTTTACAGCAGGATATTATTCCATCGTGTAGATGTGCCACAGTTTACTAATCCATTCATCTACAGATGGGCACTTAGGCTGTTTCCAGATCTTAGCTATGGTGAATTGTGCTGCTATGAACATAGGGCTGCATATGTCATTTCTGATTGGTGTTTCTTGTTTCCTGGGATATATTCTTAGAAGTGGGATCACAGGGTCAAATGGGAGTTCCATTTTTAGTTTTTTGAGGAAACTCCATAGGGTCTTCCATAGTGGCTGCACCAGTCTGCATTCCCGCAAGCAGTGCACAAGTGTTCCTTTTTCTCCACATCCTCTCCAGCACTTGTCGTTTGTTGATTTGTTGATGATAGCCAGTCTGACAGGTGTGAGATGATACCTCATTGTTGTTTTGATTTGCATCTCTCAGATGATTAGTGACTTTGAGCATGTTTTCATATGTCTCTTGGCTTTCTGAATGTCCTCTTTTGAAAGGTGTCTATTTAGATCCTTTGCCCATTTTTTGATTGGATTGTTTATCTTCCTTTTGTTAAGTTGTATGTGTTATCTATAAATTTTGGAGATTAGGCCCTTATCAGATATGACACTGGCAAATATGTTTTCCCAGGCAGTGGGTTTTCTTGTTTTTTTGATGGTTTCTTTTGCTGTGCAGAAGCTTTTTATTTTGATGTAGTCCCATTTGTTTATTTTCTCTTTAGTTTCCAATGCCCTAGGAGCTGTATCGGTGAAGAAATTGCTTTGGCATATGTCTGAGATTTTGTTGCCTTTGGATTCTTCTAGTATTTGTATGGTTTCCCGTCGTATATTTAAGTCCTTTATCCATTTTGAGTTTATTTTTGTGTATGGTGTAAGTTGGTGGTCTAGTTTCATTTTCTTGCATGTATCTGTCCAAATTTCCCAATACCATTTATTGAAGAGACTATCTTGACTCCATTGTATGTTCTTGCCTCCTTTGTGAAATATTAATTGAGTATATTGGTTCAGGCCGATTTCTCGGCTCTTTATTCTATTCCATTGATATATATGTCTGTTATTGTGCCAGTACCAGGCAGTTTTGAGAACAGTGGCTTTGTAATACAACTTGATATCTGGTATTGAGATCCCACCTACTTTGTTCTTTCTCAGGATCTCTGCCGCTATTCGGGGTCGATTTTTATTCCAGATGAAATTTTGGAGAGTATGTTCTAGGTCTGTGAAATATGCCATTGGTATTCTAATGGGAAGTGCGTTGAATTTATAGATTGCTTTGGGAAGTATGGACATTTTAATGATGTTGATTCTACCAATCCAAGAGCATGGTATGTTCTTCCATCTCTTTATGTCTTCCACCATCTTTTTTTTTCAACGTCCTGTAGTTTTCTAAGAAGAGGTCTTTTACCTCTTTAGTTAAGTTTATTCCTAGGTAGCATAATTTTTTTGGTGCGATGGTAAATTGGATTGCTTTTTTAGTCTCTCTTTCTGCACATTCACTATTGGTGTATACAAATGCCATAGATTTCTTGGCATTAATTTTCTATCCTGCTACATTGCCGAATTCTTTTATTGAGTCTAATAGTTTATTTATGGAGTCTTAGGGTTTTTTAAGTATAATATCATGTCATCTGCAAATAAGGACAGTTTTACTTCTTCTTTTCCAATTTGGATGCCTTTTATTTCTTCTTGTCTAATTGCAATGTCACATACTTACAGTACTATGACGACCAGGAGTGGTGAGACTGGGCATCTCTGTCTTGTTCCTGTTCTTAGGGTAAATGGTGTTAGTTTTTGTCCATTGAGTATGATGTTGGCTGTGGGTTTGTCATATAAGGCTTTTATTATGTTGAGGTATGATCCTTCAATTCCGACCTTGCTGAGAGTTTTCATCAATAATGGGTGTTGAATTTTGTCAAATGCTTTTTCTGCATCAATTGCTATGACCTTGTGGTTTTTTTCTTTCAATTTGTTTATGTGATGTATCACGCTTATTTATTTGTGGATATTGTACCATCCTTGCATCCCTGGGATAAATCCTACTTGATTTATATGTATGATCTTTCTGATGAACTGCTGGATCCAATTTGTTAGGATTTTGTTGAGGATTTTGGCATCTATGTTCCTGAGGGATATTGGCCTGTAATTCTCTTTCATTGTGTTGTCTTTATCTGGTTTTGGTATTACGGTGATGCTGGCTTCATAGAATGAGCTTGGAAGTGTTCCTTCCTCTTGGATTTTTGTAGTATTCTGAGGAGGATAGGTTTTAGTTGTTCCTTGAATGTTTGGTAAAACGCCCCTGTGAAGCCGTCTTGTCCTGGGCTTTTGTTTGCTGGAAGCTTTTTGATGACTGCTTCAATTTCTTCCATAGTTATTGGCCTATTGAGATTTTTAGATTCTTCCTGATTAAGTTTTGTAATGTTGTATTTTTCTAGGAATATGTCCATTTCCTCCAGGTTGTCTAGTTTTTGGAGTAGAGTTGTCCATAGTATTTTTTTTAACAATCATTTGTGTTTCTGTGGGATCTGTTGTTTTTTTGCCTCTATCATTTATGAATTTGTTGATTTGGGTCCTTTCTCTTTGCTTCTTGGTGAGCCTTGCTAGAGGTCTGTCAATCTTGTTTATCCTTTCAAAGAAGCAGCTCTTGGTTTCATTGGTTTTCTGTATTGTCTTTTTGGTCTCTATTTCATTTATTTCTGCTTTAATCTTTATTATCTCCTTCCTTCTGCTCACTCAGGGCTTTTCTTGTTGCTCTCTTTCTAATTCTTTGAGCTGTAGATTTAGATGATTTACTACCATTTTTTCTTGTTTGTTGAGATAGGCCTGTAGAGCTATAAACTTCCCTCTCAGGACTGCTTTCATTGTGTCCCAAAGGTTTTGGATTGTTGTGTTTTCATTGTCATTAGTTTCCAGAATGTTTTTAATTTCTTCTTTGATCTCATTGGTAACTCAATCAATGTTTAATAACATGCTATAGAGCTTCCAAGTGTTTGAGTACTTTGAGTTGTTTTTATTGTAGTTTATTTCTAATATTATGGCCTTGTGATCTGAGAAGATGCTTGGTATGATTTCAATCTTCTTGAATTTGGGGAGACTTTGTTTGTGACCCAATTTGTGGTCTATTTTTGAAGATGTCCCATGAGCACTTGAGAAGAACGTATATTTTGTGGCTTTGGGATGAAGTGTTCTGAAGATGTCAATTAAGTCCATCTGATCTAGTGATTCATTTATGATTGCTGTTTCTTTGCTGACTTTTTGTCTAGCTTGATTTATCCAGTGATGACAGTGGTGTATTAAAGTCCCCTACTATGATTATATTGTTGTCAATATCTCCCCTGATATCTTCCAGGAGTTTTCTTATGTATGTTGGTGCTCCTGCATTCGGTGCATATATGTTTATCAGGGTTATATTTTCGTGTTGTATCGATCCCTTTAGTATTATGAAGTGGCCTTCCTTATCTCTTTTTATGGCCTTCACTTTGCGGTCTATTTTGCCCAATATACATATTGCTACCCCAGCTTTCTTTTCCTTTCCATTTGCCTGAAAGATATTTTTCCATCCCTTCACTTTCAGTCTGTGTGAGTCCCTTCTTCTGAGGTGGGTCTCTTGTAGACAGCAAATATATGGGTCATGTTTTGTTTTTGTTTTTGTTTTTTTTGTTTCCATTCAGCCACTCGATGTCTTTTGATTGGACCATTTAGTCCATTTATGTTTAAAGTTATTATTTAAAGGTAATTGTTTGTAGCCAATTTTTTTTTGTGGCTGTTTTCTTTCTAGGATTTGTATTTCTTCCTTTACCACCAGTCCCTTTAGCATTTCTTGCATTGCTGGCTTGGTGGTAGTAAACTCCTTTAGCCTTTTTTTGTCTGTGAAGCTTCTTATTTCCCCTTCAATTTTGAATGATAGCCTTGCTGGATAGAGTATTCCTGGATTCAGTCCTTCGCTTTGCATCACTTTGTAAATTTCTGTCCATTCTTTTCTGGCCTGATGTGTTTCTGTTGAGAAATCATTTGATAATCTGATGGGGGATCCTTTGTAGGTAACTCTCTGTTTCTCTCCTGCAGCCTTTAAGATTCTGTCTTTGTCTTGTACATTTGCCATTGTTATTATGACGTTTCTTGGTGTGGGTCTTTTGGGGTTCACCTTGCATGGGACTCTCTGTACTTGTGTAACTTTTTTCTTCCCCATATCTGGGAAGTTTTCTGACATCATTTCTTCAAATAAATTTTCTAATCCTTGCTGCTCTTCTTGTTCTTCTTGCAGCCCTATTATGCGTATGTTACTTCGTTTCAAGTTGTCCCGAAGCTCCCTTAGGCTCTCCTCCTGCTTTTTAATTTTTTTCTCCAGTTGCTGTCAGTTTGAGCTTTTTTCTCTGCCTTATCTTCTAATTCACTAATTCGGTCCTCTGCTTCTTCTAGTCTGCTGTTGAAACTTTCCATGGAGTTTTTGATTGTAGCTATATTATTTTTCATTTCTTTCTGATTCTTGCATAGGTTGTTGATTTTCTCATCCATCTGGTGAATGAATTGTACAACCATTATTCTGAATTCTTTTTCTGTCATTTTGCATGCTTCCACTTCATTAATGTCCTTTCTTGGTGACTCCTCATTGTCTTTCCACTGGGTGTTGTTTCGTGTCTTCATTGTGTTATCTCCCGATGGTTCAAATGTGGAGTTGCGTGGGCCTGGACCGTGGGCAGTGGGAGCCTGCCACCCCCCTAGTGTCACTGAAGAGCTCTGACACTAAGATGTGTGGTTGTGGTTGGTTGGTGGGAACCAGGCTCGCTCAGAGTCAGTGTTGTCAGCACTCAATGTGGCCTCGTACATGCCCTTAGAATCAGGGACCCTGCCTGCACCATGCTGAAATAGAGACCCCCCTGAAGCATGTTGAAAACCAGAGCCCCCTAGCGTGCGCCAGGCATCAGAGTTCCCCAGAATCCAGTATCAGAGTCTCTGTTGCTTCCCACACCCTTGCCTTGAGAATCAGGGACCCTCTGTGACCTTGCACCAGGAATTGGAGTCACTGGCTCTTAGTATGAATGCACAGGGAATCAGGATCTCAGGCGCAGGTGATAAGAAACAAAGTTAAGTAGCTGGTGCTTGGTGCTGCCTCCTGCCCAGAGAATCGGGGTCCCTGGGCCTGTGATACGCTGTTCAAATTCCCAGTGTTCACGCGATTGCTCCCAGCCCAGGGCTCAGAAGCCGGCCCTACACGGGATCAGTTCCTAGGTGCTCATGCACTTCCAGGCTAAAGTTTCTGGAGTACTGAGGCCCTGGCAAGGGGTGGGTCTATCAGTTAGTTACTCCGGCTCTGCCTGCAAGCCTGCAGGAAGGGGGGATGGGCTCCGTTACTCACGGATCTGCCTCAGGGATTTCTGAACTTTTGGTGCCTGCAGGTCTGTAGCTGTGATGACAGGTCTCTGTCCCCAGTGGCTGCAGGGTCCTGGTATGTGTCTGAGATCAGACTGGGTGTTGCTGAGGCCAGGATCCTAGTCTGAAGCAGCTCTGTTTCCCAAGATGGTGTGGTCACCGTGCCTGTGCTGGCCGCCCAGGTGTGTCTGCGCAGGGAGCGGGACTCTGCTGCCTAAGACTGCCCGGTTTAGCAGCCCCTTAGAAGACCTGCAGAATCTAACTATCCCTAGCTCATATACACACACCACAGGAGTCCACACACTCCTCTATCACTTCCTTGCGCTCTCACACTCTCTCCCTCCCTACCTTTCTGCTAGTCACCATTTTCTCAAAAGTCAGATTTTTTTCTTGTTCCCTGGATTACTGAGGCTATTTTTACTCCATATGAATTTTTGGAGAGTTTGTTCTCTGTCTGTGAAATATTCTGTTGGTATATTAATGGAGATTACATTGAATGTATAAATTGCTTTGGGTAGTATGGACATGTTAATGATGTTAGTTCTACCAACCCATCAACACGGTATATTAGTCCATTGGTTGATATCTTTATCTCCGTTTCAATGTTCTGTCGTTTTCCAACTGCAGTTATTTTACTTCCTTCATTGAGTTTTTTCCTTAATTCTTTTACTGCAATGGTAAGTGGGATTCTTTTCTTAGTTTCTCTTTTTGTGAGTTCATTCTTGGTGTATCTAAAGACATATATTTTGGGGTTTTAATTTTGTATCCTGATACATGACCAAATTCATTTATTACCTGCTTTTCCAGTTGGGATGACTTTTATTTCTTCATGAACACTATGGTAGCACTTCCTGTACTATGTTGAACAGGAATGGTGAAAATTGGCATCACCGTCTTGTTCCTGTTCTTTCACGGGAAATGGTCTTAGTTTTTGCCAATTTAGTATGATGTTGGCCGTGGGTTTTTCATATATGGCCTTTATGATGTTGAGGTATGCTTCTCTATTACCACGTTGCTGAGAGTTTTTATCACAATTGGGTGTTGGGGTTTTTTTCAATTCTTTTTCTGCATCTATGGATATGATCACGTGATCTTTGTCTCTCAGTTTGTTTATGACTTTTATGTTTATTGATTTGTGAATATCATACCAGCCTGGCATCCCTGGAATATATCCAACTTGATCATGGCATTTGGTCCTTCAATATAATGCTGGATGCAATTTGCTAATACTTGGTTGAGGATTTTAGTATCTGTCATCATCAGCTATATCGGCCTGTAATTCTCTTTCTTTGTAGTGTCTATACCTTGTTTTGGAATTAGAATAATGCTGGCCTCCTACCAAGAGTTTGGAAGTATTCTTTCCTCTTTTCATTTTCTGAAATAATTTGGGGAGTATAGATTGTAGTTTTCTGAATGTTTGGTAGAACTCCCCTTTGAAGGTGTCAGGACCTGAGCTTTTGTTGGTTGGAAGTGTTTTGATTACTGCTTCTATTTCATTAGTTGTTATGAGTCTATTCAGGTTTCTTCATTCTTTCTGAATCACTTTTGGTAGATTGCATTTTTTACTGACTTCATCTATTTCATCCACACTGTCCAGCATTTTGGCATATAGTTGTTCATAGTATTTTCTTACAATCCTTTTAATTTCTGCGGTACCAGTGCTTACTCCTCCACTCTTGTTTCTGATTTTACTTATTGGAATCATGTGTGTTTGTTTCTTAATGAGTCTGGCTAATGGTTTATCAATTTTGTTTATCCTCTCATGGAACCAGCTATTGGTTTCATTGAATTTTTTGTCTCTGTTATTTTTTTCTGCTATAATCTTTATTTTTCCCTTCCTTCTACTTACTCTGCGCTCTTCTTGTTGGTCTCTTTCTAATTCTTAAGTTGTAGGGATAAATAGTTTATTGCTGATTTTTGTTATTTTCGGAGATATGTCTATAGTGCTATGAACTTCCCTCTCAGGACTGCTTTTGCTGATTCCCAGAGATTCTATGCTGTTATTTGTTCATTTTCCTTTTTCCAAAAAGTCTTTGATATTTTCTTGAACTCATTGTAACAAATTCATTGTTTAATAGCATGCTATTTAGCCTCTAAGTGTTTAAATGTTTTTGGGTGTTTTTACTCTACTTGATTTCTCATTTCATTCCACTGTGATCCAAGAAGATGCTTATATGATTTAAATCTTCTTGAACTTGTAGGGACTTGTTATGTGTCCTACCATGTGGTCTATCTTTGGGAATGATCCCTGTGCACTTGAGAAGAATGTATATTTTGCTCTGTTGGGGTGAAATGTTCTAAAATGTCAAGTAAATCAATCTGATACAGTGTGTCCTTTAGAGTCTCTGTATCATTATTTTGTCACATGGAAGAACTATCCAGTGAAGTCAGAGGAGTGATAAAAGTCTTCTACTATGACTGTCCTGTTTTCAGGCTCTCAATTAAAGTCCTCTAAAAGTTTCATTGTTTGTTTTTTGTTTACTCATTTGATTGTTTCATATATATATATATATATATATATATATATATATATATATATATATGAATGACTGACACAAGTCTACCCTCTTAGCCAATAGTTAAGAAAAAAGGCCACCAAGATTCTTCCACCCTAAGCTGCCTTTGGGATATTGATTTTCAGCTGTTTATTTAGAAGCCAAGAGTCAGAGAGCACCCTTGGGCAACCCCTGCCTGCTCCTGCCCAAATCATTCAGAGAGATAGACCCTCTTCAGAAGGCTGTTGCCTTTGCCTGATTGGAATGAAACATGGTAAACAGGAGGGCTTCAGCAGATGTCTATTAGCTAGATTCCCCTCCTCCCCTGTGACACCATCAATCAGGAGTGTGGGAGCGGTTCACAGTCATTGTTGTTCCCAAGAAGCAAGGTTGCAATTTCCAGCGGCTGCAGTTCAGCTCACCCAGCACACCCAGCACACCTCCTTAGCCACAGCTGGACAAGGCAGAGGCTGGGTCCAGGCTGGCTGGGCCTAGGACCTGGAGAAGAGGGGGAAAACAGAGGGGGGTGACTCAGGTGAACCTGGAGGGGAGGGAGAGGCGTCAGTGCAGATACCCACATGAACTGTCCTTGGGAAAGGTCACCTGTGTCCTGAGGAGAGAGAGGGTAGTAGAGCCAAGCCATGGGGGAAAAACCTCAGGGCTCTGCCCACTGACACTCTGACACTTGGAAGGACACTCAGCACTGACTCTCTCATCCCCTCCCCAACCAGGTTGGCAGGGGAGGCGGGATCTCCATGCAAATTGATCCTGAACTCTGAGGATTCTAAGAATTTTGTTACAAGCTTGAGGCTTAGCAACAAGGGGAGGTACCAGTGGACACCCTGTCCACGCAGGACTGGACCAGGACTGGTAGGGCAGCCTACATCGCCTTCCCAAAAAATTGCTTTGAGGCTGAGCCAAGGCCCTGGAGCTGTGAGAGACCCCGCCTGTCAGTGAGCAGCTGGCTTTCAGCTGAGTGTTCCTCTCCACACACCCAACCTCTCCCCCAACAGTTACTCAAATGGGGATGGCTCTATCCTGTTCAAGTCCAGTCTCTGTGAGGCCCGAATCTGGGAGAAGGGATGCCGCCCAGGGGTGAAGGTTCCTGCCTTTCCCTCTGGGCTCCTAGATAGATATGCGAAAAGAATTTTCAAAAGGTGTGGTTCACACAAATTGGGACACACACTGTGGCGAATGCACTCTGGCCACCCGGAATTCTCTCCAAGACCTTTCACATTGGCTATTCTTGCAGAGAACTGGGCGTTCAGAGTCCATTGCATGTGCCCGTTAAGGACATCAGGAGCCTGTTGTACAGGGGGTGTCATGGAAGCACAAATCAGCCCCAAATTCCTTCTTGATTTGCCCTCCCTGCTTTGGACCCCTGTTTATTCTTCCTCTTCTTATTGTCTCCACCTGAAAACAACTGACAGCATTAAAGTTCAAAATGTCCTGTCATTAGTCTGGCTACAACATCAAAAGGCTAAGTTTTCCTTAGTCAGTAAGGACTGTATGTTTTATCCATGTAAAGCATGCTTAGTTTGAGAATGCAGATTCTTTCCCCCATAGGCTTACAGTAGATGATTGTAGACAAAAGTATGTACCCCTTTCACCTCATCTCTATTTCATCCCCTCACAGGATAGGCTAGGCTCAGCCTCTCTCAGCTGTGCAGGAGTGTGTGCGCGCACACACACTTACACACACTCACACACACACAAACACACACACACACACACACACAAACACACAGACAGCAGCTCCTTCTAAAACATTCCAGCTTCCCTCTCTTCCATCACTGAAGGGTTTTTAAGTCACAGGGTGATCATTACACTGAAGTGCTGTTTGATTGACACACTTAATGTTTCTAAAATGAAAACAGCTCTACATCACTAGTCCAGGACAGGCAATTGTGATAGAGAGCCTTGTAAAAAAATAACAGGAAAATAATTTACAATAACTAGCATTAGCATTTTTAGTGGACATGTGGACTGCTTTAAGAGATTCATAAATATGAATTGCTGATTTCCCAGGAGAGTGGGGCCCGGGAACTTTCATTCCCCCTTCCTTATGCAGGCTTACTGTGACCTAGGAACATAGTGAACATTGTGAGGCAATGGGGGAAGGACTGGAATAAATGAATGTTACATTCACATTTAATTTTACAAGAATAGGGTTGTATTATGTAATCAGTCGGGTGGCCTGCATTTTGCTTTTCATATAACAGACCTTGTCTTTTTAGTGCATCAACCTCTGCAATGCTGACAAGCAACCGGATCATCATGAACATAAGGGTGGACAAACTTCAAATAGATTCCCTTTGAATTTCACCTTCCAGGGTGCATCCATTGCGGTCTGTGTCACTCTATGACCCTCCCCTGTGCCCCAGTGTCTCTTGCATTCTCAAATTGGGCAAGGACTTTACTCTCTCAGAAATTGTGCAGTCTGTCCTCATGCCCTGAACACGATCCTTCTAAGCCCCTGATGGCCCCTCCTTGTACAACACTCAGGCAGGAGTCTTCCTGCATCTGTATCTTTCCATACCAGGACCTTTGTTTTCATGAAAGAATTAGTTACAAAGAGCCATTTGTAGACAATGGTCTTCTTGGGTTTTGCTGTGTTTGATTGTGTGTGTGTGTGTGTGTTTTCTATTTTCGTCCTAAACTCTGTGAGGAGAGACTGTGGGTAGCTCTGAGCATGATATTAGCAGCCACCCCAGGTCAAATAGTTGCCAAATGCATCTAGGAGAGAGGTGGGAGGGCTAGGCTGAATCTCTCGTTTCCAGGTGAAATAGTGGAGTTGTTTCTGTTTCTGCTTTTTATCTGCTCTGCTCTAGGTGACAATCCCAGATCCACTGGGGCTGAGTGCAGTCGCCTCATTTGTCCTCATTCCTCCATCTATGTAGCTGGAAACCTTAAACTCTGCTACTTCATAGGCATGGGGAACCTCTGGAGGAATGGCAGGGTAGGGACCCACAAGAAGCCAGCCTCACCACCCTGCTGTTATGCTCCGCCCCCACGACCTCCCCATACCCTATGGTGAAGAGATGCAGGGTCACCTGCATGACAGGGACACAGTGTCCTCACTCCATGCTCACCCTCAGAAAAGGTCTCAAAGTTTGCAGATTTTGAATATTCCCCAAGTCTGAGTGAGTAAGAGCAAGGCAGCACAATGTGTCTGAGGCTGCCTGTCACTACAAGAGCCAAGTTAAGCAGAGACAGGGTTGATCCACACAATGAGTATTTATCCAAGGATGTGGTCAGTATGGGGAGAGCAGTTCCTCACCCTGGAAATTCGGCTCTCAGCCACTAAGGAATGAAGATAGCTACCTGTAGCTGCCAGCTGCAAGTGTAACATGGAAGGGGGAGGGGAGGGCCTGCTGTCTAGCCCTTCTGGAGCTCAAAGTTTGACCACAGATGGCTAAACTTTTATGACTTTAGGAACAGCTCAGCGCCTTCCTGGGATGAGATTGGAATGGTCAGCCTTCCTGAGAAAGACACCAGGAGGTGGTCAGGATGTGGGCACTGCTGCCAAATCAAAGCCTGTCCTCTGCCTGGTCTCTTCCCAAAATGCAATTATTTTCTGAATAATGGGCCATGGAGGCAGCCTATGTTTTCAGTAGAGACTGTTTCATCCTCCAGTGGCCCAGGGCCTCGTAATTATAGTTTCCAAGTAATTATTAAACAACTGTGGCTCTATTCTTATTACATGTCCTTACCCACTATGAGAAGCTGATTTCCAAAGACCCTCAGGAGATGCCTCAGGCAGGCTTGGATGAAAGGGCTGGGCCTCAGCTTTGCTCTTCCCCTCTCCCTCTCTCCTCACAAGCCTGAATTTATCTCCTAAAGAGACTATGAAAAAGCAGGCAGCAAAACTTGTCAGACAGAGCATGCCAGGACCCCTGTGCCCCTTGGAGGTGCCACCTGAGAGGATAGCCCTGGGTTAAGGTTCAGCTAAGGGGCAGCTCTGCCAGATCCTGAGCCCCAGGCTGTGGCTAGTGCCTCCCTACCTCTCCTCAGCTTTGTTGGCCTGCCCACTCCTTCTGCTTTCAGGCCCAGGTGTGACTTTGCCAAAGGGATTTGTTGGTGAGAGGAGAACCCATTCATGAGGGGGGAGGAAGGCAGGTAGGCTGCCATCACCTGAAGGCTTAGGGGAGGTGAGCAGAGCAAAGGCTGGATTCAGGGCTTGTCAAAGAGCTCTGGTGACCCAAACCTCAGGGGAAGTCTGAGGAGAGCACCTGTGGAAAGAGACAATGTAATTGCATCTGGCCAGCTCTCCTCTGCCCCGGGGGTTACTAACATGTCCCCATCCAGACAGTAGGGACAGTGGACTAGCCCAGGGCAGGGAGCTCTTTTCTATACAGAGGGCTGCAGTGGGGTGGGTGTGGGGCCCCAAGCCTGGCCCAGGAACGAGGTAGGTAAGTAGCAGCCACAACCACAGAGGGAAAGGGGTCCCCAGAAACACAGACCAGGGGTGGCAAGTGGGAGGTTAGCTGGGGGTCGCGACCTCCTCTTTCTCCCTCCATATCTGAGACCACATCCACCCTCATACCTGGAAGCACAGGGTCCCCCTATCAACCACCCACCCTCTGCCACCCCTTGCAGCCTGGTGGGTGTGGCACAGGCGCCCCTGTCCCCACCTTCTCTGTGCCTGTTAAAACACTGCCCCCCTTCTGCCCTCCGTACTTTGTTTGCTCCTGATCTCCTGATTTCATGAGATTTTGCCCCCAAGGAACCAGGGTAGAGCCCTAGGATGCTTGCCAGGTGCCACCTGTCACCGCTTCCTTCCTGTCAGCCTCCCTGCTGAGCGGGAGACCACCTGGTGAGGAGCATGGCCTTTGGGAAAGGTAAGCACAGACTCTGGGTTCTTGCTGTCTCTGTTGGTGAACTTGCTCTCTCCAGGGGTGAACTTGCTATAGTCACTGGTAACCCGCAGCACCTCCCCCGCCAGCGTTTTCCATCTGAAAATGAGTTCCTACCTGTTTGGAGTGAAGGCCTGAGGTCCAAACCAGGCTCCCTGGGGTGAGGCTGTCGGCCTGCTGTGCCAGAGTGGGAGCTCGCTGAGAAGACTTACACGCAACAGTTCATGGAACTCCGGCATTTGCCTTTATTGTGTGACCTCAGCTGGCCGAGTTTGCAATTGACAAAGGGTGTCCCCTCAGCCCCCGGCGCCAGCTCCCCAGGGATCTGGCTCCTCAAGTCTGTGGGCTCTCAGGCCAGCCCAGCCCTGCTCAGGGCGAGGGGGACAGAGAAGGGGCAGAAAAGTGGCTTCTGGACAGTGGGCAATGTCCAGGAGTGAGAGGTCGATTTCCGCAGAGCAACAGGCCCATCACTCATCCTTGTCCTCTGGTTCAGCTGGTGAGAAAGCAGTGCCCAGGCTGGGAGATAAGAGGTGATTCCCACTGAGAGCTGCAGAGCCCTTTCCTGGTGTGAGTGTGCCTGTGCCTGGGTGTGCATGAGTATGAGTGTGTGAATTCTTACCTGATCTTATGTTCCTGGGTTCCTTTTCTTTCTTTCTTATTATTGATTAAGGTATTACATATGTGTTCTTATCTCCCACTGCCCCCACACTCCCACCCCGACGCCCGCAAGCATGCCCTAACTCTCACCTCCTGGTGTCTGCATTTATTGGCTAGGTTTATAGGCATGCATACAAGTCCTTTGATTGATCTCTCCCCCTCAGTCCCACCCTCCCTTACCTTCCATCTGATGGTGATGATCTGATCCATGCTTCTCTGTCTCTGGATCTGTTTTTGTTCATAGGTTTATATTGTTCATTATAATCCACAGATGAGTGAGGTCATGTGATATTTATCTTTCTTGCACTGACTGGCTTTGCTTATCATAATGCTGTCCAGATACATCCATGCTGTTGCAAATGGTCAGTGCTCCTTCCTTTTTTGCGGCAGCATACCATGCCAGTGTGTAGATGTACCATGGCATTTTAACCCACTCATCTGCTGACCAGCACTTAGGCTGTTTCCAAATCTTAGCTATTGTGAATTGTGCTGCAGTGAACATAGAGGTGCATGTATCCTTTCTGATTGGTAATTCTAGGTTCCTGGGATATATTCCTAGAAGTTGGATCACTGGGTCAAATGGGAGTTCCGTTTTTTAGTTTTTTGAGGAAACTCCATACTGTTCTCCATAGTGGCTGCACCAGTCTGCATTCCCCGCAGCAGTGAAGGAGGGTTCCTTTTTCTCCGGTCCTCACCAGCACTCGCCCTTTGATGATTTGTTGATGATAGCCATTCTGAAAGCTGTGAGGTGGTACCTCACTGTCCTTTTGATTTGCATCTCTCAGAGGATTAGTGATTCTGAGAATGTGTCTCTTGGCCTTCCTTTAGTCCTCTCTGGAAAAGTATCTTTTTAGTTCTGTTGCCCATTTCTGTGATTGGGTTGTTTATCTTCCTTTTGTTAAGTTGTATGAGTTCCCTGTAAATGTTGGAGATGAAACCCTTATCACAGAGAACATTGGCAAATATGTTCTCCCATGCAGTGGGCTTTGTTGTTGTATGTTGATCATTTATTTTGCTATGAAGAAGCTTTTTATTTTTATGTCATCCCATTTGTTTATTTTAACTTTATTTTCCATTTTCCCAGGAGCTGGGTCGGTGAAGAGATTGCTTCAGCATATATCTGAGACTCTGCTGCCTGTGGCTTCCTCTAATATTTTTAGTTTCCCATCTTATGTTTAAATCCTTTATCCATTTTGAGTTTATTTTTTGTGTATGGTGCAAGTTGGTGGCCTAGTTTCATTTTATGCATGAATCTGACCAAATTTCCCAGAACCATTTACTGAAGAGACTGTTTTGTCTCCATTGTATGTTTTTGCCTCCTTTGTCAATATTAATTGAGCTTAGTGGTTTGGATTGGTTTCTGGGTTCTCAATTCTATTCCATTGGCCTATATGTCTATTCTTGTGCCATTGTCAGGCAATTTTGAGAACAGTGGCTTTGTAAAACAGCTTGATATCTGGTACTGAGATCCCTCCTACTTGGTTCTTCTTTCTCAGGATCGCTGCAGCTATTTGGGATTTGTTTGTTTCTTAAACATCTTTTATTGATTTTTTATAGAGAGTAAAGGAGAGGGATAGAGAAATAGAAACACTGATGATTCAGAAACATGGATCAGCTGCCTCCTGCACACCCTCTGCTTGGGATGTGCCCCCAATTAAGGTACATGCCCTTGGTCAGAATTGAACCTGGCACCTTTCAGTCTGGAGGCCGACGCTCTATCCACTGAGCCAAACCTGTTCAGGCTCAGGGTCATTTTTTTTTATTACAGATGGATTTTTGGAGAGTTCAATCTAGGTCTGTGAAATATGCTGTTGGTATTATAACATGGAGTGTATTGAATCTATAGTTCGTTTTGGGTAGTATAGCCATTTTCATGATGTTGATTCTACCAAGCCATTAACATGGCATGTTCTTGCATCTGTTTTGTCTTCCTCTATCTCTTTTTCAAAATCTTGCAGTTTTCTGAGTAGAGGTCTTTTACTTTCGTAGCTAAGTTTATTCCTATGTATCTTAATTTTTTTGGTGGGATGATAAATGGGATTGTTTTTCAAACTCTCTTTGTGTAAGTTCATTATTTTTGTATAAAATGCCATACATTTCTTGGCATTAATTTTTTACTCTGCTACATTGCCAAATTCATTTATTAAGTTTACTAATTTTTTGATGGGGTGTTTGGTGTTTTCTATGTACAGTATCATGTCATCTGCAAATCATGACAATATACTTGTTATTTTCCAATTTGGGAGCCATGTATTTCTTTTTCTTTGTGATCACTGTGGCTAGCAGTTCCAGTACCATTTTGTACAGAAGTGGTGTAAGCGAGCATCCCTGTCTTGTTCCTGTTCTTGAGGTAAATGGCTTTAGTTTTTGCCCATTGAGTATGATGTTGGCTGTAGGTTTTTCATATAAGGCTTTTATATGGGGAGTGATGATCCTTCTATTCCCACTTTGCTGAGTTTTTTTATCAGAAAAGGCTGTTGCACTTGGTCAAATGCCTTTTCTGAATATAATGATATGATTGTGTGGTTTCTATCTCTCACTTTTTTTATGCGATATATCATGCTTATTGATTTGCGGATATTGTACCAGCCTTTTATCCCTGGGATAAATCCCACTTGTTCATGGTGTATGATCTTTCTAATGTAATACTGGATCCAGTTTGCTAGAATTTAGTTGAGGATTGCAGCATCACTGTTCAACTGGAATATTGGCTTGTAAGTCTCTTTCTTTGTGGTGTCTTTTTTTTATTTTTCAGATTAGGGTAATGCTGGCTTCATAAAAAGAGCTCAGAAGCGTTCCTTTCTCCTGAATTTTTTGAAAGAGTGTGAGAAAGGTTGGTTTTACTTCTTTTTGAATGTTTGGTAAAACTCCCCTGTGAAGTCACCTGTACAGGGATTTGTTTTCTGGAAGCTTTTTGATTACTGTTTCAATTTTATCACTAGTTTTTGGCTTGTTCACGTTGTTTGCCTTTTCCTGATTTTGTATTGGAAGATTGTATTTTTCTAGGAATATATCTATTTTGTCCAGATTGATGAGGGATGTTTAATGAACCAAAGACGCAGAGGTAAGACGGCCATATAGGATGATTGATGCCAGACAGAGGGCTACAGCTCGCTTCGGAATGTAGCAAACTTTGCACTCTCACCATTGCTTTCATTGGTGTTTGGCACAAGGTCAGTGCATCAGCAGTTACTCAATTAAATCTTGTTTTGTTCTACATTATTACAAGAGCTTATTGAGGACAAATTGCAGCTGTGCCCTCCCTTTCTGTTCTACACCCATGACTATTTAATCCTAGCCTTTCTCATGGAGGCAAATGTTCCTGGAACTCAAGATTGTGTGCAGTGTTGACCAAGCATGACTCGCTTGCAAGTCACGCTGTGCTCCTGATAGAACATTCACTTCTTCTTGGCAGGACTTCAGATCCTGATTTACAAATGTCCAGCTACAAATCCACCTTTTTTTTCTTGCTTCATTAGATGGAGCATCAGAGATAACACAGCTGTTTTTCTCTTAATTAGTTGCTTGGCTTTCCCGAGTCCTTGGAAGACTAAATATAAAATGATACAGAGATAGAATATTAATAATAGTATTCCAGCAGAAGCTCCTAAAGTGGCTTGTAAATGGGGTATAGGATTTAATTGTTGCAATTCCTTAACCATATTTTTAACACATTTTGCCCAGTTAATTTATGCAATTTCTTTTGAAATATTTTTTGTATATGAGAATTTAAATTTATGAATTTCTTTTGTTAGATTTTTATGATTGAACAAATGTTTTTTAAACTTTTCCCATGGAAAGAGACTTTCATTCTAAGGTACAGGAGTAATGCAAATTGATGAATAATTCTAGTTATATTTCATATGCATTTGTCTTTGCAGACTGACAATTTGATCTTCTATCATTAATAAAAATGGTAATCAAACACAGGCTTGTACAAAGGCAGTTTTGATAGCATAAAATTGTAAGGTGTAATTCCCAGAGTTATTTTTATAGATTTGCTTATTTTATGCAAATATATGTTTTCAAAGAGTGTAAGGCAGACCCCAGTTTCCATAAATTAGATTCAACAGGATGTCCTTCTTGATGATGTGTTGGGAGAGCAAATCCTCCATCATGCAATACAATGCTCACATCCGCTTGCATGGATATAGGCTTGTTCTCTCCTCTACGCTATCATAGATCAGCTCCATTGGCTTTGGAATGGGCAGAACTTGAAGGGCTCCAATCAACGATGCTTCCATAGGAAATATTAGATAAAAACCGAACTGTCTTTCCTCTACAGGATTCCCAATGGACCCAATCAGACAAGTGCATAAAAGTTGGAACATGACATGGGGGAAGTAATGGATGTGTACTGTTGTTATCCCAACTAACATTTTTAAACCCATGGGCACTCAGAAGAATCAAATGCCTTTTTTTGTTTCAGTAGTAGTGTTTTCAAAATGTTCAGCAGGGCTTGTGCCTGTATTGTTAAACAATGGTCTCCTTGACCTAAGCATATTGGCACTCCCTGCATTCCAGTGGTATGATTTTCTATGACTCTACCTTCCTCTTCTGGTTTTAATGGACCTCGATCATCATAAGGTCCGGGTAAGCAATTTGAGTCATTAACATAAATTCGAACCTTTGAATCCAACCAAGAAACACCTCTATTTAGTGGGGCATTAGGAATGTAAGCCCAGTATGTGTGACTATCAGCATTTACCTGAGTGGTTATTAGTGCAAGCATAGCAAGGAACAAAGTCTATGGCGTCACTTCTTTACCATGACACCAAACCAGTTGTTCTCCCTCTTGGGTAAGCTTCTTCACCTGACCCCAGGTTGGTACAGATGAATGTTGCATTGACCTTAGAGCTTTGCGGGTAGGAGGCCCCGTCAACCTCATCTCTGAGAAATCCTTGGTCAGATCACTTAAGTAGAACTTCCTTTTGGTTCCCATGTCTCCACTGAAGACGCCTCTGAGGAACCCAGAAGTTTTCTTTACCTGTGGAAATATAAGCATAACCTTGCCCCCATCGTAGGATCCATGTAGGATCCCACGACTGAAAGGACTCATTATGATAAAACACAGGTTGATCGAATTCTTGTGAAACTTCCTTTACCCAATGTCGCTGAACAGCAGTACTCTCAGTCTCATCTTGATTTAAAAAAATTAAAGTAAATAGAGCAGTTAATAGTCTTCATTTAGGGGATTCTCCCCCTTTTTGTTTTTTGAGCATTTCCTTTAAGGTGTGACTTTTGTCTTTCAATAATTGCCGGGAGCCGGTCCATCCTTGCTGTTTCAAGGGACCTGGCATATATGGCATACGGTTCTTAATGTGTTTGCTCACCTTCTTGGCGCTGTGTTTTAACCAAGGTCACCTCTCCGAGAAAAGTTGTTTCCCCAGGTAGGGATTTTTCCCTGAAGTTAGGGAGGGGATGAAACTCCTTAACTAAGTGCCAGGTGGGTAGTTAATCAATTTAACTACAAACAATCATGCTGAAGCTACATAATCTTTACTCCCTGGGATGGAGATAAGAAACACCCTAACCTTTGTAATAGAGATTGACAGGATTAAAATGAACTGGTATAAATACAGATGTAACAAGACAGCAAGAGACAGAACTCAGAAGACAGGACCAAGAGAGACAGAGCCTAGGCACAGAACCTACACAGAACATTCTCTAGGGACAGAAGAACTTCGCTTGCGAGAGCATGCCGGAGGATCCTGGACAGGGACTGGCCTCGGAGCCTGGAGGCAAAGCCTGGTGAGAGAGCATGGCAGGGGATCCTGGACTGAACCTGACTGCGGAGATTGGCAGGAGAGCCTGACTAGAACCTGGCCCCCA
Source organism: Myotis daubentonii (assembly GCF_963259705.1). NCBI lineage: Eukaryota > Metazoa > Chordata > Mammalia > Chiroptera > Vespertilionidae > Myotis > Myotis daubentonii. The sequence continues at coordinate 6,529,410 of NC_081862.1, read as the reverse complement.
AATCTGGCTGGAGAAGTCTCCGTGTCATTCCTTCTTCGCCGACTCCGTCCACACCTTTGGGGACCCCTGGATCTGCTGGGGCTGGACCCCGGCATCTGGCGCCCGATCAGGGACCCCTAGGTAAGCGCCCCGCACTCGGGACGGATAGGACTCCACCATAGGAAAAGGGTGGATAGTCTTCGCCCACTCCATCCACACCTTTGGGAACACCTGGAAAAGGATTCCCCTAGGTAAGCCCCCCTCCATTGAGAACCCCCACACTCGGGACGGATAGGACTCCACCAGGGTGCTACAGACCCCCCTATAGAGGATAAGTAGAGTAAGAAGTTGGATAGTACAGAACTTAGATTGAGAAGATGTGCCATATTGAGTCCAAAGAAAGAAGACTCTGTATTGATCCTTAGATTGAGAAGATGTGCCATACTGAGTATAAAGAAAAAAGACACTGTATTCATCTTTTAACATATGTGCTTGCTAGCAGAGGAATTAAGGTTACTCCCAGTCAGACAGAACGTTTTATACAAGAAGTATGTCCATGCTTTTCTGAGGAAGGAAAGGTAAATGTAATGGCATGGGAGAAGGTAGGCCCAAGGAGCCTCTCCTTAACCCCACTGCAGCCTTTCTACCCTGGGAAAGTGCAGGATTGGCAAGCTCTCCCTGGGATGATAGATCAGGACTCAGGTAATAGCGGAAAGCGCCAATCCTACTCTTAAAATGGATACAAAAGAGCATTTGGAGTTTCTCTTTTTAATGCCTGCTTTTAAAAAATAAAAAAGGGGGAATTTGCCGGGAGCCGGTCCATCCTTGCTGTTTCAAGGGACCTGGCATATATGGCATACGGTTCTTAATGTGTTTGCTCACCTTCTTGGCGCTGTGTTTTAACCAAGGTCACCTCTCCGAGAAAAGTTGTTTCCCCAGGTAGGGATTTTTCCCTGAAGTTAGGGAGGGGATGAAACTCCTTAACTAAGTGCCAGGTGGGTAGTTAATCAATTTAACTACAAACAATCATGCTTAAGCTACATAATCTTTACTCCCTGGAATGGAGATAAGAAACGCCCTAACCTTTGTAATAGAGATTGACAGGATTAAAGTGAACTGGTATAAATACAGATGTAACAAGACAGCAAGAGACAGAACTCAGAAGACAGGACCAAGAGAGACAGAGCCTAGGCACAGAACCTACACAGAACGTTCTCTAGAGACAGAAGAACTTCGCTGGAGAGAACATGGCAAAAGATCCTGGACTGAACCTGACTATAGAACATGGCAAGAGAACCTGACTAGAACCTGGTGACTGAACCTGACTGGAGTACCTGGACAGAACCTGGCTGGAGAGCCTGGACGGAGCCTGGCTGGAGAGCCTAGCGAGGGAACATGGCTACAGAACCTGGCTGGAGAACCTGGAGAACCTAGCAAGAGAACATGGACACGGAACCTGGCTGGAGATCCTAACCAGAACTTCGCTGGAGAACCTGAACAGAACTTCGCTGGAGATCCTGGCTAGAGATCCTGGCTAGGCTGCTGATCAACTGAACACTGTCTCCGTGTCCTTCTTTCTTCGCCGACTCCGTCTACGCCTTTGGGAACCCCTGGACCCGCTGGGGCTGGACCCCGGCAAATAATATCTGGTCCTGTATTGTTACAAGGGATGCCAGTGATGTGAGTGATATGATGAAATTGAAAAAATATTTGACATTTGGTAGATAGATATGCAGAACCATTGTCAGTCTTAATATTTTGAGGTATTTCCATTACTGCAAAAGCTTTTATTAAGTGAGTAATTACTGCATATTGAGAATCAGTGACAATATTTACAGCTTGAGGAAAATGTAGTAATAAAGCAATGGCAAATAGTTCTGCGCATTGTACTGAAGTGTATGGAGAGTGAATTACCTTTGCTAGCTGTTGAAAATGAAAACCCGAGCTATTCCTAGCTTGTTAGCATTGGTATAAACAGTAGGGCCTTGAATTGGTTCATTAGCTATAATATGATGAGGCCATATTCATTGAGATTTCCTAAGAAATTGTAACCTTTTCTTTGTAGGATAATGATTATGTATTTTCTCTAAAAAATGAGCACAAGCAGTTTGCTAATTGTCACATATTTGAAACAATTTTTGAATTTTTTTTGACAGTAAAAGGTACTGTAATTTCTTATGGATCTAACCACATAATGGTCTTAAGCTTAATCTTCCCTTGTAAATAATTTGGCAAATTGTTTGAATATAAGTCTTTTTTTTTCTGTGATTTATGAGGCAAGAAAATCTATTCAATAACATTACTATCTTGAACAAGTAACCCTGTAGGAGCATGCTCAGTGTGGAAAACTAATAATTTAAAATTGTCTATGGAGAGAATTCTATTTAATTGTGTTTGTTGTATATGCTGTTCTATTCAAGTTAATTGTTTTTCTGCAGCAGGGATTAAAACATGTGGGCTATTTAATTCATATGGCCCCTTTAGTATTTGAAATAAATTAGTCAATTGATAAGTAGGTATATCAAGACTGGGTCTCAACCAATTAATGTCTCCTAATAACGTTTGAAAATCGTTTAGAGTCTCTATACTGTATCTTAGAATTTGAACCTTCTGTGGAATAATGGAGACATCTGTTAATTTTTGCCCCATATATTTCCATGACTCCTGCCATTGTGTCTTTTCTGGGGCTACTTCTAATCTATAGTCTTAGAAATTTTCAAGGAGGCATTGGTAAATCTCCTGTAATTGTGATTGAATTTCAGAAGCTATTAAAATATCATCTATATATTGATGAATTAGAGTATTAGGAAATCTTTTCTTGACTATTTCTAAAGGTTGATGCACATATGCCTGACATATAGTGGGACTGTTGAACATTTCTTGTGGTAAGACTTTCTATTGATACCGTTGAGTGGGTTGAGCCTGATTAAAAGCCGGGACAGTAAATGCAAATTTCTCATAATCTTGAGGTTGTAAAGAAATAGTGAAGAAATAATCTTCCTTACAAGGAAACGAGCGGCACCATCAACCTGGGCCGACTTGCCCAGATGCATGCCATGCTGAAGCATATGCTTCAGGAGTTGGGTCGGCCCGGCATGGTCTGGCTCTGTGCTTACCCCTGTCCTCACTGTGGCTGTAGAACCTTCCATGACCCAACTCCCATTCTGTGATCCTGTTGCTTGAGTGTCTAGCTGGGTGCACATCTCATAGGCTTTACTCTGGGCACTTGGGCACTGAAGCCCAGACATAAGTGTACCGTTCAGGAACACAGCAGCCAGTTTCAGACAGCTACTCAGGGTTGGGGGGAAATGCTCACAGGGGACTGGATGGTTTCTCTGGGGAGATTTGTCCTAAGGAGTTAGAAATATGCACCTGAATCTCTCAGGGGGAGGGATTGAGGCTTGGGTGGTAGATGCGGTGATTACCTTTGCTTGAATTGTTGTGAATAAATGTCAGTAATAAAGAGAACTGGATGTTAACCGTCTGGTGTCCTCCATGACATGTTAACACGACTCTCCCACCTGCAGTTACTGGCCAAGTAAGAAGGCATGAGCATCGTGATGCGCAGACACTAGGCTGGATGAGGTTGGTTAAAGTAGATCACATCACCATGTATCCTTTCTGGTTTGGTGGTTCTTTCTGGTGTACCAGTACTTATTCACTCACCTCTGTGATTGTTCAGTGGGATAGCACACACAAGGTGCGTCCACAGGGACTGGAACAAGTGGCTTCCAGTGAGCACCAACAAGGTACAACTTCTCTGGTGCCGTCACAGGTAACTAGTCCCGTCCTTGGATAAAATTCTCGCCACTGGGAGCCTCCATTGCTACCCTCTGGCTGCTCCATGGTAGGGCTTCCCTTTGCAAAAGTCAGGCCCCCAGTACTGAAAGGGACATCAGCCTGTCAGGGAGCCAGAGCCCTGGCCTCACAAGTCCATGCCTGTCATTCCCCTGGATCCAGCCCCTTCTTGAATTCAAGTTCCTGTGGCCTGTAAACACATTTACATTCTTTTCAGCAAAATACTGAGCTGGAATAAACCTCTGCTTTGTTCTGTGTCCTGTCCTAAGAATAGGACATCCTTTGGTAGAGGATGGCCTAATGTTCAAAGACTTTCCCCTCATGATCCTCCTTCCCATCAATCAAGGAGGTGGTAAAGCAACTCTGAGCCAGTGACAGGCCCTGGGTCTGAAGAGTGGACAACCCCAAGCCAGTTCCCGGAGAGCACTTAAGTGGACACAGGTGAAGGTCACCCCGGGGATATGGGGGTATGGAGGGCCACCCTGAGGGTCAATACAACCAAGTGAAATAGAGATATCCTAGTGTGCTGTTGGATCCCACAGTCAGTGGACAGTTAGCTGGCCAGCAAGGAACAGGCTCCCTGCCCACCTGCCACTGCATTCTGGCCCTAGGCTGTCTCAGTTTGCTCACTGAGTGGCCTGCCAGAGGAGCACCTAGGGAGAAGGCCACACATCCAGGCCCAGGTGCAGGCCTCCATTTGCCTGTATGTCTCCCTAATTGTGGGGAACTGAGTCCTGCTTTTTCTCCTTCTATTGCCTCTCATTCAGTGCCAGCCACTCATGTGCTTGCTGCTCTCTACTGTGTGTCAGCAGCTTCCTAGCTTGTCACGTACAGCACCTGGCCCTTCGTTCTCTTTTTATTGCCATTCCTTTCTTTCTCTTCTACCTTCCACTCTTCTAGCTTGGGCCCATCAGCTTAGGAGCTCATTTTTCTGTTTGTTAGTATATTTCTTATTGATTTCAGTGAGGAAGTTAGAGGGAGAGATGGATAAAACATCAATAATGAGACAAAATCATTGGTTGGCTTTCTCCTGCACATCCACCTGGGGATCCAGGCATAAACTCCAGCCCCTGCTCCAACTGAGAATTGAACTTTGTCCTCTTGGTTCATAGGCCTCCTGAGCCACACTGGCCAGGCCCACTCTGCTTCTTCTAGTGGGAAAAGAAAATGCTGAAGTCTCTGTAACTGTGGGTGAGCTCCCCACCCTCCAAAAAAAGAGGATAAGAGAACAAGGGTCAGAAAATGCATCTCTCTTACAGCAAACGCTCTCTTTCTCTTCCTCTCTATTATTTTCTCTCCCTCTCCTTCTCCCTGTCCCTCTGTCTGACATGCACCTTCTCTTCCCATCCCCACCTTGACACGGAGTAGTGTCCATAATGGGAATTAGAACCTCTGGCATTTGAGGAAAAGCATAAAAATTGGCAGGATCTGAGGGAGGAAGGGCAAAGGCAAAATATCCTGTGGTCTGGGTTTTAATTCCTCCACACATAGAGATTGTGCCCATTACCTTGTGGGGAGATTCACCTGTGGGGCCAACTTATGTAAAGCTCTTGTCAGCAAGTCCTCCTCTGGAATTGCTCACTGTCATTAGCATTCTGTGAGTGTCTGTCTCCATTCACCTCTCTCTAAAGAATTAATTTAAAAAACCCAGCATATTAAGACACAACAAAAGAAAACTCATTGCTGCATGTTGCCTCTAAAACCAAGTGTCCTGCACTTGACGCTTTATTTGTTCTGGAGACCACAACTGAGAAATCCAGAAAAATCCTATATTGCAATCTGGACTTTCCATCACAATATTCAGAAAAGCATAGTATCAAGGCAATGAGGCTTAGAGAGCTTAGATAGGAACTGCATCTATGAAGATGGGCACAGAAGAGACCTGGAGAGGAGGTGACTGCTGGTACACAGAGATCGTGTACATGAAGGCCCTATGGGCAGAGTCTCTAGGACATCAGAAAGCAAGCGGGGAGAGTGAGGCACACATAGTAGGTTCCTTACTACTAGAATGTACCCTAGAGTCCACCAATCTGCACAGCAGTCAGGCAGCCTGGATACAGGGCAGCTGGAGCACACGAATGTCAAGTGGAAGACTCTGAATAAAGAAGAGCCAAAGCCTGGCCTGTTTGGCTCAGTGGATGAGTTTTGACCCGTGAACCAGGAGGTCAGGATTCAATTCCCAGGCTGGGACATGTCCCCATTGTGGGCTCTTAGCCAAGTAGGTGTCTTATAGGAAGCAGCCAATCAAGGATTCTCTCTCACCATTGATGGTTCTAACACTTTCTCCCTTTCCCTTCCTCTGGAAAGCAATGAAAATAAATATGTCTAAAAGTATGTACTTAGCTTAGGGTTTTGATACCCAGAATATCCATTTAGAAATACAAGAAGGAGCCTTTTGTCATGGTCAGGATTTTTATGCTGTTCCTTCTTCCCCTTTAATCTTCCTTTTTAGTCCACTTCCCCATGGGATTGTATATAAAGTGATCTATTTCATGATGCAAAGTTTTGTATTGTTTGTCTAGTATTTCTCTACACCATAGTACGTTATCAGTACAAACCTACAGTGGTAAAATTAAGCTGAGTAAATTTGGCATCCAAATGGCTTTATTAGGTATTTCACCAATCCAGCAGCATTCCAGCTGGCAATGAGATTGGGGCTCACTGAGCCATATGGACCAGGGTTTGTCCCCCTACCATCCCCAACTTTGACAGGCTAGACATTAAGGTCCTTAAAAAGTTGAGGTTCCAGCTTCCAAAATTAATTTCCCATACAGTATTCCAGTAAAAATAACTTTAAGAAACCAAATATTTTGGGGGAGATTTTTAAAATTGAATTTGGAAGGCTTGTTGATAACTATACACTCAATAGTCCAACAGGTGAGTTTTTATAAATTTTCCCATTTGGGACTTTTGTTGACATTCACTCCTAAAAATACTGAGGCTTCAAGATAATTCGATGTTTGGAGTGCATATATTAAATGTCAAAAAGTTGAAGAGGAAGTGCAGGAGCATTTCTATAGAAAAATACATATATCAATCAAAGGGCACTTTTGTTTATTTAATTCAGAGGTATAGTCAGGAAAGCTTGTTAAGTGGCAAATTCTGTTTCAATCGTGTTATTCCCACTTCAGAAAGTTCAGATGCTATTTCAATTAACAAAAGGATGCTTACATTTAGACTTGTTCAAACATTTATATAATTCCACATGTAATTTTTCTTCCTATTTATACTATTCCTTTAAAGATTGAGGACATACCAAATGCCACAGGAAGGAGGTGAACAATTGCTTTACAGCCTTGTTGGAGGTGCCTCAACCCTTTTTTCCATTTAGGTTTTCCAAGAAGATGTCATTTTATTACCTGCCCTCGACAATTGGAAACAGGGCAGCATGCCATGAAGAAGTAACACAATGCTTCATTTTGTATGCAGTTCACTTCAAAGACTTCATGCACTTGTGGTCAAAGACACCTTGGGAAATTTAGGGCCAAGAATTCACCTCAACATCCAAACACATTGCTTTTATGTGTTTGTAGTAAAATGAGACAAGAAATCCCATTTAGTGGAAAAATTTATTCTGAATATTTTAACAATCAGATATTCAATTTAAACATTAAGGTATGTTGTTATTAAAATCAACACATAAAATAACCTTGAAGAATTCAAACTTTGCATTCTATGCAGAAGTTTCACAAAGGGATCTAAAATTCTTGCTTCTTCCGCAAAACCACCATTTGCTTCTATTCATTGGTAAATAACAGAAGACAATTTCTTTTCAAATAAAAAGCCGTCCATAACATAGCATTATTTTTAAGATCATTTTCTACTTCATCTGTCACAGGGACTTCCCTCCTGGCAGCTCTTGAGAATCCCAATAAGTTGAGCTACTGCACTGCATGATTCACTCTCTCTTGCATAGATGGTGAATCTTATGATCCCCACCAGCATCACACTCATGGCCTCTTACAGAAGTGTCCCATTGGCTATTGCAGTAATTGTTATGCCCCCCAATCATACCCATTTCGTGTGAGGCTGTAATACTCACCCCAGCGACTCCTTCCACCATAAGTCAGAGGGGGCCCTCGGGTTGATGGTGCACCACCTGTGCATCCTGTAAAGTCAGTGACCAAATAAAAATACTTTAACATCTTAACGAATAATTTTATGTCAGTATGACATGACCCTAGTAAAGTCTTAAAAAGTTGGCAAACCTATGCTTTTATACACCTGTGCTAAAAATATGTCAGGAAAGCTGAGGTAGACAAGGGAGCTTACAATTACTTAAAATACTGCTGAAGAATAATGTTTTGACTGAAATAATTGACTATGAATACATATGAAGGCACATTTTCTGAAAACGGGCTGGAATTCTGACTTTCGTATTATTCTTAGGTTTCACGCTGTCAAATGCTCGTTCTGTTTAAAAAATTATACAATACCCCCCTGGCTGATGTGCCTAAGTGGGTCGTGCACGGGTCTTGGCACTGCAGGATCCTGGGTTCAATTCCAGGTTAAGGGCATGAGCCTGGTTTGCAGGGTCCATCCCTGGCCCGGGTTGGGGAGTGTGCATGGGGAAACCAATCGAAGTATCTCTCTCACATTGATGTAGCTCTCTCTCAGCCCCACTCCCTCCGTCCACTCTCCCAAGATCAGTAGAGATATATCCTCAGGTAAAAAACAAAACAAATAAAAAATGTTGCACTTCATTTTTTTAATGAGGAAAATAAATGAGTATGATCCTTCCCTCCTGAAAGATTTGGACTGTTCCAAATGAGCAACTAAGGAAAGAATACAAGACTTCCAAGATAATACAAAATGCATACTGCATATAGTACTGCCTGTGGCAAATAAAAGTAAAATTTGAGTTAAACACAAAATGGCCTGTTAATTCCAATCCTGTCTCTTCCATGCAGTATATCTGGACACTTACCACAGCTCTCATATGAACCTCTATAAAAATAGGAAAATGCAAATGGACAGAAGGCTTCAAGAGTCATTTCTCCAAAGAAGATACCCAAACAGCTAACAAGCTCATGGAAAGAGGATCAAAATAATGGGTAGTTAGGGAAACGCCAACCAAAACCTAAGTGAGATACCACTTTATTCCTAAGTAGGTCCCAATGTTTGAAGAGGAAAACAGCAGGGCTTGTTGGGAATTTAGAGCCACTGGAATCCTGTGCACAAGGAACAGAAAGGGCACAAGGCGTGGCTGCTGTGGAAAATAAGGGAAACTCCTACAACAAACATTTAACACTGAATTGCAATATGACTCCAAAATTCCACTCTAAATTTTGCACGGACAATAACTGGAGACTTCTATGAAATACTAGTCCAAAATGCTCACATCAGTCCTCTGGTGGAAACGACCCCAACGGTTGAAGTGGTAAATGAGCTGTGTGCACTAGAGTTGCAAGGGAATATTTAACCAGCCATTAAAGTGGCGGTGAACTGATTACTGCCACATGGATGACCCTTGGACACATTTATGGTAACGGAAACAAGCCAGACACAAAAGGTCCTATCCTGTTTCATGCTGATACTATGATCTGTGGAAAACAGGTGAATCAATACAGATAGAACACTAGTTGCTGATTCATAGAAGCTGGACTGAGGAAGAGAATGGCAGTGACGGCTTTACCTTCAGAGCTTTTATGTATGATAAAGAGCTTTACCTAAAGAGCCTTTATGGGTGATAAAGATGATTTGGAGCTACTCAGATATGGTGGTGGCATAAGACTCTGAATATACTATATGTTAGTTGGTCAATGGTGAATATTTAGTGTTATGATAGATGAATTTCACCTCAACAACAGACAGTGTATAGTATAGTTTAGGTGTCTTACGCTTTATTGCCCATTACCTATAACTAGTAGTGCAATCATCATCTCTTGGAGATATATGGTAATTTCTTCTGGAAGGGATTGTCTCTTTGTAAGGAACGCCTGCATAACTCCCTCTCCCACGTGACAGCGTTCCTGTAAATGACAAGTACTTACGTGAGGATATCATATTGGAGAGCAATGTTTTAAGGGAAAACAATTATTCAAAACAACACTTTATTTCCTCTTTCCACAATAATGTTTAAATTTACTCTTAGGCTCTATTTAGGCTCATGCTTGTATGCGCTGTGATATGTTACTCTGGAATGTATTATCTTCTGACATCTTGTCCTCCCTGTACATCTTCCTTAATTTCTTAAATGACCATTAGTGGGAAAAACCTTTCTGATTCTAAACAAAGTGCAAGCAATTTCCATGATGTCCACATACATATTTATCCGTGCCTACCTATAGCTTGACAAGCCTCTATCGACTTTTCTCCTTCTCTACTTTGCTCTCTCTTGCTCACAATCTCTTGTCGACATTACTAAAAACTTCCTAATTTTCCCGTTACAATCACTTCTTCATGCACTTTCACCTAAGAACTAATAGTTATTTCGGTACGCAAGTAATGAATTATCAGCATTTCGGTTAAAACACTTTCATTGCTCCTGGATGCCCACAATATAGAGGCAAGTTATGTCCATTTAATTTCAAAATTGACTGTCTCACTTACCTTAGAACTTTTATGCTACACTTTCAACTACATTTTGGACTCAGGAAAAGCCACATGTGCTAGTGGTGCACTTGGATCTATTCTAATACTTGCAAGATATCACCTGTGCATAGTAATATTTTATTGGGCCAGTACATGCCAAATTCATTCCACATATAATTTTATAATTTATCACCAATTTAGCATGGCTCTCTCCTAATGCTGACTAGTTTAAATGTATAACCTTAGTTTTGGTAATGATGGCAATATAAATTTTACTGCCTTAATCTGTACTACAAGCATTTAACAGCTCATGTGAAGAGCCCCGGATGTCCTTCAAAATATGAGAAATATTACATTTCCCATGAATATTACCATGTTTCAGTGCTAATTCTTATCCCAAATGTCCACAAATGAGCCTTTAATTTATGTGCTCACTAGCACATCCAATATTTAAATGGATAGGCTGTTTGTGTATATTCAACTGCACAGGCATATTGTTCTTAACTACACTGATTCCCTCAACGGTTTCAACTTTCCAACATAATAAATAGTGAGAGTCTCTATGTTAGACTTTAAGACATCTCTGTACGGATATGAATGAGTCACATTTGCCTTATTTTTTCACAACTATGTGCACTCTGTGATTTACCAACTTGCAATGCCTGACTCTTTCAAGTGTGCCTTTCCACCCTCATTTTTATTAAAAACAGACCCTATGAACCCACACATATCACTTTTCAGCCTGTTGACAAAATACTTATTTGTACTTATTAAGATGTGTTAATTTGGTTGCCATATTTCCTCAACAAGCATATGATTCTTGGAATCACAAAATATAACTTTATGGATATACCACTGGCCCGGTGCATGAAATTCGTTCACAGGAGGGTGTGTCCCTCAACCTGGCCTGCACTGTCTCTAATCTGGGACCCTTGGGGGATGTCCGACTGCCAGTTTATGAATTGAGCCTAATCCAGAAGTCACATATCCCTCTTGAAATCCAGCACCACTGCCTCCTAACAGCTCGCCTGCCTGCCTGCCTGCCTGATCTCCTCTAACTACTATGCCTACTGGCCTGCTCACCCCCAACTGTCCTCCCACCCCCCAACCACGCTGCCCTTCTCGCCCCCAGCTATCGAACAGGGAGAGACTGATGGATACTCAGGCATCCTCCTAAAGGACCAACACACAAATTCCCCTGTGCTCTGGCAAATGGAGGGTGAAGTGCACTGATGCTGTGAGGGAAGAAGCCCGGACTAGGGACTCAGGGGCTACAGCTCAGAAGATAGATACCCAAGTCTCCAGTTATTGTCGGTGCAAAATTTAGAGTGGAATTTCGGAGTCATATTGCAATTCAGTCCCGACTGTAAAACACTTTTCTCAAGGCCACTAAAGAGATTAAGAATGACAATTGGTCTCCAGTAGAAGCCACCACCCGCCATGTTGCAAAAAATCTCTTGCCTGTGGATGACTGCCTACAGGGGCAATTCAAGTCAGAAGCCTACAAGTGTGTAGCCAGAGGTGGTCTCCTGAGGCTTTGAGTCTTTGCCTGACCTAATTAGTCATAAACAGCCTTTAACACTGTCCAGCATGACAGACTGAGAGGTGTAGAACAGCGGTTCTCAACCTGTGTGTCGCGACCCCTTTGGCGTTCGGCCGACCCTTTCACAGGGGTTGCCTAAGACCAATCTGCATATCAGATACTTACATTACGATTCATATCAGTAGCAACATTACAGTTATGATGTAGCAATTAAAATAATTTTATGGTTGGGTCACAACATGAGGAAGTGTATTTAAAGGGCCATAAGATGAAGAACCACTGATAGAGGATCTACATAACTCATCATCACAAACTCAAAAGAAAGCCAAAAGTAGGAAACAAAGAAACAATCCCAAAATGAAAGAACTAGAGAATTCTCAGAAGAGAAAAATGAAGTAGAGATAAGAGATTTATCTGAATCAGAGTTCAGAGCAATCATGGTAAAAATGCTCAATAGCATGAAAAAAAATATATAGTAGCTATAAAAAAAGAAAAGTTCTAGATTAAAAATATGACATAACACTAGTAAAGAACCAATTGGAAGAAATACACAGCATATTAGGGAAGCTGAGGATCAAATCAGTGAATTATTAGTCAGAGAGAAAATATCACTCAATTAGAAAAACCAGAAAATAAAACAATTAATAAACAGGAGGACAGGTTAAAGGAACTGTGAGGCTACCGGAAATGTAACAATATCACAGTAGTGGGTGTGCCCAAAGAGGCAGAAAGGGAGAAAGGCATAGAGAAGGTGTTTGAAGAAACAATGGCAGAAAACTTCCCTAACTTCTTAAAGGAAAATGTCACACAAGTGCAGGATCCACAGAGAACCACAAACAAGAAGAACTCAAACAGGCCCATTCCCAGACACATAATAATTAAAGTGCCAAAAATTGTAGAAAAAGTGATAATTGTCAAGGCAGCAAAAGAAAAGAAATGTGTTTCCTACAATGAAGTTCCAATGAGGGCTGACACCTGGTTTCTCATCAGAAACTCCACAGGCCAGAAGGGAATGACATGAAGTACTTAATGTAATGGAAAGCAAGGTTCTGAGACTAAGATTACTATATCCAATAAGGCCGTCATTCAAAATAGATGTTTAAATAACGAGCTTCCCAGACAAAGAATGGCTAAAGAATACAACACCACAGACCAGAATTACAAGAAATCCTAAAGGGACTGCTGTAATGAGAAGAAGAAATGAGAGGGAAACCTAGGCATACAGAATTAAAATGGCAATAAATCAGTATCTATCAATACTAACACTTAAAGTAAATGGACTAAATGCACCAATCAAAAGGCGTAGCGTTGCAGAATGGATTCAAAAATATGACTCAACTATACGCTGTCAACAAGAGACCCACCTCAAAACAAAAGACTCATACAGAATGAGAGGGAATTTTGCATGCAAATGGAAAAGAAAAGAAAAGCTAGACTAGGAATAAACATATCTGACAGAATAGACTTTAACATGAAGGCCACCACAGGGGACAACAATCCTAAACAGCTCACTAGATCAGACAGACTTAATTGACATCTTCAGAACAGTTCATCCCAAAGATACAGAATATACATTCTACTTAAGTGTACATGGGAGATTTTCAAAGATAGACACAAGCAAAGTCTCTTCAAATTAAACAAGATGGAAGTCATATCAAGCATCTTCTCAGATTACAAAGGCATACTGCTATATAATAAAGAGGTAATATGCAAATTATTCCTCACACCCTAACAAGATGGCTGCCTATGACCTGGCTGTCAGGGAGTTTAGTGAGGGACAACCAAATGACTGAACAAGCAGGCTGCATGGGGAGACCAGACTGGCAGCGGGAGGGGGGGGGGGCGCGGGAGGGGGGTGTTTAATGAGCCACGACGAAAAGGACTAGAAAGCAGGCTACTTGGGGCGACCAGGCCAGTTGCGGCTTAGTGAGGGACAAACAAACAACTGAACAGCAAGTTGTGTGGGGCAACCAGGCCTGTGGGGGTGCTCTGAGGGGCAACCAGGAAGACAGGGGGACTGTAGAATGAAACCAGCGCATTAGGGGACCAGTTGAATGTGACAAGGCTAGCAGGTGATGGGGCAGTAAGAGGTGACCAAACTGACAGGGGGAGAGTTAGGGGTGACCAGTCTGGCAGGGGCTTCATTGGGGGCGATTAGGCCTGCAGTGTGTGTGGGGGGGTGGGGGCAGTGAAAGGTGACTAGGCTGGTGAAGGGGCAGTTGTCGGCAACCAGTCTAGTAGGTAGGGGGCAGGTGGAGGTGACCTGGTCGATCACAGGGCAGTTAGGGGAGACCAGGCCAGCTGGTGGGGCAATTAGGGATGATTAGAGCAGCAGGTAGAGGCAGTGAGGGTCGATCAGGCTGTAGGTGGGGCGGGGGGGAAGTTAGGGGTGACCAGGCAGGGAGGGAGGCCGGCAGGTGAGCAATTAGGAGACAGCAGTCCCGGATTGGAGAGGGTATAGGATGGTCTGAAGGAACACCACCACCCCTCATGGAAGAATTTTGTGCACTGGGCTTCTAATATTAGATATAACCTCCAATAAAAATTAACAAAAATTCAAATACTTGCAGGCTAAATAGTACATTATTAAACAATGTTTGTTCGTGTTATCAAAAACATCAAAAAAGAAATTAAAAACATCCTGGAAAGTAATGACAATGAAAACACAATAATTCAAATTCAATGGTATATACGGAAAGCAGTTCTGAGAGAGAAGTTCATAGCATTTCAGCCACAAAAAAAACAAAAATAACTGGTAATAAATTATATAACTCTACAACTTAAAGAATTAGAAAGAAAGCAACAAGAAAGCCCAGACTGAGCAGAAGGAAGGAAATAGTAAAAATCACAGCAGAATTAAATAACATGACAACCAAAAAAAAAAAAAAATCACTACAAAATATCAACAAAACCAAGAGCTGGTTCTTTGAAAGGATAAATAAGATTGATGAACTTCTTTCAGGCTTACCAGGAAGCACAGAGCCAGGACAGAGAGATGGAACTGGAGAGCATTATGCTAAGTGAAATAAGCCAGTCAATGAAGGAAAAATACCACATGATCTCACTCAGTCATGGATAAGAGAGATCATTATAAACGTTTAAACAATAATAGATACAGAGGCAGATCTACCTCAAACAGATTGTCAAACTCCAGCATGAAGTTCTTGGAGGGTTGGAGGGCAGGAGGGAGGGAGGTAAGAGATCAACCAAAGGACTTGTATGCATGCATATAAGCATAACCAATAGACATAAGACACTGGGGGGTAGGGGAGGTCAGGGAATTGTCCAGGGTGGGAGCGGGGGGGAAGGACACGTATGTAATACCCTTTGTAATACTTTAATAAACAAAAAAAAATTGAAAAAAGAATCATTGGGGGAAAAAAGAAAGATCAAGTAATTTGCTCTATCAAAAAAAAAAAAAAAAAGACAGAAAAATCATGAGACAAATCCAAATCTTGGCTGTCGACAAATACTAAAAGATAAATGTAAAGTAAAAGGATCAATATGTATTGAACTCCTTCAGTGTACCATAAAACAAGTTCTTCATTTAATAAATGAATTTGGTAATGTACCAGAATACAAAGTTAACACCCAGAAATCTATGGCTTTTTGATACACCAATAAAGAATTCACAGAAAAAGAAACAAAAAACAAAAACAACAATCCGATTTACAATTGCAACAAATAAATGAAGATACCTAGGAATAAACTTAACTAAATAAGTAAAAGATCTTTACTCTAAAAACTACAGGACATTGAAAAACAGGTAGGAGAAGACATAAACAAATGAAGAATATACCATGTTCATGTATTAGTAGAATAAATCTCATTAAAATGGCCACGCTACACAAAGCATTCTACAGATTTACTGTAACCCCCATTAAAATACCAATGACATATTTCTCAGACCTAGAACAAAGTTTCCAGAAATTTGTATACAATAAAAAATAAAAAGACCCGCAATAGTCAGAGTAATCTTGAGAAAAAAGAACAATGTTGGCCGTTCACAATTGCGGATGTCAAGTTATATTTCAAAGCCACTGTTCTCAAGCTTGCTGGTACTGGCACAAGAACAGACGTGTACTAGTAGACCCATGGAACACACCTGAGAACATAGAAATAGACCTGAGCCTTTATGCCCAATTAATGTTTGACAAAGGAGGCAAGAGCATACAATGTAGTCAAGACAGTCTTTTCAATACAGGAGGTTGGAGAAATTGGATAGATACATGCAAAGTAATGAAACTAGACCACTGCCTCACACCATTGAGGAAAATAAACACAAAATAGATAAAGGACTCAATTGTAAGATGGAAACCATAAAAATCTTGGAAGAATCCATAGGCAGAAAATTATGAGACATATTTCAAAGAAGCCCTTTACCAATATAACTCCTAGGGTAATGGAAAATACGGAGAAAAGAAACAAATGGGACGACATCAAAATAAAAATCTTCTGCAGAGAAAAAGAAACCATCAGCAACACACACACACACACACACACACACACACACACCAAAAAAAACCCCAAACAAACAAAAAACAAACAAACAAACAAACAAAAAACAAACAAACAAACAAAAAACAAAACAAGAAAGCCCATGGCTTGGGAGAACATATTTTCCTATGCTATATCCAGTAAGGGCCTGATCTCCAAAATTCATAGGGAACTCAGACATCTTAAAAAAAAAAAAAAGGAAGATAAACAATGCAATAAAAAAATTGACTTAAATAGATACTTTTGAAAATTGCACATACAGAAAGCCAAGAGACATATGAAAACATGCTAAAAATCCTTAATCTTCCTAGAGATGCAAATCAAAATGACAATGAGATACCATCTCACACTGGTAAGAATGGCTATCATCAACAAATCAACAGACCACAAGGGCTGAGGAGGATGTGGAGTAAAAGGAACTCTCCTGCACTGCTCGTGGGAACGCAGTCTGGTAAAACCACTGTGGAGAACAGTACGGAGTTTCCTCAAAAAATTAAAAAGGAACTGCCGTTTGATCCAGTACTCCCACTACTAGGGGTCTTTCCCAAGAAATTAGAAACACCAATCAGAAAGCATATTTGCACCCATATGTTCATTGCAGCACAATTTACAATAGCTGAGATTTGGAAATAGACTAAGTGCCCATCAGCAGATAAATGAATAAAAATGGTGGGGTACATCTACACAACAGAATACTACACTGCTGTAAAAAGGAAAGAACTCTTCCCTTTCCAAAAAGCATGGAAGGACATGGATAGCATTATGGTAAAGGATTTTACCATATGTTGAGGATTTTAGAATCTATGTTCATCATGACCAAATTGAGGGATGACCGAAGGACTGGTTTGGGGCCGGGCTGGCCAGACTGCACCCATGCACAAATTTGAGCACTAGGCCTCTAGTAGAAAATGGGGAGTTTGTCTTATTCATAATCATTATGCAGCGATCCTAAATGAATCACCTGATCAGATGGACTTAATTGACATCTTCAGAGAACTTCACACCACAGCCACGGAACATATATTCTACTCAAGTGCTCATGGGACAGATTCAAAATTAGACCACATATTGGGTCACAAACAAAGTCTCCCCAAATTCAAGAAGATTGAAATCATACCAAGCATCTTCTCAGACCACCATGGAATAATATTAGAAATAAAATACAAAAAAAACCCCAAAATACTAAAACACTGGAAGCTGAATAGCATGTTACTAAATATTGATTGGTTTACCAATGAGATCGAAGAAGAAATGAAAAACATCCTGGAAACAAATGACAATGAAAACACAACAATCCAAAACCTATGGGACACAATGAATGCAGTCCTGAGAGTGAAGTTTATAGCTTTACAGGCCTTTCTCAAGAAACAAGAAAAAATGGTAGTAAATCATCTAACTCTACAACTCAAAGAATCAGAAAGAGAGCAACAAGAAAACCCCAGAGTGAGCAGAAGGAAGGAGATAATAAAGATTACAGCCCAAATAATTGACATAAACACACAAAAAAATTACAGAAAATCAAGGAAACCAAGAGCTGGTTCTTTGAAAGGATAAACAAGATTAACAAACCTCTAGCCAGGCTCACCAGGATGCAAAGAGAGAGTACCCAAATAAACAAAATCAGAAACGATAGAGGCGAAACAACAACAGACCCCACAGAAATAAAAAATGATTGTTAAAAAAATACTATGGACAGCTCAACTCCAACAAACTAGACTACCTGGAGGTAATGGACAAATTCTTAGAAAAATACATCAATCAAAATCTCAATCAGGAAGAATCTAAAAATCTCAACAGGCCAATAACTATGGAAGAAATTGAAGCAGTCAACAAAAACCTTCCATCAAACAAAAGCCCAGGACAAGACGGCTTCACAGGGGAGTTTTACCAAACATTCAAGGAAAAACTAAAACCTATCCTCCTCAGACTACTACAAAAAAATCCAAGAGGAAGGAACACTTCCAAGATGATTCTATGAAGCCAGCATCACCCTAATACCAAAACAATGAAAGAGAATTACAGGCAATATCCCTCATGAGCATAGATGCCAAAATCCTCCACAAAATCTTAGCAAATCGGGTCCAGCAGTATATCAGAAAGATCATACACCATGACCAAGTAGGATTTATCCCAGGGATGCAAGGATGGTACAATATCCGCAAGTCAATAAAAGTGATACATCACATAAACAAATTAAAAGAAAAAAAACACAAATGATCATATCAATTGATGCAGAAAAAGCATTTGACAAAACCCAACACCCATTTTTGATAAAAACTCTCCACAAGGTGGGAGTAGAAAGATCATACCTCAACATAATAAAAGCCATTTATGACAGGCCCACAGCCAACATCATACTCAATGCACAAAAACTAACACCATTTCCCCTAACAACAGGAACAAAACAGGGATGCCCACTCTCAGCACTCCTGTTCATCATAGTAATGGAATTATTAGCCATTGCAATTACACAAGAACAAGAAATAAAAGGCATCCAAATTGGAAAAGTGGAAGTAAAACTGTCCTTATTTGCAGACGACATGATATTATATATACAAAACCCTAGAGATTCCATCAAAAAACTCCTAGACTTAATGCATGAATTTGGCAATGTAGCAGGATACAAAATTAACCCCAAGAATTCTGAGGCATTTCTATACACCAATAGTGAACTTTGAGAAAGAGAGATTATAAAAATAATCCCATTTCCCATTGGACCAAAACAATTAAGCTACCGAGGAATAAACTTAACTAAAGGCGTAAAAGACCTCTACTCAGAAAACTACAGGACTTTGAAAAAAGAGAAAGAGGAAGACATAAACAGATGGAGGAACATACCGTGTTTATGGATTGGTAGAATCAAAATCATTAAAATGCCCATACTACCCAAAGCAATCGATAAATTCAATGCACTTCCCATGAAAGTACCAATGGCATACTTCACAGATCTAGAACGAACTCTCCAAAAATTCATCTGGAATAAAAAAAGTACCAGATTACCTGCAGCAATCCTGAGAAAGAACAAAGTAGGTGGGATCTCAATTCCAGATATCAAGCTGTATTACAAAGCCACTGTTCTCAAAACTGCCTTGAACTGGCACAAGAACAGGCATATAGATCAATGGAATAGAATAGAGAGCCGAGAAATCAGCCCGAACCAATATGCTCAATTAATATTTGACAAAGGAGGCAAGAACATACAATGGAGTCAAGATAGTCTCTTCAATAAATGGTGTTGGGATAATTGGACAGATATATGCAAGAAAATGAAACTAGACCACCAACTTACACCATACACGAGAATAAACTCAAAATGGATAAAGGACTTAAATGTGTGATGGGAAACCATAAAAATGCTAGAAGAATCCAAAGGCAATAAAATCTCAGACATATGCCAAAGCAATTTTTTCACCAATACATCACCCAGGGCACTTGAATCTAAAGAGAAAATGAACAAATGGGAGTACATCAAAATAAAAAGTTTGTGCACAGCAAAAGAAACCATCAACAAAACAACAAGAAAACCCAGTGTGTGGGAAAACATATTTACCACCATCATATCTGGTAAGGGCTTAATCTCCATTATTTATAGGGAACTCATACAACTTAACAAAAGGAAGATAAGTAATCCAATCAAAATTGGGCAAAGCATCTAAATAGACACCTTTCCAAAGAAGACATTCAGAAAAACAAGAGACATTTGAAAACATGCTGAAAGTCACTAATCATATGAGAAATGCAAATCAAAACAACAATGAGGTATAATCTCACACCTGTCAGGCTGGCTATCATCAACAAATCCACAAAGACAACTGCTTGAGAGGATGTGGAGAAAAAGGAACAATCATGCACTGCTGGTGGGAATGCAGACTGGTGCAGCCACTATGGAAGACACTATGGACTTTCCTCAAAAAACTAAAAATGGAACTCCCATTTGACCCTGTGATTCCACTTCTAGGAATATAACCCAAGAAACCAGAAACACCAAGCAGAAAGGACATATGCAGCCCTATGTTCATAGCAGCACAATTCACCATAGCTAAGATCTGGAAACAGCCTAAGTGCCCATCAGTAGATGAATGGATTAGAAAACCGTGGAACATCTACATGATGGAATACTATGCTCCTGTAAAAAAGAAGGAACACTTAGCATTTGCAATGGCATGGATGGAACTGGAGAGCATTATGCTAAGTGAAATAAGCCAGTCAATGAAGGAAAAATACCACATGATCTCACTCATATCCTATCTAATAAAAGAGAAAAATGGTAATTGGCGTACGACGATACCCTTTTCATTGGCTAATCAGGGCTATATGCAAATTAACTGCCAACTAAGATTGGCAGTTAACTGCCAACATAGGCGCAATGCTGGGAGGCGAAAGGGGAAGGAGGGAAGAAGCTGCCTGCTGCTGACTGCAATCGGAAACCCAGGCGGCAGCCAAGAGCCAGAGAACCGAGCTGCCTTTGCTCTGAGAAGCCAGGCCTCCTTTGCCGGCGTATAGTGTGATAAGAGAACCTGGCCGCCTTTGCCGGCCCTGGGCCAGTAATGGGAGAAGCTGGGTGGGGCAGGGAAGAGGCAGATGTCTGCCTGGCTTCTCAGATCACTGATCACCAGTGATGGGAGAACACCCAGAGGCGGGGCCAGAGGCCAGGCTGCATAGCTGCCTGGGGACACCATCTGGACCCCAGGGGCGATGCAGCCAGGCCCCAGAAGAGGACCCAGAAGGTGACCCAGGCGCTGGGGCTGCATTGCCGCTGGGGCAAGCGATCCGGTCCCCCGGGGGCGACGCAGCCAGGCCCCAGAAGGAGACCCAGGGCCCGGGGCTGAGTTGCAGCTGTGGTAAGCAATCCAGTGCCTGGGCTGAGGAGACCCAGAAGGAGACCCAGGCGCCGGGGCTGTTTTTGCCGTTGGGGCACGCAATCTGGTGCCCAGGCTGAGGAGACCCAGGGCCCGGGGTTGCGTCGCAGCTGGGGCACGCCATCCGGTCCGGGGGCGATACAGCCAGGCCCCAGAAGGAGACCCAGGCACCAGGGCTGTATCGCTGCTGGGGCACACGATTCAGTACCTGGGCTGAGGAGACCCAGAAGGAGACCCAGGGGCCTCGCAAGAGGAGAGTCTCCATGGTCAGATGGCGAGGTGTCGGGACAGGAATAAAGACCCGAGGTGACTCAGATGCCTGGCCACAGGGTTAGACCAGCCAGCAGGGCCTTTCAGTTGGGACTGGGGTGGGGGTGGGGCGAGGGAGGCAAGCCGGAAATAGAGAACTACAACTCCCAGGAGGCTTAGTGGCCAGGGCCTGGGTGCCTGGCTGTGAAATCGGATGGGCTGTAGTTTCGCAAGCCACTTTAAACTAGAGGCTTGCAAGGTTGGAAGTTCTGCGTAGGGAGCCAGGGAGAAATGGAGCTGGAGCAGAGAGAGGGGTCCATGGCAGCTGTGGGCTTTGAGGAGTTCTCAGCACCTCCCGGCTGGGAGCTGGCGCTGCCTCCGCTGAAGGTGGTCACATCCTGGAGAGCGAGCTTGAGACCGAAGTGGAGTTCGTGTCTGGGGGTCTGGGCAGCTCCAGCCTCCAGGAGCCAGACGAAGAGGAGGAGGCAGCCTGAGGCCAGCAAGGGCGGCGCCAACAGGAACTCAATCGCAGGAAGTACCAGGCGCTGGATCGGCGCTGCAGGGAGATTGAGCAGGCGAAGGAGCGGGTCCTGAACAGGCTCCATCAGATATAGAGGATAACATGGATACTCCAGCAGGAGCGGAGGTTCCTCATGAAGGTGCTGGACTCCTACGGTGACAACTACCGGGCCAGCCAGTTCACCATCTTACTGGAGGACGAGGGCAGCCAGGGCAGAGACGCCCCCAACCCAGGCAACACTGCGAACGAGCCTCCAGAGAAAGAGGGGCTGTCCCCTCCCAGGAGGACGCCAGCGCCTACAGAAGCCAGCAGCCCGGCCCCTGGTGAGGGGCCCAGCAGTTGGAAGAGGCGGCGAATGCCATAGGAAGGGCACTGGGCAGGAGTCCCGCTGACTCCGGAGCTGGCCCCCGTGCAGATAAAGGTGGAGGAAGACTTTGGCTTCTAAGCCCTCGAGGCTCTGGACTTAAGTTGGGTTTCTCGGGGGCCAGACAAGCTGCTGCCCTACCCCACCCTAGCCAGCTCCCCCTTTGACTGACCCCCCAATAAATGGACCCGATGCAAAAAAAAAAAAAAAAAGCTTATAGAGGCATGTTTATAGGATCAAATAGTATAAATATAGATGTAACAGGACAATAAAAAGAGAACCTGGCTATGATGATAACCTGAATGCTGCCTCTGTGTCATTCCTTCTTTGGGAACCCCTGGACCTGCTGGGGCTGGACCCCAACATTCCTCTTCTTATAAGGACTTCAGTGAGATGGGCTAAGGGTCCCACTGGAACTGCCACAATTTAATGTAATCCCCTCTTTAAAGATCTTATCTCCATATACAGGTACATTCTGAGGTTCTTGGGATTAGGATTTTAACATACATTTTGTTGATTACCCAAATCAGCCCTTAACAACCAGCATGTTTCAGAAAGTAGATTCCTACAGGGTTATTTACCAAACATTCAGAAGTATTTTTAAAAGAGCTAAGCCCCTCGCCCACCATGTGGGCCCCTCCCAGCGAAGAGCGAAGGCATGGGTTCCGGGCACCGGAGGAAAACTGGTGCCAGCAGCCAGGGGAAGGGGCCCCCAAGGGGCCCCAGATTGCGAGAGGGCACAGGGTGGGCTGAGGGACCCACCCAAGTGCACAAATTTTTGTGCACGGGGCCTCTAGTATGGATAATAAAGACCATTATAAACTGATGAACTATAACAGATAGAGAGGCAGAGCTGCCCCAAACAGATTGACAACCTGTAGCGGGAAGGCCGAGGATGGTTGGGGGGCACGAGGGAAGGGGGTAAGAGATCAACCGAAGGACTTGTATGCATGCATATAAGCATAACCAATGGACATAAGATACTGGGGGATACGGGAGGCCAGGGTATTGTCAAGGGCAGGGTGGGGGGGAAAGGACACATATGTAATACCCATTGTAATACTTTAAGCAATAAAATTTAAAAAAAAGAAAAAAAGAGAGAACCATCAATGGTGAGAGAGAATCCTTGATTGGCTGCTTCCTACAAGACACCTACTGGACTAAGAGCCCACAACGGGGACATGCCCCAACCTGGGAATTGAACCGACCTCCTGGTTCACAGGTCGAAACTCATCCACTGAGACAAGCAGTCCAGGCTTTGGCTCTTCTTTATTCAGAGTCTTCCCTTTGGAATCCGTGTGCTGCAGCTGACCTGTATCCAGCCTGCCTTACTGCTGTGCAGTTTGGGGGACTCTGGGGTACATTCTAGTACTAAGGAACCTACTATGTGTGCCTTCCTCTCCCTGCTTGCTTTCTGATGTCCTAGAGACCCTGCTCATAGGGCCTTCATGTACAAGATGCTTGTGCACCAGCAGTCACCTCCTATCCATGCCCCTTCTGTACCCATCTTCACAGATGCAATCACTGTCTAAGCTTTATAAGCCTCATTGCCTTGATACTATGCTTTTCTGAATATTTTGATGGAAAAGTCCAGATTCCAATATTTTGCTTTAATTCTCAGTTGTGGTCTACAGAACAAATAAAGCGTCCAGTGCAGGACACTCTGTTTTAGAGGCAACATACAGCAATGAGTTTCCTTTTGTTTTGTCTTAATATGGTGGGTTTTTAAAATTGATTTTTTAGAGAGAGGTAAATGGAGACAGACACAGAAGCATGCATTCATGTGAGAGAGAAACAATATTGGATGCCTGGGGACTGAACCAGAAACCTGAACATGTGCCCTGGCCAGAAATCAAATGGGTTAACTTTCTGGTGCACAGGACAATGCCCAGAAACACTGGCCAGGGTGCACTGACTTCTATTTTCTTCCTTATCTTGCATCTGGTGGTTAATAAATACTATCAATGCTAATAACAGTGGGCAATTCCAGAGGAGGACATGCTGACAAGAGCTTTACATAAGTTGGCCCCACAGTCCACACAAGGAAATGGGCACAAGCTCTATGTGTGGAGGAATTAACACCCAGACCACAGGATGTTTTGCCTTTGCCCTTCCTCCCTCAGAACCTGCAAATTTTTATGCTTTTCCTCAAATTCTAGAGGTTCTGATTCATATTATGGACACTATTTCCTGTGAAGGCGGGGATGGGAAGACAAGATGCATGTCAGACAGAGGGACAGGGAGAGGGAGATGGAATAGGAGAGAGAGAGGAAGAGAAAGAGAGCGTTTGCTGTAAGAGATATACATTTTCTGACCCTTGTTCTCTTATCCTCTTTTTTTGGGGGGGGGGAGCTCAGCAACTGTTACTGAGACTTCAGCATTTTCTCTTCCCACTCGAAGAAGCAGAGTGTCCCTGGCCAGTGTGGTTCAGTAGGCCTTTGAACCAAGAGGACATAGTTCAATTCTCAGTTGGAGCAGGGGCTGGAGTTTACGCCTGGATCCCCAGGTGGATGTGCAGGAGAAAGCCAACCAATGATTTTGTCTCATTATTGATGTTTTATCCATCTCTCCCTCTCCCTTCCTCTCTGAAATCAATAGGAAATGTACTAAGAAACGGAAAAATGAGCTCGTAGGATGATGGACCCAAGCTAGAAGAGTGGAAGGTAGAAGAAAAGAAAGGAATGGCAATAAAAAGAGAACGAAGGGCCAGGTGCTGTATGTGACAAGCTAGGAAGCTGCTGACACACAGTAGAGAGCAGCAATCACATGAGTGGCTGGCACTGAATGAGAGGCAGTAGAAGGAGAAAAAGCAGGACTGACTTCCTCACAATTAGGGAGACATACAGGCAAATGGAGCCCTACCCCTGGGCCTGGATGTGTGGCCTTCTCCCTAGGTGCTCCTCTGGCAGGCCACTCAGTGAGCAAACTGAGACAGCCTAGGGCCAGAATGCAGTGGCAGGTGGGCAGGGAGCCTGTTCCTTGCTGGCCAGCTAACTGTCCACTGACTGTGGGTTCCAACAGCACACTAGGACATCTCCCCTTCACTTGGTTGTATTGACCCTCAGGGTGGCCCTCCATACCCCCATCTCCCCGGGGTGACCTTCACCTGTGTCCACTTAAGTGCTCTCCGGGAACTGGCTTGGGGTTGTCCACTCTTCAGACCCGGGGCCTGTCACTGGCTCAGACTTGCTTTACCACCTCCTTGATTGATGGGAAGGAGGATCATGAGGGGAAAGTCTTTGAACATTAGGCCATCCTCTACCAAAGGATGTCCTATTCTTAGGACAGGACACAGAACAAAGCAGAGGTTTATTCCAGCTCAGTATTTTGCTGAAAAGAATGTAAATGTGTTTACAGGCCACAGGAACTTGAATTCAAGAAGGGGCTGGATCCAGGGGAATGACAGGCATGGACTTGTGAGGCCAGGGCTCTGGCTCCCTGACAGGCTGATGTCCCTTTCAGTACTGGGGGCCTAACTTGTGCACAGGGAAGCCCTACCATGGAGCAGACACAGGCCAGCAATGGAGGCTCCCAGTGGGGAGGAGTGTTTGAATCCAGGGACTGGACTAGTTACCCGTGATGGCCCCAGAGTAGTTGTACCTTGTTGGTGCTCACTGGAAGCCACTTGTTCCAGTCCCTGTGGACGCAACAAGTGTGTGCTGACCCACTGAACAGTCACAGAGGTGAGTAGGTACCGGTGCACCAGAAAGAACCACCAAACCAAAAAGGATAAATGGTGATGTGATCTCCTGGAATCAACCTCAACCAGCCTAATGTCTGCGCATCACAATGCTCATGCCTTCTTACTTGACCAGTAACTGCAGGTGGGAGAGTTGGGCTAACATGTCATTGAGGACATCAGTCTGTTAACATTCAGTTCTCTTTATTACTTACATTTATTCACAACAATTCAAGCAAAGGTAATCACCGCATCTACCACCCAAGCCTCAATCCCTCCCCCTGAGAGATTCAGGTGCATATTTCTAACTCCTTAGGACAAATCTCCCCAGAGAAACCATCCAGTCCCCTGTGAGCATTTCCCCCCAACCCTGAGTAGCTGTCTGAAACTGGCTGCTGTGTTCCTGAACGGTACACTTATGTCTGGGCTTCAGTGCCCAAGTGCCCAGAGTAAAGCCTATGAGATGTACACCCAGCTAGACACTCAAGCAACAGGATCACAGAATGGGAGTTGGGTCATGGAAGGTTCTACAGCCACAGTGAGGACAGGGGTAAGCACAGAGCCAGACCATGCCGGGCCGACCCAACTCCTGAAGCATATGCTTCAGCATGGCATGCATCTGGGCAAGTCGGCCCAGGTTGATGTTGCTGCTAGTTTCCTCATAACTCTCCACGGGCGCTGCATAAATCACGCAACTCAGCTTGCTCAGCCCGACAACGTGGTGAAGCAGGTCCTCCAGGACCATCATGGAGATGGGGTTTTCACAGAAACTTAGGGTTGTGAGCTGGGAGCAGTGGCTCAGGGCTGGCAGGATGTCCAGGAACTGGTGGTCCATGATCCCACACTCATCCAAGTTCAGGTCCTGGAGAGTGGGGGAGGCTCTCTCTAAAAGAAATTGGAGTGACTGAGAACTGATAATGGTCAGGTTGAGCCCACTGAAACTCAGGCTTTTCAGCTGGCTGACATTCAGATGCTGGGAGAGATGTCTAAAGTCTCTTTCGAAAAGCAGGCAGTTAGTGATGGACAGGGTCTCCAAGGGGCTCTTCAGGCACCTGGGGAGACATAGAGCAGTTACATGTGGGGGATGGACCTGGTGAGCAGAGGCAGGTGAGGATAATGCAGGCCTTCAGGGTAAAGAGGCCCATGTCACCAAAGCCTACAGTGTTCCGGATGATGATCAAACCCAGGATGTTGCACAGTGAAAAGTGACATTCAAGTCAGAGCAAATTTGAGTGGAATCTTTCTCCATCTGTTATCTGCTCCGTGATGGATTCAACTGGATGAAACCTCACACACTCCATTTACTCATCCGTCAAGTGGAGCACATCATACCCTCCAGCCCAAACACACAGGTGTTGTGAACATAAAGGTGGGAGGAGCTCAGAAAGGAGCCTGACCCAGGGTCTGAAGCAGGAGGCAACCAGTGCATTTTAGTATTGGAGACATGTCCTGAATTGCCTGCAACTCGGGCTTCCTTCCAGCCACAGCCTAGACCCCTGTCACCACCATCTCTTAGCCCAATGAGGCCTCTGGCAGATGTGCAGAAAGGGCTAACCTGGGCACAGTCAGGCAACATCCAGCGAGGGCTGTCACCCTCCAGGAACTTAGATCACTGCATTGTCTACAAACCACCTATCCCATTTCGTAATGCCTCCCTCCTGAATCCTTCATTTACCATGCATTCCGTTTGCGAGAGCCTATGGCAACCCTTGGCAGACAGGTGACTGAGGCAGGTTTGGAGTGAAAGGCTGCCATGGCCAAATCTCTAAGTGTGGAACTTAACCCCTGAAACCTCACCTCTGATTGGCTTTCCCCTTGTCATTGCAATCCTCACTTGGTTCTATTGCATCATTTTCCCTTCCACACCACTTACAAGGATGCCCAAGGTAGCATCCCCTGGCCCGAATTCCTAGCAAGGAGTCCCTTTAGTAGCCTCTGTCCTAGTGCATACGTCCTACCTTTATCTGGGGGGTTATGTCACAACATGCAAGGTGACAGAGCGGTGAACAAGACACTGACTGTGTGGCCCGTCTAGTGGCTCAGGCACTCTAGCACTGCTGAGGGACGGCACACAGGAGATCCAGTCACTGTGCACTGAAATGGAAAGGGACTCGCTCTGGTTGGCAGGGAAAGCTCGCCACCCCTCACCTGAGGATCTCATCCAGGTTGCCTCTGAGGATGGAGACATCGTCCAAATTGAGCTCCTGGAGGTGGGGCAGGTTGAGGAATTGAGAGGTGACCAGGCCAACACACTGCTCCTCCTGCTCCAAGGTGGTGTGAGAAGACGTGAAGACGTGGGAGAGCAGGAACCGGCGCAGATTGCCCATCTGGCCCAGGTAAGGAGCGAACTTCCTCAGAGTGGACAGCTTCCAGGTACAGTTTACCTCCAAATCCTGGACAGAGTCCAGCTGCACCATATCCAGGATGTTAGTGTTTTGCTTCGACATCGCAAAAACCTTCAGCTTCTTAGAGCAAAGGTGCAGCAAACCTCTCCGCTCGCTGACTTTCTTAATCAGGTAGCTGAGGGACTCATCAAGGACACCTTTCTTGAGGCAAAGGTCTATTAACACCTCCACGGGGGCCAAGGGTGGATTTGGCCTGGCCGTTAAGCTGTGCACTTTCCTCCTATTCCTCATGGGCTGCAGGGCCTCAGGCTCCAGCAGTGAGCACACATGGGCTCTGGTTCCTGCCCACACCATCCAGAACTCCAAATGAACTCTCTTCTGTAAATTAAGCACCTGCAGTTTACATCTCCTGTGGAGAAAATAGGAGATATGCTGGGATGCATTAAGATAACAATGAGTAAGACTATGAGCTAGGCATCTGGGCAGCTGGGCCAGACACCGCACTGGACTTTGACTCCATGCCCCAGGAATCAACTGCTCCTGGTGCTACTGGGATCCTTCATGGTCCCCATTCCTGGTACCTTTAGGCGCCACCAGGAAGGAGTGGGCTCGTGTCCCTTCGGTCACCCTCGCTAATTTCATCAGCCGTATATATCCGAAGCCTGTTCCTAGAATGACCCTAGCAGTGGCTCCAAGGCCTGCCTCAGCTCTCCCTTTGGCACTGCCCACTCCCAGATCCCAGTTGTAACTGCTCAGATCCCCAGGGTGCGACCCGGCTACTGAATCCCCCATACCTGGGTCGAGGGTCCTGGGCAAGCATGGCATCGAGTCCCTCGAGCACAGCCTGCAAGATATCCTGGTAAGACTGCCGATGGTTCATCAGGGCCCCCAGAGGGAGGCAGGGGAAGGGCCAAGCCTGCACCATGGCCTTCAGGACTCTGCTGTGCTTCCCAGTGAAGGCTGTGATGAAAAGAGGTGGGAAGAGCTCCATAGGAAGCCACTCCAGAGCAGTGATGGCCGAGGCTTCATCCCGCAGCAGGCTCTGACATGCCAGTTCCAGGAGTCTGCGTGGAGCTGGGAGGCTCATCCCCATGAAGCTGCTATGAAAGAGATCCTGGGAGACAGCCGGGAGCAAGGCATCTTGTCAGGCTGAGCATGAGCAACCCCGGTCCTTCTCCCTTCAGAGGGACCAGCTGAGGGCCAAAGGCACTGCTCTGGCAACAACTGGAGCACCCCCAATTTACCCCAACTCCGTTTTCTGCTTAGGGTTGCAAAGCCACTCAGCCCTGCCTCTACTCTGCCACTGGAAGGACAAGAACCAGGCACCAAGATGGGGTGAGATGACCACTGGACCCCTCCCGCATCTGCCCACTGGCTAGCTGCAAATCTGCTGTGCAGTGAGGACTGGGAAACCAGAGAGATGATCCCACCCTTTCCAGGGAAAACATTTCTGAGGATCACTGAAGGACTGAAAACACCTGGAGTAGGGAGCAGCCCGTGGCCCAGGACTGCCTCTTGCTAAGTTTCAGGAAATAAAATAGATGGGGAAGATTAAGGAACACCCACACAATGGGTACCATTGAGGCCTTTGACACATTTTAAATGAGGCATATAAAAGCAGCACAAACGTTTTCTGAAGCATGGGGGAGCTGGAGGTGAGAAAAATAACCGTTAATTCCAACATGTACACTTTACTGTGTGTCCCTTCTATGAATATTAGAATGACCATTTTATCTATGACAACAGAGGGCTCACATGTCACAACTAAGGCTCCTCTCAATAAGAGACTGCAAAGCCTGGTCAGTGTTGCTCACTGCGTTGAGCATCCTCTCGTGCCCCCACAGATGTCACTTGAGGGCTACATTCCTAGCCCCCGTAGGGTGTGGGCAGGAGCCAGCTGAGGGATGTTTCTCACATCAATGTTTCTCTCTCTCTCTCTCCGCCCACTCCCTTCCTCTCTGTCTAAACATCAATTGGCTGTTATGAAAGACTTTCATTAATACCTGTTTTCACACACACAGCCCGGCCTCTACAAAACTACAAAAAGGATTTTGCCACTTTGGCCTACAATAGGCTCCTTAGCAATACTCGACTTTCAGACACAGGGAAAACTTGCCCTGTGAACCTCTATGAATGGCAAACATCAAAACAGAAATCAAAACATTTTGGATTAAGGCACACCTGCATCCAGAGGCAAAGGCAAAGTCTTCTCATTTGTAAGGAAAAAAGGACAAATCTCTGGGTTCTTGGCTTGCAGGTCCTTGAGGACCACCTTAGGCTCCTGACTCACCAGAGCGGCGTGGTGCAGGGAGCCCTGTGCTCAGACCTGGACATTGACTCTCACGCTCTAGCTTCTGTTCCCTCCTCGGCCTCCTCAGAAGCCATTATACCCCGTCTGACCACACCTTCCTTTTGAGGTCCTAGCTGAAATGGCTACTTCCACCTGAGAGCAAAACCTTAGTCCTAGATCTCCAGGCATTTAACCATGATAGGGTTTTGCACTCTCCACACCTCCAACTGAACCCTAGGTCCATTCATGAAAGGAAAAGAAAAGGAAACCAGCCTGGAAGTAAACTTAATGGGGGTGTTGGGGCCACATCAAAATTCCCTAGTGTTCCCATTAACACCCCTTTAGAGAGACAGTGGTATCATCTCCAGAGAAAAAGAATTTCAATGCAACAGTATTGAGTACCAAACAGTCTCTGAGACTTGAGGTTACTTACAATTGCAAACCCCTTGCCCATTCAAAGAGGAACGGAAGGATAGTTGGTCTTCCATATTTTGAGGAGCAAGCCTTCCCCAGAGCAGGTCAGGCCAAAATCACATCTAGGGATTGATCAGGAGAAGGGAGGGGGTGCTCGTTTGGTATGGGACCTAGGGAATTACCCAGAACAAGGTGAACATTGGGGAAACTCAAAGACACTGACTGCATCAACTTAAGAACTTAAAAGGCTAGCAGTGAAGAAGGAAACTGGGTGGATCCCTTAAACCCAAGCTGTGGGGGAGTATAGGCAGGGGATTCTGTAACCCTCCCTCTGTGGAGGTAAAGGGCATTTCCTCTCAGAAAAACCAGATCAGCTCAGCAACCTGGCTTGAGAAAATTAAATGTGAAAACGTGGGTTGTGGAGAGGCCAGAGGAGGGGTGTGGCAGCTGAATCTGGGATGTGGCATACACTTTTGAAAGCCACTGAGGGCTGAGAGTCGTGGGCTCTTGGGAATCTCGGAGGCACAGAGAAAAATAAATGTGGGCAAAAAGACCTGTGTATCCTTACCAAGGAGCTGCTACAGAGGGCATTCTCTTTAGCTCAGGCATCCTCTTCCACATCCCAACCTTACACAGGCAGCAGCTTAGTCCCAGCCAAGTTCCAGGGGCCGGGGCCCTAAACAAGACTGCCAAAGTCTGTAGAAATAACTAATGTTTGCTCAACCCCAGGGAAAAAATCCATGCAAATTTGGCTTCAAAAAGCTCCTTTTGGGCCCAGGCCTAAAACTCTTACTCAGATTGTGAGGGAAGATGTCCTCTCTCAGGACAAAGCACAGTGCACAGATACACCTTCCCCTTCAGAAGATTTGAAGCTGTACTTGGCATGTAAGGATCTGCCATAGTTTGGGATATCCCCATGCTGTACTGAGTCACACATTGGATCTTATGAAATCGAGGGAGACACAGACAGAGAGAGAGCTACAGAGCGCAGGGAGGGGGAGAGGGGGGGCAAAGAGAGAGAGAGAGACAGAGGCAGAGAGGAGCAAATTTTCTGTAGGCTCTTCTGTACGCCCTGCATTGTGATGCCCAAACAACTTTCATATTCCAGGCAGAGGGACCACGTAACAGATTACCACAGTGGTGTTGACCTGAAAATTGCAGACTGGCTGATGAGGTTTCTGGAAGAGGTTCAAACTGTAATGTGGTCAGCAGTTGAGTCTAGACTTGGTATCATGGGCTTAAAGCCTGAGTGGTGCCACCTGGGGGGTGAGATGTTCTCTTTAACACAAACATTACATGCACTGGCAGAAACTGAAAAATTGTAGGAGCCCAAGCTCAGGAAACTTCTATGAGATCCCAGTGTCCTGGAGATACAAGGAGGCAGGAGGGACCACTTAGAATGACCTAGAAACAAAGTCTGAGTGAACATGCCTTCTTCACGAGCAAGAAATACTCCTCTATCCAGCCCCGCCCCCCCATATGGAGCCTGCTTTCCCAGGGCATGTGCTGTGGCACTGGGGGCAGGAGAACTTCCTGCCCAGCATTGGACAGGCTGTGCCGACTCCCAGCACCCACACATGAATTTGGGGGATGTTTTCACCACATCATGGTCAACTGCCACCTGCTCTCATCATGGCCCTCACTTATGTACAGGACACAGTAGCCTCTGAGCCCATGAGTAGGGCCGTCCTGTGCAACCGCCTTCTCCAGTCACAAAATCCCTACTGTGATCCCAGGTCATCTGCCCTTGTGACCGCTTTTTAAGGAAGGGGGTGCTTAGAATGTGCTCCAAGTCTGGGACCCTCTTTATGCATCCCTGGAATGTCATTCAGCCCATCAGGAACCTGATGCTGGGGACACCCACTGATAACAGAAATCAGGAGTTCTCCCCAATTTTTATGAGCTGTTTTGGAGAACGTGACAAGCTACAGTGTACAGAAAGAAAATCAACATCCCAGCTGCCTTTCTGGATCCAAAGAGGCACCAGAGAGGCAGGCAGATGCCCTTCCAGGGTTCCAGAGCAAGCCCTGCCTCTGTGGGCTTTCAGAGACCCTGGGGACCAGTCCCCATGCATTGGCTTTCCCATTGTCCACTCTCTTAACCCAGCCTTTGAGCAGACACCCTTCCAGCTGGCTTCTTTCCCTCTGCAGTCAGACCTCTTCCTACCCTGACTCATTTTGTCCTCTGTGCCTTTTTCAAACTCACAAGTCTCTGCTGGCATGACCTGACTTGCCTGTCCCCAACAAGACCTGGTTTCAATTCAGACCCAATGACATCTAGACCTAAACAAGGGATTGCCTCTCTTTCTTTATCCCCCATGAGAACATGCCTCACATCCAGGACATGCCTGGGTCTAGCCCTTGAATGCCAAGGACGCTGTTGGAGGGCTGGCAGGAGGCACTGGCACAGAGTGGACATGTTCTCAGGGATGTCCATGGGTCGGCTGATCCTGGCCCACCAAAGACAGACTCCTCTCCTCTCTCTCTTTAATCCTTGATTTACTCAAGAACATTTACTGAGTGCCTAAGGTGCAATCACTGCTATTCCGGGTGATCTGCAGGGACACCTCCTGGGAATGTCATGGTCTTCCTCAGAGTATCTCTGAGGCATGAACCCTCACCTGACAGCATAGACAAACGAAAAAACAAAACAACTGGGCTGGAAAATGAGTAAATCACAGGGTGGTCTTGCTCTGCACTGTAGAGCACGCCTCACAGAATGGTACCTCCAGCTAATACCCTGCCCAGCAATCCTAATAACCATAGGAAAAGTTGTTATTTTTCAACGGCCATTACAAATTTTTATCACAACATTAAAAACTGTTAGAAACATACAATAGATGCAAATAAATAAAGTAGTAAAATCACTATTTAGCACCCTGTGATTTTAAATGTTTGAGAATTAGAAAACTGACATGCACCTTTGCAAACTATTTCAAGAGTAGTTTAAAAATGGCTTGCGGGTCTTCTGCTCATACAACTTTCCACACAGAGTGAGAGTCTTTTCCATGCCTTGGTCAACTGTCACATTGCTTTCTAGGTTTGGATAAGCTTCCAAGGTCCCATCCTTCCTGCTGCCTACGTGGGCACCTGTCTCTGGGAGATTTCCTTTAGTGTGAAGCTCTTTGGACTCATGGCTTGCCCTGGGACCTCTCCATCCTTTTTTTAGTCATAACCATGTTGCTCATTTACACTCCTCTGGGAGCTGGCCATTGCGAATCTGAAGCTGGGTCAGAGTCATGATGATGAGTAAAAGTAATTCCTCATGTTTGGCAGAATTTAAGAAATTACGGAAGCACTTCACTTTCCAAGTCTCATTACTTCTCTCTCCAGACAAGAGACCTTGGCCAGGGCCATCAACTGACTACCTTCTCCATGTGCAGTAACTGAGGCCTGAATTGGTTGCCTGCACTCGTATCTCTGAGTGAGTCATGGGACGGTGACCCAAGAACAAGGTCCTGGTTCCTGATGTAAGGCTCCCATGGCCATCACCTGGGCCAGCCTGATGGGAGTGTGCCTAGAGAAGTCACCGGAGAATGGGAACATGCCACTCTATGTGTGGCAGCAGTGGTCACCATCAGGGTCATGTGCAGACAGCAGGAGTGCCCATTTAGGTGACAATCACCCGCCACAATCCAGGTGCTCGGCAGGTCCGTGCTCAGCCATGGTGTAGGGACCCGGTCAGGTCTTCAGGAGGATGGGGGAGGTGATGGTGTGATATTCCCAGGGAGAACTAGGAATGATCTGCAAGTATGTAAATTGACTGATGAGGTGTCACGCACAAGATCTGGGTAGCAGTTATGCATGGAGGCCCCTCCCACAGCTGAGGTAGAGGAAAAGGAAGGGGTGGGGAACCCAGCTCAGCGCTGGGGCCACAGGAGGCATAGCTCCAGGGTGTCTCCCTCTTGGCCTGAGCTCCACTATGCCCCGCCGCCTCATCCTCTGCACAGGTGGATTATACTAAGGAGGGCACCTTCTGGCAGCCCAGGGCTGACAATTCTCTCTGCCTCAAATTACCCTGCAGTTATGGCCTTGACCTCTCCTCTCAGGATCCTGGGACCAGTATGTCCTGAAATAGCCACTCTCAATGTGGCTGAGACACTAGTAACACAAGAGGTTACCACCAGGTGACCTTAGTACCAGCAGCATCTGTGTGAGGCCTGATACTCGCAATGCATGAGGGCGAGGCCTCTCCATCCCCAATCTCTAGCTCCCAGGTGTCCCTGACCTCCTTGGGCTGTAGCCAGGGGACAGGTTGGGCACTACTGTTACTTTGTTTCAAGAACCATCCCTTACCCTAAGTGGTGCAAGCTCAGGGGAAGAGTCCAAAACTTCCCTGACACCAAACACCAGTTAAGTCAGTCTGTGGGCTCTCATGCCAGCCCTGCTCCAAGCAGAGTTGCCTGACCATGGGGTCCCTAACACACTACAGCTTCTTGTCTCGCGTTCACTCTCTTTTACACCATGAAAAGGCAGGAGAACAAATGATTTTCGGGGGACATGACCAGAGATTACAATGGCTGCTCCTGTTTCTGGTCCCCCAGGAGGGGCTGAGGATGCAGATCCCAACTATTTCCCTGATGATGAGAATGGAAGAGGCACAGGGCTTCTCTAGACACCTAATGCAGCTCCAGTAACCAGCTCACCTGAAGATTTATTCCATCCATGCTGGTTCAGCTCAGAACGGCCTCACGCCCTCCAGTGCTTGGTTACCCTGGTGGACCATGTTCTCAGTCACCTGTGTCAACCTAGGTCAGAGAAAGAACCAAATGGTCCCCAAACAAGGAAATAGCAGTTAATGCACATACATAGGAAGCCATGGGCTCCTGTGAAAATCTTTGAGAACACCGTGGAGGAATCTGAAAACTGGAGATGTGCCCTGGCTGGTTGGGCACACTAGTATCCAACCAAGGGCTGAACGACCCAGCAGAAGATAGTCGGACTTCCTCCTTTCCATCTGCAGACCTCTGGTCACTGCACTGCACCAATCCAGCACACAAGTCCCTGAGCCTGCTGTAAGGCACAACATACTGGCATCCAGTCCCCACAGCGGCGTCGCTCCAGCACAAGGACCCCCTGAGCCGAGTGCCCCAGTAGATGATACTTGGGAACTTGGCATTGGGCATCCAATTCCAACTATGGTAGCTCATCCACCAAAGCAGAAAATGTGACTTCTACCTACACGGGCCAGAGGCACAGCACAATCACTCTGATCCAGTGTGTGGGCCACAGAAGCACACACCCCTTGCAGACAGCTCCTGGGCCCTTCTGTGTGTGATCACTGGGCATGTGCCTTTCCAACCAAGGGTGTGTGGCTCCCTCAGTAGTATCCACGGCACTGCCCCACATCCGTGCCGGGTTTCCAACCTCAGGACAGTCTGCTGCTGGATCCTAAACTCCTTCGTGATTCAGAGAGGGAAATCACTTTGGCCAGAATCCCACTGCCTCAACCACAAACTACGAGATACCCGCCTCCGCACACTCATGGGCACTGGGCCCACAAGGTGAGTTTCAGAGTCATGCTAATCCAGCAACCGTCACACCACACCAGCTAAAGTCACAGTTCCTGAGCCGCAGGCCCCATGACTCCTTAATCCCAGGCAATGGTCTTTGGGAACAAACAGTGAGCACATACCAAGTAGACTTCAGACAACCTTTTCCACAAGAGCCGGAGCAATAATCACATCCAAAACACCTTGCAAAACAATGCTGGGGGTTAGTCACATTGCTAACCCATGATAACACTTCATCCACAAATAAGACACTAACAATCCAGATCCAACTACCTCAAGAGAATCCAAATAGCTCAAGAAGGGAGCTCCACTAGATTACCTATCCCAGAAGACCTGAGAGATCACACCAGTAGAAACACACCGAAAAGAACCTGGGTAGCAAAGCAGTTGAACCTAGCACACAGATACAATGCAAATATTACAACAATACATAGGGAGACAAAAAAGCAATCCCCAAAGGAATGAATAAAGTGCAATCAACAGAAAAGGAGTTAAATGAAATGGAGGCAACTAACATGTCAGATTAAGAAAGTTTAAAATGCAAGAAGAGAGCCTATGGGAGCTTTGGGATAACACCCAACAAAACAACATCCACATCATAGGGATACCAGAAGGAGAAGAAGTGATGCAAGGAATAGAAAACATGTTGGAAGGGATAATAACAGAAAACTTCCCTGATATTAGCCAGAAAAAAACTATGCAAGTACAAGAACCACATAGAGTCCCAAACAAGATGAACCCAAAAAGACCAACACCAAGCCCCATTATAATTAAACATCAATACCAAAGTAAGAATCATAAAGGCTGTCAGAGAGAGACAGAGAAAGTTACCTACAAGGGATCTCCCATTAGAATATCAACTGATTTCTCAACAGAAACACACCAGGCCAGAATGGGATGGAATAAAATATACAAAGTGATGTGAAACAAGGGACTGAATACATACCCAGCAAGTCTACCATTCAAAATTGAAGATGGAATCTGGAGACTCACTGACAAAAAAGGGCTAAGAGAGTTTATTGACACCAAGCAAGCAATGCAAGAAATGCGAAAAGGACTGCTGTACAAAGAAGAAACAGAAAGGCAAGATGAAACAAAAATAAAAGAATAAAAATAATGACAAACAAGTACATATCAATAACAACATTAAATGTAAATGGATTAAATGCACTAATCAAAAGACACAAGGTAGGTGAATGGATAAGAAAACACGACCCATATATTTGCAGTATGTAAGAGACCCACCTCGGTGCAAAGGATTCACACAGACTGATAGTGAAGGGATAGAAAATAAAAGTGTTTCAGGTACATGGAAATGAGACAAAAGCTGGGATGGCAATACTTATATCTGACAAAACAGAACTCAAAGTGAAGGCCATAACAAGAGATAAGGAAGGCCACTGCATAATACTAAAGGGGGCAATTCAACAAAAAGATATAACTCTGGTAAACATATATGCACCCAATACAGGAGCACCCAAATACATAAAATACACACTTCTGGAAGGTATTAAGGTACAGATAGCAAGATAGTCATAGTCAGGGACTTTAATCCCCCATTGACACTACTGGATAAATTCTCTAAACAAAAAACCTCCAAAGAAACAGCAACCGTAATTGACTCTCAGTTCAAATGGACTTGACATCTTCAGAACATTTCATCCCAAAGCTACTGGATATACATTCTTCTCCAGTGCACAGGGGGCATTTTCAAAAACAGACTACAAATTAGGACACGGGCAACGTCTCTTCAAATTCAAGAGCATAGAAATCATAATAAGCATCTTCTCAGGTCACAATGGCATAAATCTGGAAATCCACAGCAATAAAAACAATGAAAAAATCGAACACTTGGAGGCTAAATAGCATGCTATTAAACAATGGTTGGGTTACCAAAGAGATCAAAGAAGAAACGAAAAGCATCCTGGAAACAAATGACAATGAAAACACACAATCCAAAATCTATGGGACACAATGAAAGCAGTCCAGAGAGGGAAGTTCATAGCTCTAAAGGCCTACCTCCAAAAACGAGAAAAAAATGGTTGCCACTTAATCAATTAGAAAGAGAGCAAGAAGAAATACCCAAAGTCCTCAGAAAGAAGTAGATAATAAAGATCAGAGCAGAAAGGAACAACAAAGAGACCAAAAAAATACAAAATATCAATGAAACCAAGAGCTGGTCCTTTGAAAGGATACACAACAATCATGAACCGCTAGCCAGGCTCAACAAGAAACAAAGAGAGATGACCCAAATAAACAAAATTATAAATGAAAGAGGTGAAGTACCAAATGACCCCACAGATATACAAAAGATTGTAAAAAATTACAACAAACAACTCTACTCTAGCAAAATGGACAACCTGTGTAGCTGGACATTTGTAAACAAGGATCTGAAGTCCTGCCAAGAAGAAGTGAATGTTCTATTAGGAGCACAGCGGGAATTGCAAGCGAGCCACGCTGGGTCAACATTGCACACAATCTTGAGTTCCAAGAACATTTACCTCCCTGAGAAAGGCTCAGATTAAACAGTTGTAGGTGTAGAACAGAAAGGAGGGCACACCTACAAGTTGTCCTTAATATGCTATTGTAATAATATAGAACAAATATAGATTTGTAATAATATAGAACAAATATAATAATATAGATTTAATTGATTAACTGCGGATGCACTGACCTTGTACCAAAGGCCAATAAAAATAGGGGTGAGAATGAAAAGTTTCCTCCATGACTGAGCGAGCTGTAGCCCTCTGTCCGGCATCAATCAT
This sequence comes from Myotis daubentonii, assembly GCF_963259705.1. NCBI lineage: Eukaryota > Metazoa > Chordata > Mammalia > Chiroptera > Vespertilionidae > Myotis > Myotis daubentonii. The sequence goes on along the minus strand of NC_081862.1, from coordinate 6,490,062 downwards.
CCTGTGTGCTCGTCTTACCTCTGCGTCTTTGGTTCATTAAACATCCCTCAATACTTGGCGCCCAAACAGGGACCTTAAGGTGAGTACGGGGAATGCACAAGACAGAAAGGGAAGATGTCCACAATGGTTTATGCAAAACGTTTGGCAAGCCAGGCAGCTCAATGGGGAACTCCCCAACGGCAGAGTTTCAATATATGACTCTGCTGCATTCAGTGCTTTAAAGCACTGGGGTTAGTCTGTCTCAAGACACTTTTAGGAAATTAGCTAGAGAAATAAAAAGGCATTGTTATTGGTTTGAGCCGACAGGCAGAAATAGGTAAATCTAAAGGTTTGGAAACAGATTGTTTATGCGCTACGTCACGCCCATCAGAATGGAGATCCTATAGGAAAGGAAGTTTGGTCCTTGTGTACTTTGATTACTATGGCTCTTAAATCTTTGCAGTCAAAATCAGATTATAAGGCCACTCCAGTTAAAGTTACTAGCTCTCCTTCTCACTCTGCTTGTGAAAATGATAAAGACATGCCTAATAGACCATTATCTTCTTTGCCTCATGAAAATAATACGGACCAAAAAAGGAAAGATTTTGAACGGAAGTTGAAGGGATATGAAGATATAGACGAGACTGATAAAGAGGGCATCCAGGATTTGTCAGAAAGTGAAACTAGTAGCACTGATTCTAGTTCTAGTGAACAGGAGAGATAAAAAAAGAAAAGCAATACGAGGGATGACGAACAAGAGTTATTAAAAGATTTGCTGATTCATATAAGGGCTTTAATATGTGCTATCCCACTGCCTCATGTTAAACCCACTAATAAGTTACAGGAATTAATCAAAAATGCTTTTCCAGTTCAACAGCCACTGTCGGAGGAGCCCGGAGTAACTCCCACAGCTCCTCCTCCAGACTCACCACATTATTTCATGGGGCACAGAGGCAGTTCCAGCTGCCCTTGCCTACTGAAATAAACAAAATATTATTCGATTTAGAACCTGGAGATGAGATTGTTCCTCCCACATGGAGAAGAGATGATGATTTCCTTGCATTTCTGATACAGTGGCAGCAAATGCCACAGGACCTGCAACAATATCCCCAATATACAAATGGTTATGTTAATGTGGCTCATTGTCCTCATGAATTTAAATTGCTCAAAATTTTAAAAGAATCAATTAACTCTTATGGCATGCATTCTCCCTTTGTGATGGGATTACTTACTAGTTATGTATGCCTCAGAATTTTTGCTAATTCCCCTAGATTGGGAAGCTTTGGCCAAAACTCTACTGGATCCAGGAATATATTTACAATTTAAAACATAGTGGAGAGGGGAAGCAGACATTATGGCTAGAGAAAATGCAGCAAAACAGCCTCCAGGACCAACCTTTCAGGAATTAACTGGGTCTGGACAGGATGGGCGATTGCAAGCACAGGCATCTTTTTCAGATTTGCATATCACTCAGATAAAGTTATGTTGTTTAAGAGCTTGGCAGAGAGTGAATACACCTGGAAAGGCACCTCCCGCTTTTACTAAAATTACTCAACAAGCAGGGGAGCCTTACACTGACTTTCTGTGAAGATTAACAACAGCTGTTAAAAAGGCTATCTCTCAGGAAGAGGCACGAAGATTGTTTCTTCACTATTCCTTTACAACCTCAAGACTATCAGAAATTTGCATTTACTGCCCCAGCTTTCAATCAGGCTCACCCCACTCAACGGTATCAATAGAATGTCTTACCACAAGAAATGTTCAACAGCCCCACTGTATGTAAGGCATATGTGCATCAACCTTTAAAAATAGTCAAAAAGGTTTTCCTAATACTCTAATTTATCATTACATAAATGATATTTTAATAGCTTCTGAAATTCAATCACAATTACAGGAGATCTACCAATACCTCCTTGAAAATTTCTAAGACTATAGATTAGAAGTAGCCCCAGAAAAGGAACAATGGCAGGAGTCATGGAAATATCTGGGTCAAAAATTAACAGATGTCTCCATTATTCCACAGAAGGTTCAAATTAGAAGAGACAGTTTAAAGACTCTGAACGATTTTCAAAAGTTATTAGGAGACATTAATTAGTTGAGACCCAGCCTTGGTATATCTACTTATCAATTGACTAATTTATTTCAAATACTAAAGGGGCCATCTGAATTAAATAGCCCACGTGTTTTAATGTTTTAATCCCTGATGCAGAAAAATAATTAACTTGGATAGAACAGCATATTCCACAAACACAATTAAATAGAATTTTTCCACAGACAATTTTAAATTAGTGATTTTCCACACTGAGCATTCTCCTACAGGGTTACTTGTTCAAGATAGTAATGTTATTGAATAGATTTTCTTGCCTCATAAATCACAGAAAAAATACAGACTTATATTCAAACAATATGCCAAATTATTTACAAGGGAAGATTAAGATTAAGACCATTATGTGGTTTAGATCCAGAAGAAATTATAGTACCTTTTACTGTCAAAAAAATTCAAAAATTGTTTCAAATATGCAACAGTTAGCAAACTGCACGTGCTCATTTTTTAGAGAAAATACATAATCATTATCCTACAAATAAAAGGTTACAATTTCTTAGGAAATCTCAATGAATATGGCCTCATCATATTATAGCTAAGGAACGAATTCAAGGCCCTATTGTTTATACCAATGCTAACAAGTTAGGAATAGCTCGGGTTTTCATTTTCAACAGCTAACAAAGGTAATTCACTCTCCATACACTTCAGTACAATGCGCAGAACTATTTTCCATTGCTTTATTACTACAACATTTTCCTCAGGCTGTAAATATTGTCACTGATTCTCAATATGCAGTAATTACTCACTTACTAAAAGCTTTTGCAGTAATGGGAATACCTCAAAATATTAAGACTGATAATGGTTTTGCATATCTATCTACCAAATGTCAAACATTTTTTTCAATTTCATCATATCACTCACATCACTGGCATCCCTTGTAACAATACAGGACCAGCTATTATTGAAAGACAAATTCACACCTTAAAGGAAATGCTCAAAGAACAAAAAGGGGGAGAATCCCCTAAATAAAGACTATTAACTGCTCTATTTACTTTAATTTTTTAAAATCAAGATGAGACTGACAGGACTGCTGCTCAGCGACATTGGGAAAAGGAGGATTCACAAGAATTCAATCAACCTGTGTTTTATCATAATGAGTCCTCTCAGTCGTGGGATCCTGCATGGATCCTACGATGGGGGCAAGGTTATGCTTATATTTCCACAGGTAAAGAAAACTTCTGGGTTCCTCAGAGGCGTCTTCAGTGGAGACATGGGAACCAAAAGGAAGTTCTACTTAAGTGATCTGACCAAGGATTTCTCAGAGATGAGGTTGACGGGGCCTCCTACACGCAAAGCTCTAAGGTCAATGCAACATTCATCTGTACCAACCTGGGGTCAGGTGAAGAAGCTTACCCAAGAGGGAGAACAACTGGTTTGGTGTCATGGTAATGAAGTGACGCCATCAACTTTGTTCCTTGCTATGCTTGCACTAATAACCACTCAGGTAAATGCTGATAATCACACATACTGGGCTTACATTCCTAATCCCCCACTGAATAGAGGTGTTTCTTGGTTGGATTCAAAGGTTCGAGTTTATGTTAATGACTCAAATTGCTTACCCGGACCTTATGATGATCGAGGTCCATTAAAACCAGAAGAGGACCGTAGAGTCATAGAAAATCATACCACTGAAACGCAGGGAGTGCCAACATGCTTAGGTCAAGGAGACCATTGTTCAACAATACAGGCACAAGCCCTGCTGAAAATTTTGAAAACACTACTACTGAAACAAAAAAAAACAGGCATTTGATTCTTCTGAATGCCCATGGGTTTAAAAAGGTTAGTTGGAATAAGAAGAGTACTCCTCCATTACTTCCCCCATGTCATGTTCCTACGTTTATGATCTTGTCCGATTGGGTCCATTGGGACTCCTGTTGAGGAGAGACAGTTCAGTTTTTATCTAATACTTCCTATGGAAGCGTCATTGATTGGAGCCCTTCAGGTTCTGCCCGTTCGAAAGCCAATTGAGCTGATCTACGATAGCATAGAGGAGAGAACAAGTCCATATCTATGCAAGAAAATGAGAGCATTGTATAGCTTGATGGAGAATTGCCCCCCCCCCGACCCCCCAAACACCTCATCAAGAAGGACATCCTGTTCAATCTGACTTATGGAAATTGGGGTCTGCCTTACACTCTCTGAAAGCATAGATTTGCATAAAATAAGCAAATCTATAAAAATAACTCTGGGAATTACACCTTACAATGTAATGCTAATAAAACCGCCTTTGTACAAGCCCCTGTTTGATTACCATTTTTATTAATGATAGAAGATCAAATTGTAAGTCTGCAAAGACAAATGCATATGAAATATAACTAGAATTATTCATCAATTTGCATGACTCCTGTACCTTAGAATGAAAGTTTGTTTCCATGGAAAAAGGTTACAAAAGATTCGTTCAATCATAAAAATCTAACAAAAGAAAGTCTACATTTACAATTTCATATACAAAAAATATTTCAAAAGAAATCGCATAAATTAACTGGGCAAAATGTGTTAAAATATGGTTAAGGGGTTGCAACAATTAAATCCTATACCCCATTTACAAGCCACTTAAGAGCTTCTGCTGGAATACTGTTAATAATACTCCATCTCTGTATCATTTTATATTTAGTCTTCCAAGGACTCAGGAAAACCAAGCAACTAATTAAGAGAAAAACAGCTGTGTTATCTCTGATGCTCCATCTAATGAAGCAAGAAAAAAAGGGGGATTCGTAGCTGGACATTTGTAAACGAGGATCTGAAATCCTGCCAAGAAGAAGTGAATGTTCTATCAGGAGCACAGCGTGACTTGCAAGTGATTCGCACTGGGTCAACATTGCACAAAATCTTGAGTTCCAGGAACATTTGCCTCCGTGAGAAAGGCTAGGATTAAATAGTCATGGGTGTAGAACAGAAAGGGAGGGCAAAGCGGCAAGTTGTCCTCAGTAAGCTCTTGTAATAATATAGAACAAAACAAGATTTAATTGATTAACTGCTGATGCACTGACCTTGTACCAAACCCCAATAAAAACAATGGTGAGAGGGCATAGTTTGCTACATGCATGAGCGAGGTGTAGGCCTCTGTCTGGCATCAATCATCCTGTGTGCTTGTCTCTCCTCTGGGTCTTTGGTTCATTAAACATCCCACATCAATCTGGACAAAATAGTCATATTCCTAGAAAAATACAAGCTTCCAATACAAAATCAGGAAAAAGCAAACAATGTGAATAAGCCGAAAACTAGTGATAAAATTGAAACAGTAACCAAAAAGCTTCCAGAAAACAAAAGCCCTGGACCAGATGGCTTCACAGGGGAGTTTTACCAAACATTCAAAGAAGAAATAAAACCAATTCTTCTCACACTCTTTGAAAAATTCAAGAGGAAGGCACGCTTCCAAGGTCTTTTTATGAAGCCAGCATTACCATAATCTGAAAACCAGAAAAAGACACCACAAAGAAAGAGACTTACAAGCCAATATTCCAGTTGAACAGTGATGTTGCAATCCTCAACTAAATTCTAGCAAACTGGATCCAGCATTACATTAGAAAGATCATACACCATGACCAAGTGGGATTTATCCCAGGGATGAAAGGCTGGTACAATATCCGCAAATCAATAAGCATGATACAGCACATAAACAAACTGAGAGAGAAAAACCACACAATCATATCAATTGGTGCAGAAAAGTCATTTGACCAAGTGCAACAGCCTTTCCTGATAACACTCAGCAAAGTGGAAATAGAAGGATCATCCCTCCTCATATAAAAGCCTTATATGAAAAACCTACAGTCAACATCATACTTAATGGGCAAAAACTAAAGCCATTTCCCTCAAGAACAGGAACAAGACAAGGATGCTTGATTTCACCACTTCTGTTCAAAATGGTACTGGAACTGCTAGCCACAGTGATCACACAAGTAAAAGAAATAAATGCCTCCCAGATTGGAAAGTAAGAAGTAAATTGTCATGATTTGCAGATGGTATGATACTGTACATAGAAAACCCCAGACTCCTTCAAAAAATTAGTAAACTTAGTAAGTGAATTCAGCAATGTAGCAGACTACAAAATTAATGCCAAGAAATCTATGGCATTTTATACACCAATAGTGAACTTACAGAAAGAGAGTTTGAAAAAAAATCTCATTTATCATCACACCAAAAAAATTAAGATACCTAGGAATAACCTAACTACGACGGTGAAAGTCCTCTACTCAGAAAACTGCAAGACTTTGAAAAAGAAATAGAGGAAGACAAAACTGATGAAAGAACATGCCATGTTAATGGCTTGGTAGTATCAACATCATGAAAAAGGCTATACTACACAAAGGGAACTATAGATTCAATACACTCCGCATTAAAATACCAACAGCATATTTCACATACCTAGAATGAACTCTCCAAAAATCCATCTGTAATAAAAAAAAGACCCTGAGCTCAAACAGGTTTGGCTCAGTGGATAGAGCATTTGCCTCCAGACTGAAAGGTGCCAGGTTTGATTCTGATCAAGGGCATGCACCTTGGTTGGGGGCACATCCCCAGTAGGGGGTGTGCAGGAGGTAGCTGATCCATGTTTCTGTCTCATCGATGTTTCTAACTCTCTATCCCTCCCCTTTACTCTCTGTATAAAATCAATGAAATAAATTTAAAAAACTAACAAACCCCAAATAGCTGCAGCGATCCTGAGAAAGAAGGCAAAGTAGGAGGTATCTCAGTACCAGATATCAAGCTGTTTTACAAAGCCGCTGTTCTCAAAACTGCCTGACATTGACTCAAGAATAGACATATAGGCCAATGGAATTGAACAGAGAACCCCGAAACCAATCCAAACCACTAAGCTCAATTAATATTGACAAAGGAGGCAAAAACATACAATGGAGACAAAACAGTCTCTTCAATAAATGGTGCTGGGAAATTCGGTCAGATACATGTAGAAAATGAAACTAGGCCACCAGCTTACACCATACACAAAAAATAAACTCAAAATGGATAAAGGACTTAAACATAAGACGGAAAACTAAAGATATTAGGGGAAGCCACAGGCAGCAAGTGTCAGATATATGCTGAAGCAATGTCTTCACCGACCCAGTTCCTGGGGCAATGGAAAATAAAGTTAAAATAAACAAATGGGATGACATCAAAATAAAAAGCTTCTTCATAGGAAAAAAAAAAAAGAAACCATCAACATACAACAACAAAGCCCACTGCAGGGGAGAACATATTTGCCAATGTTCTCTGTGATAAGGGTTTCATATCCAACATTTACAGGGAACTCATACAACTTAACAAAAGGAAGATAAACAAACCAATCACAAAAATAGGCAATGGACCTAAACAGATACTTTTCCAGAGAGGACAAAGGAAGGCCAACAGACACATGAAAACATGCTCAGAGTCACTAATCTAACTCAAATTAGTGATGCAATTTGCCAGAGAACCAAATCAAATGGACAATGAGGTACCAACTCAAAGATGTCAGAATGACTATCATCAACAAATCAACAAAGAGCTGGTGAGGATGGGGAGAAAAAGGAACCCTCCTTCACTGCTGCTGGGAATGCAGACTGGTGCAGCCACTATGGAGAACAGGATGGAGTTTCCTCAAAAAACTGAAAACGGAACTCCCATTTGACCCAATGATCCCACTTCTAGGAATATATCCCAGGAACCTAGAATTACCAATCAGAAAGGATACATGCACCTCTATGTTCACTGCAGCACAATTTACAATAGCTAAGATTTGGAAACAGCCAAAGTGCTGGTCAGCAGATGAGTGGGTTAAAAAGCCATGGTACATCTACACACTGGCATACTATGCTGCCGCAAAAAAGGAAGGAGCACTGACCATTTGCAACAGCATGGATGTATCTGGACAGCATTATGATAAGCAAAGCCAGTCAGTCAGTCCAAGAAAGATAAATATCACATGACCTCACTCATCTGTGGATTACAATGAACAACATACACCGATGAACAAAAACAGATCCAGAGACAGAGAAGCATGGATCAGACCATCAACCTCAGAGGGAAGGTAGGGGAGGATGGGGCTAAGGGGGAGAGATCAACCAAAGGACTTGTATGCATGCCTATAAGCCTAGCCAATGGACGCAGACACCAGGGGGTGAGCGTGAGGGCATGCTTGCGTGGTGGGGGAGGGGGTGTGGGTAGAGTGGGCAATAAGAACACATATGTAATACCTTAATCAGTAATAAGAAAGAAAGAAAAGGAACCCAGGAACATATCATCAGGTGAGAATTCACACACTCACACTCTGGCACACTCAGGCACACGCACACTCACACCAGGAGAGGGCTCTGCTGTTCTCAGTGGGAATCACCTCTTATCTCCCAGCCTGACCACCGCCTTCTCACCAGCTGAACCAGAGGACAATGATGAGTGACGGGCCGGGTACTCTGCGGAAAGCGACCTCTCCCTCCTGGACACAGCCCAGCGTCCAGCAGCCACTTTTCTGCCCCCTCTCCGTGCCCCACGCGCTGAGCAGGGCTGGGCTGGCCTGAGAGCCCACAGACTTCAGGAGCCAGATCCCGGGGGAGTTGGCGCCTGGGGCTGTGGGGGCGCCCTTGGTCAAGTGCAAACTCGGCCAGCTGAGGTCACACAATAAGGGCCTACGCTGGAGTTCCATGAATTGTTGCGTGTAAGTCCCCTCAGCGAGCTCCCACTCTGGCGCAGCAAGCGGAAGGCCTCACGCCTGAGAGCCAGGTTTGGAACTCAGGCCTTCACTCCAACCTGGTGGAAACTCCTTTTCAGATGGAAAAAGCCGGCGGGGGCGGGGCTGCGGGTTACCAGTGACTAGAGGAACTTCACCCTTGGAGACAGCAAGTTCACCCCAGGAGACAGCAAGAACCCAGAGTGTGTGCTTACCTTTTCCACAGGCTGTGCTCCTCACCACTGGGACTCCTGCACAGCAGGGGGGCTGGCTGGCGGGAAGGAAGGGGTAGTGCGCGGCGCCTCACAAGCTTCCTGGGACTGTGCACTGGTTCCTTTGGGGTGAAATCTCGCGAGATCATGAGATCAGGAACAAACCAAGATCAAGGGGCAGGAGGGGAGGGCGTGTTTTAACAGGCCCAGAGAAGGTGGGGACAGGGGCGCCTGTGCCACACCTAGCAGGCTGCAAGGGGTTGCAGAGGGTGGGTTGTTGTTAGGGGGACCCTGTGCTTCCAGTCATGAGGGTGGGGGCGGTCGCGGATGTGGAGGGAGAAACAGGAGACCACGACCCCCAGCTAACCTCCCACTCGCCACCCCTGGTCTGTGTTTCTGGGGACCCCTTTCCCTCTGTGGTTGTGGCTGCCACTTACCTACCTGGTTCCCTGGGCCAGGCTTGGCGCCCCACTCCCACCCCACCGCAGCCCTCTGTCTGGAAAAGAGCTCCCTGCCCTGGGCTAGTCTACTCTCCCTACTGTCTGGATACAGACATTTTAGTAACCCCCGGGGTAGAGAAGAGCTGTGCAGATGCAATTACATTGTCTCTCTCCACAGGTGCTCTCCTCAGTCTTACCCTGAGGTTTGGGTCACCAGAGCTCTTTGACAAGCCCCGAAATATCCTTTGCTCTGCTCACCTCCCCTAAGCCTTCAGGTGATGGCAGCCTACTTGACTTCCTCCCCCCTCATGAAGGGGTTCTCCTCTCACCAACAAATCCCTTTGGCAATGTCACACCTGGGCCTGAAAGCAGGAGTGGGCAGGAGGCTCCTGAGGAGGAGCAGGCCAACAAAGCTGAGGAGAGGTGGGGAGGCACCAGCCACAGCCTCGTGCTCAGGCGCTGGCAGAGCTGCCCCTTAGCTGAACCTTAACCCAGGGCTCTCCTCTTAGGTGGTACCTCTATCGGGTACAGGGGGCCTGGCATGCTCAGTCTGACAGGTTTTGCTGCCTGCTTGTCCATAGTTTCTTTGGAGACAAAAGTCAGGCTTGTGAGGAGAGAGGGAGAGGGGAAGAGTAAAGCTGAGGCCCATCCCTGTCATCCAAGCTGGCCTGAGGCATCTGCTGGGGGTCTTTGAAAATCAGCTTCTGATAGTGCAGAAGGGCTTGTAATAAGAATAGAGCCACAGTTGTTTAATCATTACTTGCAAACTATAAATACGAGGCCCTGGGACACTGGAGGTTGAAACAGGCTCTACTGAAAACATAGGCTGCCTCCATGGCCCATTGCCCAGAAAAGAATTGCATTTTGGGAAGAGATCATGCACAGGACATGCTTCATTTGGCAGCTGTGCCCGCACCCTGACCCCCTCCTGGGGTCTTTCTCAGGAAGGCTGACCATTCCAATCTCATCCCAGGAAGGGGCTGAGCTGTTCCTAAAGTCTTGGAAGATTAGCCACCTTGTGGTCAGCCTTTGAGCTCCTGAAGGGCAGACAGCAGGCCCTCCCCTCCCCTTTCCATGTGACACTTGCAGCTGGCAGCTACAGGTAACTATCTTCTCCCCAAGAGGCTGAGAGCCGAATTTCCAGGGTGAGCGACTGCTCTCCCCATACTGACCGCATCCTTGGATAAACACTCATTGTGTGGCTCAACCCTGTCTCTGCTTAACTTGGCTCAAGTAGTGACAGGCAGCCTCAGACACATTGTGCTGCCTTGCCCTTCCTCACTCAGACTTGGGGAATATTCAGACTCCCAAAACTGTGAGACCTTATCTGAGAGGGGGAGTGGGCAGAGGACACTGTGTCCCTGTCATGCAGGTGACCCTGCATCTCTTCACCTTAGGCTATGGGGCGGTCGTGGGGGTGGAGCGTAACAGCAGGGTGGTGAGGCTGGCTTCTTGCAGGTCCCTACCCTGCCATTCCTCCAGACGTTCCCCATGCCTATGAACTAGCAGAGTTTAAAGTTTCCAGCTACATAGATGGAGGAATGAGGACAAATGAGGCGACTGCTCTCAGCCCAAGTGGATCTGGGATTGTCACCTAGAGCATAGCAGATAAAAAACAGAAACAGAAACAACTCACCTGGGAACTAGAGATTCACAATAGCCCTCCCCCCTCTCTCCTAGATGCATTTGGCAACTATTTGTCCTGGAGTGGCTGCTAATGCCATGCTCAGAGCTACACACAGTCTATCCTCACAGAGTTTAGGATGAAAACAGAAAACATAAACACACACACACACAGCAAAACCCAACAAGACCATTATCTATAAATGGCACTTTGTAACTAATTCTGTCAAGAAAACCATGGGGCTGGTATGGAAAGTTACAGAGGCAGGAAGACTCCTGCCTGAGGGTTGTACAAGGAGGGGCCATCAGGGGCTTGGAAGGATCCTGTTCAGGGCATGAGGACAGACTGCACAATTTCTGAGAGAGTAAAGTGCTTGGTCAATTTGAGAATGCAAGGGACACTGGGGCACAGGGGAGGGTCATAGAGTGACACAGAGGGGAATGGATGCATCCTGGAAGGTGAATTTCAAAGGGAATCTATTTGAAGTTTGTCCACCCTATGTTCATGATGATCTGGTTGCTTGTCAGCATTGCAGAGGTTGATGCACTAAAATGACGTGATCTGTTATATGAAAAGCAAAATGCAGGCCACCTGACTGATTACATAATGCAACTGTATTCTTGTAAAATTAAATGTGAATATAACATCCATTTATTCCATTGCTTCACCCATAGCCTCATAATGTTCGCCATATTCCTAGGCGACAGTAAGCCTGCATAAGGAAGAGGGACTAAAGTTCCCGGGCCCCACTCTCCTGGGAAATCAGCAATTCATATTTATGAACCTCTTAAAGCAGTCCACATGTCCACTAACAATGACAATGCTAGTTATTGTAAAATATCTTCCTGTATTTTTTACAAGGTTCTCTATCACAATTGCCTCTCCTGGACTAGTGGTGAACTGCTATTTTAATTTTAGAAACATTAAAGTGTCAGTCAACCAGCACTGCATTATAATGATCACCCTTGTGACTTAAAAACCCTTCAGTGATGGAAGAGAGGGAAGCTGGATGCTTTTGAAGGAGCTGCTGTGTGTGTGTGGGGGGGGGGAGTGTGTGTGAGTGTGTGTGTGTGTGCGCACACACTCCTGCACAGCTGAGAGAGGCTGAGTCTAGCAAGCGGTGGGCAAACTGCGGCCTGCTAGCCTGATCCGGCCCCTTAAGGTGTTCTATCCGGCCCTCGGAGCCAAAAGAGCAGAGGGTTCTTTCCCACTCCCCTCCGCTCCTTCACCAGCAGCAGTGTTAACATGTATTAGTTCACACAAACACTCCATCCATGCGTTTGTTCTGGCCCTCCGCTCCAGTTTAAGAAACCATTGTGGCCCTCGAGTCAAAAAGTTTGCCCACCGCTGCTAGCCTGTCCTGTGAGGGGATAAAATAGAGATGAGGTGAAAGGGGTACATACTTTTTTCTACAATCACCTACAGTAAGCCTAAGGGGGATAGAAGCTGCAATCTCAAACTAAGCCTGCTTGACATAGATAAAACATACAGCCCTTACTTACTAAGGAGAACATAGCTTTTTGATGTTGTAGCCAGACTCATGTCAGGACATTTTGAACTTTAATGCTGTCAGTTGTTGTTTTCAGGTGAAGACACTACGACAAGAAAGAATAAACAGGGGGTCCAAAGCAGGGAGGGCAAATCAAGAAGGCATTTGGGGCTGACTTGTGCTTCCATGACACCCACTGTACACAGGCTCCTGATTTCCTTACGGGCACCTGCAATGGCCTCTGGATGCCCAGTTCACTGCAGGAATAGTCCATGTGAAATGTCTTGGAGAGAATTCAGGGTGGCCAGGGTGCATTCGCCACAGGGTGTGTTCCAATTTCTGTGAACCACACCTTTTGAAAATTCTTTTGGCGTAGCTATCCAGGAGTCCAGAGGGAAAGGCAGGAACCTTGATCCCTGGGCGGCATCCCTTCTCCCAGATTCGGGCCTCCCAGAGACTGGACTTGAAGAGGATAGAGCCCCCCCCCCCATGTGAGTAACTGTTGGGGGAGAGGTTGGGTGTGTGGAGAAGAACACTCAGCTGAAGGCCAGCTGCTCACTGACAGGCAGCGCTCTCACAGCTCCAGGACCTTGGCCCGGCCTCAAAGCAACTTCTTGGGAAGGAGATGTAGGCTGCCCTACCAGTCCTGGTCCAGTCCTACTTGGACAGGTTGTCCACTGGTTGCTCCCCTGGTTGCTAAGGCTCAAGCTTGGATCAAAAGGACTTAGAATCCTGAGAGCTCAGGAACAATTTGCATGGAGATCCCTCCTCACCTGTGAACCTGGTTGGAGAGGGGATGAGAGAGTCAGTGGTGAGTGTCCTTTCAAGTGTCAGAGTGTCAGTGGGCAGAGCCCTGAGGGGTCTCCCCCATGGCTGGGCTCTACTGCCCTCTCTCTCCTCAGGACACAGGTGACCTTTCCCAAGGACAGTTCATGTGGGTACCTGGACTGACGCCTCTCCCTCCCTTCCAGGTTCACCTGAGTCATCCCCCTCTGCATTTCCACCTCTTCTCCAGGCCCTGGGCCCAGCCAGCCTGGACCCGGCCTCTGCCCTGTCCAGCTGTGGGCTCAGGAGGTGTGCTGGTGAGCTGAACTGCCACCAATTCCAGCACTGGACAATATAACCCTGCCTCCTGGGACCGACAATGTCTGGGAACCTCTCCCACACTCCTGATTGATGTTGTCACAGGGGAGGAGGGGTATCTAGTTAATAGACATCTGCTGAAGCCCTCTTATTTACCATGTTTCACTCCAATCAGGCCAATGCAACAAACTTCTGAGGAAGGTCTCTCTCTCTCTCTCTGAATCTTTTGGGCATAGCGGGTTGGGGTTGCCCAAAGGTTCTCTCTGACTCTTGGGCTTCTAAATAAACAGCTGAAAATCAATATCCCCAAAGGCAGCTTTAGGGTCGCAGAATCTTTGTTTTCTTTATTTCTTAACTATTGGCTAAGAGGGTTTAGACTGGTGTCAGTCAGCTAGATAACCCGCGTCTCATGGTTTCTTAACTTTCCTGACAGGTGTGTTCTGTTCTTCCTCAACTATCTGCAAATCGCCCATTCTGACTTCTGAAAAATGATCTCCCCACTTTCTCCTTTGTTCAAAATACATAGTATATAGTCCAGTCCACCTGGCTCAGTGGTTGAGCATGGACCTATGAGCCGGGCGTCAGGATTCATTTTCCTGTCAGGGCACATGGTAGGAAAATGAATTCATCTGCATCGGCTGGGTGGTGCTGGTGGGAGGCAGAGGATCAATGATTCTCTCTCACTGTTGATGTTGCTACCTCTCTTTCGCACTCCTTCCTCTGGAGTGGGAAATCAATAAAAAACTTGTTTTAAAAACTTTAAAAATGTCATATACCCAATGTTGCCTCAGTGTGTTTGTAATTTTATGGCTATATCAATTCTATGTGAAACCTTCTTGCACATGTACTAACCCCTGATGTTCTGTTAATCTCTATCTGTTAATTTGGCTATTCACCCAGTCTAGAAGAACCAAGCAGCCAAAAAATATTAATGAGGTATTTTACCTTCATGTTTTTCACAAAGTCTTCTTAGTTTGATGTCTCTCACAGGCCATCTCACTAAGGATTGAGTGCTAAATTGTATCTTTTTAAATCAGGAATGCTGGGTCTGTATTTGCATTTCCTAACATTTGATAAAATAGATCCATTCACACACCCAAAGTGTTCTAAACAATAACCAAAGTATATGTTACCTTGATAGCTAAATTAAAATAAAAACTCAGCTCCTCAAGGGCAATGGATATATTTCAAGAGCTTAATCATCACATGAGGTTTGTGGCTACCGTACTGGCCAGGGAGGCCCTGACCATCTGCTATGTGCAGCACAGCAGGTACTATAAGGCTGGGTACCTTGTTTCCAGGGGTGGGGAGGTGCTGCTGTTGGTGAAACTGGTCCCAGGGGAGATGCTGCAAGTACTGGTCAAAGGGAGACACTGCAAGGGTAGATGCTGCAGCTCTGTTTGCTGGTGTGGAAGCTGCAGCCACAATTAGGGACTCAGCAGGGAACCTTTGTTTGGGCCCCAGTGTCCCCAACCTCAGTCCAGGGCTCACTAAGGTTTGTGCTGAGCAGAGGTCTCTGGGCTCTGCCAAACCTCCAAGTGGGGTGTGGGTTTGGGGTGTGGAGTGAGGCTCCGGGCGCCCTAAACTGCTCCTAACTAATATTTGATTTGCACCCATAGATGTGAAAGTGAATTATTCGCAGTTATCATGAATGTTTGTTAACCAGCAGTTGTCAACCTCTGGGTCAGGAACAATGGAAATACATCCTGCATATCAGATATTTACATCACGATTCATAACAGTAGCAAACTTACAGTTTTGAAGTAGCAACGAAAATTACCTTATGGTTGGGGGTCACCACAACATGAGGAAATTTATTAAAGGGTCGCAGCATTAGGAATGTTGAGAACACTGGTTTAGACAGTTGTGGAACTTTGGAACAACCCTTGGCTCACACTTATGGGGTACTGTGGTCTCAGCTCTTTGCCTTGAGTAACTCTGCTCAAGGGCCCTTTCTCCATGGGGAGCCCCTCCCAGATTTATTTTTAAACATATATACCAGACACACCCTCTTGGCCAGGTCAGAGGAGGCCGGACACTCTTTGAGGTCGCACCTTTAGGAGTCTGAAGTGAGGGGTGACAGTGACGATGCCCAGGCTCAGAGATGGACTCTGAATGAATAGGCATGAACACCTTCCCACCTCCACCTCCAACACAGGACAGCCTGCTGAGACCAATAACCTCAGGGTTAGGCTGCCCTGTCCAGCTCTGGGCTCAGGAGGCTCTCTGAGAGCCTCTAGCATGGCTGTGCTCCTGTGCTCCTCACCACCCTTGATCAATGCACAGGCATAGTTTGTTTCTTGGGTGACCAGTTATTTCATTGAGGCTCACCTGGAGCCATGGTCCTGGACATGCCAATCTGTCTGTGCCTTTGTCTTCATTTCAAGTTCATGAACTGTCTCTTCATGACTCAACCTCCCTCAGCATTCAGGTCTCTGAAGCAGAAGCTCTAGAGGAGCCAGTGACACTGGGTGGGGAGGAGTGTGGGTTATAATGAGGTGGCCTAGCACCAATAAGGCAGGGGCACTGCCTCTCAACTCCTGATGGATCCTGTCAGTTTGTAGACTTCAGGGATCTCAGACCATCCCTCTGGCTACCGGTTTGGCACTCCAGCCTCTGTGACCATCTCTAGGCTCCAGCCTGGAAGGGGGCTGATGTCATTGTTTTATAACCCATCTGTGGCACTTACCACACTGCCACAAGCAACTGGGGAAAATGAGAGCAAACCTGCCTGAGCTCCCAGGATCCCTGCTCACTTAATTCCTGCTTCCCTGTGTCCAGGGACCTTTATGTCTCCATGGCTGGAGTTCTCTCTGAACTCCTCTCACCTCTCATCATGGACACGAGGAACCTACTCCAGTTTGGTGGCCCCTTGAAAAAGAAGCGTACCACAAGAGACACCAAAGATGAGAACTTCCTTTAGGCTCTCTGTCTCCTTTGACACAACAATCAGTCAATATTTCATGAGGACTGAGCTGGGGGAGAGTTGGAGGGACAAATCCTGTGCTCTGTACAGAACTGACTTCCCCAAGGCCCTACCCGCTGCCCTTGTACCAAGCTTCGCACAGTGTCCTTTCCATCTTGATGAAATATTTCCCAATTGGCTCCTTTGCCCCACCCATCTAAAGATGGCATGAGGCTTTGTCTGGTGAGCAACTTCCTCCTAACTGCATTCACCTAACATGCCTAGACAAAAGCATGAAGAAATTCATCCACCCAAAGGTGTCATGAATGTTGAGTCTAGTGAAGAACTTCTGAAGAAACCTGGGCTGTGCTTCCAGAGTCTTGTGTACCCAGCTCTTCTCTCTTCCATATTTTCACAAACGAAGAGTGTAGCCATCAGTCCACACTTGAGGAATCTCCTTACCCCTCCTGGAGCAGAGCCTCCCAGGGACCAGGGGGAGCCTCTCCTCTCTCAGGTGGAGTCACACCCTGATCACCTGTCCTTCAATTCTGTAATGCCAGGTAGGGGCTGGGCCCGATGCCTCCTTAGATGTCAAGGAAGGAAAGGCAGAAAGTTGAGAGGTGCCAACAGATGTCACCCAGGCTCCACAACGAAAGCCTCTTCCTGCCCGAGATGGGAGAGAAGGAATTCCTTAAACAAAGAACCAGTTTGGGAATTCATAAGTGACGTCCTAAAATGTCTTTGATTGTAGAAGGAAAATGTCCTCTTTGGTTTATGGTAAGGCATATTTCAATGGGATGCACTAGTGAGGGCTGCAGAAGCTAGACTGCGAGCAAGGTTATACTGATGGATATTTCTAGATCCTTCCCTTGCTTTGTGTGCAGTCCTAAGCAGTGGGAACAGACTCTCAGGTTTCCATTAATATTAAATGTATTTCAACAGAAGGACAGCCAGGGCAATTTAAAGACTGTTTAAAAGTTGGTTTGGGGTAGCTCCTGTGTCTGGAACACCTCCATGTGCTACTGTGCAAATCATCCTGAGAATAGCCTCTCAAGCCTCTTGTGTGTGCGTGTGTGTGTGTGTGTGTGTGTGTGTGTTTGTGTGTGTGTGTGTGTGTGTCACTGTGCAGGACTGGAAGGCTGGTTACAGAGCCTGAGTAATGAGGCCACAAAGATATCCTGGTGTTAATTAATCCCTGGGATCTGGGAATGTTACCTAATAAGGCAAAAGGGAGTTTGCAGATGGGATGAACGCTTTGCGATGGGGACTGGGATTGTTAATTGTGTGCCTTGGTTTCACAGCCCACAGGACAGCACAGAGCCCAAATAAACATGATTTTTGGGAGTGTCTCTGAGCTAGTTTCCAGAGAAGATTAGCATTTGAAGTGGTGGACCCTAAACGGATATCACCCTCCCTATGTGCACAGCATCAATGCACTGAGAATCTGACTAGAACAAAAGGCTGAACTCACCCCTATACTCATGGATCACCGCAGGGCTGGGGCATCACATCTCATTTCACAGGCGTCTGTCCTCACACTGGATCTTAAACCATCAGCTCCTTTGGTTCTCAGGTCCTCAGTCTCAGGCCAAATTAGACCAACAGCTTTCCTGGGCCCCCAGCTTGCAGATCTTGGGGTTTCTCAGTCTTTATAATCACACCAGCCAAGTCCTCATAACCTCCTGCTGCTCTAAAGAACCCTGACTAATACAGTGGATTACCAAAGTGTGCAGGCAGAGTTGGGGACAGAAGATAAACAGGAGATGAGACCACAGAGCAGAGATTGGAGTCATGTAGCTACAGCCATGGAATGCTGGCGACCTAGCAACAGGAGGAGCAAGGAAACAGACTCTCCCTGGAATCTCCACAAGGAACCAGCCCATCTCTCACCTTGACTTCTGCTATTCTAAGCCCCTGGGACTTCTCAATCCCACAGAGCCTTTGCTCTTTTGTGCAATATCTTTTCTCCTCACAATTTGACAAATCAGTCTGTCTCACCTGGAACCACGATTCTCATCCAAACTTCCTATTCAGTGGTTTTAGGTTATGTTTCCTCAGCCTTGAGCCAAGAGCTGCCTCACAAGCAGCACCCTTGTACCTAGTCCATGAGAGAACATGCTAATCAGCCCTGAGAATAGCATCTGGGCCACCTGGTGTGGGAGGCGACACCTTCCAGTACAGGGAAGTTGACGGACAAAGGGCAATGGACTCACCGGAAAATTGAAGGGGCCAGGGGACCTGGTACTGAGCTGGAAGGGACAGAAGATGGGAAGGAAGTAATCGGGGAATCACCCGATTCCCCTCAGCTGCCTTCCCTGAGGAATTCACAGTCTTGGGCCACCAGGGGGATGTACAGTCTTAGGACCCTAGGGGCACAAGAGTCTGGATGTGGGGAAGGTACTTGCTGGGCTTTATGCTGTCCTGGGATGAAGTTTGAAGTGCTGCTTCCCTGCGAGCCCATGAGGTCCCCAAACTGTTGTGCACAATACATCATCTCTCAAAAGAGCTAATACATGCAAGGGCTCAGCTTCAGAATAAAACAACTGCAAAGACAGAGGATGGAACCATGCAGAGGAGAGACCTTCACTAAGGGGAATAAGGGGCGGAGGGCAATATGCAGTCCCCAGCTCTGCCATTGACACCCAGGAAATGGAGAGCCTGAACTTTATTCAGTCAAGCTGTCTTTACCTTTGCCCACACCACACAAAGGGGAAGTCCTGGGATAGCTTATCCAGGAGACACCAGGACTCCCCCACGAGAAAAGGTAGGTATCCCCTGACTGGCTCGATTTCTGCATGCTTTCCTGGGCTCAGTCTGACCTTACTTAGAGTAAATTAAAGAGTTTGCCTCTTTTAAAAGCATTTACTGATTGAATTTAGGGAGAGAGGAGAGGAGAGAGAGAAACATGGAATTTTTGTTCTGATTACATAAGCACTCATTGGTGAATCCCTGTATGTGCACTGGACGGGAATAAACAGGCAACCTTGCCATACCAGGATGATACTGTGACCCACTAAGCCACCCAGCCAGGGCAAGAGCTTCATTCTTGGTAAAGCTCTTCTTTCCAGGGTTGCAGGCATAAGTAGACTCCAGGTCAGTTTGGAGTGGAATGTGGTGAGGAAGGTGAAGGAAGCAGATTTGCATGGAGACCCCTCCCTCCTCTGAGGGAGGGGAGAGGATAAGAGAAGTGTGGGGAGCCAGGCTCAGGCTTTGGGTGTCAGAAGGCAGCATTCTTGGTGTAGCTCCACCATGACCTGGCCTCTGCTCCTGCTCACCCTCCTCACTCAGGGCCCAGGTGAGGCCTCCGTGGAAGGGACCGTGGGTTCACCTTGGCCTGATTCTTTGCCTCCTCTTCAGGCTCACCAGGTATCCAGCACTGCACCCACCAGTGAGTGTTTTTGCTGTTTTCAGGGTCCTGGGTCCAGTCCGCCCTGACTCAGCCTCACTCAGTGTCCAGGGCTCTGGGACAGTCAGTCTCCTCCACCTGTGGTAGACACGGCATTGATTTTAGTGGTTATGATCATGTCTCCTGGTACAAAGAATGGCCAGGCATGGCCCTATACTGCTGGTTTATAAAACCCCAAAATGGCCATCAGTGATCCCTTATTTATTCTCTTGCCAAAAATGTGGAAAAACAGCTACACTGCCCAGGCCTGGGCTGCCATTGGAGGATGGGGCTGATTAGTACTGTTGTTCATCACATCAGCTGTGGCACTATCCACAGTGGTGCAAGTTTGTGGGAAAGTGAGACCAACACCTGCTCTGGGATCACAAGCTCCTTCCTTGCTCTGAAGATGCTTCCCCACTCTGAGCAGGGACTCTTGCAACATGGCCCTGAGGAAAATTCATTCTGTCTCTGTCCTTGCTCCTCCCCAAAGCATTGAGAACAAAGCTTGTTTTCTTCACATAGTGTCCTCTCTCACAGACAATCCCAAAGGAAGCTCTCTGTTACTGGCTTGTTGTCTTTACTTGTGTTTCGTGCATCCAGATGACCACTCATTCAAACCTTTCATTGTAACAGCCACAAGGAGGCCCCTCATGTGCTTATTTGGTAGATTTCCCACAATCCTCTGGTAAATCCTCACTTTAAATCCCTTAGCCTCTCATACCTGTTCAGACGACCTGGATTCATTTCTCCACAAATGAAGTGGGAATGAGAATAAAGGAAACATTTTATTTCCTTCTCTTCCTTTCTCCACTCCTTCCTATTTGATTTTCTCTCTTTCTATGCTCCCAATACTTGCCAGAACCAAGGAAGGTTTGAGGCTGGGGTTTGAGTGAAAGGTCCTGTGTCCTCTCAGAATCACCTCTGTGCTCAGGTCCCAAAAGGATGCTTCTAGAAGCACCCCATGGCTGCTTGGTTCTTGCAGAATCTGTGGGAGGTGGCCCCATTCCTCAGGGGTCCCCGAAGATTTCCGTGATGCTGCCACACTTTTTCAGTGATAATCCCAGTTAAAGTGCATGAAGCAGTACAAGTACACATAACTATCAGACCAAGAAGTTCAGAACTGTTAAAGGAAGCTGGGCCTAGGTGCCACAAGCCCTGGTGTGTGACCTCATGATCCAAAGGCTGTAAGTCCTCTCTGACTTTCAGCCCTGCAGATGTCAGCTCTTAGAAATGACATGGATGATCACCCTACTTGGAAGTTAAATCTTGGCTATAATTTTCTCCATTTAAGTCACTTGGTGACATTTTTCCAAGTACTGCTTTGTTTACAATCAGGCTTTAATCGTCCAAGCTGCAACAGTGACCCACGTGGACCCTCTCGAGTCATGTCACAGCACAGTGGGAAAGGGTCCATGCTAATGAAGACGCGGAGAAGATCCTGAGTCCCAGGCCCACTCTGTGTAAAGCTGGTCAGAGGGGTGAGCCTGAATGTAGGGTGTGTGTGTTTGTGTTTGTGTGTATGTGTGTGTGTGTGGGGGGGGAGCAATGTCCCTTTGCCGGACACCAGTAGGAACCAGAGAGTAATGGCTCTGCTGACCCTACACCTTGGCATCTGAGATTGTTTTTGGCCCCTGACTGTAACAGCAAGGCCCATATGTTGCATGTTATTTCGATGTGCATAGGACTGTGGGAGCCCCCATTGGCCCTTCTAGTGTTTCTCCTCAAAGGTGGACCACTTTTTCCTTTTGAGAAGGTAGTCACTATTTCACAAGAGGGGCTATTACAAGGAGAACCAGGACAAGCTGTTGGGTGATCAGGGTCTCTCTAATGAGACCTTGCTAGAGTAAGAAGCACACTGTTCCCTGGGTATTTGGAGTCTCTGATGGTAGACATGGTCCCTGCATTCCTTAAGTAACACCATTGGACACCTGTTTAATTTTTATCCGATGTGGAAGAAGTGTCATTTTTTGATGGAAGGGATTAGAAGTGTTTTAGGTGTTACTATGTCCAATGTACCCAGCACTGTTCTCCCATAAGATTCAGTCAGAGACTCAGCACCACAGGGCATGACCTTTCATATGTCCCAGAACCTCCCTGTCAGGTGCCTCTCTCTTTATCATGTACTATTTCCAGATGTTTAATCTTTCTTCCTAATTGGCAATCTGAAAGGAAATTATTGTGTATCTTTGACCTGAAAGTATGGGTTTGGGAATAAATATTAGTGTGTTTTAATGTATTTGTTTAGCTCCATTGGTTATTAACTATTGTTGCAAGTAGTCCTTTTGCCTACTCTGGCAGTCTTCATGCTTAGCATGAATATGTCACATGTTATCATGTGGGCACATGGGTAGAGGAGGGTGTTAAATGAGAGTGGTTACTCCTGCAGCACTGGCTCTGGGCCCTGTGATCCTGACAGAACAAGGCGCAATGAACGAGGACAAGGTGGAACTCCATGAAGGTCAGAGGTCTGCTTCCTGCAGGAAGGATGAGGATAACTGGAATGTGCCCAGGGCTTCCCAAACTTTTCCCAGGAGATGAGGATTCAGTCTACTTGGTCCACAGGTCCAGCTGATGGATTTCTGAACAGGTCAGGGATTAGTACCATTTCACTGTTATCTCACACCAAAGACATTACTGTGCAAACTGACTTAATGGAGCCCATACAGGTTTAGGCACTGACACTGAAGCCATGGTATCACATAGAATATTGTCACTGCCAAACATATCCAATTTAGACCGCTCTACCCAATCACAGATGTCTGACCTCCCTTAGCCAAGGTGTCACCACCCTTTGCTCTTCAGAATGTCTGTGCTGTGGTATGAATTACAATGCAAACTTTGTGCCCTAGCTTTGTGGGAGCATCTTGATCCATAGAACTTCCAGTCATTACCTGAGGACAGTGCCATGTCAATCTGGAAAGGACCACTCAGTTCTGACTTGTAGACAGCATATATATGGGTCATGTTTCCTTCTCATTTCAGTCACTCTATGTCTTTTGAATGGAGCATTTAGTCCATTTATGTTTAAGATAATTAGTGATAGGTACTTGTTTTAGCCATTTTTGTTCTTTCTCCTTATGGTCTTTCTTACCCTTCTATTTCTTCTTTTTATGACAGACCCTTTAGCATTTCTTCTTAGTCATAAACTCCCTTAGCCTTTTTCTTTGTTTGTTTGCTTTGTCTGTGAAGCTCCTGAAATCCCCTTCAAATTTAAATGATAGCCTGGCTGGATAGAGTAATCTTGGATTCAGTTCCTTCCTTTGCACCAATTTTTATACTTCCTCCCATTCACTCCTAGCCTGATGTGTTTCTGTTGAGAAATCATGTGATAATCTAATGGGAGGTACTTTGCAGGTAACTCTCTGACTGTGTCTTGTAGCCTTAAGATTCTGTTTGTGCTGTTACAATTGTAACAAAAATGTGTACTCATCTTGTTTGAGACTCTCTGTGCTTATGTGAGTTTTTGCTTCCCCATTTCAGGGAAGTTTTCTGTCATTGATTCTTCTAATAGGATTCCTAATCCTTGTTCCGCTTCTTGTTCTTCTGACACACCTATTATACAGAAATTAATTTCATTCATGATGTAGCAATGCTCCCTTAGGCTCTCCTCCGGGTTTCTAACTTTTCTCCAATTGCTATTCAGATTGTATTGTTCCCTGTTTGTCTCTGCCCTGTCTTCTAAAGCAGCAATTTGGGAGACAGAGTAGCTCCTTGGGGGCAGCACGCTTCCTCTCAGCTCCACTAGGGAGTCTTCAACTTCAGGGCCCCTGAGAATTCAAAGTGCACCCAAGGGCCTTTGTGCCAGGAAGACAGGGCGAGAAGGATGGCCCAGGAGGCTTTTAGCTTCACCTCGATGCAGGAAAGTGATGATACCCAGGACATAAGGGCACAGGAGGTTCAGAGGACAGCTTTGGGGCTGGAGCGGGAGGACTTCATGCAGGTTGGGGAGGCTGACACCCTGGAGCTGAGGTTGGACACAGGCCAGAAGGCTTGGCTTTATCTTGAGTGCAGGAAGGGGAGGACTGGGTGGTTGCAGAGCAGTGTATGCAGGGAGAGGAGAGTGAGGTGCAGCAGGGAACCCAGAGTGAGGAGCAAGGGGAAGACAAGGAGGGCCTGAGGGAGGAGTTGCAGGCACAGGCTCAGTTTGTCCTGTGGACAGAGGGCCTTCTGCAGGACAGAGGCCATGGCAGGCCATGTGGGCAGGGGAGGAGGTTTTCCTAGATCTGTAGGTGGGGAGGCAGGAGGAGGTGGTGAGTGAAGAGCTGAGGCTGGAGGCACAGGCTCCAGGTGACCCGCAAGGGAGTGACCACCAGGAGGAGGGGTGGATGGAGGAGCAATTAATTGCAGGGGAACAGTTTGTCCTACAGGGGGAGGGGAGGGCCACATGAAGGCAGTGGAACAGGTGGAGACACAGTCCAAGTCAAGGCAATTCCAGAAGAAGATCAGCAAGTGCAGCAGGAGCAGGCCCAGTCAGGGCCTGGTGCCAAGTTCACCTGGTCCCCTCTGGAGGTGCTCCAGGCCATCCAATTAGAGATGGAGCCCGTGAACGAGCAAGCCAGCAGGTCCTTGTCTCGGCTCAGGTGCAGGACTCAGCAGAGGTTCAAGCCCTATTTCGAATGAGAAGCCTCAAGTTCCGGCACATCCCTGGGTTCTGGCTCACAGCTGTATCCTTGAGGGTAGAGGAGGAGGATCACAAGGAGCATGGGACAATGCAGGAGAATGGTGCAAGCCAGGATGATTCCCATAGAAAAGAACATTGAGGACAAGCTCGGGGCAGTGCGATCAGTCTGGCCCAGGATCCTGGAGACACCCTCTGTCTTATACAGGCACCATAGAAGCGGTACCTTGGAGTCCAAAGGAAGAGCTCCAAGGCAGAGGCACGCATACACCAGGGGCTGATGCCCACAGACAGGGCTGTGTTGCATGGGCTCTTCTGGGACTAACTAATGCTGCCCTACAGGCCATCTGTATGTCCAATTACTTAGTCAGAAGCAGGAATGTGTGATGTGTAACCTGTCAAACCCTCAGCACAAAACAATCTGGTGGGCATCAGGGTCTGTCAGGAAACAGAGTGGTGCTGTGCCCCTTTCTGCCTTTTATGGAGAAGGAGTGGCCTTAAGGGAAGGAGAGTCCAGGCCAGGCTGCTCTTTCTAGCTGGTCCATGCCCAGCTCCCAGGGTGCAGGCTCTTTGACCCAAAGCAGTTTGTCAACCACCCAGAGTTGTTGGCGATGTCCAGCATCAAAGATGACAACATGCACGGGCACATGATTGATTTGAAGGTCAGGCCTCCTCATCCAAGGAGTGGTGGAAGGCAGGTGGGGAAATGGCCTGTCCCTGAAAACAGCTACAGGCAGGAGCCCTGGGCTGCGACTTCAATCCGTGGATCCACTATCCTTCTTCAGGTGAGGGAAGTCAGGCATCCCTGGGGTTGCTGCACCATTAGCCTGTGCTTCCGCAGCAACCCCTACTTCCACAACCATGTGATTGTGAAGGAGTATCTCATCACCCTCACAGGTAAGAGGAAGCTCCCTGCATGGGCTGCAGCTGGTGGTGGGCAGGGATGGAAGGCGATGTGTGCAGCTTCACATACCCATCTCCTGCAGGATACAGGGTGTCCCGTGCCACTCCCATTCAGTGTTCCCAGCATTGTGAATGAGAAGCCTCCAGCCACAGGCTCCAGGACAGCAGCGCCAGCTTCTTCTACTGGTTCACTGACCACAGTGTGGCAGGATCAGGCAGGATTGCTGAGGTGGGATGTCACTGGCCATGCCAGCATACAGCTTCTTGTGTCTGCCTGCTGCTTGGGTTTCTATTTGCGTCCGAGTACTCCCCTGACCCAGGACTGTTTGCCCTACCAGATCATCAACAAGGACCTGTGGTTCAATTCCCTGAAGTACTATGAGAGGATGATGGGCCCAGTGGCAGACAGGACGGGTGAGGAGGGGCAGCCTGTGCTCTCCCTTGGTGTGCTGCCAGGTTCCTGGGCCATTACTTCTTTCTCACGGGGACACCTGGATGCTGGGAGGGAAACAGCCTGTAACACCAGGTCCCTAGGGTATGTGCCTGAGGCAGGAACTACCAGTCCAACAAGGGCAGTGCAATTCCAGCTCAGGCAGGGGGGCTTAGGCAGGAGGAGGGAGTGTGCATGTCCACTGTCACTCAGAGTCAAAGTAGATTCCTTGAGCCACTCCTCTGAACTCTCCCTCTAGGCTGCTCACAGCACCTTGAGGCCTTGACACCTGCCCCTCAACAGGGGCTGGCACAACATGTTCTTCCTATACTCCTTTCCACAGGTGTCTGCGAATCTTCCTCATGCTGAGGCCTAGGATGGTGTGCTGCCGCACCGCATTGCTCTATGGCTGCTCACCACCATCTCCTATTTCCCTAAGGTCTCCTGTTCCTCCTGGGGCCAGTGGGAAAGGCCTGCTCCTTATCAGTATTTAGGGTGCAAAGTGTGGGCCACAGAGCTGGAGGAATCCTTGTTTTGCAGCCTTGTCAGAGGTTCTTCAATCCTTGTATCCATTTATGTTCCCAAGGAGAATACCTCATTTGTTTACCCTCCCTAAGTGGAAAACAGGGCAGCATGCCATGACGAAATAACACACTGCTTCATTTTGTATGCAGTTCACTTCAAAGACTTTTTGCACTTTTGGTCATAGACACCCTGGGAAATTTAGGGCCATGAATATAACTCACCATCCAATGAGATTGCTTTTATGTGTTTGTAGTAAAATCTGACAAGAAATCCCATGTTTCAGAACACTTTCTTCTGAAAAATTTTGTAATGTTAGTGTTTAAGGCTTTACAAATAGTAATACATATGTCTCTTTCTTTTTTTCTACTGACCTCCCCCCGGCTTCCTCTATCTCTAGTCTCTTGTTCTTGCCACCCACTCCCAGTGTCTTGCCTCTGTTGGCCTGTTGGTTGTGTTTATATTCTGAATATTTTAACAATAAAATATGTAAAATTTAAACATTTAAGTATATTGTAATTTAAATCAGCACTTATGAAACAACCTTGAATAATTCAAATCTTGCCTCCAATCCTGAAACTTCATAATGGTACCTACAATTCTTGATGCTTCCCCCAACCTACCATTTGCTTTTAGTCATTCTTAAATAACAGAAGCCCAATTCTTTACAATAAAATGTTGTCTGTACCTTATCATTTTTAATTTCAGTGTATAATTCTTCTGTCACAGGAGCTTCCCCCCTGACTCCCTGATCGCCCAGTCAGGTGAGCTACTGTAGTGCATGATTCACTCTCTCTTGCGTACATGGTGTATCCTGTGATCGCCGCCAGCACCACACTCAGGACCCCTTACCGGGGTGCCCGATCGGCTGTTGCAGTAATTGCTGTGCCCCCATCATACCCATCTCCTGTGTGGCTGTAATAATCATCACAGGGACTGGACCACCATAAGTCGGAGGGGGCCTTCGTGCTGGTGGTGCTCCAACTGAGACTCCTGTAAAGTCAGTGACCAAATAACAATACTTGAACCTCTTTACAAATAATTTTATGTCAGTATGACATGACACTAATAAAGTCTTAACTCTTTTGAAAACCTATGCTTTTATCTGCCTAAGCTAAAAAGGTGTCAATGAGGCTGAGGTAGACAATGGAGCTTACGTTCATTTAAAATACAGCTGAAGAATAATGTTTTAACTTAAATAATTGATTATGAATGAATATGAATGCACATTCTCTGGAAATGGGCTGTAATTCTGACCTTCATGTTATTTCTATGGTTCATGCTGTCCAATGCTCCTTCTGATTAAAAATGTTAAATTACCCCCTTGGCTGCTGTGCCTAAGTTGATTGAGGATCAGCCTTGGCACTGGAGGATCCCAGATTTCATTCCAGGTCAAGGGCATGTTCCTGGATTGTAGTTAAACAATGGATGTTTCCTTCTATCCCTATCCCTCTCCCTCTCCCTCTCCCTCTCCCTCTCCCTCTCGCTCTCCCTCTCCCTCTCCCTCTCCCTCTCCCTCTCCCTCTCCCTCTCCCTCTCCCTCTCCCTCTCCCTCTCCCTCTCCCTCTCCCTCTCCCTTTACCTCTCCCTCACACCTTCCCTTCCATGCTTTCTGTTGAAAAAGATCAACAATGGAAAAGATCCTCTAATGTGGATTAGCAACAAAACACAAATGCCACTTAAATATAAAAAAACTAACATTGAAAAAATTCTGCAGGCGCCTAAAAGTGACTGAAAATCCCAATGCACCAATCTCTAAGGGGAAAAGAGATTGAGGGGCTGCTGGGCCACAACACAGGTGTAGAGTTGGTAGGGGCCTTGAAAGAGGCTGGTGACCCAACTTCCTGCCTGAGGAGGTCCTTATGGTACAGAGCCCCAGTTTTAGTTTTCAGAGTGGTGGTGTTGACTTTAATAAAGGGAGATCTGCTCACTGCTTCTGCAATAACACAGAGGCCCCCATCTTTCCCCTACCCGTCTCCTGTTCCCCTATTCCTTGCTCATCCCTCCCTCAGGCATGATGTTCATCTTTCATATTCACCGTGCCAGGCCCTTCCCTGCCCCAGACTGAGGGTCAAAGTATGTAGCAACAGGAACTGACATTGACCATCTAGGGACACGACCCTGCCTAGAGCTTCAGAGCAACAGCCCCCCTAAGACTGGGAAAACACCATGCCCTAGATGTCTTGGAGGCTTGGGCCCTGTGGCCTCCTCTCACCACCACATGCAGGTGGCTGTGATATTCCTCCTGTGGGCCCTCTGCCTGTGCTTAAGCTTCGCAGGTATTGGGAAGTGGATGTCCTCTGTTCCAGACAAGGATTCTGCCAGGATATGGCAGTTGGTAGGGGATACTCTGGTGAAAGGCACACCCTCATCTTGTCCATGAGTGCTCTTCCTGTGTGAGGTGGGACATCTCGGGGTACAAGATGTATCAAAAGAGATTTTATTCCCGACACCTGGGTGCTGGTGGGATGAGACAGAGAAAGTTATCAGTCATGAGAGCAGAGAGAGAATTTTTATTTATTTTGCTGGCTGCAAGCCGCTCTGCTGACATGAGGGTCTGGTCTGTCCTTGGTTCCTCCCATGCCAGGTGTCTTCTGGTTATCTGGGCTATGCTGTGCTCAGGGCTGCAAGCTTGCTACAAGATATCTGCTAAGCAAATTAAGGTTTTCTCTGCCCTGTTTTATTCTCTTTAACCCTTTCTACAGCCCCTGGGAGGGGAGAAGTAGAAGGTATAAAAGGGAGGACTGGGATGCCTGGGTGAAAAGGGAAACTCACAGCACCCACAAAGTGGCCCAGGATTACTAATCTTAACAACTGACGAGGGAGACGTAGACAAGGCATGACAGAGGATGGCAGGTGGGTGATGCCTGGTGGTTGGCACCCAGGACAGATAATGGGTAAAGAGATGATGCATGCAAGACAGAGAATGGATGGGCGCTAAGAGATGATATGCACACAAGCGAAGCAGACAGATGCCCTGAGAGAGGAAGACAACAAATGCTGGTCTCCACGCCTTGCAACCTTCCCCGGAGGTCCTCTTTCGCTCCTGCATTTAGCAGGGGACTCTCCACCCTGCTGCCTGTGCAGCCACTCTGGCATAATGATAACATCCAGGATTCTCAGCCTCCCTGCTTCTGGAGCCAGGCCATGCCAGCCACTAGAGGGCCACACCTCTCTGAGTAGCTTTGAGCCATGGCTTCCCACTGCATGAGGACAAAAGGTGAGGGCCTCAGAATGTTGGGGACAATATAGGAAGTCAAGCCTGAAGAGGAGAATGCAGAGCTGTGCTGTGGCCTGCGGCTGGCGAGATGGGCAATGGACACTCATTCCCTGTTAGGCTGCTTCCTGTCCAAAGGCCCAGGAAGTTCCCCTGTAAACATGGATGAGCATGTAGAGGACTCCTGGGGGAGTGTGTGGAGGCTTGTTTCCAGAAATCGCCCTTTAGTTTCTTCCTAGGTGTGTCTTCTGGAGGCGGGGAAGGAGAGTGGGTGAAAGTCCCAGGCTTTGCCCTTCCATGAGGGGCTGGCAGGGAGGGGAAAGACTGCATTTCAAGGACTCCTTTTACTGGCCATAGCTGTCTCAGAGTTGATGAGAATGTCTGACAATTTTTATCTTGGCAAGTCCCAAGGCTGTTGATTCTTTGCTTAGTGAGTGAGATAAAGTCCCCTTTCATCCCTTCCCCAAGACAGCAGGCTGGTTTGTTTTGTGGGCAAGACAAAACTGCCCCTCTGTCCATCCTCCTCTCTCACTCACGCCTTGGTAGTTCCAGGGTAATTTTGCTGAATAGTCTCTCATGTGAGAAGAGAGATATTAACCCAGCCATGGCAAACTATGGCCCGCGGGCCGGATACGGCCCGTTCAGCTGTTGTATCCAGCCCACGGAGGCGAAAGAGCAGAGGGTTCTCTTGCTCTCCCCTCCGCTCCTTCACCAGCAGCAGTGTTAACATGTATTAGTTCACACAAACACTCCATCCATGCTTTTGTTCCAGCCCTCCGGTCCAGTTTAAGAACCCATTGTGGCCCTCGAGTCAAAAGGTTTGCCCACCCCTGTATTAACCACTTGTTCTCAAGTGTCCTTGGTTAGGGAGGATTAAGGACTTTCTACAGGCTGTACAAACTGACCAGGCTTGATTTTCTTGTCTCAGTTTCTCTGTTCCACTTGCCCAGGAATTAATCTACCTCCTTGCAATCATGTTACAGTCCCAGGTAATAAGGAGGAAAAGTAAGACATTGTGAGTTTATTATGGGGTTGGTTCATGGAATGCCATAAGACAGATTAACTGTGGCGTTTATTCCCTACAGATTTTTGGGAAGGTAATGAGGATGCAAAATGCTTTGTCTCTTTTTTTTTTTTTTTTACCAAGTTTCAGAAGATTGGTACTATACTGTGTCCATTATATTAATCTAAAGACCTAG
The DNA here is from genome assembly GCF_963259705.1 of Myotis daubentonii. Lineage (NCBI taxonomy): Eukaryota > Metazoa > Chordata > Mammalia > Chiroptera > Vespertilionidae > Myotis > Myotis daubentonii. The sequence goes on along the minus strand of NC_081862.1, from coordinate 6,459,303 downwards.
TGCATGCAACTCAGTGGGCGGTCCCTCAGCCTGGCCTAAGCCCTCTGGCAGTTCGGGAGCCCCTGGGAGATGTCTGACAGTGGAAGTGCGCCTAAGGCGTCAGTCCAATATCATTAACACTCCCATGGAGACGGGAGAGGATCCAGCCACCACTGCTGTACTCGCCAGTTGTGAGCTTGGTTTTTCACTGAGGTGTGCTCCCTCTATGGGAGCTCACTGACTACCAGGGGGAAGCTCCTGCATTGAGTGTCTGCCCTCTTTTGGTCAGTGTGTGTCATAGTGACCGGTCATTCCACTGTTCTGTCAATTTGCATATTAGCCTTTTATTATATAGGATTAAGTGTCTCTGAGAGAATTTCTCAAAAACTTAGAGAAATTGAAATATCTCTAAGAGGTTAAATTTTAAGTGGCATGTGGCATTTAAAATTCTAAATTCCAGGAGGTTTGATAAAGGAGGTAGCAAGAAACAAGTCCAGAGGCTTTGCTTTTATTACCTTTGAGAATTCTGAAGATGCGACAGATGCTGCCAAAGAAATGAATGAAAAAGTAAGTCTTTTGCCCTAACTGGTTTGGCTCAGTGGGTAGAGCATCAGCCTGCAGACTGAAAGGTCCCTGGTTCAATTCTGGTCAAGGACTTGTACCTTGGTTGCAGGGACATCCCCAGGTGTGTAGGAGGCAGCTGATCAATATTTCGAACTTGATAACCCTCTCTCATCCTCTCTGTAAAATAAATCAATAAAATATATTTTAAAAAAATAAAAAGTAAGTCTGTAAATAAAATTCTAGCACTGTGGTTCAAGTAATAGTATTTCCAGGTTTCCTTCTTCTTGTCTTTAAAGTTTTATAATGCCATATGAGCCATGATTATTTAGTCATCACTATTCTTTTGTTTTTTGTTTTTTTTTTTTGTTTGTTTGTTTTTTTTACAAACGTGCTGGACTGTGGATTTGGAAGGATTTTGAAATGTCCGTTTTGTGTATCAAAATAGTACATTAAGCTTAGTTATTTTAGTATATGAATACAAATGGAATCCTGCTTTAAGCCTTCAAAGCACTTTCTAATTTAGAACAGCCTGCCCACCCCAGACATATAATGTCAGCAGAAATCAGGTCACTGTTGGTAAGAAGCTAATATAATTGATGCAAACATATCCATAGCATTAAAAAAAGGTCTTGAAAATATGGTATGTGTAGTCCCTTTTCCCTCCAGTTGGAACACTTTTTTAAAAAAGTATTTGTATTGATTTCATAGAGCTAGGGAGAGGGAGACAGAAACATGAATGATGAGAGAGAATCACTGATCGGCTGCCATCTCCCTGTCCCCCACTGGGGATTGAGCAAGGGACTTGGGCTTGTTCTTTGACCAGGAATAGGACAGTGACCTCCAGGCTCACAATTGGATGGTCAACCATCACAGAAACACAGCAAGTGGACTAGGTATTTAGTTCTTCATGACAGGAACTGATGTGAGTTAGGACATTGGGTGTGCCATAACTAAATGACCTTAATTTCCCTAACTAACTTTTCTCTGGTTATTTTTGAATTGTGCCACAAGACTGATTTTTGTAGAATGTATATATCCTGATTTATTTTAAAGTAGTGGATAAGAGTTCCTTTCATTGAGTCTTTAATGTACTAGTGAAGGAAATAGTCTTATTTCTCTTTGATCTTAAATCTAGCCAATGTGTGTCCCATATCCTTCAAAGTTGTCGGAGATCGTTGTACAAGTATTCCTTAATATTACCCTGAAATTTACACCATCCGGGCATCGTTTGGGGTACATATTTTCTTTGGTTCTGTTATATTTTCAGATATTTCCAACATATCATACCATTATTTTAAGCCACGATCTTTTGGATTTATTAAGAATCACTCTTCCCTGGGACAAGGTAACATATACAGATTTCTATGTCAATAACCACACTTGTGCTTTGGCTACACTTTTGATCTTATATAAGTTAATTTGTGTGTATACTGGTTATGCAATATATTAAGTTGTTGATCTTCAATGACTTTTAGTACATAACTCACTTATGTCCCTGGCCTTTATTTGGAGAGCCTGTTTTATGATACATTGAAGGGGGTCAGTACATATTGACCCCTTTACTTTACCTTTGTCTTTTAGGGTTTGTCAACAGCCAAGAGTTGGATGTGTCTCATGATTTTTCTTGAGTTCAGAAGTCCATTTATTTGATTTATGAAGAATGGTTGATGTTGTTTCCCTAGTTTCTAAGCAGAAGAAATGTAGTTTGTGTAGATATTATTCCTAAGTGTCTTCTTTCAAGTGGTGTTTCGTAGCCTACACAATGATTCTGAATAAGACAAAATCCCTACTTATTGGGCACTTCTTTTCTATGGTAAAAATAACAAACATGCAAGGAAATGTAAATAAGTACAATCATGCATAAAAAAAGATAAGAGGAAAATATAGGGGGTAATTATTTTTAGAAGTTATAATGGTAGGAAATAGTGTTTCTATTCATAAAATTAAGGGGAGCAAGGGATGTTTGTTGAATCTCAAATGTCGGGAAGGAGGCCGTGGTGTATAAATCTGTGGAAAACATTTTGGACCCAGAAAGCTCAAGTGATTTCTTCAGGTGGGAACTGTGTCTAGTGGCTGTTTAGTTTGTGTCGCTGCCCATCAGTGTCAGACATCTTGGTGGAATATGTGACTTCAGATTTGTTTACAAAAATAATTCCAGACATCCAAAGGGTTTTATGTGAGCAATTACAGTGACCTGAGTTATGTTTACATATGCCATGTTGATTTAGCTAAAAGATCAACCATCATGAAGTTATTGGGAGACTGGAAAATTTAGGTATGTATGTTAATCAAATTACTATATTTAAAAGGTATAATTCTAGGAACACATTTTTAAAAAAAATACTTTATTGTTTAGAGGATGGGTTAGCCTGGCTAGATGTTCATCAATCGTGTTTATCCTTTCAAAGAACCAGCTCTTGGTTTCATTGATTTTCTGTATTGTTTTTTTGGTCTCTATGTCATTTATTCCTGCTCTAATCTTTATTATCTCCTTCCTTCTGCTCACTCTGGGGTTTTCTTGTTTCTCTCTTTCTAGTTCCTTGAGATGTAGAGTTAGATGATTTGCTACCATTTTTTCTTGTTTTTTGAGATAGGCCTGTAGAGCTATGCACTTCCCTCACAGGAAAGCTTTCATTGTGTCCCATAGGTTTTGGATTGTTGTTCTTTCATTGTTGTTAGTTTCCAGGATGTTTTTAATTTCTTCGTTGATCTCATTGGTAAACCAATCAATATTTAATAACATGCTATTCAGCTTCCAGCGTTAGAGTATTTTGTATGGTTTTTATTGTAGATTATTTCTAATATTACGCCATCGTGATCTGAGAAGATGCTTGGTATAATTTCAATCTTCTTGAATTTGGGGAGACCTTGTTTGTGACCCAATATGTGGTCTATTTTTGAAAATGTCCCATGAGCACTTAAGAAGAACCTATATTCCACGGCTTTGGAGTGAAATGTTCTGAAGATGTCAATTAAATCCATCTGATCTAGTGAGTCATTTATGATTGCTGTTTCTTTGCTGATAATTTGTCTAGAGTATTTATCCAGTGATGTCAGTGGTGTATTAAGGTCCCCTACTATGATTGTATTGTTGTCGACCTCTCCTTTGATATCTTCTAGGAGCTTTTTTATGTATTTGGGTGCTCCTGCATTGGGTGGATAAATGTTTATCAGGGTTACATCCTCTTGTATTGATCACTTTAGTATTATGAAGTGGCCTTCCTTATCACTTGTTATGGTCTTCAATTTGAGGTCTATTTCATCCTATATAATTATTGCTACCCCAGCTTTTTATTTTTTTCATTTCCACTTGCCTGAAAAATATTTTGCCATCCCTTCACTTTCATTCTGTGTGAGTCCCTTCTTCTGAGGAGGGTTTCTTGTAGACAGAAATATATGGGTCATTTTTTTTTTTTTATCCATTCAGCCACTTGATGTCTTTTGATTGGAGCATTTAGTCCATCTACTTTTAAAGTTATTATTGAAATGTATTTGTTTGTAGCCATTTCTATTTTTTGTGCCTGTTTTCTTTCTTACCTTTTTATTTCCTCTTTTTACACCAGTCCTTTTAGCATTTCTTGCGTTGCTGGCTTTGTGATGATAAACTCCCTTAGCCCTTTTTTGTCTGTGAATCTTCTTATTTCCCCTTCAATTTTGATTGATAGCCTTGCTGGATAGAGAATTCTTGGATTCAGTCCTTTCCTTTGCATCACTTTGTAAATTTCCGTCCATTCTTTTCTGGCCTGATGTGTTTCTGTTGAGAAATTATTTGATAATCTAATGGGAGATCCCTTGTATGTAACTTTCAGTCTCTCTCTTTCAGCCTTCAAGATTCTCTCTTTGTCCTGAACATTTGCCATGGTAATTATGATGTGTCTTGGTGTGGGTCTTTTCGAGTTTACCTTGTTTTGGACTCTGGGCTTGTGTGAATTTTTTCTTCCCCACATCTGGGAAGTTTTCTGATATTATTTCTTCCAATAGGTTTTCTAATCCTTGTTCCTCTTTCTGTTGTTCTGGATCCCCTATAATTCGCATGTTGTTTCATTTCATGCTGTCTCATAGCTCCCTTAGGCTCTCCTCCTGTCTTTGAATTTTTTTCTCCAATTGCAGTTCAGTTTGGGAGTGTTTTGCTTCCCTGTCTTCTAATTCGCTAATTCGGCCCTCTACTTCTCCTAATCTACTATAGAAACTTTCAGTGGTGTTTTTTATTGCAGCTATATCACTCTTCATTTCTTCTTGGTTCTTACATAATTTATTGATTTTTTTCATCCATTTCTTTTTGATTCTTACATAAGTTGTTTATTTTTTCTTCCGTTTCTTCTTGAGTCTTGCATAAGTTGTTGATTTTTCCCTCCATCTGGTTTATGCATTCTAGCACCCTTAATCTGAATTCTCTTTCTGTCAAGCTGCATGCCTCTGTTTCACTTAGCTGCTTTTCTGGGGAGTCCTCCTTTTCTTTCCTTTGGGGGTTTCTTTCTCTACCCATGTTTGATCTCACCGATATATCTAGATGTTGAGTCTCTCAGGGGCTGCTCCTTGGGTGGCAGTGGCTCCTCGGGCTGTGGTTGCTCCTCAAGCAGTTGTGATAGCTGCTGTTCCTCAGTTGGCAGCTGCTCCTCTGGTGGGTGCTGTTCACAGCTGAGGTGGCTCCTGTGGCTGGTGGAGGTAGGCTTCACACACAGCTGCCTTTCCTCAGACCAAGGATGTGCTGATCAAAAGGCTGCTGTTCCTTGGATGCGGTGGGCCATACACACAGCTTCTACTCCTTGAACTGGGGCGGACTGCTCACATGGCTGCTGATCCTTGGATGGGGGCTGGCTGCATGCTGCTGTTGTTCCTCTGATGTGGTGGGCTGCTTGTGGGGCTACTGCTCCTAGGCATTGGATAGGTTGATTGCAGGTCTATTGCTCCTCAGACGGAGATGGGCTGCTTGCAAGGCTGCTGATCTTTGGACGGGAGTGAGCTGCAGGTGAGGCTGCTCCTCCTCGGACAGGGATGTGCCACTCACTGGTCTGCTGCTCGTCAGACAGGTGCAGGCTGTTGTGGCTCTGCTCCTCGGACTGGTGCGTGCTGTGCAGGGCTGCCGCTCCTCAGATGTGGGCGGTATACTCGTGTGACTGCTGCTCCTCGGACCGGGTTGGGCTGCTGCTGTTCCTCGAATGGGGCCGGACCACTTGCAGAACTGCTGGTCTTCAGATGGTGGTGGGCTGCTCATACAGCTGCTGTTCCCCAGATTGGGCAGAGTGCTCATGCGGCTGCTGCTGCTTGGACCAGGCCAAGCTGCTTGTGCAGCTGCTGCTCCTCAGACTAGTGCAGGGTGTGCGCAGCTGCTGCTCCTCGGATGGGGGCAGGCTTCGCAGGGGTGCCGTTCCTCAGATATAGGAAGATTGCTCATGCAGTTGCTCCTCCTCAGAGAGGTCAGACTGCTCGCGTGGTTGCTGCTCCTCAGACAGGGAAGCAGGCCGCTCACACAGCTGCTGCTCCTTGGACAGGGGCAGGTCACATGAGGCTGCTGCTCTTTGGCTCGAGGCAGGCTGCTCATAGGGCTGATGTTCCCTGGACAAGTGCATGCCACTCACATTACTGCTGCTCACGTGGTTGAAGAAAGAATGTGAAAAAAGTAGGAAATAAGGGAACAAACAATAAAAAAGGTAAACAAAGAAAAATGCAAAAAAATGCTAACAAAATAATAATAAAAACAATAAAAATGAAAAGTTGAAATGTCATTCCTTAGGCTGGCTTCAGATCCCAGTTTTCAGGAATATCTGTGCTTTTTGCTGTTGTTGTTGTTGTTGTTGTCATTGCTGGGACAGAAAGCCCCGCTATAGGCCAGACGCTGATAACTCCCAGGGACTAATCAGATTATTTTAATCCTTCATCTCATGTAGGGTGGAATCTGGATGTGGCTGTTTTCCTTGCCTGGGGCCTGGAGGGAGGAATTAGAGCCTCAGGAGAAAATGGCTGCCCAAGTCCTGGGCTAAGGGGTGACTCAGCATTCAATTTACTGCCACTTCTCCTGTCCCACCTTCTCTTCCCAGCCTCTCCACAGATTCCACTTGTCCACACCTTCACCTGCTCTTCAGCACAGGTGAGTGTCTGTATACAAAATGTCCTATGAACAGGGTTCATTGAAAACAAACAAACAAATGCCGACCACAGAAACAGGGCAGGCTGAGTCTCTGTAAGCTCCTCTCTTACTGTCACTGCATGGTCTGGTCAGCGCTTCAGGCTGCCCCTTTTAGGCTCAGTCCTCTGTAATTATGAAAACCAGATCCCAAATGCCCCTGTACCAACAGTCCCGCGGATCTCCTTTCCACAGTCAGGGGCTGTGCCTTTCCCAAGTGTCTTGGCTGTGTGCTGCGTGGTCTCCCTCTGACCCTCTGGGATCAGAGGTATGGCGTGCCCAGATCCCTGGTTTTTACCTTACCAGAGGAACTCTGCCCTTCCCAGCTGTAAACTGTCTCACCACCTGAGTGTACTTCGCCAATTCTGGGTGGGTGTTACTAGTTTCAGCTGCACACTCCATTTGCTCCAGGACAAGCCGTGGGACGGGTCTGCCTATTCCGCTGCCATCTTGGCTTTTCGAGATTTATTTTTTCAAATTTAATTATTGATCCCCTAGTTTCCCCCGCCCCTTTTGCCTGAAAAATATTTCTCTCCTTCCACTGTCAGTCCGTGTGAGTCCCTTATTATGAGGTGGGTTTCTCATAGACTGCATACATATGGGTCTTGTTTTATTATAATTTTAGCCATTATATATCTTTTGAATGGAGTGTTTAGTCCATTTAGGTTTAAGGTGATTTTGATAGGTACTGATTTGTTGCCACTTTTTTCTTTATGCCTGGGTTTCTTCTGTCTCTTCTATTCCTTCTTTTTACAACAGTCCCTTTAGCATTTCTTGCATTGATGGTTTAGTAGTGAAACACTCCCGTAGATTTTTTTTTTTTCTGTGAAGACACTGAATTCCTCTACAGTTTTGAATGATAGCCTTGCTGGATAAGTATTCTTGGATGTGGTCCCTTGTTTTGCATCACTTTGTATATTTCCTTTCATTCCCTTCCTGCCTGATGTGTTTCTGTAAAAATCATTTGATCATCTAACAGGAGAGCCTTTGTAGGTAACTCTCTGTCTCTCTCTTGCAGCCTTTAAGGTTCTGTTTGTGTCGTTATTGTTTGCCATTATAATTACAATGTGTCTTGGTATAGGTCTTATTGGGTTCATCTTGTTTGGAACTTTCTGTGCTTGTGTGACTTTTTCTTCCCAAGATGAGGAAGGTTTTGTGATTATTTCTTCGGATAGGTTTCCTAATCCTTGTTCCTCATCTTGTCCTTCTGACCCCCTTAATATACACATGTTACTTTGTTTCATGTTGTCACCAATTTCCCTTAGGATATCCAACTGCTTTCTATTTCTATTTTTTCTCTCTAATTGCTGTTCAGATTGTGTTGTTCATGGTGTGTTACACTTCCCTGTCTCCTAAATTGCGGATTTAATCCTTTGCTACTTCTAGTCTACTACTGAAACCTTCCATTGTATTTTTTATTGTAGCTATTATCAATTTTTTCATTTTTCCTTGATTCTTACCTAAGTTGTGGATTTCCCAGGCATCTGGTGTATGAACCTTATGACCCTTATTCTGAATTCCTTTTCGAACATATTGTATGCCTCCATTTAGTTGAGTTTCCCTTCTCGGCAATTCCTCCTTTTCTGTCCTTTGGTGTTTGTTTGTTTGTATCACCATTTTACCTATCTTTGCAGAACCCAGGTGCCAGGGGGCGAGTGGCCAATGGCCACAGAGTGGATCGGCAATTCAATTGTGCACTCCAAGACTCACAGGAGGTAGTGGAGGTGGTTGGGGGCTGCAGTCCCGGTGTCCGTGGGTCTGCTGTTGCCATAAATGGTCTTTGGCCAGAGTGGCTCTAGGATCTCAGGTGATGTCTGAGGCCCATCTGGGTGGAGGTGAGGCTGGGTTCCTAGTCATAGCAGCTCTCTCCTTCAAGATGGCTTATTTTCTTAGAACCATATTTAACAAAACAGTGTATAACATAAAAATACTAAAGATTGTGCAAGAAGCCTATTAGAAATAGAATGAAGAAACAATTCAGAACTATGTAAATACTGAGTTGCAGTCATACTGGACATTTTTTCTTTCATTTTAACTACAGAAATAATAAAAGTAAGAAATCTGAGAGTTGGTAGAGGAAGAATAAAGTACCTAATCATTTTGAATGAATGATTTTTGTTTTAAAAAAAATAGTTTATGTAAGACATGTACCCTGGAAAAAATGAAATAGATGTTGTTAAAACAAAAATGGAGTAACAGACACATTCTAAAAAGTAATCCCCATTGCCCAGTCATTATTGCTCAATGGTTGAGCATAGAATTGTGAAGCAAGATGTCTCATCATCTATTCCTGGTCAGGACACATGCCTAGGGTGCTGGCTGGTCCACCAGTATGAGACATTTAAGGAAGCCGCTGATCAATATATTTCCCTTTCATCTATGTTTCCATCTCTCTATCCCTCTCACTTTCTCTCTCTCCAGAAAACCAAGAATAAGCCTATTAAAAGACAAGAATGGAATGTATGGGTTTTTTTTCCTGGAATGTGAGACATTTTAGTGCTTATTACTAAAGGTCTTTGGAGAACTTTTATTAACCAACATATATGGTTCTGTGTTGAATACTTCAATGGAATATTGTCAATAATGAAGTGTTTCATAAACTTACCATGAAAAAGGATTCTATCATTTTTGAAGGAAATGCTTTGTTTGGGAGAAGAATTTGAGGTAGATCTTGATTTTAGTTGCAATAATAAGTAGGTTTCAAACAGTTGTTCATTTGTTCAGGTTAAATGTTATGTAGTGTTCATATTATGTGTATTGTTTAGTCTGTGGCTGGAAAAACAATTAAAGTAGACTACACCAAGAAACCATCTTTTCAAAGTGGGGGTGGGGAGAGGGCACCACTTCCATCAAGAAATAGAGGTGATATAAGAAGTCTGAGAAGTGAAAGAGGAGGAAGTAAGAGAAGCAAAAGGATATCCCTCAGGTGGAAATAACTTAGGTAATGTTTCAAAATCTAGGGATAGTAGGAGATCTGACTTAGGTAAACACATAATGAAATACGCAAATAAGTTATCATAGGCTTCTGTGCATGAAGCCTATGTGATCATATTAACTCCTATAAATTCAATAAAGAGTGCAGAAACTGTCAGTAACTCAAATGTTTTTAAAAAATTAAAAAATAAAAGATATGAGCATGAAACCATTATTTATGTGAAAACAGTGACATTCAATGAAGAGATACACCTCAATTTCATTCATATCTTTCCCAGCAATAGAAATGATACCATTCATTAGATTGAGAATGTATACTGATGATCATTATGATTTGTAATTGCTAAAGAGGTATAGCACTTATAATAATGAATGAAATATGTAATGTGTAAAAAAAACTCATAATGACTTACAGGGATAGAATTTAAACCTCAAGCTAAATTCAGTCTATTTTAGCATTACGTTTGCCTCTAGTCACTTCAACAGTTCTCCGAAGAACTCAATTTTATTGATCTTATGTTAGAATGTTACACTTTAGGAACAAGAAGCTATGTAGGTTTAAAGTTAAGATTCATACTTATTGAACAACAATAATTGTTCTGAAAGTACACTTCTTTTGTCTGAAAAATGGACATCAGTTCACCTTTGAAAATACCCACTGTAATAAAAGTTAGTCTAACTATATAAACTTAAAGGACACACACTTCATTATTTAGAATTGGATTTGAAATACTAGATTTGAGTATAGGAATGTGCAACCCTGTACTGTGTAAAATAAAAATCTCTATTATTATTTTGATAAGAGGATCTTGTACCTATGTTTGCTGTAGAGAACTTTCATTTGGAAACTAGATAAGGGAAATGTCTATAGTATTCAATACATTCACCAAGGGGTCTCTGACTCAGCAAAAGGCTAAATACCAATGATTCACCACGTTTATTGATCTTTCTTTCTTTCTTGTATATAAGAAATATGAAACATGAATGAAAATGTTGATGAGCTATTTTCAGGGAAGTTGTCTTGTAATTAATTTATCTATTTACTTATTTTACTGACTATGAAAGGAAGGTATATTCATTTCAATATATCTGTAGCAGGAAAAGTTGGTTTCATATTAACCAGTTTTCCCAATTTCAAATATTTAGTGTTCATTTGTGATAATTAGGTGTGTGACATTTCACGGGAAATTTCCTAAAGTGTTATTGCAGAGTTTGTGCAATATGAAGGCGGATGTACCTATTTTTCCCACTGAGGTGATACTGAGAAGAGTTTGTCAGTTCATATTTGGCCACATATGAGGATGCTCATAGTTCTTCTTTCACAATACAAATTACAAAATTGGAAGGTAAGCCTATTTTCTACTTTAAAATGAAAAAAAAAATGCTTTCACACAGTGAAGTATTATACAGCTATAAAAATGGATTCCAAAGATGGTGGCCATATAGGCAGACACATCCCAGGTCGTGCCCTGGAGCAAAACGAGTAAGCAGCTGAAACTAATAACACCCATCCCAAATTGGTGAAATTACTCAGCTGGTGAGATGGTTTGCGGCCCGGAAGTAAAGAACTCGCCTAGAAAGGTAAAAACAAACAAACAAACAAACAAAAAAACAAACAAACAAACAGGGATCAGGGAAGAAAAGTTTGCCACAACTCTGAGCCCAGAGGTTCAAAGGGAGACCACATGGCAGACAGGAGAGTCCCTTGGGACAGGCACAGCCCCTGACTGGGGAAAGGATATCCTAGGGATTCCTGGCACAGGGGGATTTGACATCTGGGTTCTGTGACCTAGCAGGATTGAGCCTAAAGGGGGCAGCCTAAAGAGCTGACCAGAGCATGCAGTGCCAGTAAAAGAAGAGCTTACAGAAACTCAGCCCTCCACTTTTCCGCGGCCTGCAATTGTTTGTTTGTTTTCACTGAATCCTGTTCATAAGGCATTTTGGATACAGACACTCACCTGTGCTGAAGAGAAGGAGAAGGTGTAGACACCTGGAATCTCGGGAGAGGCTAGCATAGAGGGAGGGCCAGGAGAGGTGGCAGCGAATTGTGTGCTGAAACACCCCTGGACCCAGGATCTGGGCAGTCATTCTTTCCGGATGGTGGGACTCCTCTACCTAGCCCCCAGGTAAGGAGCACAGCCACACCCAGATTCCACCCTGAAGGAGATCAAGGATTAAAATAATCTGATCAGTTCCTGTGAGTTAATAGGGTCTGGCCTATAGAGGGATTTTCAATCCCAGCAATAACACAGAGCAGGGTAATGATTAAAGAACCAGCTCTGGAGAGTTGACCTCCCCAAACCAGTTTTAAGTGCAATCGAGAAAATAAACCCTTGCTACTGGAAAGAAAAGCCATATAGCCTCAGAGGCCAACCCCAAAACACTGCCTCCAAGAGGCTGAGCCACAAACTGACTCTTAGCTAAACACAAATTAAGGCAGTCTGGGACACTAATATGGCCTGCTTTAAAATCAGGATTGTGGCCAAAACCGGTTTGGCTCAGTGAATAGAGCATCAGCCTGCGGACTGAAAGGTCCCAGGTTCGATTCCGGTCAAGGGCATGTACCTGGGTTGCGGGCATATACCCAGTGGGGGATGTGCAGGAGGCAGCTGATCGATGTTTCTCTCTCATTGATGTTTCTGACTCTGTCTCTCTCCCTTCCTCTCTGTGGAAAATCAATAAAATATATTAAAAAAAATTCAGGATTGTGGTTTACAACACAGAGGAACAGTGTATCTCCGGGAAATTCAACACTCTCCTGAATACCTGGCAGGACCAAGGCGAGCCAGACTAATGAGTAGAATAACCGAAGGACCTTCACTACTGCAATTTTTTTTTTCTTTTTCACATTACAACTAAGAAACCAATTTTTTTTCTTATTTTTCCAACATCTGATTTTACCCTTTTAATTACTACATTTTTATTTTTAACCAGTATTATTACTGCTACCATTTTACCATTTTTTAAAGTGCCATTTTAATTTCTCTTTATTTTATTTTGGGATTAGTGTTCTCCATTCTATTTTCATTGTTCCTTTAGCATCAATTTTCCCTACCTCAATTTTACCTTTATGATAAAGCCCTCTCTCTCACTTTTCCCCTTTTGTTGTCCTGTTTCTCTTACCCTATTCCTGCTTTAGATTTTCCCTATTCCTTCTGTTTACCTCCTGTCAAAATTTCAAGCTACTTATATATCCTATTTCCAATCCACTGCTCTAAATCCTTATTCATATACCCCTTATCTTTCTTCACTATCCAATTATTTTTCTTCTTTTATTTTTCTATTGTTTAGTTGCTGTTTGCTTGATTGTTGAGTATATTGGGTTTTTTTCTGTTGTTTGTTTGTTTATTTGTTTTTTTGTGTGTGTGTCTGTTTGTACATGTGTGATTTTTAGGACTGGTTGTGAGGCTTTTTTGCTTTTGCTTTTTTTTCCCTGCTGGTTTTTTTCCTCCCTACAACCCCCCCACCCCCCTCCCACGAATATTTTTGTGCTTCTGTTTTCCCTTCCCTCTCTTGATATTATTTGTTGTTTCTAGTTTGCATTCATCTCCAGGGAGCTGTTGCAGGAATTTTTTGGGATTAGTGGTGGTTCTATAGGATTTTTCTCCTCCTATATATAGTCTCATCCCCTCTTATACTTCATTCTTTCTTTTTGCTCTTGTTTTTCCTCTTTTCCCCCCTCCTTTTCCCAATTTCATTTTTGCACTCCTTTATTTTTCTATTTTTCTTTTCTTTTTTCTCTTTATCGTTTTCTTTCTTCCTTATCCCCTAATTCTCTTAATTTGGGTGGTCACCTTTATTTGGGGTTATTACTATCGTGAATATATTTGTGTTCACTGCCTGGTACGTGGTGGTGCCTTGTTGTGTTGTATTTTCTCCCTTTAAATCAACGCAGTAGATCCAAGAAACAGCAGCCTCCTGAGCACCACACCCTCTGCCTGAGGAACAGCAGCTGTTCGTGAAGCCTCCCCACACCAGCCAGAAGAGCCACCACAGCTCTGAACAGCACCCACCAGAGGAGCTGCTGCCAACTGAGGAGAAGCTGCTACTGCAACCGTCCAAAGAGCAACAACAACACAAGGAGCCACTGCCATGCAGGGAACAGCCATTGAACGACTCAATGTCTACATATGACAGTGAAGTCAAACATGGGTAGACGAAGAAACCCCCAAAGGAAAGAAAAGGAGGACTCCCCAGAAAATAAGCTAAGTGATAGAGAGGCATGCAACATGACAGAAAAAGAATTCAGAATAAGGGTCCTAGAGTGCATAAACCAGATGGAGAAAAAAATCAACAACTTATGCAAGAAGCAAGAAGAAACAGATGAAAAAATCAATAACATATGCAAAACGCTAGAAGAGACAGATGAAAATATCAATAAATTATGTAAGACCCAAGATGAAATGAAGAGCGATATAGCTGCAATAAAAAAACCACCATTGAAAGTATCAACAGTAGACTAGGAAAAGTGGAGGACCGAGTTAGTGAATTATAAGACAAGGAAGCATAACACGCCCAAACTGAACTGCAATTGCAGAAAAAAATTAAAAGACAGGATGAGAGCCTAAGGGAGATTTGGGACAACATGAAATGAAACAACATGCAAATAATAGGGGTTCCAGAACAAGAGAAAGAGGAACAAGGATTAGAAAACCTATTGGAAGGAATGATATCAGAAAACTTCCCGGAGGTGGGGATGAAAAAAATCACACAAGCACAGAGAGTCACAAACAAGGTGAATCCGAAAAGACCCACACCAACACACATCATAATTACCATGGCAAATGTTCAGGACAAAGAGAGAATCTTACAGGCTGCAAGCGAGAGATGGAAAGTTACATACAAGGGATCTCCCATTAGATTATCAAATGATTTCTCAACAGAAACACATCAGGCCAGAAAAGAATAGACAGAAATTTACAAAGTGATGCAATGCAAAGGACTGAATCCAAGAACACTCTATCCAGCAAGGCTATCAATCAAAATTGAAGGGGAAATAAGAATCTTCAGAGACAAAAAAAAAAAAAAAAAAAAAAAGGCAAAGGGAGTTTATCAGCACCAAGCCACCAATGCTAGAAATGTTAAAGGGACTGGTGTAAAAAGAAGAAATAAAAAGCTCAGAAAGAAAACAGCCACACACAAAAATAGAAATGACTACAAACAAGCACCTTTCAATAATAACTTTAAATGTAAACAGACTAAATGCTCGAACCAAAAGACATTGAGTGCCCGAATGGATTAAAAAAACAAAACAAAACATGACCAAACATCTGCTGTGTACAGAGACCCACCTCAGAAAAAGGGACTCACACAGACTGAAAGTGAAGTGATGGAAAAATATCTTTCAGGCAAAAAGAAAGGAAATAAAAGCTGGGGTAGCAATATTTAGACCTCAAAGTGAAGGCCATAACAAGAGATAAGGAAGGCCACTTCATAATACTAAAGGGATCAATACAACAAGAAAATATTACCCTGGTAAACATATATGCACCCAATGCAGGAGCACCCAAATATATAAAAAAAAACTCCTGGAAGATATCAAAGGAGAGATCGACAACAATATAATCATAGTAGGGGACTTTAATACTCCACTGACATCACTTGATAAGTCGTCTAGACAAACAATCAGCAGAGAAATAGCAATCCTAAATGACTCACTAGATCAGATGTACTTAATTGACATCTTCAGAACACTTCACAGCAAAGTTGTGGAATATACATTCTACTCAAGTGCTCATGGGACAGAGTCAAACATAGACCACATATTGGGTCAAAAGAAAAGCTCCCCAAATTCAAGAAGATTGAAATCATAAAAAGCATCTTTTCAGACCATGATGGCATAATATTAGAAATAAACTACAATAAAAACAACTCAAAATACTCAAACACTGGAAGCTGAATAGCATTTTATTAAATATTGATTTGGTTAACAATGAGATCAACGAAGAAATTAAAAACATTCTGGAAACTAATGACAATGAAAACACAACAATCCAAATCCTATGAGACACAATGAAAGCAGTCATGAGAGGGAAGTTTATAGCTCTACAGGCCTACCTCAAAAAACAAGAAAAAATGGTAGTAAAACATCTAAATCTACTACTCAAAAAATTAGGACGAGAGCAACAAGAAAACCCCAGAGTGAGCAGAAGGAAGGAGATAATAAAGATTACAGCAGAAATAAATGACATAGATTCCAAAAAAAACTATACAGAAAACAATGAAACCAAGAGCTGGTTCTTCAAAAGGATAAACAAGATTGATGACCCTATAGCCAGACTCACCAAGAAGCAAAGAGAGAGGGCCCAAATAAAAAAAATCAAAAACGATAGAGGCGAAGTAACAACAGACCCCACAGAAATACGAATGATTGTTAAAAAATACTATGGACAGCTCTACTCCAACAAATTAGATTGCCTGGAGGAAATGGACAAATTCCTAGAAAAATACATCATTCCAAAACTCAATCATGAAGAATCTAAAAATCTCAATAGGCCAATAACTATGGAAGAAATTGAAGCAGTCATCAAACAGCTTCCAGCAAACAAAAGCCCAGGACCAGACAGCTTCACAGGGGAGTTTTACCAAACATTCAAGGAACAACTAAAACCTATCCTCCTCAGAATACTACAAAAAATCCAAGAGGAAGGAACACTTCCAAGCTCATTCTATAAACCAGCATCATCCAAATAACAAAACCAAGTACAGACAACACAATGAAAGAGAATTACAGGCCCATATCCTTCATGAACATAGATGCCAAAATGCTCAAGAAAATCTTAGCAAATCAGATCCAGCAGTACATCAGAAAGATCCTACAACATGACCAAGTAGGATTTATCCCAGGGATGCAAGGATGGTACAATATCCGCAAATCATTAAGCGTGATATATCACATAAATAAATTGAAAGAAAAAAAAAAAAGGTCATATCAATTGATGCAGAAAAAGCATTTGACAAAATCCAACACCCATTTTTGATAAAAACTCTCAGCAAGGTGGGAGTAGAAGGATCATACCTCAACATAATAAAAGCCATTTATGACAGGCCCACAGCCAACATCATACTCAATGGACAAAAACTAACACTATTTCCTCTAAGAACAGGAACAAGACAGGTATGCCCACTCTCACCACTCCTGTTCAACATAGTACTGGAAGTATTAGCCATTGCAATTAGACAAGAACAAGAAATAAAAGGCATCCTAATTGGAAAAGAGGAAGTAAAACTGTCCTTATTTACAGGTGACACGATATTAGACTTACAAAACCCTAGAGAATCCATCAAAAAAACTACTGACTTAATACATGAATTTGGCAATGTAGTAGGATACAAAATTAACCCCAAGAAATCTGAGGCATTTCTATATACCAGTAGTGAACTTTCAGAAAGAGAGATTATAAAAACAATCCCATTTACCATCGCACCAAAAAGATTAAGCTACCTAGGAATAAACTTAACTAAAGAGGTAAAAGACCTCTACTCAGTAAACTACAGGACGTTGAAAAAAGAGATAGAGGAAGACATAAACAGATGGAAGAACATACCGTGTTCATGGATTGGTAGAATCAACATCATTAAAATGTCCATACCACCCAAAGCAATCTATAAATTCAATGCACTTCCCATTAAAATACCAACGGCATACTTCACAGATCTAGAATGAATTCTCCAAAAATTCATCTGGAATAAAAAAAGACCCCAAATAGCTGCAGCAATCCTGAGAAAGAACAAAGAAGGTAGGATCTCACTACCAGATATCAAGCTGTATTACAAAGCCACTGTTCTCAAAACTGCCTGGAGCTGGCACAATAACAGACATATAGATCAATGGAATAGAATAGAGAGCCCAGAAATCGGCCAGAACAAATATGCTCCAATAATGTTTGCCAAAGGAGGCAAGAACATACAATGGAGCCAAGATAGTCTCTTCAATAAATGGCGTTGGGAAAATTGGACAGAAATATGCAAGAAAATGAAACGAGACCACCAAATTACACCATACACAAAAATAAACCCAAAATGGATAAAGGACTTAAATGTATGACAAGAAACCATAAAAATTCTAGAGGAATCCAAAGGCAACAAAATCTCAGACATAACTTGAAGCAATTTATTCACTGATACAGCTCCTATGGCACTGGAAACTAAAGGGAAAATGAACAAATAAGACTACATCAAAATAAAAAGCTTCTGCACAGCAATAGAAACCATCAACAAAACAATGAGAAAACCCACTGCATGGGAAAACATATTTGCCAATATCATATCTGATAAGGGCCTAATCTCCAAAATTTATAGATAACTCATACAACTTAACAAAAAGAAGATAAACAATCCAATCAAAAAATGGGCAAAGGATCTAAATAGACACCTTTCAAAAGAGGACATTCAGAAAGCCAAGAGACATACGAAAACATGCTCAAAGTCACTAATCATCTGAGAGAGGCAAATCAAAACAACAATGAGGTTCCATCTCACACCTGTCAGAATGGCTATCATCAAGAAATCCACAAAGTACAAGTGCTGTGGAGGATGTGGAGAAAAAGGAACACTCGTGCACTGCTGGTGGGAATGCAGACTGGTGCAGCCACTATGGAAGACACTATGGAGTTTCCTCAAAAATCTACAAATGGAACTCCCATTTGACCCTGTGATCCCTCTTCTAGGAATATATCCCAAGAAACCAGAAACACCAATCAGAAAGGATATATGCACCCCTATGTTCATAGCAGCACAATTCACCATAGCTAAGATCTGAAAACAGCCTAGGTGCCCAACATTAGGTGAATGGATTAGAAAACTGTGGTGCATCTACACCATGGAATACTATGTTGTTGTAAAAAAGAAGGAACTCTTACCATTCGCAATGGCATGGATGGAACTGGAGAGCATTATGCTAAGTGAAATAAGCCAGTCAATGAAGGTAAAATACCACGTGATCTCACTCATTCATGGATAAGAGAGACCATTATAAACTTTTAAACAATAATACATAAAGAGGCAGAGCTGCCTCAAACAGATTGTCTAACTGCAGCGGGAAGGCCGGAGAGGGTTGGGGGCAGGGGGAGGGGGGTAAGAGATCATCTGAAGGACTTGTATATATGCATATAAGCATAACCAATGGACATAAGACACTGGGGGTAGGGGAGGCCACGGGATTGTCAAGGGCCGTGGGGAAAAAAAGGACACATACGTAATACCCTTTGTAATACTTTAAGCAATTAAAGAAATCAATAATAAATAAATAAATAAATAAATAAATAAATAAATAAATAAAATAAAAAGGAAAACAGTGATTTTTAATTATGTATTATTCAACATGTTTTCTTTAAATACTATTAAAATAGAGTATAGTATTCTGATCAAAGAATTATTTTATAAATGAACTGTATGCATTATATGATAACATATGTTAAATAACACTTTTTTGTGATGCATCATGTTTTGACTGTATATTTTAATTTTTATCTATGACATTACATGTTTTAAAAGATTTAATTAAGATGAAACTCATTTGAAGACTAGTTGAGAGTCTTTTCTTGTATGTTAAACTTCTTTCACTTACTATATCTGGATTCTCTGCATTCAAATTCCGATATGTGTGTGTGTGTGTGTGTGTGTGTGTTTAATTTTTGGCAAGTATATATAATGCTGCTTCAGTTTGTTCTCGGTTATCCAAACTGATTTTCAATAACTCTGAGCACTGTACTGAAGACATGACAAGATAGTATTTTATCATTTTGGGCTAACCAGCATGCTTATGACCATGATCCTGTTTAGGACAGATTTATACACAATAACCAGACTTGACCATTTAAAAAATGTTGACCATACTCAAGTAGAATGATGTTATTTATAACACAGAGGATGGTAGACATACAATTAATCTTCACAGCAGTGTGCACCATGGATGGGTTTCCTTCCACTGAAAAGGGCTCCATCTTCAAGAAGTTGGGATCATCCACCTACAAAACCTGCCCATTCTATTCCAAGGCAAAGCACTACTGAGATGTGAAGTCAAGGTACATGGTACAGCCTCTCATGGATTAGAGTAATGAGCTGTTTTAAAAGGAATGCTGCACTTTAATTTCAGGAAGCCAAGTGGAAAGTGAGTAGTGGATGGGCATCTGTACTGAACACTATCTTATTGTTTCATTGTTAGGAAATAATTCTTCAGCTTCTAATGAGTGAGGTAATAAGTAGATAACACCAGAGTGAGGAATGCATTCCTTTTAATCCATGTTGATAGAGTGTCACTCTTTTTTATATTTACTTTATTAATATTTTAAGAAAAATGATTTTAGTATCATAATGGTACATTCAATAAATGTTAATATTTCCAGAAAAACTATTTTAAATGTAATAATTGTACATGCAATAAGCATTAATATTCCAAGAAAAACTATTTTAAATATACTAATACTGGAGACCCAGTGTACAAATTCATGCATGCATGGTGTCTGGCCTGCACACCCCAATCGCCGGGGAAGGCGATGCAGGTGTTTGGCTGGCTGGCCCAACCCCGATCGAGTGGGGGATCAGATGGGGGAAGATGAAGGCTAGGGGAAGGGGCTGTGGGAAGCTTACTGGCTGGCGGGTCCTCAATCATTGCAGGGGGTAGGGGGGGGGTGGACAGAACAGTGTGGGGCTGGCTCAGGGTGCAGCCGGGACAACAGCTACACAGTCCCACCCCATGGTTGATCTCCTGGTCAAACTCGTGTTTGAAGGGACAATTTGCATATTAGACTTTTATAATATAGTGTTACATGCAATAAAAATTAATATGTTAAGAAAAAAAATAAATATAATATTACCAAAACAGTGCAAACCTATTTTATCAGAAAAGTTGTAGGAATTATTAAATATCTGAAAATAATAGGATTCCTTCTACTGTATTCTAAAACATATTTTTTTTACTCTGGCACTATTTCACTCATCTCTTTCATTTTTTATTTCTTGAAATATTTTTTATTGATTTCAGTGAGAAAGGGAGAGGGAGAGAGAGATAGCAACATCAATGATGAGTGAGAATCATTGCTCCTCTGCCACATGCACGCCTCACACTGGGGACCAAGCCCACAATCCAGGCATGTGTCTTCGGCCGGAATCAAACCTGGGACACTTCAGTCTGGAAAACAATAATCCATCCACAGTGCCCAACCAGCTAGGGCTTTTTTTTTTCTTTATTGATTAAGGTATTACATATGTGTCATTATCCCCCATTTGTCCCCCCTACCTCGTACTCATGTCAACACCCCCACTGGTGTCTGTGTCCATTAGTCAGGCTTATATGCATGCCTATAAGTCCTTTGGTTGATCTCTCCCCCTAACCCCACCTTCCCCCACCTTCCCCGCAGCAACCGTTTGCAGCAAAGATTCAGGATCTGGAAAAGTGGATGAACTCAAATGAATACACTAGAAAAGAATTACAAATTTACAAGGTATGGGGAGCCAGGTGAAGATATTTCTCTCTAGTAAAGAGGCTCTCTGAAACCCAGGACCCATCAGCTTTTATTTACTTGAATACACATTTGCCCTTTAGCAAAACAAACAGGCATATCGATGGTAAAGTTTGGTAAACCATCAAAATATTATCATGGTGCGAGGTTGCTTTCAGCCATTTTGCGAACAGCAGGGTAACAAAATGCTGATTTTCAGCCATGCTGAATATCAAAGTCCATTCGCCTTCTGTGGGACTTCTCTCATTGATATGTTCACTACTGTTGGTCTTTCCTCTACATTTCCCACTTTTTGCTTTCTTAATTAATTTAGAAATGTGTATGCCATTAGCTGGGCTCAGATCCTTTTAGGACTTCATTCTGCATCTTCAGACTGGAAGCAAACATAGAAGAACAAGAAAGGAAGACACTAGTGGTTATTCTAAAAAGGAAATATAGGGAGATTCGACGACAAAGATTGAGTTCTTTCATGTCCTTCTAAATATTATTGTCAGGTATTTAAGGAATTCATTCATAGTAGGCTTCCTTTGGAGCCATTAGATTTTTATGGATCCCTTTACCAGTCACTGTTAGCTTGTGACATGACAGCAATGATGTTCGAGTTCTGGATGGTGGACAAATGGTGAGAAATGGCAATGCATGCCTGAACTTTTTTGGCTTTGTCATGGGCAACCTGCACCAATGCACAGCTGATGAGTGCTAGCATGGCAAGCCGTCTTCACCATCCCCCATCTCTGGATGTTTTCCTCTGACTCCTCAGCGTTTTGCTTAGGGCCACTGCTATCTGTGGTTGCAGTAGTCTGGTCAGTTCCTCTCTCAGATTCATGTTGCAGGAATTGGAGAAGTTTTCTGGAAAGACACAAGTATATCCTCAACCAAAGGTTAATAAAGGGACCCTTCTATAAACCAGACTCAGTATCTTTCCATTTAACCAGAACATTTTCCTTTAGCTTACTCTTTCACTAGTGTCTTTCCATAGGTGTCTTGCCATGAGCATTACAAGGGAAAAATTAAAAGTAATTAAGGCTTTCTGTAGTCTACTTATAGGAGATTTCACTATTCCCCCACTTTTGTTTTTCAAGTTGGGATTTAGAGGCCCTTGTAGCAGATATAACATGCAAGGGGGACATTTCTTGATAATCTGTTTTGTCTGCTGTACAATATTTTGGCAGACTAATGTAAAAGTTGATGAGATTCCCCTGACCTGTTTCTTTAAAATAACTAATTGATAGGCATATTCATTTCCTTTCATTAAAGGACGAGGCCTTGTTCAAATAGTAGAGATAGGCGTAGGTCACAGCCATTTAAATTGAGTAGTTGCAGTTCTGTTTACCCGGCTGGCAGCATAGGCAGATCTGCCGGGAGCCCGTATGTGCTTGCTGTTTTCAAGGGACCTGGCATATATGGCATACTGTTCTTAATATGTTTGCTCACCTTTTTGGCACTATGTGTTTTAACCAAGGTCTCTGAGAAAGGTTGTTTCCCCAGGTAGGGATTTTCCCCTGAAGTTAGGGAGGGAATAAAACCTCTTAACTAAGTGCCAGGGGGGAATTAATCACTTTAACTACGAACAATCATGCTTAAGCTACATAATCTTTACTCCCTGCAATGGAGATAAGAAATGCCCTAACCTTTGTAATAGAGATTGATAGGATTGAATCAACTGGTATAAATACAGATGTAACAAGACAGCAAGACACAGAACTTAGGAGACAGAACTTAGAACACAGAACTTAGAAGACAGAACCAAGAGAGACAGAACCTAGGCACAAAACCTACACAGAATGTTACCTAGAGACAGAAGAACTTCTCTGGAGAGAACATGGCAAAAGATCCTGTACGGAAACTGGCAGAACTTCGCTGGAGAACCTGGAGAACCTAGCAAGAGAACATGGACACAGAACCTGGATGGAGATTCGAAGCAGAACCTCTCTGGAGATCCAGACCAGAACTTGGCTGGAGATCCTGGCTGAAGAATCTGGCTAGGCTGCTGATCAACTGAACACTGTCTCCAGGTCCTTCCTTCTTCGCCGACTCCGTCTCTGCCTTTGGGAACCCCT
Organism: Myotis daubentonii; assembly: GCF_963259705.1. Lineage (NCBI taxonomy): Eukaryota > Metazoa > Chordata > Mammalia > Chiroptera > Vespertilionidae > Myotis > Myotis daubentonii. Next base: position 6,436,180 of record NC_081862.1, on the reverse strand, counting down.
GGACCTGCTGGGGTTGGACCCCGGCACAGATCAGAGATAATATGAAGAGGCTTTTGGAAATCCTGCAAGTCAGCGTTGATCGTTTCTAATTGGATTCTTTGCACAGATGTATGACTGGTCTGAATGACTTGATCTGAATTCATTGCATCATAAGCAGCTTTACCATGAGATGAACTATCAGTAAAAACAGTGACTGCTCCAGGAATAGGTTTCTGCCTATTACAACTAAGTTCCCCTGAATATTCTTTTATTTTCATTTGCTAATTTAAATCAGTCTAACATAAGGCTTCTTTCCTAACTTCCTTTGTCATTGGGTGGGGACAGTAAATGACACTAATAGGGTTTCTGCTATCAGTCTTTGAGTATATTGACATAAGCTTTCTTTAAGCAGGCAAAATGCAAATTGTTTACTTTTCTTTCTGAGGCCTAATACATTTATTTTTAATTACAGTTTTCTAGATATTTGAAGGGAATCTCCTTCCGTTTTTTCTTCCAGAGAAATTTATAGGCCACAATTAGGGAGTTTCTTTTAAAAGCCTTTTTCTTTCTTTTAAATAGAGCTACAAACTTGGTTCCTTTTCAGAAATACCTATAAGAGAGACGTATGCTGGCCAATAGTGCAGTGCATTCAGATTAAGTAAAAGTAACTCTCTTTTTTTATGGTTTCTTACTAATGGTGAGATTTAATGTTTGAATAATAACTCTTTATTTACCTTGTAAATAGCAGAAGAGATTTAAAAAATTCTCCTTTTTATTAAGCTTAAAATTTACTTTTAAACAGCATTCTTTTGGCTAGTGCTCATTTGCATAGGTACAGAAATTGTACTCTGGACTGTGTCAGAACCAACTGCTAATCAAATATCTGCTTCTCGTATAACTGAGTTTATATGAGACCTTGATTATATTGTAAAAAGCTAATTTGTTAAGTGACTAAAGTATGCATCTTTATTGAGAAAGCAAAGTAAGTAATCTTATACGTTTGACCTATGAAGTCCAGATGTTGCACTACCCCCTGGCCTATCTAAAGATCAGGCTGTCAGGGCTCCCATCTTAAAATTCTGCTGCAGAATAATCCGATGTTGCTTAAGAAGTATTCAGCAACTTTGTCCTGCCCTCCCTTAGAGGTTGATACTTTTATAACATTTAAAATATGTGTATGTAAAGAGAACACAGTTATTAATTTTTATTTGATGAAGCTTCAAGTGATTTCAAGAATATAAGATCGGCGTAAATTGGTTTAAAAATATTTCTTTTCCAAAATATTTCTTTTAAGAAGAGTAAACTCTTGAATTATCCCAGGGCACTTGGAAAGTTTCAATGCTATTTCTTGGTTAAAGTCTTGAAATTTAACATGGAAAGACTATCACAAATATGTGTAACCCAAACATTACATTATACATTTGTTGTAAGTATTCTAAAATAGATCAATTAAATTTAAACTGGTTTTTATATTAAAAATTTGGTTCAGAGCAAATAATTATTCCTCTTTTTTAATCAATCCAATTAAATATTATATCCTAGGATGAAATTTTACCACACATGGTACACATAAGTACTACAATATATTTTGTACTACTATTTTTTTCCAGGGAAATCACAGGAATTCTTTTTCTTTTTTTTTTTTATTCTTCATTTTGTTTTGTTTTTTAATTAAACCTTTATGGTTCAGATTATTACATTTGTTCCTCTTTTTTCCTCCCATAACTCCCCTCCTCCCAGTTCCTGCCCCACCCTCCTCCCTCACTCCCCACCCACTGTCCTCATCTATAGGTGCAGGATTTTTGTCCAATTTTTTTCCAGTCTCTTCCCACATCTCCCACACCCCTTTCCCCCCCCAAGAATAGTCAGTCCATTCTCTTTCTATGTCCCTGATTCTATTATGATCACCAGATTATTTATTCACTTGATTATTAGATTCACTTGTTGATAGATGCATGTTTGTTATTCATAATTTGTATCTTTACCATTTTCTTCTTCCTCTTCTTAAAGGGTACCTTCCAGCATTTCATATAATACTGGTTTGGTGGTGATGAACTCCTTTAGCTTTTCCTTATCTGTGAAGCTCTTTACCTGACCTTCAGTTCTGAATGATACCTTTGCTGGATAAAGTAATCTTGGTTGTAGTTTCTTGGTATTCATCACTTTGAGTATTTCTTGCCATTCCCTTCTGGCCTGCAAAGTTTCTGTTGAGAAATTAGCTGATAGTCGTATGGGTATTCCCTTGTAGGTAACTGAGTTTCTTCCTCTTGCTGCTTTTAAGATTCTCTGTTTGTCTTTTGCTCTTGGCATTTCAATTTTGATGTGTCTTGGTGTGGTCCTCTTTGGATTCCTTTTGTTTGGGGTTTTCTGCGCTTCCTGGACCTGTAAGTCTATTTCTTTCACCAGGTCGGGGAAGTTCTGTGTCATTATTTCTTCAGATAGGTTTTCAATATCTTGCTCTCTCTCATCTTCTGGCACCCCTATAATTCTGATGTTGGTACGCTTGAAGCTGTCCCAGAGGCTACTTACACTATCTTCGTATTTTGGGATTCTTTTTTTCATTTTGCTTTTCCAGTTGGGTGTTTTCTGCTTGTTCGGATTTCGTATCTTTGCCTTGATTCTTGAGCTACTCTGGTCTGCTGTTGGGTGTCTGTATAATATTCTTTATTTCAGTCAGTTTATGCTTAATTTCTAGTTGGTTCTTTATCACAACATTGAGGGTCTCATTAGATTTCTTGAGGTTCTCACTACATTTATCGGCGGCTTCTAGACCGTTCTTGAGAGACCTTAAATGTGTGGTTCTGAACTCTATATCCTCCATGGACAATTTTGTCCTGTTTCTTTGTCTCCGCATTTTTTATGCTTTCTTGGTGCACCCCCTAGTGTTCTTTGTGCACAGTCTTGTTGTAGTTAAGCCTTGATTGTTGTTGGCAATACCGGGGGTGATTTGACCTCCAGGCTAACTGGCTATGAGAGTCTGCTGTGTCTGCAGTGGGAGAGCTTCTGTGCTGGATCTCTAGGACGGTGCTAATCTAGCATTTGCCTGAGGCTATCCCGCAAATGGCTGTGTGCAGGGCTTGGGCGGGGCGGGTCCCCGGGGATCTACAGGGCGTGCTGGAGCAAGCAGTTATGGCTGCTCTCAGTTCCGTCCCTGGGTGATCTGCCTCACAGAGTCCCAGCAACTGCTGCAAACCTCAGAGAGAAAGCTGTCTTCGAGTTCTGACCGAAGCCAGACAGTCCTGCTTCTCCTGTTTGAGTCTGGGTCCCTAGAGACTCACCCGGATCTGGAGTTCAGAGTCTGAAACTCCCATCCCGATTGAAAACAACAACCTCGCCCTCCGCTGCCAGCCCGCTCCATGCACACTCCACACCCGAGTATTTCACTTCAGCACTGCGCCTCCTCTGAGTCTGGGTATGATATTCTCTTTCCTCCTAGTTGTAGAATTTCCATTCAGCCAGCCTTCCTGTGGTTCTGGATGATGTCCCTTAGGTCTTAGTTGTTTTTTAAAGTGGTTGTTTGAGGCAGCAATCTCCGGCGTTAACCTATGCTGCCATCTTGGTTTTCTCTCTATCTATTTTTCTTTATAATGAATTTCTATACTTTATGCATTTTATCATTACAACCATATAATTTCTCCCAATTTAATTTGAACTTTTAACACTTGGAAGCCTTAAACTTTAGGTGGCAAGTTAAATACTTAGCATTTCTTAGATTAGTAATACCTTCACATTTTTAAGGATATATTTCCAATAAAATTAACAAAGACTTATTTAATTAATACATTCAAATCTGTCCTTTATTTTTTCATTCTAGGAAAACTCAAATTAATATTTCAGTAGTTTGTTACTTCAAAACATTTAGAGATTTAATAAGTTTTATTCCTTAATGTAACCAACTCCAAATTTTTAAGTTACCAAAACTTTAGAAGTGTATGTTTACACATATGAGGTTGCCAAAGAAGTAGGGGGAGAAGGGAAGAAGGCCTGTAGGCATTTGAATTTTAAAACCACCACATTTTTCCTTCAGAGGTTAGATATAAGGTTGCTCTGCCAGGTTCTCTGCTTTTACAGGGAGAAGATCCACTGGTCCTTTCCTCCAACAGAGAGTGCAGTCAGCCTCTCCTCAGTGACTGCACCCTCACCATCAATATATTAATTTATCATTATTACTGAAAAGCTTTGCCACAAAGCCTTCATTTTAGTTATATCTATCTATTTAACTTTTAACAATTTTGAGATTCCAAAGCCAGTTATCACCATCTAAGGCGTTTTACTTTGGCAAATTTTGCAGCAGAGAAAACTTACTGGCATTCATTGGCTTTAATGTTAACCTTGGAATATGGTCCATTATTATTCAAGAACTGCCCCTTATTATGGAAACACTAATCTTATTGCCTAAACACAGCCTGTATATTTTCCTTGTGTCATTTTCTCCATCTTATAAAGAAAAACAGTCTTGGGTTTGTACTATAGCATCTGTGAGGAGATAGGGGTCAGTCCAAGATGCCACCCAAAATCGCGTGGGATGAGACTTCCCTTAAGCTAGTGTTTTTCTGTTCATGGGTACAGAAACCCCAGAGATATCCCTTAAATTGTGAGTAATGTCTCATCTATCCAAATTTCAAATGACGGTCTGGGAAATAAAATGAGGCTTTTAATAACACTCTTGAGAGTGGGCATACATTTTACGGGATCACCAAAAGACTAGTAATTAATGGGTTGGGAGGTGTTTTAGATATTAATAATGGCCTGTCCATCTACTGTTTCTTTTCTTATTAAATTAAATTGAACGCATGCTTAATAGACTAACAATAAAAAACCAAGACAGATTGATAATAATCAACAGACAAGTGCCCATAACATAGAGACATGGCTGCAAAAATCAGAGTAGTTTTCATGGGTCTTATCATATTCTGCTCTTCATGGCATTGACTGTACTCTAAAGTTATTCTTGGTAAAATCTGCCTGTCCCAAGGTGTCATATCGTAATTTTCAGACAAAGCATTAAAGAGTCCTTTTTTAAAATGACTGTTAACCCCATTTTTTCTAGCTGCTGAGCCTTTCCACACTAAAGGTGGAGGAACCAGGGCTTAGGTATTACAGACTTTTGATCCCCAATACGAATTAGGCATAATGCAGTGCGAACAAGAGCCCACATAGTTTAAGATGAGAAGGTTACCTTTTTTCCTTGAGCCTGATTTAAGAGAGTATCTTTTGATATTTTAATTTCTTTATCCTTGAGCATGCAAGTAAATGTTTACAATTATTATCATTATTATTATTATTATTATTATTATTATTATTATTAATTTATTTATTTATTTATTTTTTTGCTTTATACTCAAAGTTTTCCTCATTATAGCCTGGCAGAAATAAAAGATTTTCCGCCCATTTTATGTTTCACAGTTTCAAAGCTGGCATGGGCTTTGTGCACAGAGAATTTTCTCCTCCTTTGAAGTGCACTTCTCAGCTTTCTGGTGAAATGTCTTCCTTTTTCACTCTGGTGAAATTCCTTCTCCAGATGCCCCACATTGGGCGCCAGAATGCTGCAACCTTTTGCAGCAAGGATTCAGGATATGGGAAAGGAGGTACACAAAAATGAATACACTAGACAACAAATATAAATTTAGAAGACATTTGGGAGCCAGGCAGAGACCTTTCTTTCTAGCGGAGAAGCTCTCTGAAACCCAGTACCCATCAGCTTTTATTGACTTGGCTTTACGTTTCTCATATATGCCTTTTAGCAAAGCAAACAGGCATATCAGCAGTCAAGTTTGCAAAACATTAAAAGGGTTATCAGATTAGGAGATTACCTTCAGCCATTTTGCCAACAGCAGGGTAATATAATGCTGATTTTCAGCCCTGCTGAATATCAAAGTTCATTAGCCATCTATGGGAGATACATATACATATACATATACATATACATATACATATACATATACATATACATATACATATACATATACATATACATATACATATACATATACATAAATGTATGTAGGTATATGTGTGTGTGTGTGTATATATATATATATACTAGAGGCCCAGTGCACAAAAATTTGTTCACTGATGCAGGGGTGTCCCTCAGCCCCACTTGTGCCCTCTCACAATCTGGGACCCCTCAGGAGATAACAACCTGCTGGCTTAGGCCTGCTCCCATATGGCAGAGGGCAGGCCCAATCTCTAGGTGCAACCTCTGGTCGGGCTTAAAGCAGGGTCGATTGGGGAGTTGGGACGCCGCCCACTGTCATGCACAGAGCAGGGCGGATCGGGAGGTTGTGATGCCACCCCCAATCATGCTCAGGGTAAGGCCGATTGAAGGGTTGGGGTGCCACCCCCTGTAGCACCCAAGGCAGGGTTGATGGGGAGGTAGAAGCACCACCCACTGTCATAGACACAGCAGGGCCCATCAAGGGGGTAGGGGCTCCATATCTTGTCACACACAGAGCAGGGCCAATCAGGGTGTTTGGGAGCTCCCCCCTGTCATGCACTGAATAGGGCCTATAGGGGAGTTGGGGCACTGCCCCTTGTCACACACAGAGCAGCTCAGATCAGGGGGTTGGAGCACCACCCCCTGTCACACTCAGGGCAGGGCCCAGGAGGTGGTTGTGGCTCCAACCTGTCACACACAGAATAGGGTCCATGGGGGGGTTGGGGTCCCTCACCCCGTCACACACAGAGCTGCAGGGCGATCATGGGGTTTTGGCACTGCCCCCACTCAGGCTGCTCCAGGGGCCAGGAGGACTCACGGCTCTGCTGATCAGAGTGCCGGGAGGCCTCGCAGCTCCGCTTGACACAGTGTCAGTGAGGACTTGCTGCTCCTCTGATCCCTTTGCTGTGAGGCTTTGCGGCTCTGCTTGACACAGGGGCAGTTAGGACTCACTGTTCCACTGATCTTGGTGCTGGGAGGCCTTGCGGCTCCGCTTGACACAAGGGCAGTGAGCATTCACTGCTCCACTGATCCAGGTGCTGGCAGGCTCCACTGATCCCGCTTTCGGGAGGCCTCGCTTCTCTGCTCATCCCGGTGCTGGGAGGCATATTACCCTCTTACTATGTAGAATAGAGGCCTGGTGCATGGTGGGGGCTGGCTGGATTGCCCTTAAGGGTGTCCTGGATCAGGGTGGGGATCCCGTTTGGGTGCCTTGCCAGCCTGGATGAGGGGATGATAGCTGTTTGCAGCTGGACACACCCCCTTCAGGGTCGGGGTCCCCACTGTGGTGCCTGGCCAGTCTGGGTGAGGGGCTGAGGGCCGTTTTCAGGTTGGCGGGTGACTGAAGCGCCAAACCTGTACGTTTTTTCTTTTTTATTGTGGGATTTGTTTACCTTATATGGCTGTCACTGGAACTGAGAGCCAAATTTAGCTCTGAGGCTTGGCTCCAGCGCGGAGGCCTCGGCTGCTGAAAGCAGGTATCTGGGTTTCTTAGGGTTCTATTATCAAAACTCTGTTGCAACTCCAGTTCTGCCGGCTGGCTGAAAGCATGGGGTTTGTTTAGTGTCTATAATTGCAACATAGTTGCTTAGAGTGCAAGCACACAGCCCAGCAGTGGCAGGTGGGGAATCTTGGATTCTTCCTTCACTGGAGCAAGATTGCCTCCTGTTCCCTTCAGCTGCCTGGCTGGCAACCAACATCATAGTTGACAGTTAATTGGTATATTGCCCTGATGAGCCAATTGGAAGCATGTCAGAGGTATGGTTAATTAACATCTTTGTCTGTTATTGGAAAGGATATGTTTATGTATATGTATATGTATATGTATATGTATATGTATATGTATATGTATATGTATATGTATTGGTCTTTGCCTCCAGCACCTTACTCTGAGGTTTGACAGTCTGATCGATGCTTCTTTGTGTCTGGATGTCTTGTTGCTCATCAGTTAGCATAGTTCATTATATTCCACAAATGAGTGAGACAATGTCATATTTATCTTTGTGTTACTGGCTTATTTTGCTTAGCATAATGTTCTCCAAGTCCATCCATGCTGTTGCAAATTATAAGAGTTCATTCTTTGTTATAGCAGTAGAGTTTTCCATTGTATAGGTGTTCCACCGTTTTATAATCCCTGCATCTGCTAACGGGCACTTAGACTGTTTCCAAATCTTAGCTATTGAAAATTGGGCTAGTATGAACATACAGTTGCATATATCTGTCCTGATTAATTTTACTCATTTCTTGGGATATATATATATATATATATATGAGGGTACTTAATCAAATGGGAGCTCCATTTTCAATTTTTGGAGAAAACTCTATACTGTTTTCCACAATTTTTGCAGCCGTCTGCATTCCCACCAGCAGTGCACAAGGGTTGCTTTTTCTTCGCATCCTCTCCAGCACTTGTGGTTTTTGATTTTTTATTTTTTTCTGACAGCTATTCTGACTGGTGTGGACTGGTACTTCTCTCCTTTTGATTTGCATCTCTTGGACTGTTAGTGCCTTTGAGCATTTTTTCCTATGTCTCTTGGCCTTATGTAGGTCCCCTTTCAAAAAGTGTCCATTTAAGTCCTTTGCCGATGTTTTAATTGGATTGTTTATCTTCCTATTGTTAATTTGTGTGAGTTCCCTGTAAACTTTGGAATTCAACACTTTTCAGAGATAACACTGGCAAATATGATCTCCTATGCAGTGGGCTTTCTTGTTGTTTTGTTCAGGATTTAGTTTGCCGTGCAAAAGATTTTTATTTTGATGTAGTCCATTTGTTTATTTTCCCCTTTGTGGGCATTGCCTTCGAAACTGTGTCAGTAAAGATATGCTAAGACATATGTCTGATATTTTGCTGTCTATGCAATCTGCTAAGATTTTTTTATATAGATTCCCAACTAATGTTCAAGTCCTTTATCCACTTTGAGTTTATTTTTGTGTATAGTGTAAGGTGGTGGTCTGGTTACATTTTCTTGCATGTTTCTGTCTGATTTTCATCATTTATTGAAGATACTGTCTTGACGCCATTGTATGCTCTTGCCTCCTTTGTAAATTAACAATAAAGCGTAATGATTTGGGTCCACTTCTGGGTTCTCTGTTCTGTTTCAGTGGTGTATATGTCTTTACTAGTGCCAGTAGCAGGCAGTTTTGAGAATGGTGGCATTATAATATATCTTAATATCTGGTATTTTGATCCTTACACATTTTTTTTTCTTTTTTTATTTCTTGAAGTATTACAAAGTATTATATATGTCTCCTTTTTTCCCCCGGCCCTTGACAATCCCCTGGCCTCCCCTAACCCCCAGTGTCTTATGTCCATTGTTTATGCTTATATGCATGCATACAAGTTCTTTGGTTGATCTCTTACCCACCCCCCTCCTGCCCTCGCACTCTCCCCAGCCTTCCTGCTTTAGTTTGACAGTCTGTTCGAGGCAGCTCTGCCTTGGTATCTATTTTTGTTCATAAGTTTATAATGGTCTTTATTATCCAGAAATGAGTGAGAACATGTGGTATTTTTCCTTCATTGACTGGCTTATTTCACTTAGCATAATGCTCTCCAGTTCCATCAATGCTGTTGCAAATGGTAAGAGTTCCTTCTTTTTTACAGCAGAATATTATTCCATCGTGTAGATGTACCACAGTTTACTAATCCATTCATCTACAGATGGGCACTTAGGCTGTTTCCAGATCTTAGCTATGGTGAATTGTGCTGCTATGAACATAGGGCTGCATATGTCCTTTGTGATTGGTGTTTCTGGTTTCCTGGGATATAGTCTTAGAAGTGGGATCACAGGGTCAAATGGGAGTTCCATTTTTAGTTTTTTGAGGAAACTCCATAATGTCTTCCATAGTGGCTGCACCAGTCTGCATTCCCACCAGCAGTGCACAAGTGTTCCTTTTTCTCCACATCCTCTCCAGCACTTGTCGTTTGTTGATTTGTTGATGATAGCAGGTCTGACAGGTGTGAGATGATACCTCATTGTTGTTTTGATTTGCATCTCTCAGATGATTAGTGACTTTGAGCATGTTTTCATATGTCTCTTGGCTTTCTGAATGTCCTCTTTTGAAAGGTGTCTATTTAGATCCTTTGCCCATTTTTTGATTGGAATGTTTATCTTCCTTTTGTTAAGTTGTATGTGCTATCTATAAATTTTGGAGATTAGGCCCTTATCAGATATGACACTGGCAAATACGTTTTCCCAGGCAGTGGGTTTTTTTGTTGTTTTGTTGATGGTTTCTTTTGCTGTGCAGAAGCTTTTTATTTTGATGTAGTCCCATTTGTTTATTTTCTCTTTAGTTTCCAATGCCCTAGGAGCTGTATCGGTGAAGAAATTGCTTTGGCATATGTCTGAGATTTTGTTGCCTTTGGATTCTTCTAGTATATGTATGCTTTCCCATCGTATATTTAAGTCCTTTATCCATTTTGAGTTTATTTTTGTGTATGGTGTAAGTTGGTGGTCTAGTTTCATTTTCTTGCATGTATCTGTCCAAATTTCCCAATACCATTTATTGAAGAGACTATCTTGACTCCATTGTATGTTCTTGCCTCCTTTGTGAAATATAAATTTAGCATATTGGTTCGGGCCGATTTCTAAGCTATTTATTCTATTCCATTGATCTATATGTCTGTTATTGTGCCAGTACCAGGCAGTTTTGAGAACAGTGGCTTTGTAATACAGCTTGATATCTGGTATTGAGATCCCACCTACTTTGTTCTTTCTCAGGATCTCTGCCGCTATTCAGGGTCGATTTTTATTCCAGATGAATTTTTGGAGAGTATTTTTAGGTCTGTGAAATTTGCCATTGGTATTCTAATGGGAAGTGCGTTGAATTTATAGATTGCTTTGGGAAATATGGACATTTTAATGATGTTGATTCTACCAATCCAAGAGCATGGTATGTTCTTCCATCTCTTTATGTCTTCCACTATCTTTTTTTTCAACGTCCTGTAGTTTTCTAAGAAGAGGTCTTTTAACTCTTTAGTTAAGTTTATTCCTGGGTAGCCTAATTTTTTTGGAGCGATGGTAAATTGGATTGCTTTTTTAGTCTCTCTTTCTGCACATTCACTATTGGTGTATAGAAATGACATAGATTTCTTGGCGTTAATTTTCTATCCTGCTATATTGCCGAATTCTTTTATTAAATCTAATAGTTTATTTATGAAGTCTTTAGGGTTTTTTAAGTATAATATCATGTCATCTGCAAATAAGGACAGTTTTACTTCTTCTTTTCCAATTTGGATGCCTTTTATTTCTTCTTGTCTAATTGCAATGGCAAATACATGCAGTACTATGTCGAACAGGAGTGGTGAGACTGGGCATCTCTGTCTTGTTCCTGTTCTTAGGGTAAATGGTGTTAGTTTTTGTCCATTGAGTATGATGTTGGCTGTGGGTTTGTCATATAAGGCTATTATTATGTTGAGGTATGATCCTTCAATTCCCACCTTGCTGAGAGTTTTCATCAAAAATGGGTGTTGAATTTTGTCAAATGCTTTTTCTGCATCAATTGCTATGACCTTGTGGTTTTTTTCTTTTAATTTGTTTATGTGATGTATCACGCTTATTTATTTGTGGATATTGTACCATCCCTGCATCCCTGGGATAAATCATTCTTTATTTATATCTATGATCTTTCTGATGAACTGCTGGATCCGATTTGCTAGGATTTTGTTGAGGATTTTGGCATCTATGTTCCTGAGGGATATTGGCCTGTAATTCTCTTTCATTGTGTTGTCTTTATCTGGTTTTGGTATTACGGTGATGCTGGCTTCATAGAATGAGCTTGGAAGTGTTCCTTCCTCTTGGATTTTTTGTAGTATTCCGAGGAGGATAGGTTTTAGTTGTTCCTTGAATGTTTGGTAAAACTCCCCTGTGAAGCCGTCTGGTCCTGGGCTTTTGTGTGCTGGAAGCTTTTTGATGACTGCTTCAATTTCTTCCATAGTTATTGGCCTATTGAGATTTTTAGATTCTTCCTGATTAAGTTTTGGAATGTTGTATTTTTCTAGGAATATGTCCATTTCCTCCAGGTTGTCTAGTTTGTTGGAGTAGAGTTGTCCATAGTATTTTTTTTAACAATCATTTGTATTTCTGTGGGATGTGTTGTTTTTTTGCCTCTATCATTTCTGAATTTGTTGATGTGGGTCCTTTCTCTTTGCTTCTTGGTGAGCCTGGCTAGAGGTCTGTCAATCTTGTTTATCCTTTCAAAGAAACAGCTCTTGGTTTCATTGATTTTCTGTATTGTGTTTTTGGTCTCTATTTCATTTATTTCTGCTTTAATCTTTATTATCTCCTTCCTTCTGCTCACTCAGGGCTTTTCTTGTTGCTCTCTTTCTAATTCTTTGAGCTGTAGATTTAGATGATTTACTACCATTTTTTCTTGTTTGTTGAGATAGGCCTGTAGAGCTATAAACTTCCCTCTCAGGACTGCTTTCATTGTGTCCCAAAGGTTTTGGATTGTTGTGTTTTCATTGTCATTAGTTTCCAGAATGTTTTTAATTTCTTCTTTGATCTCATTGGTAACTCAATCAATGTTTAATAACATGCTATACAGCTTCCAAGTGTTTGAGTATTTTGAGTTGTTTTTATTGTATTTTATTTCTAATATTATGGCCTTGTGATCTGAGAAGATTCTTGGTATGATTTCAATCTTCTTGAATTTGGGGAGACTTTGTTTGTGACCCAATTTGTGGTCTATTTTTGAAGATGTCCCATGAGCACTTGAGAAGAACGTATATTTTGTGGCTTTGGGATGAAGTGTTCTGAAGATGTCAATTAAGTCCATCTGATCTAGTGAGTCATTTATGATTGCTGTTTCTTTGCTGACTTTTTGTCTAGCTTGATTTATCCAGTGATGACAGTGGTGTATTAAAGTCCCCTACTATGATTATATTGTTGTCAATATCTCCCCTGATATCTTCCAGGAGTTTTCTTATGTATGTTGGTGCTCCTGCATTCGGTGCATATATGTTTATCAGGGTTATATTTTCGTGTTGTATTGATCCCTTTAGTAATATGAAGTGACCTTCCTTATCTCTTGTTTTGGCCTTCACTTTGAGGTCTATTTTGTCTGATATAAGTATTGCCACCCCACCATTTTTTTCATTTCCATTTGCCTGAAAGATATTTTTCCATCCCTTCACATTCAGTCTGTGTGAGTCCCTTCTTCTGAGGTGGGTCTCTTGTAGACAGCAAATATATGGGTCATGTTTTATTTTTTTTTCCATTCAGCCCCTCGATGTCTTTTGATTGGACCATTTAGTCCATTTATGTTTAAAGTTATTATTGAAAGGTAATTGTTTGTAGCCATTTTTTTTGTGGCTGTTTTCTTTCTGGGATTTTCATTTCTTCTTTTTACACCAGTCCCTTTAGCATTTCTTGCATTGCTGGCTTGGTGGTGGTAAACTCCCTTAGCCTTTTTTTGTCTGTGAAGCTTCTTATTTCCCCTTCAATTTTGAATGATAGCCTTGCTGGATAGAGTATTCTTGGATTCAGTCCTTTGCTTTGCATCACTTTGTAAATTTCTGTCCATTCTTTTCTGGCCTGATGTTTTTCTGTTGAGAAATCATTTGATAATCTGATGGGGGATCCTTTGTAGGTAACTCTCTGTTTCTCTCCTGCAGCCTTTAAGATTCTGTCTTTGTCTTGTACATTTGCCATCGTTATTATGACGTTTCTTGGTGTGGGTCTTTTGGGGTTCACCTTGCATGGGACTCTCTGTACTTGTGTAACTTTTTTCTTCCCCATATCTGGGAAATTTTCTGACATTATTTCTTCAAATAAATTTTCTAATCCTTGCTGCTCTTCTTGTTCGTCTATCAGCCCTATTATGCGTGTGTTACTTCATTTCAAGTTGTCCCGAAGCTCCCTTAGGCTCTCCTCCTGCTTTTTAATTTTTTTCTCCAGTTGCTGTCAGATTGAGCTTGTTTCTCTGCTTTATCTTATAATTCACTAATTCGGTCCTCTGCTTCTTCTAGTCTGCTGTTGAAACTTTCCATGGAGTTTTTGATTGTAGCTATATCATTTTTCATTTCTTCCTGATTCTTGCATAGGTTGTTGATTTTCTCATCCATCCGGTGAATGAATTGTACAACCATTATTCTGAATTCCTTTTCTGTCATTTTGCATGCTTCCACTTCTTTAATGTCCTTTATTGGTGACTCCTCATTGTCTTTCCTCTGGGTGTTGTTTCGTCTCTTCATTCTGATGGTTCAAACGTCGAGTTGCATGGGCCTGGACCGTGGGCAGTGGGAGCCTGCCACCCCCCTAGTGTCACTGAAGAGCTCTGACACTAAGATGTGTGGTTGTGGTTGGTTGGTGGGAACCAGGCTCGCTCAGAGTCAGTGTTGTCAGCACTCAATGTGGCCTCGTACGCGCCATTAGAATCAGGGACCCTGCCGGCACCATGCTGAAATAGAGACCCCCCTGAAGCGTGTTGAAAACCAGAGCCCCCTAGCGTGCGCCAGGCGTCAGAGTTCCCCAGAATCCAGTATCAGAGTCTCTGTTGCTTCCCACACCCTTGCCTTGAGAATCAGGGACCCTCTGTTACCTTGCACCAGGAATTGGAGTCACTGGCTCTTAGTATGAATGCACAGGGAATCAGGATCTCAGGCGCAGGTGATAAGAAACAAAGTTAAGTAGCTGGTGCTTGGTGCTGCCTCCTGCCCAGAGAATCAGGGTCCCTGGGCCTGTGATACGCCGTTCAAATTCCCAGTGTTCACGCGATTGCTCCCAGCCCAGGGCTCAGAAGGCGGCCCTACACGGGATCAGTTCCTAGGTGCTCATGCACTTCCAGGCTAAAGTTCCTAGAGTACTGAGGCCCTGGCATGGGTGGGTCTATCAGTTAGTTACTCGGGCTCTGCCTGCAAGCCTGCAGGAAGGGGGGATGGGCTCCGTTACTCACGGATCTGCCGCTGGGATTTCTGAACTTTTGGTGGCTGCAGGTCTGTAGCTGTGATGACAGGTCTCTGTCCCCAGTGGCTGCAGGGTCCTGGTATGCATCTGAGATCAGAGTGGGTGGTGCTGAGGCCAGGATCCTAGTCTGAAGCAGCTCTGTTTCCCAAGATGGTGTGGTCACCGTGCCTGTGCTGGCCGCCCAGGAGTGTGCGCGCAGGGAGCGGGACTCCGCCGCCTAAGACTGCCAGGCTTAGCAGCCCCTTAGAAGACCTGCAGAATCTAACTATCCCTAGCTCATATACACACACCACACGAGTCCACACACTCCTCTATCACTTCCTTGCGCTCTCACACTCTCTCCCTCCTTACCTTTCTGCTAGTCACCATTTTCTTGAAAGTCAGATTTTTTTCTTGTTCCCTGGATTACTGAGGCTATTTTTACTCCATATGAATTTTTGGAGAGTTTGTTCTTTGTCTGTGAAATATTCTGTTGGTATATCAATGGAGATTACACTGATTCTATAAATTGCTTTGGGTAGTATGAACATGTTAATGATGTTAGTTCTACCAACCCATCAACACGGTATATTAGTCCATTGGTTGATATCTTTATCTCCGTTTCAATGTTCTGTCGTTTTCCAACTGCAGTTATTTTACTTCCTTCATTGAGTTTTTTCCTTAATTCTTTTACTGCAATGGTAAGTGGGATTGTTTTCTTAGTTTCTCTTTTTGTGAGTTCATTCTTGGTGTATCTAAAGACAGATATTTTTGCGTGTTAATTTTGTATCCTGATACGTGACCAAATTCATTTATTACCTGCTTTTCCGGTTGGGATGACTTTTATTTCTTCATGAACACTATGGTAGCACTTCCTGTACTATGTTGAACAGGAATGGTGAAAATTGGCATCACCGTCTTTTTCCTGTTCTTTCACGGGAAATGGTTTTAGTTTTTGCCAATTTAGTATGATGTTGGCCGTGGGTTTTTCATATATGGCCTTTATGATGTTCACGTATGCTTCTCTATTACCACGTTGCTGAGAGTTTTTATCACAATTGGGTGTTGGGTTTTTTTTTCAATTCTTTTTCTGCATCTATCGATATGATCACGTGATCTTTGTCTCTCAGTTTGTTTATGACTTTTATGTTTATTGATTTGTGAATATCATACCAGCCTGGCATCCCTGGAATATATCCAATTTGATCATGGCATTTGGTCCTTCAATATAATGCTGGATGCAATTTGCTAATACTTGGTTGAGGATTTTAGTATCTGTCATCATCAGCTATATCGGCCTGTAATTCTCTTTCTTTGTAGTGTCTATACCTTGTTTTGGAATTAGAATAATGCTGGCCTCCTACCAAGAGTTTGGAAGTATTCTTTCCTCTTTTCATTTTCTGAAATAATTTGGGGAGTATAGATTGTAGTTTTCTGAATGTTTGGTAGAACTCCCCTTTGAAGCTGTCCGGACCTGAGATTTTGTCGGTTGGAAGTGTTTTGATTACTGCTTCTATTTCATTAGTTGTTATGAGTCTATTCAGGTTTCTTCATTCTTTCTGAATCACTTTTGGTAGATTGCATTTTTTACTGACTTCATCTATTTCATCCACACTGTCCAGCATTTTGGCATATAGTTGTTCATAGTATTTTCTTACAATCCTTTTAATTTCTGCGGTGCCAGTGCTTACTCCTCCACTCTTGTTTCTGATTTTACTTATTGGAATCATGTGTGTTTGTTTCTTAATGAGTCTGGCTAATGGTTTATCAATTTTGTTTATCCTCTCATGGAACCAGCTATTGGTTTCATTGAATTTTTTGTCTCTGTTATTTTTTTCTGCTATAATCCTTATTTTTCCCTTCCTTCTACTTACTCTGCGCTCTTCTTGTTGGTCTCTTTCTAATTCTTAAATTGTAGGGATAAATAGTTTATTGCTGATTTTTGTTATTTTCGGAGATATGTCTATAGTGCTATGAACTTCCCTCTCAGGACTGCTTTTGCTGATTCCCAGAGATTCTATGCTGTTATTTGTTCATTTTCCTTTTTTCCAAAAAGTCTTTGATATTTTCTTGAACTCATTGTAACAAATTCATTGTTTAATAGCATGCTATTTAGCCTCTAAGTGTTTAAATGTTTTTGGGTGTTTTTATTCTACTTGATTTCTCATTTCATTCCACTGTGATCCAAGAAGATGCTTATATGATTTAAATCTTCTTGAACTTGTAGGCACTTGTTATGTGTCCTACCATGTGGCCTATCTTTGGGAATGATCCCTGTGCACTTGAGAAGAATGTATATTCTGCTCTGTTGGGGTGAAACGTTCTAAAATGTCAATTAAATCAATCTGAGACAGTGTGTCCTTTAGAGTCTCTGTATCATTATTTTGTCACATGGAAGACCTATCCAGTGAAGTCAGAGGAGTGATAAAAGTCTTCTACTATGACTGTCCTGTTTTCAGGCTCTCCATTAAAGTCCTCTAAAAGTTCATTGTTTGTTTTTTGTTTACTCATTTGATTGTTTCATATATATATATATATATATATGTATATATATATATATATATACACATATATATATATATGACTGACACAAGTCTACCCTCTTAGCCAATAGTTAAGAAATAAAGGCCACCAAGATTCTTCCACCCTAAGCTGCCTTTTGGGATATTGATTTTCAGCTGTTTATTTAGAAGCCAAGAGTCAGAGAGCACCTTTGGGCAACCCCTGCCTGCTCCTGCCCAAATGATTCAGAGCGAGAGACCCTCTTCAGAAGGCTGTTGCCTTTGCCTGATTGGAATGAAACATGATAAACAGGAGGGCTTCAGCAGATGTCTATTAGCTAGATTCCCCTCCTCCCCTGTGACACCATCAATCAGGAGTGTGGGAGCGGTTCACAGTCATTGTTGTTCCCAAGAAGCAAGGTTATAATTTCCAGCATCTGCAGTTCATGTCACCCAGCACACCCAGCACACCTCCTGAGCCACAGCTGGACAAGGCAGAGGCTGGGTCCAGGGTGGCTGGGCCTAGGACCTGGAGAAGAGGGGGAAAACAGAGGGGGGTGACTCAGGTGAACCTGGAGGGGAGGGAGAGGCATCAGTGCAGGTACCCACAGGAACTGTCCTTGGGAAAGGTCACCTGTGTCCTGAGGAGAGAGAGGGGAGTAGAGCCCAGCCATGGGGGAGAAACCTCAGGGCTCTGCCCACTGACACTCTGACACGTGGAAGGACACTCAACACTGACTCTCTCATCCCCTCCCCAACCAGGTTGGCAGGGGAGGAGGGATCTCCATGCAAATTGATCCTGAACTCTGAGGATTCTAAGTATTTTGTTACAATCTTGAGGCTTAGCAATAAGAGGAGGTACCAGTGGACACCCTTTCCAGGCAGGACTGGACCAGGTCTCGTAGGGCAGCCTACATCGCCTTCCCAAAAAATTGCTTTGAGACTGGGCCAAGGCCCTGGAGCTGTGAGAGCCCCCGCCTGTCAGTGAGCAGCTCACTTTCAGCTGAGGGTTCCTCTCCACACACCCAACCTCTCCACCAACAGTTACTCAAATTGGGATGGCTCTATCCTCTTCAAGTCCAGTCTCTGTGAGGCCCGAATCTGGGAGAAGGGATGCCGCCCAGGGGTGAAGGTTCCTGCCTTTCCCTCTGGGCTCCTAGATAGATATGCGAAAAGAATTTTCAAAAGGTGTGGTTCACACACATTGGGACACACACTGTGGCGAATGCACTCTGGCCACCCGGAATTCTCTCCAAGACCTTTCACATCGGCTATTCTTGCAGAGAACTGGGCGTCCAGAGTCCATTGCATGTGCCTGTAAGGACATCAGGAGCCTGTTGTACAGTGGGTGTCATGGAAGCAAAAATCAGCCCCAAATTCCTTCTTGATTTGCCCTCCCTGCTTTGGACCACTGTTTATTCTTCCTCTTCTTATTGTCTCCACCTGAAAACAACTGACAGCATTAACGTTCAAAATGTCCTGGCATGAGTCTGGCTACAACATCAAAAGGCTAAGTTCCTTAGTCAGTAAGGACTGTAGGTTTTATCCACGTAAAGCATGCTTAGTTTGAGAATGCAGCTTCTTTCCCCCTTAGGCTTACTGTAGGTGATTGTAGAAAAAAGGATTTACCCGTTTCACCTCATCTCTACTTCATCCCCTCACAGGACAGGCTAGACTCAACCTCTCTCAGCTGTGCAGGAGTGTGTGCACGCACACACACTCACAAACACACTCACACACACACACACACACACCCACACACAGACAGCAGCTCCTTCAAAAATATTCCAGCTTCCCTCTCTTCCATCACTGAAGGGTTTTTAAGTCACAAGGGTGATCATTACAATGCAGTGCTGGTTGATTGACACATTTAATGTTTCTAAAATGAAAACAGCTCTACAGCACTAGTCCAGGACAGGCAATTGTGATAGAGAGCCTTGTAAAAAAATAACAGGAAAATAATTTACAATAAACTAGCATTAGCATTTTTAGTGGACATGTGGACTGCTTTAAGAGATTCATAAATACGAATTGCTGATTTCCCAGGAGAGTGGGGCCCAGGAACTTTAATTCCCCCTTCCTTATGCAGGCTTACTGTGACCTAGGAACATAGTGAACATTGTGAGGCAATGGGTGAAGGACTGGAATAAATGAATGTTACATTCAAATTTAATTTTACAAGAATAGGGTTGTATTATGTAATCAGTCGGGTGGCCTGCATTTTGCTTTTCATATAACAGACCTTGTCTTTTTAGTGCATCAACCTCTGCAATGCTGACAAGCAACCAGATCATCATGAACATAAGGGTGGACAAACTTCAAATAGATTCCCTTTGAATTTCACCTTCCAGGATGCATCCATTGCGGTCTGTGTCACTCTATAACCCTCCCCTGTGCCCCAGTGTCCCTTGCATTCTCAAATTGGCCAAGCACTTTACTCTCTCAGAAATTGTGCAGTCTGTCCTCACGCCCTGAACAGGATCCTTCTAAGCCCCTGATGGCCCCTACTTGTACAACCCTCAGGCAGGAGTCTTCCTGCATCTGTATCTTTCCATACCAGGACCTTTGTTTTCATGAAAGAATTAGTTACAAAGAGCCATTTGTAGACAATGGTCTTCTTGGGATTTGCTGTGTTTGATTGTGTGTGTGTGTGTGTGTGTGTGTGTGTGTGTGTGTGTTTTCTATTTTCATGCTAAACTCTGTGAGGAGAGACTGTGTGTAGCTCTGAGCATGATATTAGCAGCCACCCCAGTCAAATAGTTGCCAAATGCATCTAGGAGAGAGGGGGGAGGGCTAGGCTGAATCTCTAGTTCCCAGGTGCAATAGTGGAGTTGTTTCTGTTTCTGCTTTTTATCTGCTCTGCTCTAGGTGACAATCCCAGATCCACTGGGGCTGAGTGCAGTCGCCTCATTTGTCCTCATTCCTCCATCTATGTAGCTGGAAACATTAAACTCTGCTAGTTCATAGGCATGGGGAACCTCTGGAGGAATGGCAGGGTAGGGACCCACAAGAAGCCAGCCTCACCACCCTGCTGTTATGCTCCGCCTCCACGACCTCCCCATACCCTATGGTGAAGAGATGCAGGGTCACCTGCATGACAGGAACACAGTGTCCTCACTCCATGCTCACCCTCAGAAAAGGTCTCACAGTTTGCAGATTCTGAATATTCCCCAATTCTGAGTGAGGAAGAGCAAGGCAGCACAATGTGTCTGAGGTTGCCTGTCACTACTAGAGCCAAGTTAAGCAGAGACAGGGTTGATCCACACAATGAGTATTTATCCAAGGATGCGGGCAGTATGGGGAGAGCAGTTGCTCACCCTGGAAATTCGGCTCTCAGCCACTAAGGAGTGAAGATAGCTACCTGTAGCTGCCAGCTGCAAGTGTAACATGGAAAGGGGAGGGGAGGGCCTGCTGTCTAGCCCTTCAGGAGCTCAAAGTCTGACCACAAGATGGCTAAACTTCTATGACTTTATGATCATCTCAGGCCCTTCCTGGGATGAGATAGGAATTGTTAGCCTTCCTGAGAAAGACACCAGGAGGGGGTCAGGATGTGGGCACTGCTGCCAAATCAAAGCCTGTCCTCTGCCTGGTCTCTTCCCAAAATGCAATTATTTTCTGAATAATGGGCCATGGAGGCAGCCTATGTTTTCAGTAGAGACTGTTTCATCCTCCAGTGTCCCAGGGCCGCGTATTTATAGTTTGCAAGTAATTATTAAACAACTGTGGCTCTATTCTTATTACAAGTCCTTCTCCACTATGAGAAGCTGATTTCCAAAGACCCTCAGGAGATGCCTCAGGCCAGCTTGGATGAAAGGGCTGGGCCTCAGCTTTGCTCTTCCCCTCTCCCTCTCTCCTCACAACCCTGAATTTATCTCCTAAAGAGTATGGAAAAGCAGGCAGCAAAACTTGTCAGACAGAGCATGCCAGGACCCCTGTGCCCCTTGGAGGTGCCACCTGAGTGGATAGCCCTGGGTTAAGGTTCAGCTAAGGGGCAGCTCTGCCAGATCCTGAGCCCCAGGCTGTGGCTAGTGCCTCCCTACCTCTCCTCAGCTTTGTTGGCCTGCCCACTGCTTCTGCTTTCAGGCCCAGGTGTGACTTTGCCACAGGGATTTGTTGGTGAGAGGAGAACCCCTTCATGAGGGGGGAGGAAGGCAGGTAGGCTGCCATCACCTGAAGGCTTAGGGGAGGTGAGCAGAGCAAAGGCTGGATTCAGGGCTTGTCAAAGAGCTCTGGTGACCCAAACCTCAGGGGAAGTCTGAGGAGAGCACCTGTGGAGAGAGACAATGTAATTGCATCTGTCCAGCTCTCCTCTGCCCCGGGGGTTACTAACATGTCCCCATCCAGACAGTAGGGACAGTGGACTAGCCCAGGGCAGGGAGCTCTTTTCTATACAGAGGGTTTGTGGTGGGGTGGGAGTGGGGCACCAAGCCTGGCCCAGGAACGAGGTAGGTAAGTGGCAGCCACACCCACAGAGGGAAAGGGGTCCCCAGAAACACAGACCAGGTATGGCGAGTGGGAGGTTAGCTGGGGGTCGCAACCTCCTCTTTCTCCCTCCATATCTGAGACCGCCCCCACCCTCATACCTGGAAGCACAGGGTCCCCCTATCAACCACCCACCCTCTGCCACCCCTTGCAGCCTGGTGGGTGTAGCACAGGTGCCCCTGTCCCCACCTTCTCTGGGCCTGTTAAAACACAGCCCCCCTCCTGCCCCCGGTACTTTGTTTGCTCCTGATCTTGTGATCTCAAGAGATTTTGCCCACAAAGGAACCAGGGTACAGACCCAGGATGCTTGCCAGGTGGCACCTGTCACCGCTTCCTTCCTGCCAACCTCTCTGCTGAGCGGGAGACCACCTGGTGGGAAGCATGGACTTTGGAAAAGGTAAGTACAGACTCTGGGTTCTTGCTGTCTCTGGTGGTGAACTTCCTGTCTCCAGGGGTGAACTTGCTCTCATCACTGGTAACCCGCAGCACCTCCCCCGCCAGCGTTTTCCATCTGAAAATGAGTTCCTACCTGTTTGGAGTGAAGGCCTGAGGTCCAAACCAGGCTCCCTGGGGTGAGGCTGTTGGCCTGCTGTGCCAGAGTGGGAGCTCGCTGAGAAGACTTACACGCAACAGTTCATGGAACTCCGGCATTTGCCTTTATTGTGTGACCTCAGCTGGCAGAGTTTGCACTTGACAAAGGGGGTCCCCTCAGCCCACGGCGCCAGCTCCCCAGGGATCTGGCTCCTCAAGCCTGTGGGCTCTCAGGCCAGCCCAGCCCTGCTCAGGGCGAGGGGGACAGAGAAGGGGTAGAAAAGTGGCTTCTGGACAGTGGGCAATGTCCAGGAGTGAGAGGTCGCTTTCCGCAGAGCAACAGGCCCATCACTCATCCTTGTCCTCTGGTTCAGCTGGTGAGAAAGCAGTGGCCAGCCTGGGAGATAAGAGGTGATTCCCACTGAGAGCTGCAGAGCCCTTTCCTGGTGTGAGTGTGCCTGTGCCTGGGTGTGCATGAGTATGAGTGTGTGAATACTCACCTGATCTTATGTTCCTGGGTTCCTTTTCTTTCTGTCTTATTATTGATTAAGGTATTACATATGTGTTCTTATCTCCCACTGCCCCCACACTCCCACCCCGAAGCCCCCAAGCATGCCCTCACTCTCACCTCCTGGTGCCTGCGTCCATTGGCTAGATTTGTAGGCATGCATACAAGTCCATTGGTTGATCTCTCCCCCTCAGTCCCACCCTCCCTTACCTTCCCTCTGAGGGTTATGGTCTGATCCATGCTTCTCTGTCTCTGGATCTGTTTTAGTTCATAAGTTTATATTGTTCATTATAATCCACAAATGAGTGAGGTCATGTGATATTTATCTTTCTTGGACTGACTGGCTTTGCTTAGCATAATGCTCTCCAGCTACATCCATGGTGTTGCAAATGGTCAGTGCTCCTTCCTTTTTTGCGGCAGCATACCATGCCAGTGTGTAGATGTACCAGGGCTTTTTAACCCACTCATCTGCTGACCAGCACTTAGGCTGTTTCCAAATCTTAGCTATTGTAAATTGTGCTGCAGTGAACATAGAGGTGCATGTATCCTTTCTGATTGGTAATTCTAGGTTCCTGGGATATATTTCTAGAAGTGGGATCACTGGGTCAAATGGGAGTTCCCTTCTTAGTTTCTAGAGGAAACTCCATCCTGTTCTCCATAGTGGCTGCACCAGTCTGCATTCCCACCAGCAGTGAAGGAGGGTTCCTTTTTCACCCTGTCCTCACCAGCACTCGCCCTTTGTTGATTTGTTGATGATAGCCATTCTGAAAGCTGTGAGGTGGTACCTCACTGTCCTTTTTGATTTGCATCTCTCAGATGATTAGTGATTCTGAGCATGTGTCTCTTGGCCTTCCTTTAGTCCTCTCTGGAAAAGTATCTTTTTAGTTCCGTTGCCCATTTCTGTGATTGGGTTGTTTATCTCCCTTTTGTTAAGTTGTATGAGTTCCCTGTAAATGTTGGAGATGAAACCCTTATCACAGAGAACATTGGCAAATATGTTCTCCCATGCAGTGTGCTTTATTGTTGTATGTTGATCATTTATTTTGCTATGAAGTAGCTTTTTATTTTGATGTCGTCCCATTTGTTTATTTTAACTTTATTTTCCATTGCCCTAGGAGCTGGGTCGGTGAAGATATTGCTTCAGCATATATCTGAGACTCTGCTGCCTGTGGCTTCCTCTAATATTTTTAGTTTCCCATCTTATGTTTAAATCCTTTATCCATTTTGAGTTTATTTTTTGTGTATGGTGCAAGTTGGTGGCCTAGTTTCATTTTATGCATGAATCTGACCAAATTTCCCAGAAACATTTACTGAAGAGACGGTTTTGTCTCCATTGCATGTTTTTGCCTCCTTTGTCAATATTAATTGAGCTTAGTGGTTTGGATTGGTTTCTGGGTTCTCTGTTCTATTCCATTGGCCTATATGTCTATTCTTGTGCCATTGTCAGTCATTTTTGAGAACAGTGGCTTTGTAAAACAGCTTGATATCTGGTACTGAGATCCCTCCTACTTGGTTCTTCTTTCTCAGGATCGCTGCAGCTATTTGGGATTTGTTTGTTTCTTAAACATCTTTTATTGATTTTTTTATAGAAAGTAAAAGAAAGGGATAGAGAAATAGAAACACTGATGAGACAGAAACATGGATCAGCTGCCTCCTGCACACCCTCTGCTTGGGATGTGCCCCCAATTAAGGTACATGCCCTTGGTCAGAATTGAACCTGGCACCTTTCAGTCTGGAGGCCGACACTCTATCCACTGAGCCAAACCTGTTTGCGCTCAGGGTCATTTTTTTATTACAGATGGATTTTTGGAGAGTTCAATCTAGGTCTGTGAAATATGCTGTTGGTATTTTAACATGGAGTGTATTGAATCTATAGTTCGTTTTGGGTAGTATAGCCATTTTCATGATGTTGATTCTACCAAGCCATTAACATGGCATGTTCTTGCATCTGTTTTGTCTTCCTCTATCTCTTTTTCAAAATCTTGCAGTTTTCTGAGTAGAGGTCTTTTACTTTCGTAGCTAAGTTTATTCCTATGTATCTTGATTTTTTTGGTGGGATGATAAATGGGATTGTTTTTCAAACTCTCTTTGTGTAAGTTCATTATTTTTGTATAAAATGCCATACATTTCTTGGCATTAATTTTTTACTCTGCTACATTGCCAAATTCATTTATTAAGTTTACTAATTTTTTGATGGGGTCTTTGGGGTTTTCTATGTACAGTATCATGTCATCTGCAAATCATGACAATATACTTGTTATTTTCCAATTTGGGAGCCATGTATTTCTTTTTCTTTGTGATCACTGTGGCTAGCAGTTCCAGTACCATTTTGTACAGAAGTGGTGTAAGCGAGCATCCCTGTCTTGTTCCTGTTCTTGAGGTAAATGGCTTTAGTTTTTGCCCATTGAGTATGATGTTGGCTGTAGGTTTTTCATATAAGGCTTTTATATGGGGAGGGATGATCCTTCTATTCCCACTTTGCTGAGTTTTTTTTTTTTTATCAGAAAAGGCTGTTGCACTTGGTCAAATGCCTTTTCTGAATATAACGATATGATTGTGTGGTTTCTATCTCTCAATTTTTTTTATGCGATATATCATGCTTATTGATTTGCGGATATTGTACCAGCCTTTCATCCCTGGGATAAATCCCACTTGTTCATGGTGTATGATCTTTCTAATGTAATACTGGATCCAGTTTGCTAGAATTTAGTTGAGGATTGCAGCATCACTGTTCAACTGGAATATTGGCTTGTAAGTCTCTTTCTTTGTGGTGTCTTTTTTTATTTTTCAGATTAGGGTAATGCTGGCTTCATAAAAAGAGCTCAGAAGCGTTCCTTTCTCCTGAATTTTTTGAAAGAGTGTGAGAAAGGTTGGTTTTACTTCTTTTTGAATGTTTGGTAAAACTCCCCTGTGAAGTCACCTGTACAGGGATTTGTTTTCTGGAAGCTTTTTGATTACTGTTTCAATTTTATCACTAGTTTTCGGCTTGTTCACGTTGTTTGCCTTTTCCTGATTTTGTATTGGAAGATTGTATTTTTCTAGGAATATATCTATTTTGTCCAGATTGATGAGGGATGTTTAATGAACCAAAGACGCAGAGGTAAGACGGCCATATAGGATGATTGATGCCAGACAGAGGGCTACAGCTCGCTTAGGAATGTAGCAAACTTTGCACTCTCACCATTGCTTTTATTGGTGTTTGGCACAAGGTCAGTGCATCAGCAGTTACTCAATTAAATCTTGTTTTGTTCTACATTATTACAAGAGCTTATTGAGGACAAATTGCAGCTTTGCCCTCCCTTTCTGTTCTACACCCATGACTATTTAATCCTAGCCTTTCTCATGGAGGCAAATGTTCCTGGAACTCAAGATTGTGTGCAGTGTTGACCAAGCATGACTCGCTTGCAAGTCACGCTGTGCTCCTGATAGAACATTCACTTCTTCTTGGCAGGACTTCAGATCCTGGTTTACAAATGTCCAGCTACAAATCCACCTTTTTTTCTTGCTTCATTAGATGGAGCATCAGAGATAACACAGCTGTTTTTCTCTTAATTAGTTGCTTGGCTTTCCCGAGTCCTTGGAAGACTAAATATAAAATGATACAGAGATAGAGTATTAATAATAGTATTCCAGCAGAAGCTCCTAAAGTGGCTTGTAAATGGGGTATAGGATTTAATTGTTGCAATTCCTTAACCATATTTTTAACACATTTTGCCCAGTTAATTTATGCAATTTCTTTTGAAATATTTTTTGTATATGAGATTGTAAATTTATGAATTTCTTTTGTTAGATTTTTATGATTGGACAAATGTTTTTTAAACTTTTCCCATGGAAAGAGACTTTCATTCTAAGGTACAGGAGTAATGCAAATTGATGAATAATTCTAGTTATATTTCATATGCATTTGTCTTTGCAGACTTACAATTTGATCTTCTATCATTAATAAAAATGGTAATCGAACACAGGCTTGTACAAAGGCAGTTTTGATAGCATAAAATTGTAAGGTGTAATTCCCAGAGTTATTTTTATAGATTTGCTTATTTTATGCAAATATATGTTTCCAAAGAGTGTAAGGCAGACCCCAGTTTCCATAAATTAGATTCAACAGGATGTCCTTCTTGATGAGGTGTTGGGGGAACAAATCCTCCATCATGCCATACAATGCTCACATTCGCTTGTGTGGATATGGGCTTGTTATCTCCTCTACGCTATCATATATCAGCTCCATGGGCTTTGGAATGGGCAGAACCTGAAGGGCTCCAATCAACGACGCTTCCATAGGAAATATTAGATGAAAACAGAACTGTCTTTCCTCGACAGGATTCCCAATGGACCCAATCAGACAAGTGCATAAACGTTGGAACATGACATGGGGGAAGTAATGGATGTGTACTGTTGTTATACCAACTAACATATTTAAACCCATGGGCACTCAGAAGAATCAAATGCCTTTTTTTTTGTTTCAGTAGTAGTGTTTTCAAAATGCTCAGCAGGGCTTGTGCCTGTATTGTTAAACAATGGTCTCCTTGACCTAAGCATATTGGCACTCCCTGCGTTCCAGTGGTATGATTTTCTATGACTCTACCTTCCTCTTCTGGTTTTAATGGACCTCGATCATCATAAGGTCCGGGTAAGCAATTTGAGTCATTAACATAAATTCGAACCTTTGAATCCAACCAAGAAACACCTCTATTTAGTGGGGGATTAGGAATGTAAGCCCAGTATGTGTGATTATCAGCATTTACCTGAGTGGTTATTAGTGCAAGCATAGCAAGGAACAAAGTCGATGGCGTCGCTTCTTTACCATGACGCCAAACCAGTTGTTCTCCCTCTTGGGTAAGCTTCTTCACCTGACCCCAGGTTGGTACAGATGAATGTTGCATTGACCTTAGAGCTTTGCGGGTAGGAGGCCCCGTCAACCTCATCTCTGAGAAATCCTTGGTCAGATCACTTAAGTAGAACTTCCTTTTGGTTCCCATGTCTCCACTGAAGACGCCTCTGAGGAACCCAGAAGTTTTCTTTACCTGTGGAAATATAAGCATAACCTTGCCCCCATCGTAGGATCCATGCAGGATCCCACGACTGAGAGGACTCATTATGATAAAACACAGGTTGATTGAATTCTTGTGAAACTTCCTTTACCCAATGTCGCTGAACAGCAGTACTGTCAGTCTCATCTTGATTTTAAAAAAAATGAAAGTAAATAGAGCAGTTAATAGTCTTCATTTAGGGGATTCTCCCCCTTTTTGTTTTTTGAGCATTTCCTTTAAGGTGTGATTTTTGCCTTTCAATAATAGCCGGTCCTGTATTGTTACAAGGGATGCCAGTGATGTGAGTGATATGATGAAATTGAAAAAATGTTTGACATGTTGTAGATAGATATGCAGAACCATTGTCAGTCTTAATATTTTGAGGTATTTCCATTACTGCAAAAGCTTTTAGTAAGTGAGTAATTACTGCATATTGAGAATCAGTGACTATACTTACAGCTTGAGGAAAATTTAGTAATAAAGCAATGGCAAATAGTTCTGCGCATTGTACTGAAGTGTATGGATAATGAATTACCTTTGCTAGCTGTTGAAAATGAAAACCCGAGCTATTCCTAGCTTGTTAGAATTGGTATAAACAGTAGGGCCTTGAATTGGTTCATTAGCTATAATATGATGAGGCCATATTCATTGAGTTTTCCTAAGAAATTGTAACCTTTTCTTTGTATTATAATGATTATGTATTTTCTCTAAAAAATGAGCACAAGCAGTTTGCTAATTGTCACATATTTGAAACGATTTTTGAATTTTTTTGACAGTAAAAGGTACTGTAATTTCTTATGGATCTAACCACATAATGGTCTTAAGCTTAATCTTTCCTTGTAAATAATTTGGCAAATTGTTTGAATATGTCTTTTTTTTTCTGTGATTTATGAGGCAAGAAAATCTATTCAATAACAATACTATCTTGAACAAGTAACCCTGTAGGAGAATGCTCAGTGTGGAAAACTAATAATTTAAAATTGTCTATGGAGAGAATTCTATTTAATTGTGTTTGTTGTATATGCTGTTCTATCCAAGTTAATTGTTTTTCTGCAGCAGGGATTAAAACGTGTGGGCTATTTAATTCATATGGCCCCTTTAGTATTTGAAATAAATTAGTCAATTGATAAGTAGGCATATCAAGACTGGGTCTCAACCAATTAATGTCTCCTAATTCGTTTGAAAATCGTTTAGAGTCTCTATACTGTCTCTTCTAATTTGAACCTTTTGCGGAATAATGGAGACATCTGTTAATTTTTGTCTCATATATTTCCATGACTCCTGCCATTGTTTCTTTTCTGGGGCTACTTCTAATCTATAGTCTTAGAAATTTTCAAGGAGGTATTGGTAAATCTCCTGTAATTGTGATTGAATTTCAGAAGCTATTAAAATATCATCCATATATTGATAAATTAGAGTATTAGGAAATCTTTTTTTGACTATTTCTAAAGG
This sequence comes from Myotis daubentonii, assembly GCF_963259705.1. Classification (NCBI taxonomy): domain Eukaryota; kingdom Metazoa; phylum Chordata; class Mammalia; order Chiroptera; family Vespertilionidae; genus Myotis; species Myotis daubentonii. The sequence goes on along the minus strand of NC_081862.1, from coordinate 6,406,880 downwards.
TTGATGCACATATGCCTGACATATAGTGGGACTGTTGAACATTTCTTGTGGTAAGATTTTCTATTGATACCTTTGAGTGGGTTGAGCCTGATTTAAAGCCGGGAGAGTAAATGCAAATTTCTCATAGTCTTGAGGTTGTAAAGAAATAGTAAAGAAATAATCTTCCTTATGAGGAATTAGTGGCACCATCAACCTGGGCCGACTTGCCCAGATGCATGCCGTGCTGAAGCATATGCTTCAGGAGTTGGGTTGGCCCGGCATGGTCTGGCTCTGTGCTTACCCCTGTCCTCACTGTGGCTGTAGAACCTTCCATGACCCAACTCCCATTCTGTGATCCTGTTGCTTGAGTGTCTAGCTGGGTGTACATATCATAGGCTTTACTCTGGGCACTTGGGCACTGAAGCCCAGACATAACTATACCGTTCAGGAACACAGCAGCCAGTTGAAGACAGCTACTCAGGGTTGGGGGGAAATGCTCACAGGGGACTGGATGGTTTCTTTGGGGAGATTTGTCCTAAGGAGTTAGAAATATGCACCTGAATCTCTCAGGGGGAGGGATTGAGGCTTGGGTGGTAGATGCGGTGATTACCCTTGCTTGACTGGTTGTGAATAAATGTCAGTAATAAAGAGAACTGGATGTTAACCGTCTGATGTCCTCCATGACATGTTAACATGACTCTCCCACCTGCAGTTACTGGCCAAGTAAGAAGGCATGTGCATCGTGATGCGCAGACACTAGGCTGGATGATGTTGGTTCCAGTAGATCACATCACTATGTATTCTTTCTGGTTTGGTGGTTCTTTCTGGTACACCTGTACTTACTCACTCACCTCTGTGATTGTTCAGTGGGACAGCGCACACAAGGTGTGTCCACAGGGACTGGAACAAGTGGCTTCCAGTGAGCACCAACAAGGTACAACTTCTCTGGTGCCGTCACAGGTAACTAGTCCAGTACTTGGACTAAAATTCTCGCCACTGGGAGCCTCCATTGCTACCCTCTGGCTGCTCCATGGTAGGGCTTCCCTGTGCACAAGTTAGGCCCCCAGTCCTTAAAGGGACATCAGCCTGCCAGGGAGCCAGAGCCCTGGCCTCACAAGTCCATGCCTATCATTCCCCTGGATCCAGCCCCTTCTTGAATTCAAGTTCCTGTGGCCTGTAAACACATTTACATTCTTTTCAGCAAAATACTGAGCTGGAATAAACCTCTGCTTTGTTCTGTGTCCTGTCCTAAGAATAGGACATCCTTTGGTAGAGGATGGTCTAATGTTCGAATACTTTCCCCTCATGATCCTCCTTCCCATCAATCAAGGAGGTGGTAAAGCAAGTCTGAGCCAGTGACAGGCCCCGGGTCTGAAGAGTGGACAACCCCACGCCAGTACCCGGAGAGCACTTAAGTGGACACAGGTGAAGGTCACCCCGGGGTTATGGGGGTATGGAGGGCCACACTGAGGGTCAATACAACCAAGTGAAAGAGAGATGTCCTAGTGTGCTGTTGGATCCCACAGTCAGTGGACAGTTAGCTGGCCAGGAAGGAACAGGCTCCCTGCCCACCTGCCACTGCATTCTGGCCCTAGGCTGTCTCAGTTTGCTCACTGAGTGGCCTGCCAGAGGAGCACCTAGGGAGAAGGCCACATATCCAGGCCCAGGTGCAGGCCTCCATTTGCCTGTATGTCTCCCTAATTGTGAGGAAGTCAGTCCTGCTTTTTCTCCTCCTACTGCCTCTCATTCAGTGCCAGCCACTCATGTGCTTGCTGCTCTCTACTGTGTGTCAGCAGCTTCCTAGCTTGTCACATACAGCACCTGGCCCTTCGTTCTCTTTTTATTGCCATTCCTTTCTTTCTCTTCTACCTTCCACTCTTCTAGCTTGGGCCCATCAGCTTAGGAGCTCATTTTTCTGTTTGTTAGTATATTTCTTATTGATTTCAGAGAGGAAGGGAGAGGGAGAGATGGATAAAACATCAATAATGAGACAAAATCATTGGTTGGCTTTCTCCTGCACATCCACCTGGGGATCCAGGCGTAAACTCCAGCCCCTGCTCCAACTGAGAATTGAACTTTGTCCTCTTGGTTCATAGGCCTCCTGAGCCACACTGGCCAGGCCCACTCTGCTTCTTCTAGTGGGAAAAGAAAATGCTGAAGTCTCTGTAACTGTGGGTGAGCTCCCCACCCTCCAAAAAAGAGGATAAGAGAACAAGGGTCAGAAAATGCATATCTCTTACAGCAAACGCTCTCTTTCTCTTCCTCTCTATTATTTTCTCTCCCTCTCCTTCTCCCTGTCCCTCTGTCTGACATGCACCTTCTCTTCCCATCCCCACCTTGACATGGAGTAGTGTCCATAATGGGAATTAGAACCTCTGGCATTTGAGGAAAAGCATAAAAATTGGCAGGATATGAGGGAGGAAGGGCAAAGGCAAAATATCCTGTGGTCTGGGTGTTAATTCCTCCACACATAGAGATCATGCCCATTACCTTGTGGGGAGATTCACCTGTGGGGCCAACTTATGTAAAGCTCTTGTCAGCATGTCCTCCTCTGGAATTGCCCACTGTCATTAGCATTCTGTGTGTGTCTCTCTCCATTCACCTCTCTCTAAAGAATTAATTTAAAAAACCCAGCATATTAAGACACAACAAAAGAAAACTCATTGCTGCATGTTGCCTCTAAAACCAAGTGTCCTGCACTTGACGCTTTATTTGTTCTGGAGACCACAACTGAGAAATCCAGAAAAATCCTATATTGCAACCTGGACTTTCCATCACAATATTCACAAAAGCATAGTATCAAGGCAATGAGGCTTAGAAAGCTTAGATAGGAACTGCATCTATGCAGATGTTCACAGAAGAGACCTGGATAGCAGGTGACTGCTGGTGCACAGAGATCCTGTACATGAAGGCCCTATGGGCAGAGTCTCTAGGACATCAGAAAGCAAGCGGGGAGAGTGAGGCACACATAGTAGGTTCCTTACTACTAGAATGTACCCTAGAGTCCACCAATCTGAACAGCAATCAGGCAGCCTGGATACAGGGCAGCTGGAGCACACGAATGTCAAATGGAAGACTCTGAATAAAGAAGAGCCAAAGCCTGGCCTGTTTGGCTCAGTGGATGAGTTTGGACCCGTAAACCAGGAGGTCAGGATTCAATTCCCATGCTGGGACATGTCCCCATTGTGGGCTCTTATCCCAGTAGGTGTCTTATAGGAAGCAGCAAATCAAGGATTCTCTCTCACCATTGATGGCTCTAACACTTTCTCCCTTTCCCTTCCTCTGGAAAGCAATGAAAATAAATATGTCTAAAAGTATGTACTTAGCTTAGTGTTTTGATACCCAGAATATCCATGTAGAAATACAAGAAGGAGCCTTTTGTCATGGTCAGGATTTTTATGCTGTTCCTTCTTCCCCTTTAATCTTCCTTTTTAGTCCACTTCCCCATGGGATTGTATATAAAGTGACCTATTTCATGATGCGAAGTTTTGTATTGTTTGTCTAGTATTTCTCTACACCATAGTACGTTATGAGTACAAACCTACAGTGGTAAAATTAAGCTGAGTAAATTTGGCATCCAAATGGCTTTATTAGGTATTTCACCAATCCAGCAGCATTCCAGCTGGCAATGAAAAAGGGGCTCACTGAGCCATACGGACCAGGGTTTGTCCCCCTACCATCCCCAACTTTGACAGGCTAGACATTAAGGTCCTTAAAAAGTTGAGGTTCCAGCTTCCAAAATTAATTTCCCATACAGTATTCCAGTAAAAATAACTTTAAGAAACCAAATATTTTGGGGGAGATTTTTAAAATTGAATTTGGAAGGCTTGTTGATAACTATACACTCAACAGTCCAACAAGTGAGTTTTTATAAATTTTCCCATTTGGGACGTTTGTTGACATTCACTCCTAAAAATACTGAGGCTTCAAGATAACTCGATGTTTGGAGAGCATATATTAAATGTCAAAAAGTTGAAGAGGAAGTGCAGGAGCATTTCTATAGGAAAACACATATATCAATCAAAGGGCACTTTTGTTTATTTAATTCAGAGGTATAGTCAGGAAAGCTTGTTAAGTGGCAAATTCTGTTTCAATCGTGTCCGTCCTACTTCAGAAAGGTTCTGATGTCATTTCAATTAACAAAAGAATGCTTACATTTAGACTTGTTCAAACATTTATATAATTCCACATGTAATTTTTCTTCCTACTTATACTATTCCTTTAAAGAATGAGGACATACAAAATGCCACAGGAAGGAGGTGAACAATTGCTTTACAGCCTTGTTGGAGGTGCCTCAATTCTTTTTTCCATTTAGGTTTTCCAGGAATATGTCATTTGATTACCTCCCCCCGACAACTGGAAACAGGGCAGCATGCCATGAAGAAGTAACACAATGCTTCATTTTGTATGCAGTTCACTTCAAAGACTTCATGCACTTGTGGTCAAAGACACCTTGGGAAATTTAGGGCCAAGAATTCACCTCACCATCCAAACACATGGCTTTTATGTGTTTGTAGTAAAATGAGACAAGAAATCCCATTTAGTGGAAAACTTTATTCTGAATATTTTAACAATCAGATATTCAATTTAAACATTAAAGTATGTTCTTATTAAAATCAAAACTTATAAAATAACCTTGAAGAATTCAAACTTTGCATTCTATGCAGAAGTTTCACAAAGGGACCTAAAATTCTTGCTTCTTCCCCAGACCCACCATTTGCTTCTATTCATTCGTAAATAACAGAAGACAATTTCTTTTCAAATAAAAAGCCATCCATAACATAGCATTATTTTTAAGTTCATTTTCTACTTCATCTCTCACAGGGACTTCCCTCCTGGCAGCTCTTGAGAATCCCAATAAGTTGAGCTACTGCACTGCATGATTCACTCTCTCTTGCATAGATGGTGAATCCTATGATCCCCACCAGCATCACACTCATGGCCTCTTACAGAGGTGTCCCATTGGCTGTTGCAGTAATTGTTATGCCCCCCAATCATACCCATTTCATGTGAGGCTGTAATAATCATCCCAGCGACTCCTTCCACCATAAGTCAGAGGGGCCCTCTGGTTGATGGTGCACCACCTGTGCATCCTGTAAAGTCAGTGACCAAATAAAAATACTTTAACATCTTAACGAATAATTTTATGTCAGTATAACATGACCCTAGTAAAGTCTTAAAAAGTTGGCAAACCTATGCTTTTATACACCTGTCAGTAAAGCTGAGGTAGACAAGGGAACTTACACTTATATAAAATTCAGCTGAAGAATAATGCTTTGACTGAAATAATTGACTATGAATACATATGAAGGCACATTTTCTGAAAACGGGCTGGAATTCTGACTTTCGTATTATTCTTATGTTTCACGCTGACAAATGCTCTTTCTGATTAAAAAATTATACAATACCCTCCTGGCTGGTGTGCCTAAGTGGGTCAAGCACCGGTCTTGGCACTGCAGGATCCCGGGTTCGATTCCAGGTTAAGGGCATGAGCCTGGTTTGCAGGGTCCATCCCTGGCCCTGGTTGGGGAGTGTGCATGGGGAAACCAATCGAAGTATCTCTCTCACATTGATGTAGCTCTCTCTCAGCCCCACTCCCTCCGTCCACTCTCCCAAGATCAGTAGAGATATATCCTCAGGTAAAAAACAAAACAAAAAAAAAAAATGTTGCACTTCATTTCTTTAATGAGGAAAATAAATGAGTATGATCCTTCACTCCTGAAAGATTTGGACTGTTCCAAATGAGCGACTAAGGAAAGAATACAAGACTTCCAAGATAATACAAAACGCATACTGCATATAGTACTGCCTGTGGCAAATAAAAGTAAAATTCGAGTTAAACACAAGATGGCCTGTTAATTCCAATCCTGTCCCTTACATGCAGTATATCTGGACACTTACCACAGCTCTCATATGAACCTCTATAAAAATAGGAAAATGCAAATGGACAGAAGGCTTCAAGAGTCATTTCTCCAAAGATGATACCCAAACAGCTAACAAGCTCATGGAAAGAGGATCAAAATAATGGGTAGTTAGGGAAACGCCAACCAAAACCTAAGTGAGATACCACTTTATTCCTAAGTAGGTCCCAATGTTTGAAGAGGAAAACAGCAGGGCTTGTTGGGAATTTAGAGCCACTGGAATCCTGTGCACAAGGAACAGAAAGGGCACAAGGCGTGGCTGCTGTGGAAAATAAGGGAAACTCCTACAACAAACATTTAACACTGAATTGCAATATGACTCCAAAATTCCACTCTAAATTTTGCACGGACAATAACTGGAGACTTCTATGAAATACTAGTCCAAAATGCTCACATCAGTCCTCTGGTGGAAACGACCCCAACGGTTGAAGTGGTAAATGAGCTGTGTGCACCAGAGCTGCAAGGGGATATTTAACCAGCCATTAAATTGACGGTGAACTGATTACTGCCACATGGATGACCCTTGGACACATTTATGGTAACGGAAACAAGCCAGACACAAAAGGTCCTATCCTTTTTCATGCTGACACTATGATCTGTGGAAAAAAGGTGCACGAATACAGACAGAACACCGATTGCTGTTTCATAGAAGCTGGACTGAGGAAGAGAGTGGTAGCGACTGCTTTACCTTCAGAGCTTTTATGTATGATAAAGAGCTTTACCTAAAGAGCTTTTATGGGTGATAAAGATGTTTTGGACCTACTCAGATATGGTGGTGGCATAAGACTCTGAATATACTATATGTTAGTTGGTCAATGGTGAATATTTAGTGTTATGATAGATGAATTTCACCTCAACAACAGACAGTGTATAGTATAGTTTAGGTGTCTTACGCTTTATTGCCCATTACCTATAACTAGTAGTGCAGTCATCATCTCTTGGAGATATATGGTAATTTCTCCTGGAAGGGATTGTCTCTTTGCAAGGGACGCCTGCATAACTCCCTCTCCCACGTGACAGCGTTCCTGTAAATGACAAGTACTTACGTGAGGATATCATCTTGGAGAGCAGTGTTTTAAGGGAAAACAATTATTCAAAACAACACTTTATTTCCTCTTTCCACAACAATGTTTAAATTTACTCTTAGGCTCTATTTAGGCTCATGCTTGTATGCGCTGTGATATGTTACTCTGGAATGTATTATCTTCTGACATCTTGCCCTCCCTGTACATCTTCCTTAATTTCTTAAATGACCATTAGTGGGAAAAACCTTTCTGATTCTGAACAAAGTGCAAGCAATTTCCATGATGTCCACATACATATTTATCAGTGCCTACCTATAGCTTGACAAGCCTCTATCAACTTTTCTCCTTCTCTACTTTGCTCTCTCTTGCTCACAATCTCTTGTCGACATTACTAAAAACTTCCTAATTTTCCCGTTACACTCACTTCTTCATGCACTTTCACCTAAGAACTAATAGTTATTTCGGTACGCAAGTATTGAATTATTAGCATTTCGGTTAAAACACTTTCATTGCTCCTGGATGCCCACAATATAGAGGCAAGTTATGTCCATTTAATTTCAAAATTGACTGTCTCACTTACCTTAGAACTTTTATGCTACACTTTCAACTACATTTTGGACTCAGGAAAAGCCACATGTGCTAGTGGTGCACTTGGATTTATTCTAATACTTGCAAGATATCAACTGTGCATAGTAATATTTTCTTGGGCCAGTACATGCCAAATTCATTCCACATATAATTTTATAATTTATCACCAATTTAGCATGGCTCTCTCCTAATGCTGACTAGTTTAAATGTATAACCTTAGTTTTGGTAATGATGGCAATATAAATTTTACTGCCTTAATCTGTACTACCAGCATTTAACAGCTCATGTGAAGAGCCCCGGATGTCCTTCAAAATATGAGAAATATTACATTTCCCATGAATATTACCATGTTTCAGTGCTAATTCTTATCCCAAATGTCCACAAATCAGCCTTTAATTTATGTGCTTACTAGCACATCCAAAATTTAAGTGGATAGGCTGTTTGTGTATATTCAACTGCAGAGACATATTGTTCTTAACTACACTGATTCCCTCAATGGTTTCAACTTTCCAACATAATAAATAGTGAGAGTCTCTATGTTAGACTTTAAGACATCTCTGTACTGATATGAATGAGTCACATTTGCCTTATTTTTTCACAACTATGTGCACTCTGTGATTTACCAACTTGCAATGCCTGACTCTTTCAAGTGTGCCTTTCCACCCTCATTTTTATTAAAAACAGACCCTATGAACCCACACATATCACTTTTCAGCCTGTTGACAAAATACTTATTTGTACTTACTAAGATGTGTTCATTTGGTTGCCATATTTCCTCAACAAGCATATGATTCTTGGAATCACAAAATATAACTTTATGGATATACCACTGGCCCGGTGGATGAAATTCGTTCACAGGAGGGTGTGTCCCTCAACCTGGCCTGCACTGTCTCTAATCTAGGACCCTTGGGGGATGTCCGACTGCCAGTTTATGAATTGAGCCTAATCCAGAAGTCACATATCCCTCTTGAAATCCAGCACCACTGCCTCCTAACAGCTCGCCTGCCTGCCTGCCTGCCTGATCTCCTCTAACTACTATGCCTACTGGCCTGCTCACCCCCAACTGTCCTCCCACCCCCCAACCGTGCTGCCCTTCTCGCCCCCAGCTATCGAACAGGGAGAGACTGATGGATACTCAGGCATCCTCCTAAAGGAACAACACACAAATTTCCCTGTGCTCTGGCAAAGGGAGGGTGAAGTGCACTGGAGCTGTGAGGGAAGAAGCCAGGACTAGGGACTCAGGGGATACAGCTCAGAAGATAGATACCCAAGTCTCCAGTTATTGTCGGTGCAAAATATAGAGTGGAATTTCGGAGTCATATTGCAATTCAGTCCCAACTGTAAAACACTTTTCTCTAGGCCACTAAAGAGATTAAGAATGACAATTGGTCTCCAGTAGAAGCCACCACCCGCCATGTTGCAAAAAATCTCTTGCCTGAGGATGACTGCCTACAGGGGCAATTCAAGTCAGAAGCCTACAAGTGCGTAGCCAGAGGTGGTCTCCTGAGGCTTTGAGTCTTTGCCTGACCTAATTAGTCATAAACAGCCTTTAACACTGTCCAGCATGACAGACTGAGAGGTGTAGAACAGCGGTTCTCAACCTGTGTGTCGCGACCCCTTTGGCGTTCGGCCGACCCTTTCACAGGGGTTGCCTAAGACCAATCTGCATATCAGATACTTACAGTACGATTCATATCAGTAGCAACATTACAGTTATGAAGTAGCAATTAAAATAATTTTATGGTTGGGTCACAACATGAGGAAGTGTATTTAAAGGGCCATAAGATGAAGAACCACTGATAGAGGATCTACATAACTCATCATCACAAACTCAAACAGAAAGCCAAAAGTAGGAAACAAAGAAACAATCCCAAAATGAAAGAACTAGAGAATTCTCAGAAGAGAAAAATGAAGTAGAGATAAGAAATTTATCTGAATCAGAGTTCACAGCAATCATGGTAAAAATGCTCAATAGCATGAAAAAAAATATAGTAGCTATAAAAAAAGAAAAGTTCTAGATTAAAAATATGACATAACACTAGTAAAGAACCAATTGGAAGAAATACACAGCATATTAGGGAAGCTGAGGATCAAATCAGTGAATTATTAGTCAGAGAGAAAATATCACTCAATTAGAAAAACCAGAAAATAAAACAATTAATAAACAGGAGGACAGGTTAAAGGAACTGTGAGGCTACCGGAAATGTAGCAATATAACAGCAGTGGGTGTGCCCAAAGAGGCAGAAAGGGAGAAAGACATAGAGAAGGTGTTTGAAGAAACAATGGCAGAAAACTTCCCTAACTTCTTAAAGGAAAATGTCACACAAGTGCAGGAACCACAGAGAACCACAAACAAGAAGAACTCAAACAGGCCCATTCCCAGACACATAATAATTAAAGTGCCAAAAATTACAGAAAAAGTGATAATTGTCAAGGCAGCAAAAGAAAAGAAATGTGTTTCCTACAATAAAGTTCCAATGAGGGCTGACACCTGGTTTCTCATCAGAAACTCTACAGGCCAGAAGGGAATGACATGAAGTACTTAATGTACTGGAAAGCAAGGTTCTGAGACTAAGATTACTATATCCAATAAGGCCGTCATTCAAAATAGATGTTTAAATAAAGAGCTTCCCAGACAAAGAATGCTAAAGAATACAACACCACAAACCAGAATTATAAGAAATCCTAAAGGGACTGCTGTAATGAGAAGAAGAAATGAGAGGGAAACCTCGGCATACAGAATTAAAATGGCAATGAGTCAGTATCTATCAATAGTAACCCTTAAAGTAAATGGACTAAATGCACCAATCAAAAGGCGTAGGGTTGCAGAATGGATTCAAAAATATGACTCAACTATACGCTGTCAACAAGAGACCCACCTCAAAACAAAAGACTCATACAGAATGAGAGGGAATTTTGCATGCAAATGGAAAAGAAAAGAAAAGCTAGACTAGGAATAAACATATCTGACAGAATAGACTTTAACATGAAGGCCACCACAGGGAACAACAATCCTAAACAGCTCACTAGATCAGACAGACTTAATTGACATCTTCAGAACAGTTCATCCCAAAGATACAGAATATACATTCTACTTAAGTGTACATGGGAGATTTTCAAAGATAGACCACTTGAGACACAAGCAAAGTCTCTTCAAATTAAACAAGATGGAAGTCATATCAAGCATCTTCTCAGATTACAAAGGCATACTGCTATATAATAAAGAGGTAATATACAAATTATTCCTCACACCCTAACAAGATGGCTGCCTATGACCTGGCTGCCAGGGAGTTTAGTGAGAGACAACCAAATGACTGAACAAGCAGGCTGCATGGGGAGACCAGACTGGCAGCGGGAGGGGGGGGGGCGCGGGAGGGGGGTGTTTAATGAGCCACGACGAAAAGTACTAGACAGCAGGCTACTTGGGGCGACCAGGCCAGTTGTGGCTTAGTGAGGGACAAACAAACAACTGAACAGAAAGTTGTGTGGGGCAACCAGGCCTGTGGGGGTGCTCTGAGGGGCAACCAGGAAGACAGGGGGACTGTAGAATGAAACCAGCGCATTAGGGGACCAGTTGAATGTGACAAGGCTAGCAGGTGATGGGGCAGTAAGAGGTGACCAAACTGACAGGGGGAGAGTTAGGGGTGACCAGTCTGGCAGGGGCTTCGTTGGGGGCGATTAGGCCTGCAGTGTGTGTGGGGGGGGTGGGGGGCAGTGAAAGGTGACTAGGCTGGTGAAGGGGCAGTTGTCGGCAACCAGGCTAGTAGGTAGGGGGCAGGTGGAGGTGACCTGGTCGATCACAGGGCAGTTAGGGGAGACCAGGCCAGCTGGTGGGGCAATTAGGTGTGATTAGAGCAGCAGGTAGAGGCAGTGAGGGTCGATCAGGCTTTAGGTGGGGCAGGGGGCAGTTAGGGGTGACCAGGCAGGGAGGCAGGCCGGCAGGTGAGCAATTAGGAGACAGCAGTCCCAGATTGGAGAGGGTATAGGCTGGTCTGAAGGAACACCACCACCCCTCATGGAAGAATTTTGTGCACTGGGCCTCTAATATTAGATATAACCTCCAATAAAAATTAACAAAAATTCAAATACTTGCAGGCTAAATAGTACATTATTAAACAATGTTTGTTTGTGTTATCAAAAACATCAAAAAAGAAATTAAAAACATCCTGGAAAGTAATGACAATGAAAACACAATAATTCAAATTCAATGGTATATACGGAAAGCAGTTCTGAGAGAGAAGTTCATAGCATTTCAGCCACAAAAAAACAAAAATAACTGGTAATAAATTATATAACTCTACAACTTAAAGAATTAGAAAGAAAGCAACAAGAAAGCCCAGACTGAGCAGAAGGAAGGAAATAGTAAAAATCACAGCAGAATTAAATAACATGACTACCAAGAAATAAAAAAAAAAAAAATCACTACAAAATATCAACAAAACCAAGAGCTGGTTTTTTGAAAGGATAAATAAGATTGATGAACTTCTTTCAGGCTTACCAGAAAGCAAAGAGAGGGGACCCAAATCCCAAATAAACAATCAGAAATGAAAGGGGCTTAATAACAACTGACCCCAAAGAAATGAAAAAGGTTGTAAAAATACTATTCCAACAAACTGGTCAACCTAGAAAAAGTGGATGTATTCCTAGAAATGTACAACCTTCTGAAACTCAATCAAGAAGAATAAAAAAGTCTGAATAGATGGATAAACAGAAGGTAATTGAAGCAGTAATTGAAAAACTTCCAGCAACCAAATCCTTGGGCCAGACTGCTTCACAGGAGTTTTTACAAAACGTTCAAACTAAAACCTTTCCTCCTTACACTATTCCAAAAAATTCAAGAGGAAGGACCAATTCCAAGCTATTTCTAGCAGCCAGCATTACCCTAATCCCAAAGCAGATGTAGATACTGCAAAGAAAGAGAATTACAAGCCAATGTATCTCTGATGAACATAGATTCTAAAATCCTCAACAAAATCCTAGCAAATCAGAACCAGCATTACATCAGAAAGATCATACACCATGAGCACATGGATTTATTCTGGGCATGAAATGATGGTGCAACATCCCCAAATCAATACACATGATACATCAAATTGAGAGAGAATAATCAACAAATTGAGAGATAAAAATCACATAATCATACAAATTGATGAAGAAAAAGAATTTGACAAAACCCAACACACTTTTGGGTAAAAACTCTCAACAAATTGGGAATATAGGGATCATACCTCAACATAATAAAAGCCTTATATGAAAAACATACAGACAACACCCTACTCAATAGGCCAAAACAAAAAACAAGTCACCCAAGAACAGGAACAAGACAGGGATGCCCACTGTCACCACTCCTGTTTGAGTGAGTACTGGAAGTGCTACCATATCAATCAGGCTGTGTGTGGCATGACCAAATTGAGAGATGTCCGAAGGACTGGTTTGTGGCCGGGCTGGCCAGACTGCACCCATGCACAAATTTGAGCACTGGGCCTCTGGTAAAATATAACTACCCAATAAATGGGAGTTTGTCTTATTCATAATCATTATGCAGCATAGTGTGTATGCTACTAAATATCACTTGAATGAAGACACTTAGGAATAATGTGTACACAAACTACATTTTCTACTGCTTAGCACTTGAGAAACAACAACTATTCTTCATAAATCAAATAAATGGACTTCTGAACTCAAGAAAAAGCATGAGATGGAACTGGAGAGCATTATGCTAAGTGAAATAAGCCAGTCCATGAAGGAAAAATACCACATGATCTCACTCATCCATGGATAAGAGAGACCATTATAAACTTTTAAACAATGATAGATACAGAGGCAGATCTACCTCAAACAGATTGTCAAACTGCAGCATGAAGGCCAGGGAGGGTTGGAGGGCAGGAGGGAGAGAGGTAAGAGATCAACCAAAGGACTTGTATGCATGCATATAAGCATAACCAATAGACATAAGACACTGGGGGGTAGGGGAGGTCAGGGAATTGTCAAGGGCAGGGACGGGGGGGAAGGACACATATGTAATACCCTTTGTAATACTTTAATAAATAAAAAAAATTGAAAAAAGAATCATTGGGGAAAAAAAGAAAGATCAAGTAATTTACTCTATCAAAAAAAGAAAAGACAGAAAAATCATGAGACAAATCCAAATCTTGGCTGTCGACAAATACTAACAGATAAATGTAAAGTAAAAGGATCAATATGTATTGAACACCTTCAGTGTACCATAAAACAAGTTCTTCATTTAGTAAATGAATTTGGAAATGTACCAGAATACAAAGTTAACACCCAGAAATCTATGGCTTTTTGATACACCAATAAAGAGTTCACAGAAAAAGAAACAAACAAACAAAAACAACAATCCGATTTACAATTGCAACAAAAAAATGAAGATACCTAGGAATAAACTTAACTAAATAAGTAAAAGATCTTTACTCTGAAAACTACAGGACATTGAAAAACAGGTAGAGGAAGACATAAACAAATGAAGAATATACCATGTTCATGTATTAGTAGAATAAATCTCATTAAAATGGCCACGCTACACAAAGCATTCTACAGATTTACTGTAACCCCCATTAAAATACCAATGACATATTTCTCAGACCTAGAACAAAGTCTCCAGAAATTCGTATACAATAAAAAATAAAAAGACCTGCAATAGTCAGAGTAATCTTGAGAAAAAAGAACAATGTTGGTCGTTCACAATTGCGGATGTCAAGTTATATTTCAAAGCCACTGTTCTCAAGCTTGCTGGTACTGGCACAAGAACAGACGTGTACAAGTAGACCAATGGAACACACCTGAGAACATAGAAATAGACCTGAGCCTTTAAGGCCAATTAAAGTTTGACAAAGGAGGCAAGAGCATACAATGGAGTCAAGACAGTCTTTTCAATACAGGAGGTTGGAGAAATTGGATAGATACATGCAAAATAATGAAACTAGACGACCGCCTCACACCATCGAGGAAAATAAACACAAAATAGATAAAGGACTCAATTGTAAGATGGAAACCATAAAAATCTTGGAAGAATCCATAGGCAGAAAATTATGAGACATATTTCAAAGAAGCCCTTTACCAATATAACTCCTAGGGTAATGGAAAATACGAAGAAAAGAAACAAATGGGACGACATCAAAATAAAAATCTTCTGCAGAGAAAAAGAAACCATCAGCAACACACACGCACACACACACACACACACACACACACACACACACAACAAAAAACAAACAAACAAAAAACAAAACAAGAAAGCCCATGGCTTGGGAGAACATATTTCCTATGCTATATCCAGTAAGGGCCTGATCTCCAAAATTCATAGGGAACTCAGCCATCTTAAAAAAAAAAAAAAGGAAGATAAACAATGCAATAAAAAAATTGACTTAAATAGATACTTTTGAAAAGTGCACATACAGAAAGCCAAGAGACATATGAAAACATGCTAAAAATCCTTAATCTTCCTAGAGATGCAAATCAAAATGACAATGAGATACCATCTCACACTTGTAAGAATGGCTATCATCAACAAATCAACAGACCACAAGGGCTGAGGAGGATGTGGAGTAAAAGGAACCCTCCTGCACTGCTCGTGGGAATGCAGTCTGGTAAAACCACTGTGAAGAACAGTACTGAGTTTCCTCAAAAAATTAAAAAGGAACTGCCATTTGATCCAGTACTCCCACTACTAGGGGTCTTTCCCAAGAAATTAGAAACACCAATCAGAAAGCATATGTGCACCCATATGTTCGTTGCAGCACAATTTACAATAGCTAAGATTTGGAAACAGACTAAGTGCCCATCAGCAGATAAATGGATAAAAATGGTGGGGTACATCTACACAACAGAATACTACACTGCTGTAAAAAGGAAAGAACTCTAACCCTTCCCAAAAAGCATGGAAGGACATGGACAGCATTATGGTAAAGGATTTTACCATATGTTGAGGATTTTAGAATCTATGTTCATCATGACCAAATTGAGGGATGACCGAAGGACTGGTTTGGGGCCGGGCTGGCCAGACTGCACCCATGCACAAATTTGAGCACTAGGCCTCTGGTAGAATATAACTACCCAATAAATGGGGAGTCTGTCTTATTCATAATCATTATGCAGCATAGTGTGTAGGCTACTAAATATCACTTGAAAGAAGACACTTAGGAATAATGTGTACACAAACTACATTTTCTACTGCTTAGCACTTGAGAAACAACATCAACTATTCTTCATGAATCAAATAAATGGACTTCTGAACTCAAGAAAAAGCATGAGATGGAACTGGAGAGCATTATGCTAAGTGAAATAAGCCAGTCCATGAAGGAAAAATACCACGTGATCTCACTCATTTATGGATAAGAGAGACCATTATAAACTTTTGAACAATAATAGATACAGAGGCAGATCTACCTCAAACAGATTGTCAAACTGCAGCATGAAGGCCGGGGAGGTTTGGAGGGCAGGAGAGAGGGAGGTAAGAGATCAACCAAAGGACTTGTATTACCTCACACATTTGTGGAATATAATGAAGAGAAACTGATCAACACAAATAGATCCAGAGACACAGATGTATGGGACTGACTCAAAATTCAGAGGGAAGGCAGGAGGCTAGGGGAGGTAAGAAATCAAGCAAAGGATTTGTATGCAGGCAAATGAGCATTACCAAGGGACACAGGCACTAGGGAGGTGAGGGCATGTGATGAGGGTGGGAGTGGCCAGGGAGGGCACAATGTGGGGAGAAGGAGACATATATAATACTATATGTAATACTTGAAACAATAAAGAATATAAAAAGATGAGTTCCTAGAAATATACCTTTAAATATAGTACTTGGCTAACATACAAAAATTCCTCAATCTCCAAATAACTTCATCATGGTTGATCTTTTAGCCATGACAATGTAACTTGAGTAAAGATAGCTCAGGTCATTGTAATTGCTCCACATTAAACTGCTTCGATGTCTGGACCTATTTTTGGAAACAAATCTGAAGTCACATATTCCACCAAGATGCCTGAGACTGATGGGCAGCGACACAAACTAAAGAGCCACTAGACACAGTTCCCACCTTAAGTAATCACTTGAGCTTTCTGGGTCCAAAATATTTTCCACAGAGTTGTGCACCACTGCTTCCTTCCCAATGTTTGAGACTCAGCAAACATCCTTTGGTCCCCTTAATTTTATGAATAAAAACACTATGCCCTGCTCATACAACCTCTAAAAACAATTACCTCCCATATTTTTCCTCTTGTCTTTTTTGTGCATGAATACTTACTTACTTTTATTTTGTCGTTGTTATTTTCACCATCTATCTATATATATATTAAAAAAGCCAGTGACTGGAATGCCATAACAACCAGAACAACCTGTCCTATGAGGCCCACTGTGGCCAGCGAACCAGCCAGCTCTGGGGGAGGCCTAGGCCAGCCAACTCTCCCCTCCCCCACTACCATCCCCGACCCTAATCTCAGTCCACCCCAATAGGGAGAGGCCGGCCTAGGCCACTCCTTTTGCAGCCCCTCTGTCTGCCCAGCCTCACCTCAGATTGGTCGCCTGACCCTGATCAGGGCCAGGGCAGGTTACTAACTGACTGTGGCCCCTCACCATGGCTGGCACAGTCTCTAAAATACCCCCACCACATGAATCAGCCCACCACCCCTCCACCCAGCCAGCCCTGCACCATTGCTCCCCCTCTGAGGTCAGGAGCAATACTGTCTGGCCAACCACCTATGGCCCCACACACAGGCCAGTGGATCTGATTGGCGCCCCCCAACCTCGCCAACTTATTTGGGTACAGGGACAGCCACTCCTGAGTGACAGCCCCTCCTGAGGGCTGGCCCCATCCCTGGTCAACCCCCACCACCCAGATCAATTTGGCACCTCACCACAGCCAGCCCCACCACCAATAGTTGGGCGGGGATTGCTGGCCAATCTCCTACAGTCTCCTCCTCCTGACAGGCCTGGCCCCGATCTGATCCATTGGGGCTGGGGCAACTGGACCTCATCTGTGCATGAATCCATGCATCAGGACTTTGGTAGAAAATAAGTGTCCAATAAATGGGGAGTTTGTCTTATTCATAATCATTATGCAGCACAGTGTGTAGGTTATCAAATATCACATGAAAGAAGACACTTAGGAATAATGTCTACACAAACTACATTTTCCTCTGCTTAAAAACTAGGAAAACAACATCAACTATTCTTCATAAAGCAAATAAATGGACTTCTGAACTCAAGAAAAATCATGAGACAAATCCAACTCTTGGCTGTCACCAAACCCTAAGAGATAAAGGTAAAGTTAAGGGATCAATATGTACTGACCTCCTTCAAAATATCATAAAACAAGCTCTCCAAATAAAGGACTTGGACATAAGTGATTTATGTACTAAAAGTCATTGAAGATCTACAACTTAATTTATGGCATAATGAGTATACACACAAATTAACATAAATACAAGATCAAAAGTATAGCAAAAGCACAATCTTGGTTATTGATGTAGAAATCTGCATATGGTAACTTGTCCCAGGGAAGAGTGATTCTTAATATATCCAAAAGAACATGGCTTAAAATAATGGTATGGTATATTGGAAATAGAGTGGTGCCTTGACTTATGAGTTTAATTCGTTCCGTGACGGAACTTGTAAGTCAAAATACTCATATGTCAAATCAACAGTGAACGAGTGAGATATGTGATGATGTGTTGATGTTGTGGCGTTCACTGTGAAGTTCCCTGTGCCAACTAGCGGTGGGGTATCTGAAGCTGGCTTGTAACCCGAATTTTACCTTGCAACTCAAAGCAAACAGTAGGCCGAGAGACGGCTGGGGTCTCGAAAAACTCGTTAGTAAGGACACACATAAGTCAAGGCCCCACTGTATCTGAAAATATAACAGAACCAAAGAAATATGTTCCCAAAAAGAGGCCCTAATGAAATGACTTTGAGGATAATATTAAGGAATACTTGTGCAACAACCTCAGGCAACTTTGAAGGATATAGGACACACATTGGCTAGACTTTAAGATTAAAGAGAAATAAGACTATTTACATCACTAGCACATTAAAGACCCAATAAAAGGAACTACTTTAAAATAAATCAGGATATATACATTTTACAAAAATCTGTCTTGTTTCACGATTTAAAAATAATTAACCAGAGAAAAGTTCGGGGCGGGAAGGTCAATTAGTTATGGCACACCCCATCTCCTAACTCACATAATTTCCTGCCTTCAAGAACGAAATACCTAGTCCACTTGCTATGACTCTGTGATGGTTGACCATCCAATTGTGATCCTGGAGGTCACCATTCCATTCCTGGTCAGGGGACAAGCCCAAGTCACTGGCTCAGTCCCCAGTGGGGGATAAGGAGATGGCAGCCAATCCATGATTCTCTCTCATCATTCATGATTCTATTTCTCTCTCCCTCTCCCTTGCTCTCTGAAATCACTACAAATACTTTAAAAAATGTATACCAACTTGAGGGAAAAAGAACTACACGTACCAACTTTTCAAGACCTATTTGTGAAAAGTACAGGGAAGTCACCTTTTCCAACTTGTCTTTGTGGACTTTTTTATTCTATGGAAATGTTTGCATCATTTGCATTAGCTTTTTACCAACAGTGACCTGATTTCTATTGTCCTTTTCTTTCTAGGGGGTGGGGGTTCATGCTGTTCTAAATTAGAAAGGTCTCTGAAGGCTAAAGAAACTAATTTTAATGTAGTATGTTGCTATGCAAAAAGGACATTTCAACATCCTTCCAACCCCACAGTACAGCACTTTTGTGACAAAAAGAAAAGTGATGGCTAAATAATCATGGCTCATATGTTTTTATGGAACTTTGAAAATAAGAAGGAAACCTGGAAATACTGTTACTTGAACCACAGTGCTAGAATTTTATTAAAAGGCTAGCTTTTCCATTCAATTTTTTGGCGGCATCTGTAGCATCTTCAGGATTCTCAAAGGTAAAAAAAGCAAAGCCTCTGGACTTGTTTCTTGCTCCCTCCTTTATCAAACCCATTGGAATTTAGAATTTTAAATGACACATTCCACATAAAATTTATCCTCTTAGAAATTTTTCAATATCTCTAAGGTTTTGAGAAATTCTCACAGAGCCCCTTAATCCTATGTAATAAAAGGCTAATATGCAAATTGATAGGACAGTGGAATGACCAGTCGCTATGACACACACTGACCACAAGAGGGCAGACACTCAATGCAGGAGCTGCCCCCTGGTAATCCATTAGCTGCCAAAAGGGAACAACACTCATGGAAAAGCCCAGCACACAACTGGCGAGCACAGCAGTGATGGCAGGAGCCTCTCTGGCTTCCGTGGCAGTGCTAATGATATCCAACTGATGCCTTTGGCCCAATCCATAGCCAGACATTCCCCAAGGGCTCCAGAGCTGTCAGAGAGCACAGGCCTGGCTAAGGGACACCCACCCCCTGCCCCCAAGTGCATGAGTTTCATACATTAGGCCTCTAGTTTAAACAAATTGAGAGATATTCATATCAATTGATGCAGAAAAAGCATTTGACAAAATACAACACCCAATCCTATATAATAAAAGAGAAACATTCAAATTAACATGTAACATTCAAATTAATATGTAACATGTTTGGAAGTAGGTAGACTAATTCTTGGGCAAGTGGAATAGAGAAACTGAGACAAGAAAATCAAGCCTGGCCAGTTTGTACAGTTTGTAGAAAGTCCTTAATCCTCCCCCTCCAAGGACACTTGAGAACAGTGGTTAATACCTCTCTTCCCACATGAGAGACTATATAGCAAAATCATCCTGGAACTTCTAAGGTGGGAGTGAGAGAGGAGGTTATACAGAAGGGGCAGTTTTGTCTTGCCCACTAAACAAACCAGCCTGCTGCCTTGCGAAAGGGGGGAAAGGGGACTTTATCTCACTCACTAAGCAAAGAATCAACAGCCTTGGGACTTGCCAAGATAAAAATTGTCAGACATTCTCATCAACTCTGAGACAGCTTTGGCCAGTAAAAGGAGACCTTGAAATGCAGTCTGTGCCCAAGATACTGGGCAGAGGAACCTTGAATCCTATACAATGAGAGATTGATAAATCCCCTTGAATCCCACCGGGCAAGCCAGAGTAGTTAAGAGCACACCTGTGCTTTACAAAAGGTGAATTTCCATAGTTGGGCCTACATTGCTTTTGTAAATAAATTTGCCAGCTTTGCTCTTTTACATAGTTGTTTGTGATACTAAAATGCTGCTGACTATCGCTCTTCTAAATTTCTTCTCATGTACATGCAAAGACCTGAGGGGACAGGGGTAGGAAGAGCTCTCCCTTCCATTCAAGGGGCTGTCCAATTACATCATCTCTGGCTTTGGGGTGCACTATAACAAACTGTTTTAACTCATTTCTAGAAGTGCTTTCACAACGGAATAGAGAAAAATAAAGTTATAATAATACTTTGAAGAACACAAAGTAGTCTAACTTATGTGGTCCATGTTACTATTTGCTATATGCTTAGTCTGAGCAGGTAGGCATTCTAAGTCATACCTTCTCTTAAAGGACCAAATTTTCCAAACACTCTCTCAATTGTTTTTTCATTGCTCTGTATACCCAGGCCTCCTACAAACAGCTTCTAGGTCTCTCAACTTCCACCATTGTGCTCTAAATGGTTACAAAAATAGACAAATAGCAAAAAATTAGTTATAAGCCAAAGAACATAACTTTTATTACACTGCCTTTCAAATATTCAAGTGAAGCAACATACACAAGCTTACTTTTAACAATGTGTATTTTTATTTTGTATCCTTATTATTGTTGAAAATATTACTGATCCCCTGCCCGATTTTGCCCCCAGTGTCCACTCTGCCAGGTTCCAGCCATACCCTAGCCCTTCAACTCCCTGTTACATGTGTCCAAGGGTGACGTATGTATGAATAAAGGTCCTTTAGTTAATCTCTTCACAACACAGCTGCCCCACTTCTTTTTGAGGTTCATGAGTCTTTCCCATGTTCCAATGCCTCTGGTTCTATTTTATCCATCAGTTGATTTTGTCATTGAATTTCACATATAAGTGCATGCAATAATGAGATATCTGTCCTTCTCTGATTGGTTTAGTTCACCTACATTACGATCCCAGGATTCCTGCAGTCTCAAAGGAAAGGAGATCCTTCTTTTTGATACCTAAAAAGTGTTCCAATCCTCGAAACGTAGCACAGATTTTTTATTCACTCCTCTATTGATGGGTACTATGGCTGTTTCCCCTTCTTAGTTTTTGTAAAGAATGCTGCCATCAACACAGGGGTACATATATTCTTTCTGAATGGTATTTGGGGATTTTTAGGGTATCATTCCTAGACGTCCGTCCCAGGATAAAACAGTCGTTCCATTTTTTAACATTTGTAAGAATCTCCACCCTGTGTTCCATAGTGGTTACAAAAGTCTGCGTCCCCTCCAAACTTGCTGTTTATTGATTTATTCATGATGACCGTTCTGGCATGTTCCAGGTGGTACATCATTGTCATTTTCATTTCCAAGTCTCAGATGCTTAGTGATGTTGAGCGTTTTTTCATATGTACCTTGGCCCTTTTTACATCCTCGTGGGAGAAGTGACTATTCAGGCCCTATGCCCATTTTTGCATGAAATGTTTGTGTTCATCTTATGAATTTGTGTAAGATTTTATGTATTTTGGAAAAATGCTGCCTTATCACATTCATTATGGACAAATACGTTTTACCATAGAGTAGTTTCTCTTTTCATGTTGATGCTTGTGTCTTTTGCTGTGCAGAAGCTTTCTATTTTGATGCAGTGCCATCTCTTTAGTTTTTTGTTTCTCCAGCCCTAGGCAAAGTGTCTGTGAAAACTCTGCTCAAAGAGTGAGATGTTGCTGCCCAAGTCCTCCCCTAGGGTTTTTATGGTATCATGACTCATATTTAAGTACTTTTTTCCCCTTATGGGTTTATTCTATAGTATAGGTGTAAGTTAGAGATATAGCTTAATTTTTCTGCATATACCTGTCCAATTTTCGCAACACCATTTATTGGAGACACTGTTTTTATTCCATTATATTCCCATTCACTCTGTGTCAAATATTAATTGAGCTTAATGGCTCTGAGTGATTTCTGAGGTGCCTATTCTGTCCCATTGGTCAATATGTCAGTTCTTGTGGCAGTAGGAGACTCTATAGTTAGCAATGGCTTTGGAATATGACTTGATTTCCAGTATTGTGAGCCCTCCAATTTTATTTTTCTATCTCAAGATTTCTGCCCCCACTCAGAGTCTTCTTTGGTTGCTTATACATTTTCCAGTATTTGTTTTGAATCTATGATTTATGCCATTGTTATTTTAATAGAGATTGCCTGATATCTACAGATTTCTTTGCGTTACAAGGACATTTTAATGATGTTAATTCTTCCCACCTATGCACATGGTAAATGCTTGCATCTTGTTTGCATCTCTCTCCTATTTGTATTTCTGAAAAGCAAATACGTTTGTAGCTCTGTTTAAAAGAAAAAAAACAAGGCTTTTAAAAGAAACTCCACAAATATGGCCTAGAAAAAACTCTGAGAGAAAAAACAGAAGGATATTCCCTTCAAATATCTAGAAAACGGTAATTAAAAATAAATCGATTAAGCCTCAGAAAGTAAACAATTTGCATTTTGCTTTTCTAAACAAATATTATGTCAATATACTCAAAGACTGATAGCAGAAATCCAACTAGTGTCATTTACTGTCCCCACCCAATGACAAAGGAAATTAGGAAATAAGCCTTATTTTAGAATGATTTAAATTAGCAAATGAAAATAAAAGAATATTCAGGGGAACTTAGTTGTAATAGGCAGAAACCTACTCCTGGAGCAGTCACTGTTTTTACTGATAGTTCATTTCATGGTAAAGCTGCTTATAATGCAATGAATTCGGACCAAGTCATTCAGACCAGTCATACTTCTGTGCAAAGAATTGAATTAGAAACTAACAAGGTTGACTTGCAGGATTTCCAAAAGCCTCTTCATATTATCTCTGATCTGCCTATGCTGCCAGCCTGTTAAACAGAACTGCAACTACTCAATTAAAATGGCTCGGTGACCGAAGCCTTTCTATACTATTTGAAGAAGTCCTGGTCCTTTACAAAAGGAAATGTATATGCCTATCAATTACTTATTTTATTAAAACAGGCTACAGAATCTCATCAGCTTTTATTTCCATCAGCCTGCCAAAATAATGTACAGCAGGCAAAACAGAATATCAAGAAATGTCCCCCTTGCATGTTACATCTGTTACAATGGCCTCTAAATCCAAACTTGAAAAACAAAAGTGGGGGAATAGTGAACAAATCTCCTGTAAGTAGACTACACCAAGCCTTAATTACTTTAATTTTTTTTTCCCCCCTTGCAATGCTGATGGCAAGACACCCATGGAAAGACACTGGTGAGAGAATAAGCCAAAGCAAAATGGTCTGGTTAAATGGAAAGATACCGAGACTGGTTTATGGAAGGGTCCCTTTATTAACCTTTGGTTGAGGATATGCCTGTGTATTTCCATAAAACTCCTCCAAGCCTGTGTGGATTCCTACAACATGAATCTGAGAGGGGAACTGACCAGACTACTCCAACCACAGACAGCAGTGGCCCAAGCACCACACTGACAGAGGAGAAACATCCAGAGATGGGGGATGGTAAAGACACCTTGCCATGGGAGCACTCATCAGCTGTGCATCAGTACAGGTTGCCCTGGGCAAAGCCAAAAATGTCATTGTCATTTCTCACTGTTGTCCACCATCCAGACCTTGAACATCACTGCTGCATGTCACAAGGGGACAGTGACTGGGAAAGGGACCCATAAAGAACAGACAGCCCAGAAAAAAGTCTACAGAGATCTAATTACTTAAATACCTGACAATGATACTTAAAAGGACATGAAAGTACTCAATCCTTTTCATTGAATCTTCCTACATTTATTTTCAGAATAAACACTATTGCCTCTCTTTCTTGTACTTCTACATTTCCTTCTAGTCTGAAGATGCAGATTGAAAAGTCTTAAAAGGATCTGAGCCCTGCAAATGGCATAGACCTTTCTAAACTAATTATTAAAACAAAAAGGTTGGGGGATGCTGGAGTAAAGACGAACAGTAGTGAACCTATCAATGCGAGAAGTCCAATAGAAGGCTAATGGACTTTGATATTCTGCAGGGCAGAACATCAGCATTATGTAACCCTTCTGTTGGCCAAATGGTAAGTGCTCCTTCCTTTTTGCGGCAGCATAGTATTCCAGTGTGTAGATATACCATAGTTGTTTAACCCACTCATCTGCTGACCAGCCCTTAGGCTATTTCTAAATCTTAGCTATTGTAAATTGTGCTGCAGTGAACATAGAGGTACATGTATCCTTTCTGATTGGTAATTCTAGGTTCCTGTGATATATTCCTAGAAGTGGGATCACTAGGTCAAATGGGAGTTCCGTTTTTAGTTTTTTGAGGAAACTCCATACTGTTCTCCATAGTGGCTGCACCAGTCTGAATTCCCACCAGCAGTGAAGGAGGGTTCCTTTCCCCCCCAATCCTAACCAGGACTTGCCCTTTTTGATTTGTTGAGGATAGCCATTATGACAGCTGTGAGGTGGTACCTCCTTGTCCTTTTGATTTGCAATTCTTGCATGATTAGTAACTCTGAGCATGTTTTCATGTGCCTCTTGGCCTTCCTTTTGTCCTCTCAGGAAAAGTATCTATTTAGGTCCTTTGCCCATTTTTGTGATTGGGTTGTTTATCTTCCTTTTGTTAAGTTGTATGTGTTCCCTATAAATGCTGTAGATGAAACCCTTATCAGAGAGAACATTTGCAAATATGTTCTCCCATGCAGTGGGCTTTGTTGTTGTCTTGTTGATGGTTTCTTTTGCTATGAAGAAGCTTTTTATTTTGATGTCGTCCCTTTTGTTTAACTTTATTTTCCATTGCCCCAGGAGCTGGGTCCGTGAAGATATTGCTTCAGCATATATCTCAGACTCTGCTGCCTGTGGCTTCCTCTAATATTTTTATACTTTCCAGCTTTATGTGTTAAATCATGTATCCATTTTGAGCTTATTATTGTGTATGGTGTAAGTTGGTGGCCTAGCTTCATTGTCTGCATGTGTCTGACTAAATTTCCCAGCACCATTTATTGAAGTGACTGTTGTGTCTCCATTGTATGTTTTTGCCTCCTTTGTCAATATTAATTGAGCTTAGTGGTTTGGATTGGTATCTGGGTTCTCAATTCTATTCCATTGGCCTATATGTCTATTCTTGTGCCAGTGTCAGGCAGATTTGAGAACAGTGGCTTTGTAAAACTGCTTGATATTTGGTACTGAGGTCCCTCCTACTTTGTTCTTCTTCCTCAGGATCGCTGCAGCAATTTGGGGTTTGTTTGTTTTTTAAATATATTTTATTGATTTTTTTTACAGAGAGTAAAGGAGAGGGATAGAGAAATAGAAACATTGATGAGAAAGAAACATGGATGAGCCTCTTCTTGCACACCCCCTACTAGAGATGTGTCCCCAACCAAGGTACATGCCCTTGATCGGAATCGAACCTGGCACCTTTCAGTCCGAAGGCCGACACTCTATCCATGGAGCCAAACCTGTTTGGGCTCAGGGTTTTTTTTATTATTTGGATAGATTTTTGGAGAATTGGTTCTAGGTCTGTGAAATATGCTGTTGGTATTTTAATGCGGAGTGCATTGAATCTATAGATTGCTTTGGGTAGTATAGCTATTTTACTGATGTTGTTTCTACCAATCCATGAACAAGGTAAGTTCTTCCATCTGTTTATGTCTTCCTCTTTCTCTTTTTTCAACATCTTCTAGTTTCTGAGTGGAGGTCATTTACCTCCTTAGCTAAATTTATTCCTAGGTATCTTAATTTTCTTGGTGGGATGATAAATGGAATTCGTTTTTCAATCTCTCTTTCTGTAAGTTCATTATTGGTGTATAAAAATGCCATATATTTCTTGGCGTTAATTTTGTAGTCTGCTACATTGCTGAATTCATTTTCTGATCTACTAAATTTTTGAAGGAGTGTTTGCGGGTTTCTATATACAGTACCATGTCATCTGCAAATAATGATAATTTACTTCTTATTTTCCAATTTGGGAACCATTTATTTCTTTTTCTTGTGTGATCACTTTGACTAGGGCTTCCAGTACTGTGTTGAACAGGAGTGGTGAAAGTGTTTGTCCCTCTCTTGTTCCTGTTCTAGAGGGAAATGGTTTTTGTTTTTGCTCTTTGAGTATGATGTTGGCTGTAGGATTGTCATATAAGGCTTTTACTATGGGGAAGGATGATTCTTCTATTCCTACTTTGCTGAGTGTTTTTATCAGAAAAGGCTGTGGCACTTGGTCAAATGCCTTTTCTGCACCAATTGATATGATTGTGTGGTTTTTCTCTCAATTAGTTTATGTGACGTTTCACGTTCACGGGTTTGCGGATATTGTACTATCCTTGCATCCCTGGAATAAATCCCACTTGGTCATGGTGTATGATCTTTCTAATGTAATGCTGAATCTGGTTTGCTCAAATTTAGTTGAGGATTGCAGCATTAATATTCATGTGGAATATTGGTGTGTAAGTCACTTTCTTTGTGGTGTATTTTTTTGGTTTTGGGATTATGGTAATGCTGGCTTCATAAAAAGAGCTTGGAAGTATACCGTCCTCTTGAATCATTTGAAATAGTGTTAGAAAGATTGGTTTTACTTCGTCTTTGAATATTTGGTTATACTCCCCTGTGATGCCATCTGGTCCAGAGCTTCTGTTTTTTTGGAAGCTTTTTGATTACTGTTTCAATTTAACAGTATTTATCGGTCTGTTCAGGATTTTTGCTTCTTCCTGATTGAGCTTTGAAAGCTTGTCTTTTTGTAGGAATGTTGTCCATTTTGTTGAGCTTGTCCAGTTTGTTGTAGTAGAGTTGTTCATTGTAAATTTTTACAATCCTTTGTATATCTGTGGGGTCATTTGTTACTTCACCTCTTTCATTTCTGTTTTTGTTTATTTGGGTCCTCTCTCTTAGTTTCTTGCTGAGCCTGACCAGAGGTTCATCAGTGGTGTTCATTCTTTCAAAGAAACAGCTCTTGGTTTCATTGATCTTTTGTATTATTTTTATTTCATCCCTATGTCATTTATTTCTGTTCTGACCTTTATTGTCTCTTTTTGTGTACTGCGGGCTTTTTTCTCTAATGGAGAGGTACTCTGAAACCCAGGACAAACAGCTTTTATTTACTTGAATACACATTTGTCCTTTAGCAAAGCAAACAGGCATATCAATGGTAAAGTTTGGTAAACAATAGAAGAATTTTCATATTAGGAGGTTGCCTTCAGCCATTTTTTCCACAGCAGGGTAACAAAATGCTGATTTTCTGCCATGCTGAATATCAATGTCAATTCGCCCACTGTGGGACTTCTCGCATTGATATGTTAACTACTTTTGGTCTTTTCCCCACAATTTCCCCCTTTTTGTTTTCTTAGTTGATTTAGAAAAGTGTATGCCATTTGCTAGGCTCAGATCCTTTTAAGACTTTTGATTCTGCTTCTTGAGACTGGAAGAAAACATAGAACAAGAAGGAGAGAGAATATTGCTTATTCTGTAAAGCAAATGTAAGGAGATTCAATGAAAAGGATTGAGTTCTTTCATTTCCTTTTAAATATCATTTTCAGGTATTTAAGGACTTAGTCTATAGAGGCTTCTTTTTCGGCTGTCAGTTCTTCATGGGTCCATTTCCAGTCACTGTTCCCTTGTGACATGACAGCAATGATGTTCGAG
The DNA here is from genome assembly GCF_963259705.1 of Myotis daubentonii. Classification (NCBI taxonomy): domain Eukaryota; kingdom Metazoa; phylum Chordata; class Mammalia; order Chiroptera; family Vespertilionidae; genus Myotis; species Myotis daubentonii. The sequence goes on along the minus strand of NC_081862.1, from coordinate 6,378,617 downwards.
TTCTGGATGGTGGACCACCGGTGAGAAATGACAATGCAGGTCTGACCTCTTTTGGCTTTGTCAAGAGCCACCTGCACCTAGGCACTGCTGATGACGGCTAGCATGTAAGGCGTGTTCACCACCCCCCATCTCTAGATGTTTCTCCTCTCTCTCCTCAGCATGTTGATTGGGACACTGCAATCTGTGGTTGGAGTAGTCTGGTCAGTTCTTCTCTCAAATTCATGTTGCAGGAATCCACACAGGCTTGGAGGATTTTTCTGGAAATACACAAGCATATCCTTGACCAAACATTAATAAAGGGACCCTTTCATAAACCAGACTTGGTATCTTTCCATTTAACAAGACCATTTTGCTTTGGCATATTCTGACACCAGTGTTATTCTATGGGTGTCTTGCCATCAACATTACAAGGGAAAAATTTAAAGTATTTAAGGCTTGGTGTGGTCTACTTACAAGAGATTTCTTCACTATTCCCCCACTTTTGTTTTTCAAGTTGGGATTTTAGAGCCCTTGTAGTAGATGTAACATGCAAGGAGGGCATTTCTTCATAATCTGTTTTGCCTGTTGTACAATATTTTGGCAGGCAGATGTAAAAGCCTGTGAAATTCTGTGACCTGCTTAATAAAATAACTAACTCACAGGCATATTCATTTCCTTTTGTTAAAGGACCAGGACTTGTTTAAATAGTATAGAAAGGCTTCGGTCACGGAGCCATTTTAATTGAGTAGTTGCAGTTCTGTTTACCATGCCCGCACCATAGGCAGATCAGAGATAATATTAAGACGCTTTTGGAAATACTAAATCAGCCTTGTTAGTTTCTAATTCAATTCTTTGCACAGAAGTATGACTGGTCTGAATGACTTGGTCTGAATTCATTGCAGTATAAGCAGCTTTACCATGAGATGAACTATCAGTAAAAACAGTGATTGCTCCAGGAATAGGTTTCTGCCTATTACAACTAAGTTCCCCTAAATATTCTTTTATTTTCATTTGCCAATTTAAATTTGTCTAAAATAAGGCTTCTTTCCTAACTTCCTTTGTCATTGGGTGGGGACAGTAAATGACACTAGTTGGATTTCTGCTATCAGTCTTTGCGTACATTGTCATAATATTTGTTTAGGAAAGTAAAATGCAATTTTTTTTCTTTTCTTTTTTTTTTAGTTTTCTTTTTTCTCTTTTTTTATTAAATCTTTGTTGTTCAGATTATTACATTAGTTACTCTTTTTTCCCACCATAACTTCCCTCCACCCAGTTCCCACCCTACCCTCTGCCCTCACTCCCCACCCACTGTCCTCATCCATAGGTGCATGATTATTGTCCAATCTCTTCCCTCACCCCTACACCCCTCCCCCCCACAAGAATAGTCAGTCTATTCCCTTTCTATGTCCCGGATTCTATTACAGTTACCAGTTCATACTGCTCATCACATTTTTTATTCAGTTGATTTTTAGATTCAGTTGTTGATAAATGTGTATTTGTTTTTCATAATTTGTATCTTTACCTTATTCTTCATCTTCCTCTTCTAAAAGGATACCTTTCAGCATTTCATATAATACTGGTTTGGTGGTGATGAACTCCTTTAGCTTTTTCTTATCTGTGAAGCTTTTTATCTGGCCTTCACTTCTGAATGATAGCTTTGCTGCATAAAGTAGTCTTGGTTGTATGTTCTTGGTATTTATCACTTTGAATATTTCTTGCCACTCCCTGCTGGCCTGCAGTTTCTGATGAGAAATCAGCTGACAGTCGTATGGGTACTCCCTTGTAGGTAACTGATTTTCTTTCTCTGCTGTGTTTAGGATGCTCTTTTTGTCTTTTGCTCTTGGCATTTTTTTTTTTAGAAATATTTATTTATTTATTTATTTATTTATTTATTTATTTATTTATTTATTTTTATTAAATCTTTACTGTTCAGATTATTACATTTGTTCCTCTTTTTCCCCCCATAACTCTCCTCCTCCAAGTTCCCACCCCACCCTCAGCCCTCATTCCCCACCCACTGTCCTCATTTATATGTGCACGATTTTTGTCCATTCTTTTCCCACATTTCACAGACCCCTTTCCCGTCCAAGAATAGTCAGTCCATTCCCTTTCTATGTCCCTGATTCTATTATAATCACCAGTTCATTCTGTTCATCAGATTATTTATTCACTTGATTTTTAAATTCATTTGTTGATAGATGTCTATTTGTTGTTCATAATTTGTATCTTTACCTTTTTCTTCTTCTTTCTCTTCTTAAAGGATACCTTTCAGCATTTCATATAATACTGGTTTGGTGGTTATAAACTCCTTTAGCTTCTCCTTATCTGTGAAGCTCTTTATCTGACCTTCAATTCTGAATGATAGCTTTGCTGGATAAAGTAATCTTGGTTGTAGGTTCTTGGTATTCATCAGTTTGAATATTTCTTGCCACTTTCTGGCCTGCAAAGTTTCTGTTGAGAAATCAGCTGACAGTCGTATAGGTATTCCCTTGTAGGTAACTGTGTTTCTTTCTTTTCCTGCTTTTAAGAATCTCTCTTTGTGTTTTTCTCTTGGCATTATAATTATGATGTGTCTTGGTGTAGTCCTCTTTGGATTCCCTTTGTTTGGGGTTCTCTGTGCTTCCTGGACTTGTAAGGCTATTTCTTTCACCAGGTAGGGGAAGTTTTCTGTCATTATTTCTTCAAATCGGTTTTCAATATCTTGCTCTCTCTCATCTTCTGGCACCCCTATAATTCTGATATTGGTATGCTTGAAGCTGTCCCAGAGGGTCCTTACACTATCTTCATATTTTCGGATTCTTTTTTCATTTTGCTTTTCCGGTTGGGTGTTTTTTGCTTCTTCGCATTTCAAATCTTTGCCTTGATTCTTGCGCTCCTCTGGTCTGCCATTGGGAGTCTGTATAATATTCTTTATTTCAGTCAGTGTATGCTTAATTTCTAGTTGGTTCTTTATCACAACATCAAGGGTCTCATTAGATTTCTTGAGCATCTCTTTAAGTTTATCAGTGGCTTCTAGACAGTTCTTTAGAGACCTTAAAAGTGTGGTTTTGAGCTCTATATCCTCCATTTCTGTCATTTCTGTCCTGTTACTTTGTCTTGGCATTTTTTATGCTTTATTTGTGCACCCCCTAGTGGTCTTTTTGTACAGTCCTGTTGTAGATAAGCCTTGATAGTTGTAGGTAATACCAGGGGGTGATTTGATCTCCAGGCCAACTGGCTGTGAAAAATCAGCTGTGTCTGCAGTGAGAGAACTTCTGTCCTCTGGGGAGGTGCTAATCTATCCTTTGCCTGAGGGTATCTGGCAAATGCCTCTGTCCAGGGCTTGGGCGGGTTGGGTAGCATGGGGTCAACAGTGTGGGCGGAGTGAGCAGTTATGGCTGCTCTCAGTCCCGTCCCCAGAGGCTCTGCCTCTCAGAGTTCCTGCAACCGCTGAAAAACTCGGAAAGAAAGCAGCCTTCAAGTTCCGACTGAAGCCAGACTGTCCCGCTTCTGCTGTTTGAGTCTGGGTCCCTAGAGACTCGCCAAGAACTGAAGCTCAGAGCCTGAGACTCCCTCGCAATTGAAACAGACAACCACGCCCTCAGCCACCAGCCCACTCCGAGCACACCTCCACACCTTTGTATTTTCCATACTGCGCCTCCTCTGAGTCTCCGTATGCTGTTCTCTTTCCTTCTAGTTGAAGAAGTTCCCATCAGCCAGCCTTCCTGTGGTTCTGGGTGATGTCCTTTCCGTCTTTCAGTTTTATTTTTGAAGTGGTTGTGCGAGGCAGCAATCTCCAGTGTTTACCTATGCCGCCATCTTGGTTCCCTCCAGCGAAAAAATCCAAATTGTATTCTTTTTGAGGCCTAATACATTTACTTTTAATTGCAGTTTTCTAGATATTTGAAGGGAATCTCCTTCTGTTTCTTCTTCCAGAGAAATTTCTAGGCCACAGTTATGGAGTTTCTTTTAAAATCCTTTTCCTTTCTTTAAATAGTGCTACAAACTTGGTTGCTTTTCAGAAATACCAATAGGAGAGAGCTATGCTAGCCAATACTGTAATGCATACAGATTAAGTAAAACTATCTTTTTACTTATGGTGTCTTATTAATGGTGAGATTTAATGCTTGAATGAGTTTTTTTGTTTGTTTGTTTTTTTAAAGATATTTTTGTTGATTTTTAACAGAGAGGAAGGGAGAGGGATAGAGAGTTAGAAACATCGATGAGAGAGAAAGATCAATCAGCTGCCTCCTGCACACTCCCCACTGGGTATGTCCCCGCAACCAAGGTACATGCCCTTGACAGTTTTCATTTTTTGCTCTGTTGACACGTCTTCTCCAGATGTCTCACATCGTGCGCCAGAATGTTGCAACCTTTTGCAGCAATGATTCAGGATCTGGGAAAGTAGCTGCACACAAATGAATACACTAGACAACAAATATAAATTTAGAAGGCATTTGGGAGCCAGGTGGAGACCTTTTTCTCTAGTGGAGAGGCTCTCTGAAATGCAGCACCCATAAGCTTTCATTTACTTGGCTTTAGGTTTCTCATATATGCCCTTTAGCAAAGCAAACAGGCATATCAGTAGTAAAGTTTAACTATCAGGTTAGCAAGATTGCCTTCAGCCATTTTTCCAACAGCCATGTAATATAATACTGATTTTCAGCCCTGCTAAATATCAAAGTTCATATCAAAGTTCATTAACCCTCTATCAGATACACACACACACACACACACACACACACACACACACACACACACACACACACTACTGTTGGTCTTTGCCTCCAGCACTTTATTCTGAGGTTTGACAGTGTAATCAATGCTTCTTTGTGTCTGGATGTCTTGTTTTTCACCAGTTAATGTTGTTCATTATATTCCACAAATGAGTGAGATAATGTGATATTTATTGTTCTCTCACTGGCTTAATTTGCTTAGTATAATGCTCTCTAAGTCCATCCATGCTGTTTCAAATTATAAGAATTCATTCTTTTTTACAACAGCAGAGTATTCCATTGTCTAGTGTATTCTTTTCAGTTCATCCACTTTTTTAGATCCTGAATCTTTGCTACAAAAGGTGCGGCAGGGAAGGTAGGGGAAGGTGGGGGTGAGGGGTAGATATCAACTAAAGGACTTGTAGAAATGCATATAAGCCTGACTAATGGACAAAGACACCAGTGGGGATGATGACATGAGGAGTGGGTAGGGGTGGACAAATGGGGGAAAAGGACACATATGTAATACCTTAATCAATAAAGAAAAAATAGCCCTAGCTGGTTTGGCTCAGTGGAGAGATTATTGGCCTCCAGGCTGAAGGGTCCCAGGTTCGATTCATGCCTGGGTTGTGGGCTCGGTCCCCGGTGTGAGGTGTGCAGGTGGCAGCGGATCAATGATTCTCACTCATCATTGATGTTTCTATCTCTCCCATTGATGTTTCTATTTCTCACTGAAATCAATAAAAATATTTCAAAACATAAAAAATATAAACAGATGAATAAAATAGAGCCAGAGTAAAAAGAAATGTTTTAGAATATAATAGAAGGAATCCTATTATTGTCAGATATTTAATAATTCCCAAAACTTTTATGATAAAATAGGTTATCACTCTTTTGGTAATATTATATTTAAATTATTTTTAACATATTTTTATTGCATGTAACACTATATTATAAAAGTCTAATATGCAAATTGTGCCTTCACACAGGAGTTTGACCAGGAGATCAACCATGGGGTGGGACTGTGTAGCTATAGTCCCTGGCTGCACCCTCCAGCAAGACCCACACTGTTCTATCCACCACCCCAACCGCCCTGCGATGATCAAGGACCGCCAGCCAGTAAGCTTCCCACAGCCCTTCCCCTCACCTTCATATTCCCCCAATCTGATCCTCCATTCGATCAGGGTGGGACCAGCCAGCCAAACACCTGCATCCCCTCCCCCTGGCCAACCGGGTGATTGGGGTGCGCATGCAAGATACCACCCATGCACGAATTTGTACACTGGGTCTCCAGTATTTTTATATTTAAAATTGTTTTTCTTGGAATATTAAAGCTTATTTCCTGTAAAATAATTACATTTAAAATAGTTTTTTTGGAAATATTAACATTTATTGAATGTACCATTATGATACTAAAATCATTTTTCTTAAAATATTTAAAAAATAAATATAAAAAGAGTGACACTCTATCAACATGGATTAAAAGGAATGCATTCCTCACTCTGGTGTTATCTACTTCTAACCACAGTAATTAGAAGCTGAAGAATTATTTCCTAACAATAAAACAATAAGATAGTGTTCAGTACAGATGCCCATCCACTCACTACTCACTTTCCACATGGCTTCCTGAAATTAAAGTACAGCATTCCTTTTAAAACAGCTCATTACTCTAATCCATGAGAGGCTGTACCATTTACCTTGACTTCGCAGACCAGTAGTGCTTTGCCTTAAAACAGAATGGGCAGGTCTTGTAGGTGGAAGATCCCAACTTCTTGAAGATGGAGCCCTTTTCAGTGGATGGGAACCCACCCGTTGAACCACTTCTTTGAAGATTAATTGTATGTCTGCCAACCTCTGTGTCATAAATAACATCATTCTACTTAAGTAGGATCAACATTTGTTAAATGATCAAGTCTGGTTATTGTATATAAATCTTTACCAAACAGGATCATGGTCATAAGCATGCTGGTTAGCCCAAAATGATAAAATTCTATCTTTACATGTCTTCAGTACAGTACTCAGAGTTATTGTAAATCAGTTTTGATAACTGAGAAAGAACTGAAGCAGCATTATATATACGTGCCAAAAAAAAACAAAACACACACACACACACACACACACACACACACACACACACACACACACACTAACACACAACACACACACACGAGAATTTGAGTGCAGTGAATCCAGATATAGTAAATGAAAGAAGTTAAAGATACAAGAAAACAGCTCAACTTGTCTTTAAATTAGTTTCATCTCAATAAAAACTTTTAAAACGTGTAACTTCATAGTTAAAAATTAAAATATAAAAAGTCAAAACATGATGCATCACAAAAAAAGTGTTTTTTAACGAGTGTTATCATATAATTCCTACAGGTCATTTATAAAATTATTCTTTGATCAGAATACTATACTCTATTTTAATAGTATTTACAGAATAAATGTTGAATAATACATATATAACAATCACTGTTTTCATTTTTAAATAGAAAATAGGCTTATATTCCAATTCTGTAATTTGTCATGGGAAAGAAGAACTATAAGCATCCTCATATGTGGCCAAATTTGAACTGGCAAACTCTTCTCAGTATCATCCAGATGGGAAAAACAGGAACATTCACCTTCATCTTGCAGAAACTCTGCAATAACACTTTAGGAAATTTCCTGTGAAATGTCACACACCTAATTATCACAAATGGACACTAAATCTTTGAAATTGGGAAAACTGGTTAATATGAAACCAACTTTTCCTGCTACAGATATATGGAAATGAATATACCTTCCTTTCATAGTCAGTAAAATATGTAAACAAAATAATTACAAGACAACATCCCTGAAAATAGTTCATCAACATTTTCATTCATGCTTCATATTCCTCATATACAAGAAAGAAAGAAAGAAAGAAAGAAAGAAAGAAAGAAAGAAAGAAAGAAAGAAAGAAAGAAAGAAAGAAAGAAAGAAAGAAAGGAAGGAAGAAAGAAAGAAAATAAACTTGGAGAATCATTGGTTTTTAGCCTTTTCCTGAGTCAGACACCCCTTGGTGAATCAATTTAATACCATAGGCATTTCTCTTATGTAGTTTCCAAATGGAAAGTTCTCTACACCAAACGTAGGTAGAAGATCATCTTACAAAATAATAATACAGATTATTATTTTACACAGTACAGCGTTGCACATTCTTATATTCAAAACAAGTATTTCAAATCCAATTCTAAATAATGAAGTCTTTGTCCTTGAAGTTTATATAATTAGACTAACTTTTATTTCAGTGGGTATTTTCCAAGGTGAACTGATGTCCTTTTTTTTCAGACGAAAGAAGGGTACTTTCAGAACAAATTCATAGTAGTTCAGTAAGTATGAATCTTCACTTTAAACCTACATGACTTCCTGTTCCCAAAGTGTAACATTCTAACATAAGATCAATAGAATTGAGTTCTTCAGGGAACAGTTGAAGGGACTAGAGGCAAACAGTAATGCTAAAATAGACTGAATTTAGTTTGAGGTTTAAATCCTATCCCTGTTAAGGTCATTAGGAGTGTTTCACACATTGCATATTGCATTCATTATTATAAGTGCTATGCCTCTTTAGCAATTACAAATCATATTGACCATCAGTATACATTCTCAATCTAATGAATGGTATCATTTCTTTTGCCTTGAAAATTATGAATGAAATTGAGGTGTATCTCTTCATTCAATGTTACTGTTTTCACATAAATAACGGTTTCATGCTCAAATCTTATTTTTTTAATTTTTAAAAAACATTTGAGTTATGACAGTTTCTGCACTTTTTATTGAATTTATAGTAGTTAAGATGATCACATAGGCTTCAGGTACAGAAGTCTATGATACCTTATTTGCATATTGCATTATGTGTCTACCTAAGTCAGATCTCCTACCATCCCTAGATTTAGAAACATTACGTAAGTTATTTCCACCTGAGGGTCCTTTTTCTTCTCTTACTTCCTCCTCTTTCACTTCTCCGACTTCTTATATCACCTCTATTTCTTTATGGAAGTGGTGTCCTCTGTCCACCCCCACTTTGAAAAGATGGTGTCTTGGTGTAGTCTACTTTAATTGTTTTTCCACCCACAGACTAAAATGAGTACACATAATATGAACACTACATAACATTTGACATGAACAACTGTTTGAAACCTACTTATTATTGCAACTAAAATCAAGATCTATCTCAAATTATTCTCCCAAACCAAGCATTTCCTTCAAAAATGATAGAGTCCTTTTTCATGATAAGGTTATGAAACACTTCATTATTACCAATATTCCATTTAGGTATTCAACACAGAACCATATATTTTGGTTAATAAAAGTCCTCCAAAGACCTCTAGTAATAAGCACTAAATGTCTCACATTCCTGGAGAAAACACATATATTCCATTCTTGTTTTTTAATAAGTTTATTCTTGGTTTTCTGGAGAGAGAGAAAGGGAAAGGGATAGAGAGATGGAAACATAGAAGAAAGAGAAATATTTTGATCAGCTGCTTCCTTAAATTTCTCATACTGGCGAACCAGCCAGCACCCTGGGCTTGTGTCCTGACCAAGAATAGATGACAAGACATCTTGGTTCACAATTCTATGCTCAACAATTGAACAATTCTGACTGGGACATGTGGATTACTTTTTAGGATGTGTCAGTTAATTCATTTTTGTTTTGACAACGTCTATTTCGTTTTTTTCCCAGTGCACCCGGCTTACATAAACTATTTATTTTTTAAAACAATCATTCATTCAAAATGATTAGGTACTTTATTCCTGCTCTACCACCTATAGGATTTCTTACTTTTACTTTTTCTTCATTTAAAATGACAGAAAAAAATGTCCAGTATGACTGCAACTCAGGATTTACATAGTACTGATTTGTCTCTCCATTCTATTTTTAATAGGCCCCTTGCACCATCTTTAAAAATTTTATGTTACTACACTGTTTTATGTTAAATATGGTTCTACGAAAACAAGCCATCTTGAAAGGGAGAGCTGCTGACTACGAACCCAGCCTCACCTCCACCCAGATGGGCCTCAGATATCACCTGAAATTCTAGAGCCACTCTGGCCAAAGTCCTTTTAACAGCAGCAGCAGACCCACGGACACCGGAACTCCAGGCGCCCGCCACCGCCACTGCCTCCTGTGAGTCTCAGAGTGCACAATTCAATTGCCAATCCAATCTGTGGCCATTGGCCCATCGCACCCTGGCACCTAAGTTCTCTAATGATAACTAAAATGGGGAGACAAACAACCCCCAATGGAGGGAAAGGAGGAATTGCCAGAAGAGGAACTCAATTAAATGGAGACATACAATAGTTCGAAAAGGAATTCAGAATAAGGGTCATAAAGTTCATACACCAGATGCCTGGGAAATCCACAACTTATGTAAGAATCAAGGAAAAATGAAAAAAAAATTATAATAGCTACAATAAAAAAAATATATAGAAGGTTTCAATAGTAGACTAGAAGTAGCAAGGGATTGAAACAGTGATTTAGGAGACAGGGCAGAGAAACACAACCTGAACAACACATTTGAATGGCAATCGGACTGAAAGGTGCCAGGTTCAATTCCGATCAAGGGCATATACCTTGGTTGGGGACACATCTCTAGTAGGGGGTGTGCAAGAAGAGGCTGATCCATGTTTCTCGCTCATCAATGTTTCTATTTCTCTATCCCTCTCCTTTACTCTCTGTAAAAAAAATCAATAAAATATATTTAAAAAACAAACAAACCCCAAATAGCTGCAGCGATCCTGAGAAAGAAGAACAAAGTAGGAGGGACCTCAGTACCAAATATCAAGCAGTTTTACAAAGCCACTGTTCTCAAATCTGCCTGACACTGGCACAAGAATAGACATATAGGCCAATGGAATAGAATTGAGAACCCAGATACCAATCCAAACCACTAAGCTCAATTAATATTGACAAAGGAGGCAAAAACATACAATGGAGACACAACAGTCACTTCAATAAATGGTGCTGGGAAATTTAGTCAGACACATGCAGAGAATGAAGCTAGGCCACCAACTTACACCATACACAATAATAAGCTCAAAATGGATACATGATTTAACACATAAAGCTGGAAAGTATAAAAATATTAGAGGAAGCCACAGGCAGCAGAGTCTGAGATATATGCTGAAGCAATATCTTCACGGACCCAGCTCCTGGGGCAATGGAAAATAAAGTTAAACAAAAGGGACGACATCAAAATAAAAAGCTTCTTCATAGCAAAAGAAACCATCAACAAGACAACAACAAAGCCCACTGCATGGGAGAACATATTTGCAAATGTTCTCTCTGATAAGGGTTTCATCTACAGCATTTATAGGGAACACATACAACTTAACAAAAGGAAGATAAACAACCCAATCACAAAAATGGGCAAAGGACCTAAATAGATACTTTTCCTGAGAGGACAAAAGGAAGGCCAAGAGGCACATGAAAACATGCTCAGAGTTACTAATCATGCAAGAATTGCAAATCAAAAGGACAAGGAGGTACCACCTCACAGCTGTCATAATGGCTATCCTCAACAAATCAAAAAGGGCAAGTCCTGGTTAGGATTGGGGGGGAAAGGAACCCTCCTTCACTGCTGGTGGGAATTCAGACTGGTGCAGCCACTATGGAGAACAGTATGGAGTTTCCTCAAAAAACTAAAAACGGAACTCCCATTTGACCTAGTGATCCCACTTCTAGGAATATATCACAGGAACCTAGAATTACCAATCAGAAAGGATACATGTACCTCTATGTTCACTGCAGCACAATTTACAATAGCTAAGATTTAGAAATAGCCTAAGGGCTGGTCAGCAGATGAGTGGGTTAAACAACTATGGTATATCTACACACTGGAATACTATGCTGCCGCAAAAAGGAAGGAGCACTTACCATTTGGCCAACAGAAGGGTTACATAATGCTGATGTTCTGCCCTGCAGAATATCAAAGTCCATTAGCCTTCTATTGGACTTCTCGCATTGATAGGTTCACTACTGTTCGTCTTTACTCCAGCATCCCCCAACCTTTTTGTTTTAATAATTAGTTTAGAAAGGTCTATGCCATTTGCAGGGCTCAGATCCTTTTAAGACTTTTCAATCTGCATCTTCAGACTAGAAGGAAATGTAGAAGTACAAGAAAGAGAGGCAATAGTGTTTATTCTGAAAATAAATGTAGGAAGATTCAATGAAAAGGATTGAGTACTTTCATGTCCTTTTAAGTATCATTGTCAGGTATTTAAGTAATTAGATCTCTGTAGACTTTTTTCTGGGCTGTCTGTTCTTTATGGGTCCCTTTCCCAGTCACTGTCCCCTTGTGACATGCAGCAGTGATGTTCAAGGTCTGGATGGTGGACAACAGTGAGAAATGACAATGACATTTTTGGCTTTGCCCAGGGCAACCTGTACTGATGCACAGCTGATGAGTGCTCCCATGGCAAGGTGTCTTTACCATCCCCCATCTCTGGATGTTTCTCCTCTGTCAGTGTGGTGCTTGGGCCACTGCTGTCTGTGGTTGGAGTAGTCTGGTCAGTTCCCCTCTCAGATTCATGTTGTAGGAATCCACACAGGCTTGGAGGAGTTTTATGGAAATACACAGGCATATCCTCAACCAAAGGTTAATAAAGGGACCCTTCCATAAACCAGTCTCGGTATCTTTCCATTTAACCAGACCATTTTGCTTTGGCTTATTCTCTCACCAGTGTCTTTCCATGGGTGTCTTGCCATCAGCATTGCAAGGGGGGAAAAAAAAATTAAAGTAATTAAGGCTTGGTGTAGTCTACTTACAGGAGATTTGTTCACTATTCCCCCACTTTTGTTTTTCAAGTTTGGATTTAGAGGCCATTGTAACAGATGTAACATGCAAGGGGGACATTTCTTGATATTCTGTTTTGCCTGCTGTACATTATTTTGGCAGGCTGATGGAAATAAAAGCTGATGAGATTCTGTAGCCTGTTTTAATAAAATAAGTAATTGATAGGCATATACATTTCCTTTTGTAAAGGACCAGGACTTCTTCAAATAGTATAGAAAGGCTTCGGTCACCGAGCCATTTTAATTGAGTAGTTGCAGTTCTGTTTAACAGGCTGGCAGCATAGGCAGATCAGAGATAATATGAAGAGGCTTTTGGAAATCCTGCAAGTCAACCTTGTTAGTTTCTAATTCAATTCTTTGCACAGAAGTATGACTGGTCTGAATGACTTGGTCCGAATTCATTGCATTATAAGCAGCTTTACCATGAAATGAACTATCAGTAAAAACAGTGACTGCTCCAGGAGTAGGTTTCTGCCTATTACAACTAAGTTCCCCTGAATATTCTTTTATTTTCATTTGCTAATTTAAATCATTCTAAAATAAGGCTTATTTCCTAATTTCCTTTGTCATTGGGTGGGGACAGTAAATGACACTAGTTGGATTTCTGCTATCAGTCTTTGAGTATATTGACATAATATTTGTTTAGAAAAGCAAAATGCAAATTGTTTACTTTCTGAGGCTTAATCGATTTATTTTTAATTACCGTTTTCTAGATATTTGAAGGGAATATCCTTCTGTTTTTTCTCTCAGAGTTTTTTCTAGGCCATATTTGTGGAGTTTCTTTTAAAAGCCTTGTTTTTTTTCTTTTAAACAGAGCTACAAACGTATTTGCTTTTCAGAAATACAAATAGGAGAGAGATGCAAACAAGATGCAAGCATTTACCATGTGCATAGGTGGGAAGAATTAACATCATTAAAATGTCCTTGTAACGCAAAGAAATCTGTAGATATCAGGCAATCTCTATTAAAATAACAATGGCATAAATCATAGATTCAAAACAAATACTGGAAAATGTATAAGCAACCAAAGAAGACTCTGAGTGGGGGCAGAAATCTTGAGATAGAAAAATAAAATTGGAGGGCTCACAATACTGGAAATCAAGTCATATTCCAAAGCCATTGCTAACTATAGAGTCTCCTACTGCCACAAGAACTGACATATTGACCAATGGGACAGAATAGGCACCTCAGAAATCACTCAGAGCCATTAAGCTCAATTAATATTTGACACAGAGTGAATGGGAATATAATGGAATAAAAATAGTGTCTCCAATAAATGGTGTTGCGAAAATTGGACACGTATATGCAGAAAAATTAAGCTATATCTCTAACTTACACCTATACTATAGAATAAACCCATAAGGGGAAAAAAGTACTTAAATATGAGTCATGATACCATAAAAACCCTAGGGGAGGACTTGGGCAGCAACATCTCACTCTTTGAGCAGAGTTTTCACAGACACTTTGCCTAGGGCTGGAGAAACAAAAAACTAAAGAGATGGCACTGCATCAAAATAGAAAGCTTCTGCACAGCAAAAGACACAAGCATCAACATGAAAAGAGAAACTACTCTATGGTAAAACGTATTTGTCCATAATGAATGTGATAAGGCAGCATTTTTCCAAAATACATAAAATCTTACACAAATTCATAAGATGAACACAAACATTTCATGCAAAAATGGGCATAGGGCCTGAATAGTCACTTCTCCCACGAGGATGTAAAAAGGGCCAAGGTACATATGAAAAAACGCTCAACATCACTAAGCATCTGAGACTTGGAAATGAAAATGACAATGATGTACCACCTGGAACATGCCAGAACGGTCATCATGAATAAATCAATAAACAGCAAGTTTGGAGGGGACGCAGACTTTTGTAACCACTATGGAACACAGGGTGGAGATTCTTACAAATGTTAAAAAATGGAACGACTGTTTTATCCTGGGACGGACGTCTAGGAATGATACCCTAAAAATCCCCAAATACCATTCAGAAAGAATATATGTACCCCTGTGTTGATGGCAGCATTCTTTACAAAAACTAAGAAGGGGAAACAGCCATAGTACCCATCAATAGAGGAGTGAATAAAAAATCTGTGCTACGTTTCGAGGATTGGAACACTTTTTAGGTATCAAAAAGAAGGATCTCCTTTCCTTTGAGACTGCAGGAATCCTGGGATCGTAATGTAGGTGAACTAAACCAATCAGAGAAGGACAGATATCTCATTATTGCATGCACTTATATGTGAAATTCAATGACAAAATCAACTGATGGATAAAATATAACCAGAGGCATTGGAACATGGGAAAGACTCATGAACCTCAAAAAGAAGTGGGGCAGCTGTGTTGTGAAGAGATTAACTAAAGGACCTTTATTCATACATACATCACCCTTGGACACATGTAACAGGGTGTTGAAGGGCTAGGGTATGGCTGGAACCTGGCAGAGTGGACACTGGGGGCAAAATCGGGCAGGGGATCAGTAATATTTTCAACAATAATAAGGATACAAAATAAAAATACACATTGTTAAAAGTAAGCTTGTGTATGTTGCTTCACTTGAATATTTGAAAGGCAGTGTAATAAAAGTTATGTTCTTTGGCTTATAACTAATTTTTTGCTATTTGTCTATTTTTGTAACCATTTAGAGCACAATGGTGGAAGTTGAGAGACCTAGAAGCTGTTTGTAGGAGGCCTGGGTATACAGAGCAATGAAAAAACAATTGAGAGAGTGTTTGGAAAATTTGGTCCTTTAAGAGAAGGTATGACTTAGAATGCCTACCTGCTCAGACTAAGCATATAGCAAATAGTAACATGGACCACATAAGTTAGACTACTTTGTGTTCTTCAAAGTATTATTATAACTTTATTTTTCTCTATTCCATTGTGAAAGCACTTCTAGAAATGAGTTAAAACAGTTTGTTATAGTGCACCCCAAAGCCAGAGATGATGTAATTGGACAGCCCCTTGAATGGAAGGGAGAGCTCTTCCTACCCCTGTCCCCTCAGGTCTTTGCATGTACATGAGAAGAAATTTAGAAGAGCGATAGTCAGAAGCATTTTAGTATCACAAACAACTATGTAAAAGAGCAAAGCTGGCAAATTTATTTACAAAAGCAATGTAGGCCCAACTATGGAAATTCACCTTTTGTAAAGCACAGGTGTGCTCTTAACTACTCTGGCTTGCCCGGTGGGATTCAAGGGGATTTATCAATCTCTCATTGTATAGGATTCAAGGTTCCTCTGCCCAGTATCTTGGGCACAGACTGCATTTCAAGGTCTCCTTTTACTGGCCATAGCTGTCTCAGAGTTGATGAGAATGTCTGACAATTTTTATCTTGGCAAGTCCCAAGGCTGTTGATTCTTTGCTTAGTGAGTGAGATAAAGTCCCCTTTCCTCCCTTTCGCAAGGCAGCAGGCTGGTTTGTTTAGTGGGCAAGACAAAACTGCCCCTTCTGTATAACCTCCTCTCTCACTCCCACCTTAGAAGTTCCAGGATGATTTTGCTATATAGTCTCTCATGTGGGAAGAGAGGTATTAACCACTGTTCTCAAGTGTCCTTGGAGGGGGAGGATTAAGGACTTTCTACAAACTGTACAAACTGGCCAGGCTTGATTTTCTTGTCTCAGTTTCTCTATTCCACTTGCCCAAGAATTAGTCTACCTACTTCCAAACATGTTACATATTAATTTGAATGTTACATGTTAATTTGAATGTTTCTCTTTTATTATATAGGATTGGGTGTTGTATTTTGTCAAATGCTTTTTCTGCATCAATTGATATGAATATCTCTCAATTTGTTTAAACTAGAGGCCTAATGTATGAAACTCATGCACTTGGGGGCAGGGGGTGGGTGTCCCTTAGCCAGGCCTGTGCTCTCTGACAGCTCTGGAGCCCTTGGGGAATGTCTGGCTATGGAAGTGGGCCGAAGGCATCAGTCGGATATCATTAGCACTGCCACGGAAGCCAGAGAGGCTCCTGCCATCACTGCTGTGCTCGCCAGTTGTGTACTGGGCTTTTCCATGAGTGTTGTTCCCTTTTGGCAGCTAATGGATTACCAGGGGGCAGCTCCTGCATTGAGTGTCTGCCCTCTTGTGGTCAGTGTGTGTCATAGCGACTGGTCATTCCACTGTTCTATCAATTTGCATATTAGCCTTTTATTACATAGGATTAAGGGGCTCTGTGAGAATTTCTCAAAACCTTAGAGATATTGAAAAATTTCTAAGAGGATAAATTTTATGTGGAATGTGTCATTTAAAATTCTAAATTCCAATGGGTTTGATAAAGGAGGGAGCAAGAAACAAGTCCAGAGGCTTTGCTTTTTTTACCTTTGAGAATCCTGAAGATGCTACAGATGCCGCCAAAACATTGAATGGAAAAGCTAGCCTTTTAATAAAATTCTAGCACTGTGGTTCAAGTAACAGTATTTCCAGGTTTCCTTCTTATTTTCAAAGTTCCATAAAAACATATGAGCCATGATTATTTAGCCGTCACTTTTCTTTTTGTCACAAAAGTGCTGTACTGTGGGGTTGGAAGGATGTTGAAATGTCCTTTTTGCATAGCAACATACTACATTAAAATTAGTTTCTTTAGCCTTCAGAGACCTTTCTAATTTAGAACAGCATGAACCCCCACCCCCTAGAAAGAAAAGGACAATAGAAATCAGGTCACTGTTGGTAAAAAGCTAATGCAAATGATGCAAACATTTCCATAGGATAAAAAAGTCCACAAAGACAAGTTGGAAAAGGTGACTTCCCTGTACTTTTCACAAATAGGTCTTGAAAAGTTGGTACGTGTAGTTCTTTTTCCCTCAAGTTGGTATACATTTTTTAAAGTATTTGTAGTGATTTCAGAGAGCAAGGGAGAGGGAGAGAGAAATAGAATCATGAATGATGAGAGAGAATCATGGATTGGCTGCCATCTCCTTATCCCCCACTGGGGACTGAGCCAGTGACTTGGGCTTGTCCCCTGACCAGGAATGGAATGGTGACCTCCAGGATCACAATTGGATGGTCAACCATCACAGAGTCATAGCAAGTGGACTAGGTATTTCGTTCTTGAAGGCAGGAAATTATGTGAGTTAGGAGATGGGGTGTGCCATAACTAATTGACCTTCCCGCCCCGAACTTTTCTCTGGTTAATTATTTTTAAATCGTGAAACAAGACAGATTTTTGTAAAATGTATATATCCTGATTTATTTTAAAGTAGTTCCTTTTATTGGGTCTTTAATGTGCTAGTGATGTAAATAGTCTTATTTCTCTTTAATCTTAAAGTCTAGCCAATGTGTGTCCTATATCCTTCAAAGTTGCCTGAGGTTGTTGCACAAGTATTCCTTAATATTATCCTCAAAGTCATTTCATTAGGGCCTCTTTTTGGGAACATATTTCTTTGGTTCTGTTATATTTTCAGATACAGTGGGGCCTTGACTTATGTGTGTCCTTACTAACGAGTTTTTCGAGACCCCAGCCGTCTCTCGGCCTACTGTTTGCTTTGAGTTGCAAGGTAAAATTCGGGTTACAAGCCAGCTTCAGATACCCCACCGCTAGTTGGCACAGGGAACTTCACAGTGAACGCCACAACATCAACACATCATCACATATCTCACTCGTTCACTGTTGATTTGACATATGAGTATTTTGACTTACAAGTTCCGTCACGGAACGAATTAAACTCATAAGTCAAGGCACCACTCTATTTCCAATATACCATACCATTATTTTAAGCCATGTTCTTTTGGATTTATTAAGAATCACTCTTCCCTGGGACAAGTTACCATATGCAGATTTCTACATCAATAACCAAGATTGTGCTTTTGCTATACTTTTGATCTTGTATTTATGTTAATTTGTGTGTATACTCATTATGCCATAAATTAAGTTGTAGATCTTCAATGACTTTTAGTACATAAATCACTTATGTCCAAGTCCTTTATTTGGAGAGCTTGTTTTATGATATTTTGAAGGAGGTCAGTACATATTGATCCCTTAACTTTACCTTTATCTCTTAGGGTTTGGTGACAGCCAAGAGTTGGATTTGTCTCATGATTTTTCTTGAGTTCAGAAGTCCATTTATTTGTTTTATGAAGAATAGTTGATGTTGTTTTCCTAGTTTTTAAGCAGAGGAAAATGTAGTTTGTGTAGACATTATTCCTAAGTGTCTTCTTTCATGTGATATTTGATAACCTACACACTGTGCTGCATAATGATTATGAATAAGAAAAACTCCCCATTTATTGGACACTTATTTTCTACCAAAGTCCTGATGCATGGATTCATGCACAGATGAGGTCCAGTCGCCCCAGCCCCAATGGATCAGATCAGGGCCAGGCCTGTCAGGAGGAGGAGACTGTAGGAGATTGGCCAGCAATCCCCGCCCAACTATTGGTGGTGGGGCTGGCTGTGGTGAGGTGCCAAATTGATCTGGGTGGTGGGGGTTGACCAGGGATGGGGCCAGCCCTCAGGAGGGGCTGTCACTCAGGAGTGGCTGTCCCTGTACCCAAATAAGTTGGCGAGGTTGGGGGGCGCCAATCAGATCCACTGGCCTGTGTGTGGGGCCATAGGTGGTTGGCCAGACAGTATTGCTCCTGACCTCAGAGGGGGAGCAATGGTGCAGGGCTGGCTGGGTGGAGGGGTGGTGGACTGATTCATGTGGTGGGGGTATTTTAGAGACTGTGCCAGCCATGGTGAGGGGCCACAGTCAGTTAGTAACCTGCCCTGGCCCTGATCAGGGTCAGGCGACCAATCTGAGGTGAGGCTGGGCAGACAGAGGGGCTGCAAAAGGAGTGGCCTAGGCCGGCCTCTCCCTATTGGGGTGGACTGAGATTAGGGTCGGGGATGGTAGTGGGGGCGGGGAGAGTTGGCTGGCCTAGGCCTCCCCCAGAGCTGGCTGGTTCGCTGGCCACAGTGGGCCTCATAGGACAGGTTGTTCTGGTTGTTATGCATTCCAGTCACTGGCTTTTTTAATATATATATAGATAGATGGTGAAAATAACAACGACAAAATAAAAGTAAGTAAGTATTCATGCACAAAAAAGACAAGAGGAAAAATATGGGAGGTAATTGTTTTTAGAGGTTGTATGAGCAGGGCATAGTGTTTTTATTCATAAAATTAAGGGGACCAAAGGATGTTTGCTGAGTCTCAAACATTGGGAAGGAAGCAGTGGTGCACAACTCTGTGGAAAATATTTTGGACCCAGAAAGCTCAAGTGATTACTTAAGGTGGGAACTGTGTCTAGTGGCTCTTTAGTTTGTGTCGCTGCCCATCAGTCTCAGGCATCTTGGTGGAATATGTGACTTCAGATTTGTTTCCAAAAATAGGTCCAGACATCGAAGCAGTTTAATGTGGAGCAATTACAATGACCTGAGCTATCTTTACTCAAGTTACATTGTCATGGCTAAAAGATCAACCATGATGAAGTTATTTGGAGATTGAGGAATTTTTGTATGTTAGCCAAGTACTATATTTAAAGGTATATTTCTAGGAACTCATCTTTTTATATTCTTTATTGTTTCAAGCATTACATATAGTATTATATATGTCTCCTTCTCCCCACATTGTGCCCTCCCTGGCCACTCCCACCCTCATCACATGCCCTCACCTCCCTAGTGCCTGTGTCCCTTGGTAATGCTCATTTGCCTGCATACAAATCCTTTGCTTGATTTCTTACCTCCCCTAGCCTCCTGCCTTCCCTCTGAATTTTGAGTCAGTCCCATACATCTGTGTCTCTGGATCTATTTGTGTTGATCAGTTTCTCTTCATTATATTCCACAAATGTGTGAGGTAATACAAGTCCTTTGGTTGATCTCTTACCTCCCTCTCTCCTGCCCTCCAACCCTCCCCGGCCTTCATGCTGCAGTTTGACAATCTGTTTGAGGTAGATCTGCCTCTGTATCTATTATTGTTCAAAAGTTTATAATGGTCTCTCTTATCCGTGAATGAGTGAGATCACGTGGTATTTTTCCTTCATGGACTGGCTTATTTCACTTAGCATAATGCTCTCCAGTTCCATCTCATGCTTTTTCTTGAGTTCAGAAGTCCATTTATTTGATTCATGAAGAATAGTTGATGTTGTTTCTCAAGTGCTAAGCAGTAGAAAATGTAGTTTGTGTACACATTATTCCTAAGTGTCTTCTTTCAAGTGATATTTAGTAGCCTACACACTATGCTGCATAATGATTATGAATAAGACAGACTACCCATTTATTGGGTAGTTATATTCTACCAGAGGCCTAGTGCTCAAATTTGTGCATGGGTGCAGTCTGGCCAGCCCGGCCCCAAACCAGTCCTTCGGTCATCCCTCAATTTGGTCATGATGAACATAGATTCTAAAATCCTCAACATATGGTAAAATCCTTTACCATAATGCTGTCCATGTCCTTCCATGCTTTTTGGAAAAGGAAGAGTTCTTTCCTTTTTACAGCAGTGTAGTATTCTGTTGTGTAGATGTACCCCACCATTTTTATCCATTTATCTGCTGATGGGCACTTAGTCTGTTTCCAAATCTTAGCTATTGTAAATTGTGCTGCAACGAACATATGGGTGCACATATGCTTTCTGATTGGTGTTTCTAATTTCTTGGGAAAGACCCCTAGTAGTGGGAGTACTGGATCAAATGGCAGTTCCTTTTTAATTTTTTGAGGAAACTCAGTACTGTTCTTCACAGTGGTTTTACCAGACTGCATTCCCACGAGCAGTGCAGGAGGTTTCCTTTTACTCCACATCCTCCTCAGCCCTTGTGGTCTGTTGATTTGTTGATGATAGCCATTCTTACAAGTGTGAGATGGTATCTCATTGTCATTTTGATTTGCATCTCTAGGAAGATTAAGGATTTTTATCATGTTTTCATATGTCTCTTGGCTTTCTGTATGTGCACTTTTCAAAAGTATCTATTTAAGTCAATTTTTTTATTGCATTGTTTATCTTCCTTTTTTTTTTTTTAAGATGGCTGAGTTCCCTATGAATTTTGGAGATCAGGCCCTTACTGGATATAGCATAGGAAAATATGTTCTCCCAAGCCATGGGCTTTCTTGTTTTGTTTTTTGTTTGTTTGTTTTTTGTTGTGTGTGTGTGTGTGTGTGTGTGTGTGTGTGTGTGCGCGCGTGTGTGTTGCTGATGGTTTCTTTTTCTCTGCAGAAGATTTTTATTTTGATGTCGTCCCATTTGTTTCTTTTCTCCGTATTTTCCATTACCCTAGGAGTTATATTGGTAAAGGGCTTCTTTGAAATATGTCTCATAATTTTCTGCCTATGGATTCTTCCAAGATTTTTATGGTTTCCATCTTACAATTGAGTCCTTTATCTATTTTGTGTTTATTTTCCTTGATGGTGTGAGGCGGTCTTCTAGTTTCATTATTTTGCATGTATCTATCCAATTTCTCCAACCTCCTGTATTGAAAAGACTGTCTTGGCTCCATTGTATGCTCTTGCCTCCTTTTCAAACATTAATTGGGCATAAAGGCTCAGGTCTATTTCTATGTTCTCAGGTGTGTTCCATTGGTCTACTAGTACATGTCTGTTCTTGTGCCAGTACCAGCAAGCTTGAGAACAGTGGCTTTGAAATATAACTTGACATCCGCAATTGTGAACGACCAACATTGTTCTTTTTTCTCAAGATTACTCTGACTATTGCAGGTCTTTTTATTTTTTATTGTATACGAATTTCTGGAGACTTTGTTCTAGGTCTGAGAAATATGTCATTGGTATTTTAATGGGGGTTACAGTAAATCTGTAGAATGCTTTGTGTAGCGTGGCCATTTTAATGAGATTTATTCTACTAATACATGAACATGGTATATTCTTCATTTGTTTATGTCTTCCTCTACCTGTTTTTCAATGTCCTGTAGTTTTCAGAGTAAAGATCTTTTACTTATTTAGTTAAGTTTATTCCTAGGTATCTTCATTTTTTTGTTGCAATTGTAAATCGGATTGTTGTTTTTGTTTGTTTGTTTCTTTTTCTGTGAACTCTTTATTGGTGTATCAAAAAGCCATAGATTTCTGGGTGTTAACTTTGTATTCTGGTACATTTCCAAATTCATTTACTAAATGAAGAACTTGTTTTATGGTACACTGAAGGTGTTCAATACATATTGATCCTTTTACTTTACATTTATCTGTTAGTATTTGTCGACAGCCAAGATTTGGATTTGTCTCATGATTTTTCTGTCTTTTCTTTTTTTGATAGAGTAAATTACTTGATCTTTCTTTTTTTTCCCAATGATTCTTTTTTCAATTTTTTTTATTTATTAAAGTATTACAAAGGGTATTACATATGTGTCCTTCCCCCCCGTCCCTGCCCTTGACAATTCCCTGACCTCCCCTACCCCCCAGTGTCTTATGTCTATTGGTTATGCTTATATGCATGCATACAAGTCCTTTGGTTGATCTCTTACCTCTCTCCCTCCTGCCCTCCAACCCTCCCTGGCCTTCATGCTGCAGTTTGACAATCTGTTTGAGGTAGATCTGCCTCTGTATCTATCATTGTTTAAAAGTTTATAATGGTCTCTCTTATCCATGGATGAGTGAGATCATGTGGTATTTTTCCTTCATGGACTGGCTTATTTCACTTAGCATAATGCTCTCCAGTTCCATCTCATGCTTTTTCTTGAACTCAGAAGTCCATTTATTTGATTTATGAAGAATAGTTGATGTTGTTTCTCAAGTGCTAAGCAGTAGAAAATGTAGTTTGTGTACACATTATTCCTAAGTGTCTTCGTTCAAGTGATATTTAGTAGCATACACACTATGCTGCATAATGATTATGAATAAGACAAACTCCCATTTATTGGGTAGTTATATTTTACCAGAGGCCTAGTGCTCAAATTTGTGCATGGGTGCAGTCTGGCCAGCTCGGCCCCAAACCAGTCCTTCGGACATCCCTCAATTTGGTCATGCCACACACAGCCTGATTGATATGGTAGCACTTCCAGTACTCACTCAAACAGGAGTGGTGACAGTGGGCATCCCTGTCTTGTTCCTGTTCTTGGGTGACTTGTTTTTTGTTTTGGCCTATTGAGTAGGGTGTTGTCTGTATGTTTTTCATATAAGGCTTTTATTATGTTGAGGTATGATCCCTCTATTCCCAATTTGTTGAGAGTTTTTACCAAAAAGTGTGTTGGGTTTTGTCAAATTCTTTTTCTTCATCAATTTGTATGATTATGTGATTTTTATCTCTCAATTTGTTGATTATTCTCTCTCAATTTGATGTATCATGTGTATTGATTTGGGGATGTTGCACCATCATTTCATGCCCAGAATAAATAAATGTGCTCATGGTGTATGATCTTTCTGATGTAATGCTGGTTCTGATTTGCTAGGATTTTGTTGAGGATTTTAGAATCTATGTTCATCAGAGATACATTGGCTTGTAATTCTCTTTCTTTGCAGTATCTACATCTGCTTTGGGATTAGGGTAATGCTGGCTGCTAGAAATAGCTTGGAATTGGTCCTTCCTCTTGAATTTTTTGGAATAGTGTAAGGAGGAAAGGTTTTAGTTTGAACGTTTTGTAAAACCTCCTGTGAAGCAGTCTGGCCCAAGGATTTGGTTGCTGGAAGTTTTTCAATTACTGCTTCAATTACCTTCTGTTTATCCATCTATTCAGACTTTTTTATTCTTCTTGATTGAGTTTCAGAAGGTTGTACATTTCTAGGAATACATCCACTTTTTCTAGGTTGACCAGTTTGTTGGAATAGTATTTTTACAACCCTTTTCATTTCTTTGGGGTCAGTTGTTATTAAGCCCCTTTCATTTCTGATTGTTTATTTGGGATTTGGGTCCCCTCTCTTTGCTTTCTGGTAAGCCTGAAAGAAGTTCATCAATCTTATTTATCCTTTCAAAAAACCAGCTCTTGGTTTTGTTGATATTTTGTAGTGATTTTTTTTTTTTTTTATTTCTTGGTAGTCATGTTATTTAATTCTGCTGTGATTTTTACTATTTCCTTCCTTCTGCTCAGTCTGGGCTTTCTTGTTGCTTTCTTTCTAATTCTTTAAGTTGTAGAGTTATATAATTTATTACCAGTTATTTTTGTTTTTTTGTGGCTGAAATGCTATGAACTTCTCTCTCAGAACTGCTTTCCGTATATACCATTGAATTTGAATTATTGTGTTTTCATTGTCATTACTTTCCAGGATGTTTTTAATTTCTTTTTTGATGTTTTTGATAACACAAACAAACATTGTTTAATAATGTACTATTTAGCCTGCAAGTATTTGAATTTTTGTTAATTTTTATTGGAGGTTATATCTAATATTAGAGGCCCAGTGCACAAAATTCTTCCATGAGGGGTGGTGGTGTTCCTTCAGACCAGCCTATACCCTCTCCAATCTGGGACTGCTGTCTCCTAATTGCTCACCTGCCGGCCTGCCTCCCTGCCTGGTCACCCCTAACTGCCCCCTGCCCCACCTAAAGCCTGATCGACCCTCACTGCCTCTACCTGCTGCTCTAATCACACCTAATTGCCCCACCAGCTGGCCTGGTCTCCCCTAACTGCCCTGTGATCGACCAGGTCACCTCCACCTGCCCCCTACCTACTAGCCTGGTTGCCGACAACTGCCCCTTCACCAGCCTAGTCACCTTTCACTGCCCCCCACCCCCCCCACACACACTGCAGGCCTAATCGCCCCCAACGAAGCCCCTGCCAGACTGGTCACCCCTAACTCTCCCCCTGTCAGTTTGGTCACCTCTTACTGCCCCATCACCTGCTAGCCTTGTCACATTCAACTGGTCCCCTAATGCGCTGGTTTCATTCTACAGTCCCCCTGTCTTCCTGGTTGCCCCTCAGAGCACCCCCACAGGCCTGGTTGCCCCACACAACTTTCTGTTCAGTTGTTTGTTTGTCCCTCACTAAGCCACAACTGGCCTGGTCGCCCCAAGTAGCCTGCTGTCTAGTCCTTTTCATCGTGGCTCATTAAACACCCCCCTCCCGCGCCCCCCCCCTCCCGCTGCCAGTCTGGTCTCCCCATGCAGCCTGCTTGTTCAGTCATTTGGTTGTCTCTCACTAAACTCCCTGACAGCCAGGTCATAGGCAGCCATCTTGTTAGGGTGTGAGGAATAATTTGTATATTACCTCTTTATTATATAGCAGTATGCCTTTGTAATCTGAGAAGATGCTTGATATGACTTCCATCTTGTTTAATTTGAAGAGACTTTGCTTGTGTCTCAAGTGGTCTATCTTTGAAAATCTCCCATGTACACTTAAGTAGAATGTATATTCTGTATCTTTGGGATGAACTGTTCTGAAGATGTCAATTAAGTCTGTCTGATCTAGTGAGCTGTTTAGGATTGTTGTTCCCTGTGGTGGCCTTCATGTTAAAGTCTATTCTGTCAGATATGTTTATTCCTAGTCTAGCTTTTCTTTTCTTTTCCATTTGCATGCAAAATTCCCTCTCATTCTGTATGAGTCTTTTGTTTTGAGGTGGGTCTCTTGTTGACAGCATATAGTTGAGTCATATTTTTGAATCCATTCTGCAACCCTACGCCTTTTGATTGGTGCATTTAGTCCATTTACTTTAAGGGTTACTATTGATAGATACTGACTCATTGCCATTTTAATTCTGTATGCCGAGGTTTCCCTCTCATTTCTTCTTCTCATTACAGCAGTCCCTTTAGGATTTCTTATAATTCTGGTTTGTGGTGTTGTATTCTTTAGCATTCTTTGTCTGGGAAGCTCTTTATTTAAACATCTATTTTGAATGACGGCCTTATTGGATATAGTAATCTTAGTCTCAGAACCTTGCTTTCCAGTACATTAAGTACTTCATGTCATTCCCTTCTGGCCTGTAGAGTTTCTGATGAGAAACCAGGTGTCAGCCCTCATTGGAACTTTATTGTAGGAAACACATTTCTTTTCTTTTGCTGCCTTGACAATTATCACTTTTTCTGTAATTTTTGGCACTTTAATTATTATGTGTCTGGGAATGGGCCTGTTTGAGTTCTTCTTGTTTGTGGTTCTCTGTGGTTCCTGCACTTGTGTGACATTTTCCTTTAAGAAGTTAGGGAAGTTTTCTGCCATTGTTTCTTCAAACACCTTCTCTATGTCTTTCTCCCTTTCTGCCTCTTTGGGCACACCCACTGCTGTTATATTGCTACATTTCCGGTAGCCTCACAGTTCCTTTAACCTGTCCTCCTGTTTATTAATTGTTTTATTTTCTGGTTTTTCTAATTGAGTGATATTTTCTCTCTGACTAATAATTCACTGATTTGATCCTCAGCTTCCCTAATATGCTGTGTATTTCTTCCAATTGGTTCTTTACTAGTGTTATGTCATATTTTTAATCTAGAACTTTTCTTTTTTTATAGCTACTATATTTTTTTTCATGCTATTGAGCATTTTTACCATGATTGCTGTGAACTCTGATTCAGATAAATTTCTTATCTCTACTTCATTTTTCTCTTCTGAGAATTCTCTAGTGCTTTCATTTTGGGATTGTTTCTTTGTTTCCTACTTTTGGCTTTCTGTTTGAGTTTGTGATGATGAGTTATGTAGATCCTCTATCAGTGGTTCTTCATCTTATGGCCCTTTAAATACACTTCCTCATGTTGTGACCCAACCATAAAATTATTTTAATTGCTACTTCATAACTGTAATGTTGCTACTGATATGAATCGTACTGTAAGTATCTGATATGCAGATTGGTCTTAGGCAACCCCTGTGAAAGGGTCGGCCGAACGCCAAAGGGGTCGCGACACACAGGTTGAGAACCGCTGTTCTACACCTCTCAGTCTGTCATGCTGGACAGTGTTAAAGGCTGTTTATGACTAATTAGGTCAGGCAAAGACTCAAAGCCTCAGGAGACCACCTCTGGCTACACACTTGTAGGCTTCTGACTTGAATTGCCCCTGTAGGCAGTCATCCTCAGGCAAGAGATTTTTTGCAACATGGCGGGTGGTGGCTTCTACTGGAGACCAATTGTCATTCTTAATCTCTTTAGTGGCCTAGAGAAAAGTGTTTTACAGTTGGGACTGAATTGCAATATGACTCCGAAATTCCACTCTATATTTTGCACCGACAATAACTGGAGACTTGGGTATCTATCTTCTGAGCTGTATCCCCTGAGTCCCTAGTCCTGGCTTCTTCCCTCACAGCTCCAGTGCACTTCACCCTCCCTTTGCCAGAGCACAGGGAAATTTGTGTGTTGTTCCTTTAGGAGGATGCCTGAGTATCCATCAGTCTCTCCCTGTTCGATAGCTGGGGGCGAGAAGGGCAGCACGGTTGGGGGGTGGGAGGACAGTTGGGGGTGAGCAGGCCAGTAGGCATAGTAGTTAGAGGAGATCAGGCAGGCAGGCAGGCAGGCGAGCTGTTAGGAGGCAGTGGTGCTGGATTTCAAGAGGGATATGTGACTTCTGGATTAGGCTCAATTCATAAACTGGCAGTCGGACATCCCCCAAGGGTCCTAAATTAGAGACAGTGCAGGTCAGGTTGAGGGACACACCCTCCTGTGAACGAATTTCATCCACCGGGCCAGTGGTATATCCATAAAGTTATATTTTGTGATTCCAAGAATCATATGCTTGTTGAGGAAATATGGCAACCAAATGAACACATCTTAGTAAGTACAAATAAGTATTTTGTCAACAGGCTGAAAAGTGATATGTGTGGGTTCATAGGGTCTGTTTTTAATAAAAATGAGGGTGGAAAGGCACACTTGAAAGAGTCAGGCATTGCAAGTTGGTAAATCACAGAGTGCACATAGTTGTGAAAAAATAAGGCAAATGTGACTCATTCATATCAGTACAGAGATGTCTTAAAGTCTAACATAGAGACTCTCACTATTTATTATGTTGGAAAGTTGAAACCATTGAGGGAATCAGTGTAGTTAAGAACAATATGTCTCTGCAGTTGAATATACACAAACAGCCTATCCACTTAAATTTTGGATGTGCTAGTAAGCACATAAATTAAAGGCTGATTTGTGGACATTTGGGATAAGAATTAGCACTGAAACATGGTAATATTCATGGGAAATGTAATATTTCTCATATTTTGAAGGACATCCGGGGCTCTTCACATGAGCTGTTAAATGCTGGTAGTACAGATTAAGGCAGTAAAATTTATATTGCCATCATTACCAAAACTAAGGTTATACATTTAAACTAGTCAGCATTAGGAGAGAGCCATGCTAAATTGGTGATAAATTATAAAATTATATGTGGAATGAATTTGGCATGTACTGGCCCAAGAAAATATTACTATGCACAGGTGATATCTTGCAAGTATTAGAATAAATCCAAGTGCACCACTAGCACATGTGGCTTTTCCTGAGTCCAAAATGTAGTTTAAAGTGTAGCATAAAAGTTCTAAGGTAAGTGAGACAGTCAATTTTGAAATTAAATGGACATAACTTGCCTCTATATTGTGGGCATCCAGGAGCAATGAAAGTGTTTTAACCGAAATGCTAATAATTCAATACTTGCGTACCGAAATAACTATTAGTTTTTAGGTGAAAGTGCATGAAGAAGTGAGTGTAACGGGAAAATTAGGAAGTTTTTAGTAATGTCGACAAGAGATTGTGAGCAAGAGAGAGCAAAGTAGAGAAGGAGAAAAGTTGATAGAGGCTTGTCAAGCTATAGGTAGGCACTGATAAATATGTATGTGGACATCATGGAAATTGCTTGCACTTTGTTCAGAATCAGAAAGGTTTTTCCCACTAATGGTCATTTAAGAAATTAAGGAAGATGTACAGGGAGGGCAAGATGTCAGAAGATAATACATTCCAGAGTAACATATCACAGCGCATACAAGCATGAGCCTAAATAGAGCCTAAGAGTAAATTTAAACATTGTTGTGGAAAGAGGAAATAAAGTGTTGTTTTGAATAATTGTTTTCCCTTAAAACACTGCTCTCCAAGATGATATCCTCACGTAAGTACTTGTCATTTACAGGAACGCTGTCACGTGGGAGAGGGAGTTATGCAGGCGTCCCTTGCAAAGAGACAATCCCTTCCAGGAGAAATTACCATATATCTCCAAGAGATGATGACTGCACTACTAGTTATAGGTAATGGGCAATAAAGCGTAAGACACCTAAACTATACTATACACTGTCTGTTGTTGAGGTGAAATTCATCTATCATAACACTAAATATTCACCATTGACCAACTAACATATAGTATATTCAGAGTCTTATGCCACCACCATATCTGAGTAGGTCCAAAACATCTTTATCACCCATAAAAGCTCTTTAGGTAAAGCTCTTTATCATACATAAAAGCTCTGAAGGTAAAGCAGTCGCTACCACTCTCTTCCTCAGTCCAGCTTCTATGAAACAGCAACCGGTGTTCTGTCTGTATTCGTGCACCTTTTTTCCACAGATCATAGTGTCAGCATGAAAAAGGATAGGACCTTTTGTGTCTGGCTTGTTTCCGTTACCATAAATGTGTCCAAGGGTCATCCATGTGGCAGTAATCAGTTCACCGTCAATTTAATGGCTGGTTAAATATCCCCTTGCAGCTCTGGTGCACACAGCTCATTTACCACTTCAACCGTTGGGGTCGTTTCCACCAGAGGACTGATGTGAGCATTTTGGACTAGTATTTCATAGAAGTCTCCAGTTATTGTCCGTGCAAAATTTAGAGTGGAATTTTGGAGTCATATTGCAATTCAGTGTTAAATGTTTGTTGTAGGAGTTTCCCTTATTTTCCACAGCAGCCACGCCTTGTGCCCTTTCTGTTCCTTGTGCACAGGATTCCAGTGGCTCTAAATTCCCAACAAGCCCTGCTGTTTTCCTCTTCAAACATTGGGACCTACTTAGGAATAAAGTGGTATCTCACTTAGGTTTTGGTTGGCGTTTCCCTAACTACCCATTATTTTGATCCTCTTTCCATGAGCTTGTTAGCTGTTTGGGTATCATCTTTGGAGAAATGACTCTTGAAGCCTTCTGTCCATTTGCATTTTCCTATTTTTATAGAGGTTCATATGAGAGCTGTGGTAAGTGTCCAGATATACTGCATGTAAGGGACAGGATTGGAATTAACAGGCCATCTTGTGTTTAACTCGAATTTTACTTTTATTTGCCACAGGCAGTACTATATGCAGTATGCGTTTTGTATTATCTTGGAAGTCTTGTATTCTTTCCTTAGTCGCTCATTTGGAACAGTCCAAATCTTTCAGGAGTGAAGGATCATACTCATTTATTTTCCTCATTAAAGAAATGAAGTGCAACATTTTTTTTTTTTGTTTTGTTTTTTACCTGAGGATATATCTCTACTGATCTTGGGAGAGTGGACGGAGGGAGTGGGGCTGAGAGAGAGCTACATCAATGTGAGAGAGATACTTCGATTGGTTTCCCCATGCACACTCCCCAACCAGGGCCAGGGATGGACCCTGCAAACCAGGCTCATGCCCTTAACCTGGAATCGAACCCGGGATCCTGCAGTGCCAAGACCGGTGCTTGACCCACTTAGGCACACCAGCCAGGAGGGTATTGTATAATTTTTTAATCAGAAAGAGCATTTGTCAGCGTGAAACATAAGAATAATACGAAAGTCAGAATTCCAGCCCGTTTTCAGAAAATGTGCCTTCATATGTATTCATAGTCAATTATTTCAGTCAAAGCATTATTCTTCAGCTGAATTTTATATAAGTGTAAGTTCCCTTGTCTACCTCAGCTTTACTGACAGGTGTATAAAAGCATAGGTTTGCCAACTTTTTAAGACTTTACTAGGGTCATGTTATACTGACATAAAATTATTCGTTAAGATGTTAAAGTATTTTTATTTGGTCACTGACTTTACAGGATGCACAGGTGGTGCACCATCAACCAGAGGGCCCCTCTGACTTATGGTGGAAGGAGTCGCTGGGATGATTATTACAGCCTCACATGAAATGGGTATGATTGGGGGGCATAACAATTACTGCAACAGCCAATGGGACACCTCTGTAAGAGGCCATGAGTGTGATGCTGGTGGGGATCATAGGATTCACCATCTATGCAAGAGAGAGTGAATCATGCAGTGCAGTAGCTCAACTTATTGGGATTCTCAAGAGCTGCCAGGAGGGAAGTCCCTGTGAGAGATGAAGTAGAAAATGAACTTAAAAATAATGCTATGTTATGGATGGCTTTTTATTTGAAAAGAAATTGTCTTCTGTTATTTACGAATGAATAGAAGCAAATGGTGGGTCTGGGGAAGAAGCAAGAATTTTAGGTCCCTTTGTGAAACTTCTGCATAGAATGCAAAGTTTGAATTCTTCAAGGTTATTTTATAAGTTTTGATTTTAATAAGAACATACTTTAATGTTTAAATTGAATATCTGATTGTTAAAATATTCAGAATAAAGTTTTCCACTAAATGGGATTTCTTGTCTCATTTTACTACAAACACATAAAAGCCATGTGTTTGGATGGTGAGGTGAATTCTTGGCCCTAAATTTCCCAAGGTGTCTTTGACCACAAGTGCATGAAGTCTTTGAAGTGAACTGCATACAAAATGAAGCATTGTGTTACTTCTTCATGGCATGCTGCCCTGTTTCCAGTTGTCGGGGGGAGGTAATCAAATGACATATTCCTGGAAAACCTAAATGGAAAAAAGAATTGAGGCACCTCCAACAAGGCTGTAAAGCAATTGTTCACCTCCTTCCTGTGGCATTTTGTATGTCCTCATTCTTTAAAGGAATAGTATAAGTAGGAAGAAAAATTACATGTGGAATTATATAAATGTTTGAACAAGTCTAAATGTAAGCATTCTTTTGTTAATTGAAATGACATCAGAACCTTTCTGAAGTAGGACGGACACGATTGAAACAGAATTTGCCACTTAACAAGCTTTCCTGACTATACCTCTGAATTAAATAAACAAAAGTGCCCTTTGATTGATATATGTGTTTTCCTATAGAAATGCTCCTGCACTTCCTCTTCAACTTTTTGACATTTAATATATGCTCTCCAAACATCGAGTTATCTTGAAGCCTCAGTATTTTTAGGAGTGAATGTCAACAAACGTCCCAAATGGGAAAATTTATAAAAACTCACTTGTTGGACTGTTGAGTGTATAGTTATCAACAAGCCTTCCAAATTCAATTTTAAAAATCTCCCCCAAAATATTTGGTTTCTTAAAGTTATTTTTACTGGAATACTGTATGGGAAATTAATTTTGGAAGCTGGAACCTCAACTTTTTAAGGACCTTAATGTCTAGCCTGTCAAAGTTGGGGATGGTAGGGGGACAAACCCTGGTCCGTATGGCTCAGTGAGCCCCTTTTTCATTGCCAGCTGGAATGCTGCTGGATTGGTGAAATACCTAATAAAGCCATTTGGACGCCAAATTTACTCAGCTTAATTTTACCACTGTAGGTTTGTACTCATAACGTACTATGGTGTAGAGAAATACTAGACAAACAATACAAAACTTCGCATCATGAAATAGATCACTTTATATACAATCCCATGGGGAAGTGGACTAAAAAGGAAGATTAAAGGGGAAGAAGGAACAGCATAAAAATCCTGACCATGACAAAAGGCTCCTTCTTGTATTTCTACATGGATATTCTGGGTATCAAAACCCTAAGCTAAGTACATACTTTTAGACATATTTATTTTCATTGCTTTCCAGAGGAAGGGAAAGGGAGAAAGTGTTAGAGCCATCAATGGTGAGAGAGAATCCTTGATTGGCTGCTTCCTATAAGACACCTACTGGGATAAGAGCCCACAATGGGGACATGTCCCAGCATGGGAATTGAATCCTGACCTCCTGGTTTACGGGTCCAAACTCATCCACTGAGCCAAACAGGCCAGGCTTTGGCTCTTCTTTATTCAGAGTCTTCCATTTGACATTCGTGTGCTCCAGCTGCCCTGTATCCAGGCTGCCTGACTGCTGTGGAGATGGGGGACTCTAGGGTACATTCTAGTAGTAAGGAACCTACTATGTGTGCCTCACTCTCCCCGCTTGCTTTCTGATGTCCTAGAGACTCCGCCCATAGGGCCTTCATGTACAGGATCTCTGTGCACCAGCAGTCACCTGCTATCCAGGTCTCTTCTGTGAACATCTGCATAGATGCAGTTCCTATCTAAGCTTTCTAAGCCTCATTGCCTTGATACTATGCTTTTGTGAATATTGTGATGGAAAGTCCAGGTTGCAATATAGGATTTTTCTGGATTTCTCAGTTGTGGTCTCCAGAACAAATAAAGCGTCAAGTGCAGGACACTTGGTTTTAGAGGCAACATGCAGCAATGAGTTTTCTTTTGTTGTGTCTTAATATGCTGGGTTTTTTAAATTAATTCTTTAGAGAGAGGTGAATGGAGAGAGACACACACAGAATGCTAATGACAGTGGGCAATTCCAGAGGAGGACATGCTGACAAGAGCTTTACATAAGTTGGCCCCACAGGTGAATCTCCCCACAAGGCAATGGGCATGATCTCTATGTGTGGAGGAATTAACACCCAGACCACAGGATATTTTGCCTTTGCCCTTCCTCCCTCATATCCTGCCAATTTTTATGCTTTTCCTCAAATGCCAGAGGTTCTAATTCCCATTATGGACACTACTCCATGTCAAGGTGGGGATGGGAAGAGAAGGTGCATGTCAGACAGAGGGACAGGGAGAAGGAGAGGGAGAGAAAATAATAGAGAGGAAGAGAAAGAGAGCGTTTGCTGTAAGAGATATGCATTTTCTGACCCTTGTTCTCTTATCCTCTTTTTTGGAGGGTGGGGAGCTCACCCACAGTTACAGAGACTTCAGCATTTTCTTTCCCACTAGAAGAAGCAGAGTGGGCCTGGCCAGTGTGGCTCAGGAGGCCTATGAACCAAGAGGACAAAGTTCAATTCTCAGTTGGAGCAGGGGCTGGAGTTTACGCCTGGATCCCCAGGTGGATGTGCAGGAGAAAGCCAACCAATGATTTTGCCTCATTATTGATGTTTTATCCATCTGTCCCTCTCCCTTCCTCTCTGAAATCAATAAGAAATATACTAACAAACAGAAAAATGAGCTCCTAAGCTGATGGGCCCAAGCTAGAAGAGTGGAAGGTTGAAGAGAAAGAAAGGAATGGCAATAAAAAGAGAACGAAGGGCCAGGTGCTGTATGTGACAAGCTAGGAAGCTGCTGACACACAGTAGAGAGCAGCAAGCACATGAGTGGCTGGCACTGAATGAGAGGCAGTAGGAGGAGAAAAAGCAGGACTGACTTCCTCACAATTAGGGAGACATACAGGCAAATGGAGGCCTGCACCTGGGCCTGGATATGTGGCCTTCTCCCTAGGTGCTCCTCTGGCAGGCCACTCAGTGAGCAAACTGAGACAGCCTAGGGCCAGAATGCAGTGGCAGGTGGGCAGGGAGCCTGTTCCTTGCTGGCCAGCTAACTGTCCACTGACTGTGGGATCCAACAGCACACTAGGACATCTCTCTTTCACTTGGTTGTATTGACCCTCAGTGTGGCCCTCCATACCCCCATAACCCCGGGGTGACCTTCACCTGTGTCCACTTAAGTGCTCTCCGGGTACTGGCTTGGGGTTGTCCACTCTTCAGACCCGGGGCCTGTCACTGGCTCAGACTTGCTTTACCACCTCCTTGATTGATGGGAAGGAGGATCATGAGGGGAAAGTATTCGAACATTAGACCATCCTCTACCAAAGGATGTCCTATTCTTAGGACAGGACACAGAACAAAGCAGAGGTTTATTCCAGCTCAGTATTTTGCTGAAAAGAATGTAAATGTGTTTACAGGCCACAGGAACTTGAATTCAAGAAGGGGCTGGATCCAGGGGAATGATAGGCATGGACTTGTGAGGCCAGGGCTCTGGCTCCCTGGCAGGCTGATGTCCCTTTAAGGACTGGGGGCCGAACTTGTGCACAGGGAAGCCCTACCATGGAGCAGCCAGAGGGTAGCAATGGAGGCTCCCAGTGGCGAGAATTTTAGTCCAAGTACTGGACTAGTTACCTGTGACGGCACCAGAGAAGTTGTACCTTGTTGGTGCTCACTGGAAGCCACTTGTTCCAGTCCCTGTGGACACACCTTGTGTGCGCTGTCCCACTGAACAATCACAGAGGTGAGTGAGTAAGTACAGGTGTACCAGAAAGAACCACCAAACCAGAAAGAATACATAGTGATGTGATCTACTGGAACCAACATCATCCAGCCTAGTGTCTGCGCATCACGATGCACATGCCTTCTTACTTGGCCAGTAACTGCAGGTGGGAGAGTCATGTTAACATGTCATGGAGGACATCAGACGGTTAACATCCAGTTCTCTTTATTACTGACATTTATTCACAACCAGTCAAGCAAGGGTAATCACCGCATCTACCACCCAAGCCTCAATCCCTCCCCCTGAGAGATTCAGGTGCATATTTCTAACTCCTTAGGACAAATCTCCCCAAAGAAACCATCCAGTCCCCTGTGAGCATTTCCCCCCAACCCTGAGTAGCTGTCTGCAACTGGCTGCTGTGTTCCTGAACGGTATAGTTATGTCTGGGCTTCAGTGCCCAAGTGCCCAGAGTAAA
Source organism: Myotis daubentonii (assembly GCF_963259705.1). Taxonomy (NCBI): domain Eukaryota; kingdom Metazoa; phylum Chordata; class Mammalia; order Chiroptera; family Vespertilionidae; genus Myotis; species Myotis daubentonii. The sequence continues at coordinate 6,342,706 of NC_081862.1, read as the reverse complement.
GCCTATGAGATGTGCACCCAGCTAGACACTCAAGCAACAGGATCACAGAATGGGAGTTGGGTCATGGAAGGTTCTACAGCCACAGTGAGGACAGGGGTAAGCACAGAGCCAGACCATGCCGGGCCAACCCAACTCCTGAAGCATATGCTTCAGCACGGCATGCATCTGGGCAAGTCGGCCCAGGTTGATGGTGCCGCTAATTTCCTCATAATGAAGATTATTTCTTCACTATTTCTTTACAACCTCAAGACTATGAGAAATTTGCATTTACTCTCCCGGCTTTAAATCAGGCTCAACCCACTCAAAGGTATCAATAGAAAATCTTACCACAAGAAATGTTCAACAGTCCCACTATATGTCAGGCATATGTGCATCAACCTTTAGAAATAGTCAAAAAAAGATTTCCTAATACTCTAATTTATCAATATATGGATGATATTTTAATAGCTTCTGAAATTCAATCACAATTACAGGAGATTTACCAATACCTCCTTGAAAATTTCTAAGACTATAGATTAGAAGTAGCCCCAGAAAAGAAACAATGGCAGGAGTCATGGAAATATATGAGACAAAAATTAACAGATGTCTCCATTATTCCGCAAAAGGTTCAAATTAGAAGAGACAGTATAGAGATTCTAAACGATTTTCAAACGAATTAGGAGACATTAATTGGTTGAGACCCAGTCTTGATATGCCTACTTATCAATTGACTAATTTATTTCAAATACTAAAGGGGCCATATGAATTAAATAGCCCACACGTTTTAATCCCTGCTGCAGAAAAACAATTAACTTGGATAGAACAGCATATACAACAAACACAATTAAATAGAATTCTCTCCATAGACAATTTTAAATTATTAGTTTTCCACACTGAGCATTCTCCTACAGGGTTACTTGTTCAAGATAGTATTGTTATTGAATAGATTTTCTTGCCTCATAAATCACAGAAAAAAAAAGACATATTCAAACAATTTGCCAAATTATTTACAAGGGAAGAATAAGCTTAAGACCATTATGTGGTTAGAACCATAAGAAATTACAGTACCTTTTACTGTCAAAAAAATTCAAAAATCGTTTCAAATATGTGACAATTAGCAAACTGCTTGTGCTCATTTTTTAGAGAAAATACATAATCATTATAATACAAAGAAAAGGTTACAATTTCTTAGGAAAACTCAATGAATATGGCCTCATCATATTATAGCTAATGAACCAATTCAAGGCCCTACTGTTTATACCAATGCTAACAAGCTAGGAATAGCTCAGGTTTTCATTTTCAACAGCTAGCAAAGGTAATTCATTATCCATACACTTCAGTACAATGCGCAGAACTATTTGCCATTGCTTTATTACTAAATTTTCCTCAAGCTGTAAGTATAGTCACTGATTCTCAATATGCAGTAATTACTCACTTACTAAAAGCTTTTGCAGTAATGGAAATACCTCAAAATATTAAGACTGACAATGGTTCTGCATATCTATCTACAACATGTCAAACATTTTTTCAATTTCATCATATCACTCACATCACTGGCATCCCTTGTAACAATACAGGACCGGCTATTATTGAAAGACAAAAATCACACCTTAAAGGAAATGCTCAAAAAACAAAAAGGGGGAGAATCCCCTAAATGAAGACTATTAACTGCTCTATTTACTTTCTTTTTTTTTTTTAAATCAAGATGAGACTGACAGTACTGCTGTTCAGCGACATTGGGTAAAGGAAGTTTCACAAGAATTCAATCAACCTGTGTTTTATCATAATGAGTCCTCTCAGTCGTGGGATCCTGCATGGATCCTACGATGGGGGCAAGGTTATGCTTATATTTCCACAGGTAAAGAAAACTTCTGGGTTCCTCAGAGGCGTCTTCAGTGGAGACATGGGAACCAAAAGGAAGTTCTACTTAAGTGATCTGACCAAGGATTTCTCAGAGATGAGGTTGACGGGGCCTCCTACCCGCAAAGCTCTAAGGTCAATGCAACATTCATCTGTACCAACCTGGGGTCAGGTGAAGAAGCTTACCCAAGAGGGAGAAGAACTGGTTTGGCGTCATGGTAAAGAAGCGACGCCATCGACTTTGTTCCTTGCTATGCTTGCACTAATAACCACTCAGGTAAATGCTGATAATCACACATACTGGGCTTACATTCCTAATGCCCCACTAAATAGAGGTGTTTCTTGGTTGGATTCAAAGGTTCGAATTTATGTTAATGACTCAAATTGCTTACCCGGACCTTATGATGATCGAGGTCCATTAAAACCAGAAGAGGAAGGTAGAGTCATAGAAAATCATACCACTGGAACGCAGGGAGTGCCAATATGCTTAGGTCAAGGAGACCATTGTTTAACAATACAGGCACAAGCCCTGCTGAGCATTTTGAAAACACTACTACTGAAACAAAAAAAAAAGGCATTTGATTCTTCTGAGTGCCCATGGGTTTAAAAATGTTAGTTGGGATAACAACAGTACACATCCATTACTTCCCCCATGTCATGTTCCAACGTTTATGCACTTGTCTGATTGGGTCCATTGGGAATCCTGTAGAGGAAAGACAGTTCGGTTTTTATCTAATATTTCCTATGGAAGCGTCGTGGATTGGAGCCCTTCAGGTTCTGCCCATTCCAAAGCCCATGGAGCTGATATATGATAGCGTAGAGGAGATAACAAGCCCATATCCACACAAGCGAATGTGAGAATTGTATGGCATGATGGAGGATTTGTTCCCCCAACACCTCATCAAGAAGGACATCCTGTTGAATCTAATTTATGGAAACTGGGGTCTGCCTTACACTCTTTGAAAACATATATTTGCATAAAATAAGCAAATCTATAAAAATAACTCTGGGAATTACACCTTACAATTTTATGCTATCAAAACTGCCTTTGTACAAGCCTGTGTTCGATTACCATTTTTATTAATGATAGAAGATCAAATTGTAAGTCTGCAAAGACAAATGCATATGAAATATAACTAGAATTATTCATCAATTTGCATTACTCCTGTACCTTAGAATGAAAGTCTCTTTCCATGGGAAAAGTTTAAAAAACATTTGTCCAATCATAAAAATCTAACAAAAGAAATTCATAAATTTACAATCTCATATACAAAAAATATTTCAAAAGAAATTGCATAAATTAACTGGGCAAAATGTGTTAAAAATATGGTTAAGGAATTGCAACAATTAAATCCTATACCCCATTTACAAGCCACTTTAGGAGCTTCTGCTGGAATACTATTATTAATACTCTATCTCTGTATCATTTTATATTTAGTCTTCCAAGGACTCGGGAAAGCCAAGCAACTAATTAAGAGAAAAACAGCTGTGTTATCTCTGATGCTCCATCTAATGAAGCAAGAAAAAAAGGTGGATTTGTAGCTGGACATTTGTAAACCAGGATCTGAAGTCCTGCCAAGAAGAAGTGAATGTTCTATCAGGAGCACAGCGTGACTTGCAAGCGAGTCATGCTTGGTCAACACTGCACACAATCTTGAGTTCCAGGAACATTTGCCTCCATGAGAAAGGCTAGGATTAAATAGTCATGGGTGTAGAACAGAAAGGGAGGGCAAAGCTGCAATTTGTCCTCAATAAGCTCTTGTAATAATGTAGAACAAAACAAGATTTAATTGAGTAACTGCTGATGCACTGACCTTGTGCCAAACACCAATAAAAGCAATGGTGAGAGTGCAAAGTTTGCTACATTCCTAAGCGAGCTGTAGCCCTCTGTCTGGCATCAATCATCCTATATGGCCGTCTTACCTCTGCGTCTTTGGTTCATTAAACATCCCTCATCAATCTGGACAAAATAGATATATTCCTAGAAAAATACAATCTTCCAATACAAAATCAGGAAAAGGCAAACAACGTGAACAAGCCGAAAACTAGTGATAAAATTGAAACAGTAATCAAAAAGCTTCCAGAAAACAAATCCCTGTACAGGTGACTTCACAGGGGAGTTTTACCAAACATTCAAAAAGAAGTAAAACCAACCTTTCTCACACTCTTTCAAAAAATTCAGGAGAAAGGAACGCTTCTGAGTTCTTTTTATGAAGCCAGCATTACCCTAATCTGAAAAATAAAAAAAGACACCACAAAGAAAGAGACTTACAAGCCAATATTCCAGTTGAACAGTGATGCTGCAATCCTCAACTAAATTCTAGCAAACTGGATCCAGTATTACATTAGAAAGATCATACACCATGAACAAGTGGGATTTATCCCAGGGATGAAAGGCTGGTACAATATCCGCAAATCAATAAGCATGATATATCGCATAAAAAAAATTGAGAGATAGAAACCACACAATCATATCGTTATATTCAGAAAAGGCATTTGACCAAGTGCAACAGCCTTTTCTGATAAAAAAAAAAAAAAACTCAGCAAAGTGGGAATAGAAGGATCATCCCTCCCCATATAAAAGCCTTATATGAAAAACCTACAGCCAACATCATACTCAATGGGCAAAAACTAAAGCCATTTACCTCAAGAACAGGAACAAGACAGGGATGCTCGCTTACACCACTTCTGTACAAAATGGTACTGGAACTGCTAGCCACAGTGATCACAAAGAAAAAGAAATACATGGCTCCCAAATTGGAAAATAACAAGTATATTGTCATGATTTGCAGATGACATGATACTGTACATAGAAAACACCAAACACCCCATCAAAAAATTAGTAAACTTAATAAATGAATTTGGCAATGTAGCAGAGTAAAAAATTAATGCCAAGAAATGTATGGCATTTTATACAAAAATAATGAACTTACACAAAGAGAGTTTGAAAAACAATCCCATTTATCATCCCACCAAAAAAATTAAGATACATAGGAATAAACTTAGCTACGAAAGTAAAAGACCTCTACTCAGAAAACTGCAAGATTTTGAAAAAGAGATAGAGGAAGACAAAACAGATGCAAGAACATGCCATGTTAATGGCTTGGTAGAATCAACATCATGAAAATGGCTATACTACCCAAAATGAACTATAGATTCAATACACTCCATGTTAAAATACCAACAGCATATTTCACAGACCTAGATTGAACTCTCCAAAAATCCATCTGTAATAAAAAAATGACCCTGAGCCCAAACAGGTTTGGCTCAGTGGATAGAGTGTCGGCCTCCAGACTGAAAGGTGCCAGGTTCAATTCTGACCAAGGGCATGTACCTTAATTGGGGGCACATCCCAAGCAGAGGGTGTGCAGGAGGCAGCTGATCCATGTTTCTGAATCATCAGTGTTTCTATTTCTCTATCCCTCTCCTTTACTTTCTATAAAAAAAATCAATAAAAGATGTTTAAGAAACAAACAAATCCCAAATAGCTGCAGCGATCCTGAGAAAGAAGAACCAAGTAGGAGGGATCTCAGTACCAGATATCAAGCTGTTTTACAAAGCCACTGTTCTCAAAATTGCCTGACAATGGCACAAGAATAGACATATAGGCCAATGGAATAGAACAGAGAACCCAGAAACCAATCCAAACCACTAAGCTCAATTAATATTGACAAAGGAGGCAAAAACATGCAATGGAGACAAAACCGTCTCTTCAGTAAATGGTTCTGGGAAATTTGGTCAGATTCATGCATAAAATGAAACTAGGCCACCAACTTGCACCATACACAAAAAATAAACTCAAAATGGATAAAGGATTTAAACATAAGATGGGAAACTAAAAATATTAGAGGAAGCCACAGGCAGCAGAGTCTCAGATATATGCTGAAGCAATATCTTCACCGACCCAGCTCCTGGGGCAATGGAAAATAAAGTTAAAATAAACAAATGGGACGACATCAAAATAAAAAGCTACTTCATAGCAAAATAAATGATCAACATACAACAATAAAGCACACTGCATGGGAGAACATATTTGCCAATGTTCTCTGTGATAAGGGTTTCATCTCCAACATTTACAGGGAATTCATACAACTTAACAAAAGGGAGATAAACAACCCAATCACAGAAATGGGCAACGGAACTAAAAAGATACTTTTCCAGAGAGGACTAAAGGAAGGCCAAGAGACACATGCTCAGAATCACTAATCATCTGAGAGATGCAAATCAAAAGGACAGTGAGGTACCACCTCACAGCTTTCAGAATGGCTATCATCAACAAATCAACAAAGGGTGAGTGCTGGTGAGGACAGGGTGAAAAAGGAACCCTCCTTCACTGCTGGTGGGAATGCAGAATGGTGCAGCCACTATGGAGAACAGTATGGAGTTTCCTCTAGAAACTAAGAAGGGAACTCCCATTTGACCCAGTGATCCCACTTCTAGAAATATATCCCAGGAACCTAGAATTACCAATCAGAAAGGATACATGCACCTCTATGTTCACTGCAGCACAATTTACAATAGCTAAGATTTGGAAACAGCCTAAGTGCTGGTCAGCAGATGAGTGGGTTAAAAAGCCCTGGTACATCTACACACTGGCATGGTATGCTGCCGCAAAAAAGGAAGGAGCACTGACCATTTGCAACACCATGGATGTAGCTGGAGAGCATTATGCTAAGCAAAGCCAGTCAGTCCAAGAAAGATAAATATCACATGACCTCACTCATTTGTGGATTATAATGAACAATATAAACTTATGAACTAAAACAGATCCAGAGACAGAGAAGCATGGATCAGACCATAACCCTCAGAGGGAAGGTAAGGGAGGGTGGGACTGAGGGGGAGAGATCAACCAATGGACTTGTATGCATGCCTACAAATCTAGCCAATGGACGCAGGCACCAGGATGGGAGAGTGAGGGCATGCTTGGGGGCTTCGGGGTGGGAGTGTGGGGGCAGTGGGAGATAAGAACACATATGTAATACCTTAATCAATAATAAGACAGAAAGAAAAGGAACCCAGGAACATAAGATCAGGTGAGTATTCACACACTCATACTCATGCACACCCAGGCACAGGCACACTCACACCAGGAAAGGGCTCTGCAGCTCTCAGTGGGAATCACCTCTTATCTCCCAGGCTGGCCACTGCTTTCTCACCAGCTGAACCAGAGGACAAGGATGAGTGATGGGCCTGTTGCTCTGCGGAAAGCGACCTCTCACTCCTGGACATTGCCCACTGTCCAGAAGCCACTTTTCTACCCCTTCTCTGTCCCCCTCGCCCTGAGCAGGGCTGGGCTGGCCTGAGAGCCCACAGGCTTGAGGAGCCAGATCCCTGGGGAGCTGGCGCCGGGGGCTGAGGGGACCCCCTTTGTCAAGTGCAAACTCGGCCAGCTGAGGTCACACAATAAAGGCAAATGCCGGAGTTCCATGAACTGTTGCGTGTAAGTCTTCTCAGCGAGCTCCCACTCTGGCACAGCAGGTGGACAGCCTCACCCCAGGGAGCCTGGTTTAGACCTCAGGCCTTCATTCCAAACAGGTAGGAACTCATTTTCAGATGGAAAACGCTGGCGGGGGAGGTGCTGCGGGTTACCAGTGATGAGAGCAAGTTCACCCCTGGAGACAGGAAGTTCACCACCAGAGACAGCAAGAACCCAGAGTCTGTGCTTACCTTTTCCAAAGTCCATGCTTCCCACCAGGTGGTCTCCCGCTCAGCAGAGAGGTTGGCAGGAAGGAAGCGGTGACAGGTGGCACCTGGCAAGCATCCTGGGTCTGTACCCTGGTTCCTATGTGGGCAAAATCTCTTGAGGTCACAAGATCAGGAGCAAACAAAGTACCGGGGGCAGGAGGGGGGCTGTGTTTTAACAGGCACAGAGAAGGTGGGGACAGGGGCACCTGTGCTACACCCACCAGGCTGCAAGGGGTGGCAGAGGGTGGGTGGTTGATAGGGGGACCCTGTGCTTCCAGGTATGAGGGTGGGGGCGGTCTCAGATATGGAGGGAGAAAGAGGAGGTTGCGACCCCCAGCTAACTTCCCACTTGCCATACCTTGTCTGTGTTTCTGGGGACCACTTTCCCTCTGTGGGTGTGGCTGCCACTTACCTACCTCGTTCCTGGGCCAGGCTTGGTGCCCCACTCCCACCCCACCACAAACCCTCTGTATAGAAAAGAGCTCCCTGCCCTGGGCTAGTCCACTGTCCCTACTGTCTGGATGGGGACATGTTAGTAACCCCCGGGGCAGAGGAGAGCTGGACAGATGCAATTACATTGTCTCTCTCCACAGGTGCTCTCCTCAGACTTCCCCTGAGGTTTGGGTCACCAGAGCTCTTTGACAAGCCCTGAATCCAGCCTTTGCTCTGCTCACCTCCCCTAAGCCTTCAGGTGATGGCAGCCTACCTGCCTTCCTCCCCCCTCATGAAGGGGTTCTCCTCTCACCAACAAATCCCTGTGGCAAAGTCACACCTGGGCCTGAAAGCAGAAGGAGTGGGCAGGAGGCTCCTGAGGAGGAGCACGCCAACAAAGCTGAGGAGAGGTAGGGAGGCACTAGCCACAGCCTGGGGCTCAGGATCTGGCAGAGCTGCCCCTTAGCTGAACCTTAACCCAGGGCTATCCACTCAGGTGGCACCTCCAAGGGGCACAGGGGTCCTGGCATGCTCTGTCTGACAAGTTTTGCTGCCTGCTTTTCCATACTCTTTAGGAGATAAATTCAGGGTTGTGAGGAGAGAGGGAGAGGGGAAGAGCAAAGCTGAGGCCCAGCCCTTTCATCCAAGCTGGCCTGAGGCATCTCCTGAGGGTCTTTGGAAATCAGCTTCTCATAGTGGAGAAGGACTTGTAATAAGAATAGAGCCACAGTTGTTTAATAATTACTTGCAAACTATAAATACGCGGCCCTGGGACACTGGAGGATGAAACAGTCTCTACTGAAAACATAGGCTGCCTCCATGGCCCATTATTCAGAAAATAATTGCATTTTGGGAAGAGACCAGGCAGAGGACAGGCTTTGATTTGGCAGCAGTGCCCACATCCTGACCCCCTCCTGGTGTCTTTCTCAGGAAGGCTAACAATTCCTATCTCATCCCAGGAAGGGCCTGAGATGATCATAAAGTCATAGAAGTTTAGCCATCTTGTGGTCAGACTTTGAGCTCCTGAAGGGCTAGACAGCAGGCCCTCCCCTCCCCTTTCCATGTTACACTTGCAGCTGGCAGCTACAGGTAGCTATCTTCACTCCTTAGTGGCTGAGAGCCGAATTTCCAGGGTGAGCAACTGCTCTCCCCATACTGCCCGCATCCTTGGATAAATACTCATTGTGTGGATCAACCCTGTCTCTGCTTAACTTGGCTCTAGTAGTGACAGGCAACCTCAGACACATTGTGCTGCCTTGCTCTTCCTCACTCAGAATTGGGGAATATTCAGAATCTGCAAACTGTGAGACCTTTTCTGAGGGTGAGCATGGAGTGAGGACACTGTGTTCCTGTCATGCAGGTGACCCTGCATCTCTTCACCATAGGGTATGGGGAGGTCGTGGAGGCGGAGCATAACAGCAGGGTGGTGAGGCTGGCTTCTTGTGGGTCCCTACCCTGCCATTCCTCCAGAGGTTCCCCATGCCTATGAACTAGCATAGTTTAATGTTTCCAGCTACATAGATGGAGGAATGAGGACAAATGAGGCGACTGCACTCAGCCCCAGTGGATCTGGGATTGTCACCTAGAGCAGAGCAGATAAAAAGCAGAAACAGAAACAACTCCACTATTGCACCTGGGAACTAGAGATTCAGCCTAGCCCTCCCCCCTCTCTCCTAGATGCATTTGGCAACTATTTGACTGGGGTGGCTGCTAATATCATGCTCAGAGCTACACACAGTCTCTCCTCACAGAGTTTAGCATGAAAATAGAAAACACACACACACACACACACACACACACACACACACACAGACACACACACACACACACACACACAATCAAACACAGCAAATCCCAAGAAGACCATTGTCTACAAATGGCTCTTTGTAACTAATTCTTTCATGAAAACAAAGGTCCTGGTATGGAAAGATACAGATGCAGGAAGACTCCTGCCTGAGGGTTGTACAAGTAGGGGCCATCAGGGGCTTAGAAGGATCCTGTTCAGGGCGTGAGGACAGACTGCACAATTTCTGAGAGAGTAAAGTGCTTGGCCAATTTGAGAATGCAAGGGACACTGGGGCACAGGGGAGGGTTATAGAGTGACACAGACCGCAATGGATGCATCCTGGAAGGTGAAATTCAAAGGGAATCTATTTGAAGTTTGTCCACCCTTATGTTCATGATGATCTGGTTGCTTGTCAGCATTGCAGAGGTTGATGCACTAAAAAGACAAGGTCTGTTATATGAAAAGCAAAATGCAGGCCACCCGACTGATTACATAATACAACCCTATTCTTGTAAAATTAAATTTGAATGTAACGTTCATTTATTCCAGTCCTTCACCCATTGCCTCACAATGTTCACTATGTTCCTAGGTCACAGTAAGCCTGCATAAGGAAGGGGGAATTAAAGTTCCTGGGCCCCACTCTCCTGGGAAATCAGCAATTCGTATTTATAAATCTCTTAAAGCAGTCCACATGTCCACTAAAAATGCTAATGCTAGTTTATTGTAAATTATTTTCCTGTTATTTTTTTACAAGGCTCTCTATCACAATTGCCTGTCCTGGACTAGTGCTGTAGAGCTGTTTTCATTTTAGAAACATTAAATATGTCAATCAACCAGCACTGCATTGTAATGATAACCCTTGTGACTTAAAAACCCTTCAGTGATGGAAGAGAGGGAAGCTGGAATATTTTTGAAGGAGCTGATGTCTGTGTGTGTGTGTGTGTGTGTGTGTGTGAGTATGTTTGTGAGTGTGTGTGCGTGCACACACTCCTGCACAGCTGAGAGAGGCTGAGTCTAGCCTGTCCTGTGAGGGGATGAAGTAGAGATGAGGTGAAAGGGGTAAATCCTTTTTTCTACAATCACCTACAGTAAGCCTAAGGGGGAAAGAAGCTGCATTCTCAAACTAAGCATGCTTTACGTGGATAAAACCTACAGTCCTTACTGACTAAGGAACTTAGCCTTTTGATGTTGTAGCCAGACTCATGCCAGGACATTTTGAACTTTAATGCTGTCAGTTGTTTTCAGGTGGAGACAATAAGAAGAGGAAGAATAAACAGTGGTCCAAAGCAGGGAGGGCAAATCAAGAAGGAATTTGGGGCTGATTTTTGCTTCCATGACACCCACTGTACAACAGGCTCCTGATGTCCTTACAGGCACATGCAATGGACTCTGGACGCCCAGTTCTCTGCAAGAATAGCCGATGTGAAAGGTCTTGGAGAGAATTCCGGGTGGCCAGAGTGCATTCGCCACAGTGTGTGTCCCAATGTGTGTGAACCACACCTTTTGAAAATTCTTTTCGCATATCTATCTAGGAGCCCAGAGGGAAAGGCAGGAACCTTCACCCCTGGGCGGCATCCCTTCTCCCAGATTCGGGCCTCACAGAGACTGGACTTGAAGAGGATAGAGCCATCCCCATTTGAGTAACTGTTGGTGGAGAGGTTGGGTGTGTGGAGAGGAACCCTCAGCTGAAAGTGAGCTGCTCACTGACAGGCAGGGGCTCTCACAGCTCCAGGGCCTTGGCCCAGTCTCAAAGCAATTTTTTGGGAAGGCGATGTAGGCTGCCCTACGAGACCTGGTCCAGTCCTGCCTGGAAAGGGTGTCCACTGGTACCTCCTCTTATTGCTAAGCCTCAAGATTGTAACAAAATACTTAGAATCCTCAGAGTTCAGGATCAATTTGCATGGAGATCCCTCCTCCCCTGCCAACCTGGTTGGGGAGGGGATGAGAGAGTCAGTGTTGAGTGTCCTTCCACGTGTCAGAGTGTCAGTGGGCAGAGCCCTGAGGTTTCTCCCCCATGGCTGGGCTCTACTCCCCTCTCTCTCCTCAGGACACAGGTGACCTTTCCCAAGGACAGTTCCTGTGGGTACCTGCACTGATGCCTCTCCCTCCCCTCCAGGTTCACCTGAGTCACCCCCCTCTGTTTTCCCCCTCTTCTCCAGGTCCTAGGCCCAGCCACCCTGGACCCAGCCTCTGCCTTGTCCAGCTGTGGCTCAGGAGGTGTGCTGGGTGTGCTGGGTGACATGAACTGCAGATGCTGGAAATTATAACCTTGCTTCTTGGGAACAACAATGACTGTGAACCGCTCCCACACTCCTGATTGATGGTGTCACAGGGGAGGAGGGGAATCTAGCTAATAGACATCTGCTGAAGCCCTCCTGTTTATCATGTTTCATTCCAATCAGGCAAAGGCAACAGCCTTCTGAAGAGGGTCTCTTGCTCTGAATCATTTGGGCAGGAGCAGGCAGGGGTTGCCCAAAGGTGCTCTCTGACTCTTGGCTTCTAAATAAACAGCTGAAAATCAATATCCCAAAAGGCAGCTTAGGGTGGAAGAATCTTGGTGGCCTTTATTTCTTAACTATTGGCTAAGAGGGTAGACTTGTGTCAGTCATATATATATATATATATGTGTATATATATATATATATATATATATATATATATATATATATATATGAAACAATCAAATGAGTAAACAAAAAACAAACAATGAACTTTTAGAGGACTTTAATGGAGAGCCTGAAAACAGGACAGTCATAGTAGAAGACTTTTATCACTCCTCTGACTTCAATGGATAGTTCTTCCATGTGACAAAATAATGATACAGAGACTCTAAAGGACACACTGTCTCAGATTGATTTAATTGACATTTTAGAACGTTTCACCCCAACAGAGCAGAATATACATTCTTCTCAAGTGCACAGGGATCATTCCCAAAGATAGGCCACATGGTAGGACACATAACAAGTGCCTACAAGTTCAAGAAGATTTAAATCATATAAGCATCTTCTTGGATCACAGTGGAATGAAATGAGAAATCAAGTAGAGTAAAAACACCCAAAAACATTTAAACACTTAGAGGCTAAATAGCATGCTATTAAACAATGAATTTGTTACAATGAGTTCAAGAAAATATCAAAGACTTTTTGGAAAAAAGGAAAATGAACAAATAACAGCATAGAATCTCTGGGAATCAGCAAAAGCAGTCCTGAGAGGGAAGTTCATAGCACTATAGACATATCTCCGAAAATAACAAAAATCAGCAATAAACTATTTATCCCTACAATTTAAGAATTAGAAAGAGACCAACAAGAAGAGCGCAGAGTAAGTAGAAGGAAGGGAAAAATAAGGATTATAGCAGAAAAAAATAACAGAGACAAAAAATTCAATGAAACCAATAGCTGGTTCCATGAGAGGATAAACAAAATTGATAAACCATTAGCCAGACTCATTAAGAAACAAACACACATGATTCCAATAAGTAAAATCAGAAACAAGAGTGGAGGAGTAAGCACTGGCACCGCAGAAATTAAAAGGATTGTAAGAAAATACTATGAACAACTATATGCCAAAATGCTGGACAGTGTGGATGAAATAGATGAAGTCAGTAAAAAATGCAATCTACCAAAAGTGATTCAGAAAGAATGAAGAAACCTGAATAGACTCATAACAACTAATGAAATAGAAGCAGTAATCAAAACACTTCCAACCGACAAAATCTCAGGTCCGGACAGCTTCAAAGGGGAGTTCTACCAAACATTCAGAAAACTACAATCTATACTCCCCAAATTATTTCAGAAAATGAAAAGAGGAAAGAATACTTCCAAACTCTTGGTAGGAGGCCAGCATTATTCTAATTCCAAAACAAGGTATAGACACTACAAAGAAAGAGAATTACAGGCCGATATAGCTGATGATGACAGATACTAAAATCCTCAACCAAGTATTAGCAAATTGCATCCAGCATTATATTGAAGGACCAAATGCCATGATCAAATTGGATATATTCCAGGGATGCCAGGCTGGTATGATATTCACAAATCAATAAACATAAAAGTCATAAACAAACTGAGAGACAAAGATCACGTGATCATATCGATAGATGCAGAAAAAGAATTGAAAAAAACCCCAACACCCAATTGTGATAAAAACTCTCAGCAACGTGGTAATAGAGAAGCATACCTCAACATCATAAAGGCCATATATGAAAAACCCACAGCCAACATCATACTAAATTGGCAAAAACTAAAACCATTTCCCGTGAAAGAACAGGAAAAAGACGGTGATGCCAATTTTCACCATTCCTGTTCAACATAGTACAGGAAGTGCTACCATAGTGTTCATGAAGAAATAAAAGTCATCCCAACCGGAAAAGCAGATAATAAATGAATTTGGTCACGTATCAGGATACAAAATTAACACCCAAAAATATCTGTCTTTAGATACACCAAGAATGAACTCACAAAAAGAGAAACTAAGAAAAGAATCCCACTTACCATTGCAGTAAAAGAATTAAGGAAAAAACTCAATGAAGGAAGTAAAATAACTGCAGTTGGAAAACGACAGAACATTGAAACGGAGATAAAGATATCAACCAATGGACTAATATACCGTGTTGATGGGTTGGTAGAACTAACATCATTAACATGTCCATACTACCCAAAGCAATTTATAGAATCAGTGTAATCTCCATTGATATACCAACAGAATATTTCACAGACAAAGAACAAACTCTCCAAAAATTCATATGGAGTAAAAATAGCCTCAGTAATCCAGGGAACAAGAAAAAAATCTGACTTTCGAGAAAATGGTGACTAGCAGAAAGGTAAGGAGGGAGAGAGTGTGAGAGCGCAAGGAAGTGATAGAGGAGTGTGTGGACTCGTGTGGTGTGTGTATATGAGCTAGGGATAGTTAGATTCTGCAGGTCTTCTAAGGGGCTGCTAAGCCTGGCAGTCTTAGGCTGCGGAGTCCCGCTCCCTGCGCGCACACTCCTGGGCGGCCAGCACAGGCACGGTGACCATGCCATCCTGGGAAACAGAGCTGCTTCAGACTAGGATCCTGGCCTCAGCAACACCCAGTCTGATCTCAGACACATACCAGGACCCTGCAGCCACTGGGGACAGAGACCTGTGATCACAGCTACAGACCTGTGGGCACCAAAAGTTCAGAAATCCCCGTGGCAGAACCTTGAGTAACAGAGCCCATCCCCCCTTCCTGCAGGCTTGCAGGCAGAGCCTGAGTAACTAACTGATAGACCCACCCTTGCCAGGGACTCAGTGCTCCAGGAACTTTAGCCTGGAAGTGCATGAGCACCTAGGAACTGACCCCGCTTAGGGCCGGCTTCTGAGCCCTGGGCTGGGAGCAATCGCGTGAACACTGGGAATTTAAACAGCGTATCACAGGCCCAGGGACCCCGATTCTCTGGGCAGGAGGCAGCACCAAGCACCAGCTACTTAACTTTGTTTCTTATCACCTGCGCCTGAGATCCTGATTCCCTGTGCATTCATACTAAGAGCCAGTGACTCCAATTCCTGGTGCAAGGTCACACAGGGACCCTGATTCTCAAGGCAAGGGTGTGGGAAGCAACAGAGACTCTGATACAGGATTCTGGGGAACTCTGACACCTAGCGCACGCTAGGGGGCTCTGGTTTTCAACAAGCTTCAGGGGGGTCTCTATTTCTTCATGGTGCAGGCAGGGTCCCTGATTCTAAGTGCGCCTATGAGGCCACATTGAGCGCTGACAACACTGACTCTGAGCGAGCCTGGTTCCCACCAACCAACCACAACCACACATCTTAGTGTCAGAGCTCTTCAGTGACACTAGGGGGGGTGGCAGGCTCCCACTGCCCACGGTCCAGGCCCATGCAACTCGACGTTTGAACCATCAGAATGAAGACACGAAACAACACCCAGAGGAAAGACAATGAGGAGTCACCAATAAAGGACATTAAAGAAGTGGAAGCATGCAAAATGACAGAAAAGGAATTCAGAATAATGGTTGTACAATTCATTCACCGGATGGATGAGAAAATCAACAACCTATGCAAGAATCAGGAAGAAATGAAAAATGATATAGCTACAATCAAAAACTCCATGGAAAGTTTCAACAGCAGACTAGAAGAAGCAGAGGACCGAATTAGTGAATTATAAGATAAAGCAGAGAAACAAGCTCAATCTGATAGCAACTGGAGAAAAAAATTAAAAAGCAGGAGGAGAGCCTAAGGGAGCTTCGGGACAACTTGAAATGAAGTAACACACGCATAATAGGGCTGATAGACGAACAAGAAGAGCAGCAAGGATTAGAAAATTTATTTGAAGAAATAATGTCAGAAAATTTCCCAGATATGGGGAAGAAAAAAGTTACACAAGTACAGAGAGTTCCATGCAAGGTGAACCCCAAAAGACCCACACCAAGAAACGTCATAATAACGATGGCAAATGTACAAGACAAAGACAGAATCTTAAAGGCTGCAGGAGAGAAACAGAGAGTTACCTACAAAGGATCCCCCATCAGATTATCAAATGATTTCTCAACAGAAAAACATCAGGCCAGAAAAGAATGGACAGAAATTTACAAAGTGATGCAAAGCAAAGGACTGAATCCAAGAATACTCTATCCAGCAAGGCTATCATTCAAAATTGAAGGGGAAATAAGAAGCTTCACAGACAAAAAAAGGCTAAGGGAGTTTACCACCACCAAGCCAGCAATGCAAGAAATGCTAAAGGGACTGGTGTAAAAAGAAGAAATGAAAATCCCAGAAAGAAAACAGCCACAAAAAAAATGGCTACAAACAATTACCTTTCAATAATAACTTTAAACATAAATGGACTAAATGGTCCAATCAAAAGACATCGAGGGGCTGAATGGAAAAAAAAATAAAACATGACCCATATATTTGCTGTCTACAAGAGACCCACCTCAGAAGAAGGGACTCACACAGACTGAATGTGAAGGGATGGAAAAATATCTTTCAGGCAAATGGAAATGAAAAAAATGGTGGGGTGGCAATACTTATATCAGACAAAATAGACCTCAAAGTGAAGGCCAAAACAAGAGATAAGGAAGGTCACTTCATATTACTAAAGGGATCAATACAACACGAAAATATAACCCTGATAAACATATATGCACCGAATGCAGGAGCACCAACATACATAAGAAAACTCCTGGAAGATATCAGGGGAGATATCGACAACAATATAATCATAGTAGGGGACTTTAATACACCACTGTCATCACTGGATAAATCAAGCTAGACAAAAAGTCAGCAAAGAAACAGCAATCATAAATGACTCACTAGATCAGATGGACTTAATTGACATCTTCAGAACACTTCATCCCAAAGCCACAAAATATACGTTCTTCTCAAGTGCTCATGGGACATCTTCAAAAATAGACCACAAATTGGGTCACAAACAAAGTCTCCCCAAATTCAAGAAGATTGAAATCATACCAAGAATCTTCTCAGATCACAAGGCCATAATATTAGAAATAAAATACAATAAAAACAACTCAAAATACTCAAACACTTGGAAGCTGTATAGCATGTTATTAAACATTGATTGAGTTACCAATGAGATCAAAGAAGAAATTAAAAACATTCTGGAAACTAATGACAATGAAAACACAACAATCCAAAACCTTTGGGACACAATGAAAGCAGTCCTGAGAGGGAAGTTTATAGCTCTACAGGCCTATCTCAACAAACAAGAAAAAATGGTAGTAAATCATCTAAATCTACAGCTCAAAGAATTAGAAAGAGAGCAACAAGAAAAGCCCTGAGTGAGCAGAAGGAAGGAGATAATAAAGATTAAAGCAGAAATAAATGAAATAGAGACCAAAAACACAATACAGAAAATCAATGAAACCAAGAGCTGTTTCTTTGGAAGGATAAACAAGATTGACAGACCTCTAGCCAGGCTCACCAAGAAGCAAAGAGAAAGGACCCACATCAACAAATTCAGAAATGATAGAGGCGAAAAAACAACACATCCCACAGAAATACAAATGATTGTTAAAAAAAATACTATGGACAACTCTACTCCAAAAACTAGACAACCTGGAGGAAATGGACATATTCCTAGAAAAATACAACATTCCAAAACTTAACCAGGAAGAATCTAAAAATCTCAATAGGCCAATAACTATGGAAGAAATTGAAGCAGTCATCAAAAAGCTTCCAGCACACAAAAGCCCAGGACCAGACGGCTTCACAGGGGCGTTTTACCAAACATTCAAGGAACAACTAAAACCTATCCTCCTCGGAATACTACAAAAAATCCAAGAGGAAAGAACACTTCCAAGCTCATTCTATGAAGCCAGCATCACCGTAATACCAAAACCAGATAAAGACAACACAATGAAAGAGAATTACAGGCCAATATCCCTCATGAACATAGATGCCAAAATCCTCAACAAAATCCTAGCAAATCGGATCCAGCAGTTCATCAGAAAGATCATAGATATAAATAAAGAATGATTTATCCCAGGGATGCAGGGATGGTACAATATCCACAAATAAATAAGCGTGATACATCACATAAACAAATTAAAAGAAAAAAACCACAAGGTCATAGCAATTGATGCAGAAAAAGCATTTGACAAAATTCAACACCCATTTTTGATGAAAACTCTCAGCAAGGTGGGAATTGAAGGATCATACCTCAACATAATAATAGCCTTATATGACAAACCCACAGCCTACATCATACTCAATGGACAAAAACTAACACCATTTACCCTAAGAACAGGAACAAGACAGAGATGCCCAGTCTCACCACTCCTGTTCGACATAGTACTGCATGTATTTGCCATTGCAATTAGACAAGAAGAAATAAAAGGCATCCAAATTGGAAAAGAAGAAGTAAAACTGTTCTTATTTGCAGATGACATGATATTATACTTAAAAAACCCTAAAGACTTCATAAATAAACTATTAGATTTAATAAAAGAATTCGGCAATGTAGCAGGATAGAAAATTAACGCCAAGAAATCTATGTCATTTCTATACACCAATAGTGAATGTGCAGAAAGAGAGACTAAAAAAGCAATCCAATTTACCATCGCTCCAAAAAAATTAGGCTACCCAGGAATAAACTTAACTAAAGAGTTAAAAGACCTCTTCTTAGAAAACTACAGGATGTTGAAAAAAAAGATAGTGGAAGACATAAAGAGATGGAAGAACATACCATGCTCTTGGATTGGTAGAATCAACATCATTAAAATGTCCATACTTCCCAAAGCAATCTATAAATTCAACGCACTTCCCATTAGAATACCAATGGCAAATTTCACAGACCTAAAAATACTCTCCAAAAATTCATCTGGAATAAAAATCGACCCTGAATAGCTGCAGAGATCCTGAGAAAGAACAAAGTAGGTGGGATCTCAATACCAGATATCAAGCTGTATTACAAAGCCACTGTTCTCAAAACTGCCTGTTACTGGCACAATAACAGACATATAGATCAATGGAATAGAATAAAGAGCTTAGAAATCGGCCCGAACCAATATGCTAAATTTATATTTCACAAAGGAGGCAAGAACATACAATGGAGTCAAGATAGTCTCTTCAATAAATGGTATTGGGAAATTTGGACAGATACATGCAAGAAAATGAAACTAGACCACCAACTTACACCATACACAAAAATAAACTCAAAATGGATAAAGGACTTAAATATACGATGGGAAAGTATACATATACTAGAAGAATCCAAAGGCAAGAAAATCTCAGACATATGCCAAAGCAATTTCTTCACCGATACAGCTCCTAGGGCATTGGAAACTAAAGAGAAAATAAACAAATGGGACTACATCAAAATAAAAAGCTTCTGCACAGCAAAAGAAACCATCAACAAAACAACAAAAAAACCCACTGCCTGGGAAAACGTATTTGCCAGTGTCATACCTGATAAGGGCCTAATCTCCAAAATTTATAGATAGCACATACAACTTAACAAAAGGAAGATAAACAATCCAATCAAAAAATGGGCAAAGGATCTAAATAGACACCTTTCAAAAGAGGACATTCAGAAAGCCAAGAGACATATGAAAACATGCTCAAAGTCACTAATCATCTGAGAGATGCAAATCAAAACAACAATGAGGTATCATCTCACACCTGTCAGACTGGCTATCATCAAAAAATCAACAAACGACAAGTGCTAGAGAGGATGTGGAGAAAAAGGAACACTTGTGCACTGCTGGTGGGAATGCAGACTGGTGCAGCCACTATGGAAGACACTATGGAGTTTCCTCAAAAAACTAAAAATGGAACTCCCATTTGACCCTGTGATCCCACTTCTAAGACTATATCCCAGGAAACCAGAAACACCAATCACAAAGGACATATGCAGCCCTATGTTCATAGCAGCACAATTCACCATAGCTAAGATCTGGAAACAGCCTAAGTGCCCATCTGTAGATGAATGGATTAGTAAACTGTGGTACATCTACACGATGGAATAATATTCTGCTGTAAAAAAGAAGGAACTCTTACCATTTGCAACAGCATTGATGGAACTGGAGAGCATTATGCTAAGTGAAATAAGCCAGTCAATGAAGGAAAAATACCACATGTTCTCACTCATTTCTGGATAATAAAGACCATTATAAACTTATGAACAAAAATAGATACCAAGGCAGAGCTGCCTCGAACAGACTGTCAAACTAAAGCAGGAAGGCTGGGGAGAGTGCGAGGGCAGGAGGGGGGTGGGTAAGAGATCAACCAAAGAACTTGTATGCATGCATATAAGCATAAACAATGGACATAAGACACTGGGGGTTAGGGGAGGCCAGGGGATTGTCAAGGGCCGGGGGGAAAAAGGAGACATATATAATACTTTGTAATACTTCAAGAAATAAAAAAAGAAAAAAAAATGTGTAAGGATCAAAATACCAGATATTAAGATATATTATAATGCCACCATTCTCAAAACTGCCTGCTACTGGCACTAGTAAAGACATATACACCACTGAAACAGAACAGAGAACCCAGAAGTGGACCCAAATCATTACGCTTTATTGTTAATTTACAAAGGAGGCAAGAGCATACAATGGCGTCAAGACAGTATCTTCAATAAATGATGAAAATCAGACAGAAACATGCAAGAAAATGTAACCAGACCACCACCTTACACTATACACAAAAATAAACTCAAAGTGGATAAAGGACTTGAACATTAGTTGGGAATCTATATAAAAAAATCTTAGCAGATTGCATAGACAGCAAAATATCAGACATATGTCTTAGCATATCTTTACTGACACAGTTTCGAAGGCAATGCCCACAAAGGGGAAAATAAACAAATGGACTACATCAAAATAAAAATCTTTTGCACGGCAAACTAAATCCTGAACAAAACAACAAGAAAGCCCACTGCATAGGAGATCATATTTGCCAGTGTTATCTCTGAAAAGTGTTGAATTCCAAAGTTTACAGGGAACTCACACAAATTAACAATAGGAAGATAAACAATCCAATTAAAACATCGGCAAAGGACTTAAATGGACACTTTTTGAAAGGGGACCTACATAAGGCCAAGAGACATAGGAAAAAATGCTCAAAGGCACTAACAGTCCAAGAGATGCAAATCAAAAGGAGAGAAGTACCAGTCCACACCAGTCAGAATAGCTGTCAGAAAAAAATAAAAAATCAAAAACCACAAGTGCTGGAGAGGATGCGAAGAAAAAGCAACCCTTGTGCACTGCTGGTGGGAATGCAGACGGCTGCAAAAATTGTGGAAAACAGTATAGAGTTTTCTCCAAAAATTGAAAATGGAGCTCCCATTTGATTAAGTACCCTCCCATATATATATATATATATATATATATATATATATATATATATATATATATATATCCAAAGAAATGAGTAAAATTAATCAGGACAGATATATGCAACTGTATGTTCATACTAGCCCAATTTTCAATAGCTAAGATTTGGAAACAGTCTAAGTGCCCGTTAGCAGATGCACGGATTATAAAACGGTGGAACACCTATACAATGGAAAACTCTACTGCTATAACAAAGAATGAACTCTTATAATTTGCAACAGCATGGATGGACTTGGAGAACATTATGCTAAGCAAAATAAGCCAGTAACACAAAGATAAATATGACATTGTCTCACTCATTTGTGGAATATAATGAACTATGCTAACTGATGAGCAACAAGACATCCAGACACAAAGAAGCATCGATCAGACTGTCAAACCTCAGAGTAAGGTGCTGGAGGCAAAGACCAATACATATACATATACATATACATATACATATACATATACATATACATATACATATACATATACATATACATATACATAAACATATCCTTTCCAATAACAGACAAAGATGTTAATTAACCATACCTCTGACATGCTTCCAATTGGCTCATCAGGGCAATATACCAATTAACTGTCAACTATGATGTTGGTTGCCAGCCAGGCAGCTGAAGGGAACAGGAGGCAATCTTGCTCCAGTGAAGGAAGAATCCAAGATTCCCCACCTGCCACTGCTGGGCTGTGTGCTTGCACTCTAAGCAACTATGTTGCAATTATAGACACTAAACAAACCCCATGCTTTCAGCCAGCCGGCAGAACTGGAGTTGCAACAGAGTTTTGATAATAGAACCCTAAGAAACCCAGATACCTGCTTTCAGCAGCCGAGGCCTCCGCGCTGGAGCCAAGCCTCAGAGCTAAATTTGGCTCTCAGTTCCAGTGACAGCCATATAAGGTAAACAAATCCCACAATAAAAAAGAAAAAACGTACAGGTTTGGCGCTTCAGTCACCCGCCAACCTGAAAACGGCCCTCAGCCCCTCACCCAGACTGGCCAGGCACCACAGTGGGGACCCCGACCCTGAAGGGGGTGTGTCCAGCTGCAAACAGCTATCATCCCCTCATCCAGGCTGGCAAGGCACCCAAACGGGATCCCCACCCTGATCCAGGACACCCTTAAGGGCAATCCAGCCAGCCCCCACCATGCACCAGGCCTCTATTCTACATAGTAAGAGGGTAATATGCCTCCCAGCACCGGGATGAGCAGAGAAGCGAGGCCTCCCGAAAGCGGGATCAGTGGAGCCTGCCAGCACCTGGATCAGTGGAGCAGTGAATGCTCACTGCCCTTGTGTCAAGCGGAGCCGCAAGGCCTCCCAGCACCAAGATCAGTGGAACAGTGAGTCCTAACTGCCCCTGTGTCAAGCAGAGCCGCAAAGCCTCACAGCAAAGGGATCAGAGGAGCAGCAAGTCCTCACTGACACTGTGTCAAGCGGAGCTGCGAGGCCTCCCCGCACTCTGATCAGCAGAGCCGTGAGTCCTCCTGGCCCCTGGAGCAGCCTGAGTGGGGGCAGTGCCAAAACCCCATGATCGCCCTGCAGCTCTGTGTGTGACGGGGTGAGGGACCCCAACCCCCCCATGGACCCTATTCTGTGTGTGACAGGGTGGAGCCACAACCACCTCCTGGGCCCTGCCCTGAGTGTGACAGGGGGTGGTGCTCCAACCCCCTGATCCGAGGTGCTCTGTGTGTGACAGGGGGCGGTGCCCCAACCCCCTATAGGCCCTATTCAGTGCATGACAGGGGGGAGCTCCCAAACACCCTGATTGGCCCTGCTCTGTGTGTGACAAGATATGGAGCCCCAACCCCCTTGATGGGCCCTGCTGTGTCTATGACAGTGGGTGGTGCTTCTACCTCCCCATCAACCCTGCCTTGGGTGCTACAGGGGGTGGCACCCCAACCCTTCAATCGGCCTTACCCTGAGCATGATTGGGGGTGGCATCACAACCTCCCGATCCGCCCTGCTCTGTGCATGACAGTGGGCGACGTCCCAACTCCCCAATCGGCCCTGCTTTAAGCCCGACCAGAGGTTGCACCTAGAGATTGGGCCTTCCCTCTGCCATATGGGAGCAGGCCTAAGCCAGCAGGTTGTTATCTCCTGAGGGGTCCCAGATTGTGAAAGGGCACAAGTGGGGCTGAGGGACACCCCTGCATCAGTGAACAAATTTTTGTGCACTGGGCCTCTAGTATATATATATACACACACACACACACATATATCTACAGACATTTATGTATATGTATATGTATATGTATATGTATATGTATATGTATATGTATATGTATATGTATATGTATATGTATATGTATCTCCCATAGATGGCTAATGAACTTTGATATTCAGCAGGGCTGAAAATCAGCATTATATTACCCTGCTGTTGGCAAAATGGCTGAAGGTAATCTCCTAATCTGATAACCCTTTTAATGTTTTGCAAACTTGACTGCTGATATGCCTGTTTGCTTTGCTAAAAGGCATATATGAGAAACGTAAAGCCAAGTCAATAAAAGCTGATGGGTACTGGGTTTCAGAGAGCTTCTCCGCTAGAAAGAAAGGTCTCTGCCTGGCTCCCAAATGTCTTCTAAATTTATATTTGTTGTCTAGTGTATTCATTTTTGTGTACCTCCTTTCCCATATCCTGAATCCTTGCTGCAAAAGGTTGCAGCATTCTGGCGCCCAATGTGGGGCATCTGGAGAAGAAATTTCACCAGAGTGAAAAAGGAAGACATTTCACCAGAAAGCTGAGAAGTGCACTGAAAAGGAGGAGAAAATTCTCTGTGCACAAAGCCCATGCCAGCTTTGAAACTGTGAAACATAAAATGGGCGGAAAATCTTTTATTTCTGCCAGGCTATAATGAGGAAAACTTTGAGTATAAAGCAAAAAAATAAATAAATTAATTAATTAATAATAATAATAATAATAATAATAATAATAATTGTAAACATTTACTTGCATGCTCAAGGATAAAGAAATTAAAATATCAAAAGATACTCTCTTAAATCAGGCTCAAGGAAAAAAGGTAACCTTCTCATCTTAAACTATGTGGGCTCTTGTTCGCACTGCATTATGCCTAATTCGTATTGGGGATCAAAAGTCTGTAATACCTAAGCCCTGGTTCCTCCACCTTTAGTGTGGAAAGGCTCAGCAGCTAGAAAAAATGGGGTTAACAGTCATTTTAAAAAAGGACTCTTTAATGCTTTGTCTGAAAATTACGATATGACACCTTGGGACAGGCAGATTTTACCAAGAATAACTTTAGAGTACAGTCAATGCCATGAAGAGCAGAATATGATAAGACCCATGAAAACTACTCTGATTTTTGCAGCCATGTCTCTATGTTATGGGCACTTGTCTGTTGATTATTATCAATCTGTCTTGGTTTTTTATTGTTAGTCTATTAAGCATGCGTTCAATTTAATTTAATAAGAAAAGAAACAGTAGATGGACAGGCCATTATTAATATCTAAAACACCTCCCAACCCATTAATTACTAGTCTTTTGGTGATCCCGTAAAATGTATGCCCACTCTCAAGAGTGTTATTAAAAGCCTCATTTTATTTCCCAGACTGTCATTTGAAATTTGGATAGATGAGACATTACTCACAATTTAAGGGATATCTCTGGGGTTTCTGTACCCGTGAACAGAAAAACACTAGCTTAAGGGAAGTCTCATCCCACGCGATTTTGGGTGGCATCTTGGACTGACCCCTATCTCCTCACAGATGCTATAGTACAAACCCAAGACTGTTTTTCTTTATAAGATGGAGAAAATGACACAAGGAAAATATACAGGCTGTGTTTAGGCAATAAGATTAGTGTTTCCATAATAAGGGGCAGTTCTTGAATAATAATGGACCATATTCCAAGGTTAACATTAAAGCCAATGAATGCCAGTAAGTTTTCTCTGCTGCAAAATTTGCCAAAGTAAAACGCCTTAGATGGTGATAACTGGCTTTGGAATCTCAAAATTGTTAAAAGTTAGATAGATAAATATAACTAAAATGAAGGCTTTGTGGCAAAGCTTTTCAGTAATAATGATAAATTAATATATTGATGGTGAGGGTGCAGTCACTGAGGAGAGGCTGACTGCACTCTCTGTTGGAGGAAAGGACCAGTGGATCTTCTCCCTGTAAAAGCAGAGAACCTGGCAGAGCAACCTTATATCTAACCTCTGAAGGAAAAATGTGGTGGTTTTAAAATTCAAATGCCTACAGGCCTTCTTCCCTTCTCCCCCTACTTCTTTGGCAACCTCATATGTGTAATCATACACTTCTAAAGTTTTGGTAACTTAAAAATTTGGAGTTGGTTACATTAAGGAATAAAACTTATTAAATCTCTAAATGTTTTGAAGTAACAAACTACTGAAATATTAATTTGAGTTTTCCTAGAATGAAAAAATAAAGGACAGATTTGAATGTATTAATTAAATAAGTCTTTGTTAATTTTATTGGAAATATATCCTTAAAAATGTGAAGGTATTACTAATCTAAGAAATGCTAAGTATTTAACTTGCCACCTAAAGTTTAAGGCTTCCAAGTGTTAAAAGTTCAAATTAAATTGGGAGAAATTATATGGTTGTAATGATAAAATGCATAAAGTATAGAAATTCATTATAAAGAAAAATAGATAGAGAGAAAACCAAGATGGCAGCATAGGTTAACGCCGGAGATAGCTGCCTCAAACAACCACTTTAAAAAACAACTAAGACCTAAGGGACATCATCCAGAACCACAGGAAGGCTGGCTGACTGGAAATTCTACAACTAGGAGGAAAGAGAATATCATACCCAGACTCAGAGGAGGCACAGTGCTGAAGTGAAATACTCGGGTGTGGAGTGTGCGTGGAGCGGGCTGGCAGCGGAGGGCGAGGTTGTTGTTTTCAATCGGGATGGGAGTTTCAGACTCTGAACTCCAGATCCGGGTGAGTCTCTAGGGACCCAGACTCAAACAGGAGAAGCAGGACTGTCTGGCTTCGGTCAGAACTCGAAGACAGCTTTCTCTCTGAGGTTTGCAGCAGTTGCTGGGACTCTGTGAGGCAGATCACCCAGGGACGGAACTGAGAGCA
This sequence comes from Myotis daubentonii, assembly GCF_963259705.1. NCBI lineage: Eukaryota > Metazoa > Chordata > Mammalia > Chiroptera > Vespertilionidae > Myotis > Myotis daubentonii. The sequence continues at coordinate 6,316,068 of NC_081862.1, read as the reverse complement.
GCCATAACTGCTTGCTCCAGCACGCCCTGTAGATCCCCGGGGACCCGCCCCGCCCAAGCCCTGCACACAGCCATTTGCGGGATAGCCTCAGGCAAATGCTAGATTAGCACCGTCCTAGAGATCCAGCACAGAAGCTCTCCCACTGCAGACACAGCAGACTCTCATAGCCAGTTAGCCTGGAGGTCAAATCACCCCCGGTATTGCCAACAACAATCAAGGCTTAACTACAACAAGACTGTGCACAAAGAACACTAGGGGGTGCACCAAGAAAGCATAAAAAATGCGGAGACAAAGAAACAGGACAAAATTGTCCATGGAGGATATAGAGTTCAGAACCACACTTTTAAGGTCTCTCAAGAACGGTCTAGAAGCCGCCGATAAATGTAGTGAGAACCTCAAGAAATCTAATGAGACCCTCAATGTTGTGATAAAGAACCAACTAGAAATTAAGCATAAACTGACTGAAATAAAGAATATTATACAGACACCCAACAGCAGACCAGAGGAGCGCAAGAATCAAGGCAAAGATACGAAATCCGAACAAGCAGAAAACACCCAACTGGAAAAGCAAAATGAAAAAAAGAATCCGAAAATACGAAGATAGTGTAAGTAGCCTCTGGGACAGCTTCAAGCGTACCAACATCAGAATTATAGGGGTGCCAGAAGATGAAAGAGAGCAAGATATTGAAAACCTATCTGAAGAAATAATGACAGAGAACTTCCCCGACCTGGTGAAAGAAATAGACTTACAGGTCCAGGAAGCGCAGAAAACCCCAAACAAAAGGAATCCAAAGAGGACCACACCAAGACACATCAAAATTGAAATGCCAAGAGCAAAAGACAAACAGAGAATCTTAAAAGCAGCAAGAGGAAGAAACTCAGTTACCTACAAGGGAATACCCATACGACTATCAGCTGATTTCTCAACAGAAACTTTGCAGGCCAGAAGGGAATGGCAAGAAATACTCAAAGTGATGAATACCAAGAAACTAAAACCAAGATTACTTTATCCAGCAAAGGTATCATTCAGAACTGAAGGTCAGGTAAAGAGCTTCACAGATAAGGAAAAGCTAAAGGAGTTCATCACCACCAAACCAGTATTATATGAAATGCTGAAAGGTACCCTTTAAGAAGAGGAAGAAGAAGAAAATGGTAAAGATACAAATTATGAATAACAAACATGCATCTATCAACAAGTGAATCTAAGAATCAAGTGAATAAATAATCTGGTGATCATAATAGAATCAGGGACATAGAAAGAGAATGGACTGACTATTCTTGGGGGGGGGAAAGGGGTGTGGGAGATGCGGGAAGAGACTGGAAAAAAATTGGACAAAAATCGAGCACCTATAGATGAGGACAGTGGGTGGGGAGTGAGGGAGGAGGGTGGGGCAGGAACTGGGAGGAGGGGAGTTATGGGAGGAAAAAAGAGGAACAAATGTAATAATCTGAACCATAAAGGTTTAATTAAAAAACAAAACAAAATGAAGAATAAAAAAAAAAAAGAAAAAGAATTCCTGTGATTTCCCTGGAAAAAAATAGTAGTACAAAATATATTGTAGTACTTATGTGTACCATGTGTGGTAAAATTTCATCCTAGGATATAATATTTAATTGGATTGATTAAAAAAGAGGAATAATTATTTGGTCTGAACCAAATTTTTAATATAAAAACCAGTTTAAATTTAATTGATCTATTTTAGAATACTTACAACAAATGTATAATGTAATGTTTGGGTTACACATATTTGTGATAGTCTTTCCATGTTAAATTTCAAGACTTTAACCAAGAAATAGCATTGAAACTTTCCAAGTGCCCTGGGATAATTCAAGAGTTTACTCTTCTTAAAAGAAATATTTTGGAAAAGAAATATTTTTAAACCAATTTACGCCGATCTTATATTCTTGAAATCACTTGAAGCTTCATCAAATAAAAATTAATAACTGTGTTCTCTTTACATACACATATTTTAAATGTTATAAAAGTATCAACCTCTAAGGGAGGGCAGGACAAAGTTGCTGAATACTTCTTAAGCAACATCGGATTATTCTGCAGCAGAATTTTAACATGGGAGCCCTGACAGCCTGATCTTTAGATAGGCCAGGGGGTAGTGCAACATCTGGACTTCATAGGTCAAACGTATAAGATTACTTACTTTGCTTTCTCAATAAAGATGCATACTTTAGTCACTTAACAAATTAGCTTTTTACAATATAATCAAGGTCTCATATAAACTCAGTTATACGAGAAGCAGATATTTGATTAGCAGTTGGTTCTGACACAGTCCAGAGTACAATTTCTGTACCTATGCAAATGAGCACTAGCCAAAAGAATGCTGTTTAAAAGTAAATTTTAAGCTTAATAAAAAGGAGAATTTTTTTAATCTCTTCTGCTATTTACAAGGTAAATAAAGAGTTATTATTCAAACATTAAATCTCACCATTAGTAAGAAACCATAAAAAAAGAGAGTTACTTTTACTTAATCTGAATGCACTGCACTATTGGCCAGCATATGTCTCTCTTATAGGTATTTCTGAAAAGGAACCAAGTTTGTAGCTCTATTTAAAAGAAAGAAAAAGGCTTTTAAAAGAAACTCCCTAATTGTGGCCTATAAATTTCTCTGGAAGAAAAAACGGAAGGAGATTCCCTTCAAATATCTAGAAAACTGTAATTAAAAATAAATGTATTAGGCCTCAGAAAGAAAAGTAAACAATTTGCATTTTGCCTCCTTAAAGAAAGCTTATGTCAATATACTCAAAGACTGATAGCAGAAACCCTATTAGTGTCATTTACTGTCCCCACCCAATGACAAAGGAAGTTAGGAAAGAAGCCTTATGTTAGACTGATTTAAATTAGCAAATGAAAATAAAAGAATATTCAGGGGAACTTAGTTGTAATAGGCAGAAACCTATTCCTGGAGCAGTCACTGTTTTTACTGATAGTTCATCTCATGGTAAAGCTGCTTATGATGCAATGAATTCAGATCAAGTCATTCAGACCAGTCATACATCTGAGCAAAGAATCCAATTAGAAACGATCAACGCTGACTTGCAGGATTTCCAAAAGCCTCTTCATATTATCTCTGATCTGTGCCGGGGTCCAACCCCAGCAGGTCCAGGGGTTCCCAAAGGCAGAGACGGAGTCGGCGAAGAAGGAAGGACCTGGAGACAGTGTTCAGTTGATCAGCAGCCTAGCCAGATTCTCCAGCCAGGATCTCCAGCCAAGTTCTGGTCTGGATCTCCAGAGAGGTTCTGCTTCGAATCTCCAGCCAGGTTCTGTGTCCATGTTCTCTTGCTAGGTTCTCCAGGTTCTCCAGCGAAGTTCTGCCAGTTTCCGTACAGGATCTTTTGCCATGTTCTCTCCAGAGAAGTTCTTCTGTCTCTAGGTAACATTCTGTGTAGGTTTTGTGCCTAGGTTCTGTCTCTCTTGGTTCTGTCTTCTAAGTTCTGTGTTCTAAGTTCTGTCTCCTAAGTTCTGTGTCTTGCTGTCTTGTTACATCTGTATTTATACCAGTTGATTCAATCCTATCAATCTCTATTACAAAGGTTAGGGCATTTCTTATCTCCATTGCAGGGAGTAAAGATTATGTAGCTTAAGCATGATTGTTCGTAGTTAAAGTGATTAATTCCCCACCTGGCACTTAGTTAAGAGGTTTTATTCCCTCCCTAACTTCAGGGGAAAATCCCTACCTGGGGAAACAACCTTTCTCAGAGACCTTGGTTAAAACACATAGTGCCAAGAAGGTGAGCAAACATATTAAGAACAGTATGCCATATATGCCAGGTCCCTTGAAAACAGCAAGCACATACGGGCTCCCGGCAGATCTGCCTATGCTGCCAGCCGGGTAAACAGAACTGCAACTACTCAATTTAAATGGCTGTGACCTACGCCTATCTCTACTATTTGAACAAGTCCTCGTCCTTTAATGAAAGGAAATGAATATGCCTATCAATTAGTTATTTTAAAGAAACAGGTCAGGGGAATCTCATCAACTTTTACATTAGTCTGCCAAAATATTGTACAGCAGACAAAACAGATTATCAAGAAATGTCCCCCTTGCATGTTAAATCTGCTACAAGGGCCTCTAAATCCCAACTTGAAAAACAAAAGTGGGGGAATAGTGAAATCTCCTATAAGTAGACTACAGAAAGCCTTAATTACTTTTAATTTTTCCCTTGTAATGCTCATGGCAAGACACCTATGGAAAGACACTAGTGAAAGAGTAAGCTAAAGGAAAATGTTCTGGTTAAATGGAAAGATACTGAGTCTGGTTTATAGAAGGGTCCCTTTATTAACCTTTGGTTGAGGATATACTTGTGTCTTTCCAGAAAACTTCTCCAATTCCTGCAACATGAATCTGAGAGAGGAACTGACCAGACTACTGCAACCACAGATAGAAGTGGCCCCAAGCAAAACGCTGAGGAGTCAGAGGAAAACATCCAGAGATGGGGGATGGTGAAGACGGCTTGCCATGCTAGCACTCATCAGCTGTGCATTGGTGCAGGTTGCCCATGACAAAGCCAAAAAAGTTCAGGCATGCATTGCCATTTCTCACCATTTGTCCACCATCCAGAACTCGAACATCATTGCTGTCATGTCACAAGCTAACAGTGACTGGTAAAGGGATCCATAAAAATCTAATGGCTCCAAAGGAAGCCTACTATGAATGAATTCCTTAAATACCTGACAATAATATTTAGAAGGACATGAAAGAACTCAATCTTTGTCGTCAAATCTCCCTATATTTCCTTTTTAGAATAATCACTAGTGTCTTTCTTTCTTGTTCTTCTATGTTTGCTTCCAGTCTGAAGATGCAGAATGAAGTCCTAAAAGGATCTGAGCCCAGCTAATGGCATACACCTTTCTAAATTAATTAAGAAAGCAAAAAGTGGGAAATGTAGAGGAAAGACCAACAGTAGTGAACATATCAATGAGAGAAGTCCCACAGAAGGCGAATGGACTTTGATATTCAGCATGGCTGAAAATCAGCATTTTGTTACCCTGCTGTTCGCAAAATGGCTGACAGCAACCTCGCACCATGATAATATTTTGATGGTTTACCAAACTTTACCATCGATATGCCTGTTTGTTTTGCTAAAGGGCAAATGTGTATTCAAGTAAATAAAAGCTGATGGGTCCTGGGTTTCAGAGAGCCTCTTTACTAGAGAGAAATATCTTCACCTGGCTCCCCATGCCTTCTAAATTTGTAATTGTTTTCTAGTGTATTCATTTGAGTTCATCCACTTTTCCAGATCCTGAATTTTTGCTGCAAACGGTTGCTGCAGGGAAGGTGGGGGAAGGTGGGGTTAGGGGGAGAGATCAACCAAAGGACTTATAGGCATGCATATAAGCCTGACTAATGGACACAGACACCAGTGGGGGTGTTGACATGAGTACGAGGTAGGGGGGACAAATGGGGGATAATGACACATATGTAATACCTTAATCAATAAAGAAAAAAAAAAGCCCTAGCTGGTTGGGCACTGTGGATGGATTATTGTTCTCCAGACTGAAGGGTCCCAGGTTTGATTCCGGCCGAAGACACATGCCTGGATTGTGGGCTTGGTCCCCAGTGTGAGGCGTGCATGTGGCAGAGGAGCAATGATTCTCACTCATCATTGATGTTGCTATCTCTCTCTCCCTCTCCCTTTCTCACTGAAATCAATAAAAAATATTTCAAGAAATAAAAAATGAAAGAGATGAGTGAAATAGTGCCAGAGTAAAAAAAATATGTTTTAGAATACAGTAGAAGGAATCCTATTATTTTCAGATATTTAATAATTCCTACAACTTTTCTGATAAAATAGGTTTGCACTGTTTTGGTAATATTATATTTAATTTTTTTCTTAACATATTAATTTTTATTGCATGTAACACTATATTATAAAAGTCTAATATGCAAATTGTCCCTTCAAACACGAGTTTGACCAGGAGATCAACCATGGGGTGGGACTGTGTAGCTGTTGTCCCGGCTGCACCCTGAGCCAGCCCCACACTGTTCTGTCCGCCCCCCCCCACCCCCTGCAATGATTGAGGACCCGCCAGCCAGTAAGCTTCCCACAGCCCCTTCCCCTAGCCTTCATCTTCCCCCATCTGATCCCCCACTCGATCGGGGTTGGGCCAGCCAGCCAAACACCTGCATCGCCTTCCCCGGCGATTGGGGTGTGCAGGCCAGACACCATGCATGCATGAATTTGTACACTGGGTCTCCAGTATTAGTATATTTAAAATAGTTTTTCTTTGAATATTAATGCTTATTGCATGTACAATTATTACATTTAAAATAGTTTTTCTGGAAATATTAACATTTATTGAATGTACCATTATGATACTAAAATCATTTTTCTTAAAATATTAATAAAGTAAATATAAAAAAGAGTGACACTCTATCAACATGGATTAAAAGGAATGCATTCCTCACTCTGGTGTTATCTACTTATTACCTCACTCATTAGAAGCTGAAGAATTATTTCCTAACAATGAAACAATAAGATAGTGTTCAGTACAGATGCCCATCCACTACTCACTTTCCACTTGGCTTCCTGAAATTAAAGTGCAGCATTCCTTTTAAAACAGCTCATTACTCTAATCCATGAGAGGCTGTACCATGTACCTTGACTTCACATCTCAGTAGTGCTTTGCCTTGGAATAGAATGGGCAGGTTTTGTAGGTGGATGATCCCAACTTCTTGAAGATGGAGCCCTTTTCAGTGGAAGGAAACCCATCCATGGAGCACACTGCTGTGAAGATTAATTGTATGTCTACCATCCTCTGTGTTATAAATAACATCATTCTACTTGAGTACGGTCAACATTTTTTAAATGGTCAAGTGTGGTTATTGTGTATAAATCTGTCCTAAACAGGATCATGGTCATAAGCATGCTGGTTAGCCCAAAATGATAAAATACTATCTTGTCATGTCTTCAGTACAGTGCTCAGAGTTATTGAAAATCAGTTTGGATAACCGAGAACAAACTGAAGCAGCATTATATATACTTGCCAAAAATTAAACACACACACACACACACACACACACACACACACACATATCGGAATTTGAATGCAGAGAATCCAGATATAGTAAGTGAAAGAAGTTTAACATACAAGAAAAGAGTCTCAACTAGTCTTCAAATGAGTTTCATCTTAATTAAATCTTTTAAAACATGTAATGTCATAGATAAAAATTAAAATATACAGTCAAAACATGATGCATCACAAAAAAGTGTTATTTAACATATGTTATCATATAATGCATACAGTTCATTTATAAAATAATTCTTTGATCAGAATACTATACTCTATTTTAATAGTATTTAAAGAAAACATGTTGAATAATACATAATTAAAAATCACTGTTTTCCTTTTTATTTATTTATTTATTTATTTATTATTGATTTCTTTAATTGCTTAAAGTATTACAAAGGGTATTACGTATGTGTCCTTTTTTTCCCCACGGCCCTTGACAATCCCGTGGCCTCCCCTACCCCCCAGTGTCTTATGTCCATTGGTTATGCTTATATGCATATATACAAGTCCTTCAGATGATCTCTTACCCCCCTCCCCCTGCCCCCAACCCTCTCCGGCCTTCCCGCTGCAGTTAGACAATCTGTTTGAGGCAGCTCTGCCTCTTTATGTATTATTGTTTAAAAGTTTATAATGGTCTCTCTTATCCATGAATGAGTGAGATCACGTGGTATTTTACCTTCATTGACTGGCTTATTTCACTTAGCATAATGCTCTCCAGTTCCATCCATGCCATTGCGAATGGTAAGAGTTCCTTCTTTTTTACAACAACATAGTATTCCATGGTGTAGATGCACCACAGTTTTCTAATCCATTCACCTAATGTTGGGCACCTAGGCTGTTTTCAGATCTTAGCTATGGTGAATTGTGCTGCTATGAACATAGGGGTGCATATATCCTTTCTGATTGGTGTTTCTGGTTTCTTGGGATATATTCCTAGAAGAGGGATCACAGGGTCAAATGGGAGTTCCATTTGTAGATTTTTGAGGAAACTCCATAGTGTCTTCCATAGTGGCTGCACCAGTCTGCATTCCCACCAGCAGTGCACGAGTGTTCCTTTTTCTCCACATCCTCCACAGCACTTGTACTTTGTGGATTTCTTGATGATAGCCATTCTGACAGGTGTGAGATGGAACCTCATTGTTGTTTTGATTTGCCTCTCTCAGATGATTAGTGACTTTGAGCATGTTTTCGTATGTCTCTTGGCTTTCTGAATGTCCTCTTTTGAAAGGTGTCTATTTAGATCCTTTGCCCATTTTTTGATTGGATTGTTTATCTTCTTTTTGTTAAGTTGTATGAGTTATCTATAAATTTTGGAGATTAGGCCCTTATCAGATATGATATTGGCAAATATGTTTTCCCATGCAGTGGGTTTTCTCATTGTTTTGTTGATGGTTTCTATTGCTGTGCAGAAGCTTTTTATTTTGATGTAGTCTTATTTGTTCATTTTCCCTTTAGTTTCCAGTGCCATAGGAGCTGTATCAGTGAATAAATTGCTTCAAGTTATGTCTGAGATTTTGTTGCCTTTGGATTCCTCTAGAATTTTTATGGTTTCTTGTCATACATTTAAGTCCTTTATCCATTTTGGGTTTATTTTTGTGTATGGTGTAATTTGGTGGTCTCGTTTCATTTTCTTGCACATTTCTGTCCAATTTTCCCAACGCCATTTATTGAAGAGACTATCTTGGCTCCATTGTATGTTCTTGCCTCCTTTGGCAAACATTATTGGAGCATATTTGTTCTGGCCGATTTCTGGGCTCTCTATTTTATTCCATTGATCTATATGTCTGTTATTGTGCCAGCTCCAGGCAGTTTTGAGAACAGTGGCTTTGTAATACAGCTTGATATCTGGTAGTGAGATCCCACCTTCTTTGTTCTTTCTCAGGATTGCTGCAGCTATTTGGGGTCTTTTTTAATTCCAGATGAATTTTTGGAGAATTCATTCTAGATCTGTGAAGTATGCCGTTGGTATTTTAATGGGAAGTGCATTGAATTTATAGATTGCTTTGGGTGGTATGGACATTTTAATGATGTTGATTCTACCAATCCATGAACACGGTATGTTCTTCCATCTGTTTATGTCTTCCTCTATCTCTTTTTTCAACGTCCTGTAGTTTACTGAGTAGAGGTCTTTTACCTCTTTAGTTAAGTTTATTCCTAGGTAGCTTAATCTTTTTGGTGCGATGGTAAATGGGATTGTTTTTATAATCTCTCTTTCTGAAAGTTCACTACTGGTATATAGAAATGCCTCAGATTTCTTGGGGTTAATTTTGTATCCTACTACATTGCCAAATTCATGTATTAAGTCAGTAGTTTTTTTGATGGATTCTCTAGGGTTTTGTAAGTCTAATATCGTGTCACCTGTAAATAAGGACAGTTTTACTTCCTCTTTTCCAATTAGGATGCCTTTTATTTCTTGTTCTTGTCTAATTGCAATGGCTAATACTTCCAGTACTATGTTGAACAGGAGTGGTGAGAGTGGGCATACCTGTCTTGTTCCTGTTCTTAGAGGAAATAGTGTTAGTTTTTGTCCATTGAGTATGATGTTGGCTGTGGGCCTGTCATAAATGGCTTTTATTATGTTGAGGTATGATCCTTCTACTCCCACCTTGCTGAGAGTTTTTATCAAAAATGGGTGTTGGATTTTGTCAAATGCTTTTTCTGCATCAATTGATATGACCTTTTTTTTTCTTTCAATTTATTTATGTGATATATCACGCTTAATGATTTGCGGATATTGTACCATCCTTGCATCCCTGGGATAAATCCTACTTGGTCATGTTGTAGGATCTTTCTGATGTACTGCTGGATCTGATTTGCTAAGATTTTCTTGAGCATTTTGGCATCTATGTTCATGAAGGATATGGGCCTGTAATTCTCTTTCATTGTGTTGTCTGTACTTGGTTTTGTTATTTGGATGATGCTGGCTTCATAGAATGAGCTTGGAAGTGTTCCTTCCTCTTGGATTTTTGTAGTATTCTGAGGAGGATAGGTTTTAGTTGTTCCTTGAATGTTTGGTAAAACTCCCCTGTGAAGCTGTCTGGTCCTGGGCTTTTGTTTGCTGGAAGCTGTTTGATGACTGCTTCAATTTCTTCCATAGTTATTGGCCTATTGAGATTTTTAGATTCTTCATGATTGAGTTTTGGAATGATGTATTTTTCTAGGAATTTGTCCATTTCCTCCAGGCAATCTAATTTGTTGGAGTAGAGCTGTCCATAGTATTTTTTAACAATCATTCGTATTTCTGTGGGGTCTGTTGTTACTTCGCCTCTATCGTTTTTGATTTTTTTTATTTGGGCCCTCTCTCTTTGCTTCTTGGTGAGTCTGGCTATAGTGTCATCAATCTTGTTTATCCTTTTGAAGAACCAGCTCTTGGTTTCATTGTTTTCTATATAGTTTTTTTTGGAATCTATGTCATTTATTTCTGCTGTAATCTTTATTATCTCCTTCCTTCTGCTCACTCTGGGGTTTTCTTGTTGCTCTCGTCCTAATTTTTTGAGTAGTATATTTAGATGTTTTACTACCATTTTTTCTTGTTTCTTGAGATAAGCCTGTAGAGCTATAAACTTCCCTCTCATGACTGCTTTCATTGTGTCTCATAGGATTTGGATTGTTGTGTTTTCATTGTCATTAGTTTCCAGAATGTTTTTAATTTCTTCGTTGATCTCATTGTTAACCAAATCAATATTTAATAAAATGCTATTCAGCTTCCAGTGTTTGAGTATTTTGAGTTGTTTTTATTGTAGTTTATTTCTAATATTATGCCATCATGGTCTGAAAAGATGCTTTTTATGATTTCAATCTTCTTGAATTTGGGGAGCTTTTCTTTTAACCCAATATGTGGTCTATGTTTGACTCTGTCCCATGAGCACTTGAGTAGAATGTATATTCCACAACTTTGCTGTGAAGTGTTCTGAAGATGTCAATTAAGTACATCTGATCTAGTGAGTCATTTAGGATTGCTATTTCTCTGCTGATTGTTTGTCTAGACGACTTATCAAGTGATGTCAGTGGAGTATTAAAGTCCCCTACTATGATTATATTGTTGTCGATCTCTCCTTTGATATCTTCCAGGAGTTTTTTTTATATATTTGGGTGCTCCTGCATTGGGTGCATATATGTTTACCAGGGTAATATTTTCTTGTTGTATTGATCCCTTTAGTATTATGAAGTGGCCTTCCTTATCTCTTGTTATGGCCTTCACTTTGAGGTCTAAATATTGCTACCCCAGCTTTTATTTCCTTTCTTTTTGCCTGAAAGATATTTTTCCATCACTTCACTTTCAGTCTGTGTGAGTCCCTTTTTCTGAGGTGGGTCTCTGTACACAGCAGATGTTTGGTCATGTTTTGTTTTGTTTTTTTAATCCATTCGGGCACTCAATGTCTTTTGGTTCGAGCATTTAGTCTGTTTACATTTAAAGTTATTATTGAAAGGTGCTTGTTTGTAGTCATTTCTATTTTTGTGTGTGGCTGTTTTCTTTCTGAGCTTTTTATTTCTTCTTTTTACACCAGTCCCTTTAACATTTCTAGCATTGGTGGCTTGGTGCTGATAAACTCCCTTTGCCTTTTTTTTTTTTTTTTTTTTTTTTTTTTGTCTCTGAAGATTCTTATTTCCCCTTCAATTTTGATTGATAGCCTTGCTGGATAGAGTGTTCTTGGATTCAGTCCTCTGCATTGCATCACTTTGTAAATTTCTGTCTATTCTTTTCTGGCCTGATGTGTTTCTGTTGAGAAATCATTTGATAATCTAATGGGAGATCCCTTGTATGTAACTTTCCATCTATCGCTTGCAGCCTTCAAGATTCTCTCTTTGTCCTGAACATTTGCCATGGTAATTATGATGTGTGTTGGTGTGGGTCTTTTCGGATTCACCTTGTTTGTGACTCTCTGTGCTTGTGTGATTTTTTTCATCCCCACCTCCGGGAAGTTTTCTGTTATTATTCCTTCCAATAGGTTTTCTAATCCTTGTTCCTCTTTCTCTTGTTCTGGAACCCCTATTATTTGCATGTTGTTTCATTTCATGTTGTCCCAAATCTCCCTTAGGCTCTCATCCTGTCTTTTAATTTTTTTCTGCAATTGCAGTTCAGTTTGGGCGTGTTATGCTTCCTTGTCTTATAATTCACTAACTCGGTCCTCCACTTTTCCTAGTCTACTGTTGATACTTTCAATGGTGGTTTTTTATTGCAGCTATATCGCTCTTCATTTCATCTTGGGTCTTACATAATTTATTGATATTTTCATCTGTCTCTTCTAGCGTTTTGCATATCTTATTGATTTTTTCATCTGTTTCTTCTTGCTTCTTGCATAAGTTGTTGATTTTTTTCTCCATCTGGTTTATGCACTCTAGGACCCTTATTCTGAATTCTTTTTCTGTCATGTTGCATGCCTCTGTATCACTTAGCTTATTTTCTGGGGAGTCCTCCTTTTCTTTCCTTTGGGGGTTTCTTCGTCTACCCATGTTTGACTTCACTGTCATATGTAGACATTGAGTCGTTCAATGGCTGTTCCCTGCATGGCAGTGGCTCCTTGTGTTGTTGTTGCTCTTTGGGCGGTTGCAGTAGCAGCTTCTCCTCAGTTGGCAGCAGCTCCTCTGGTGGGTGCTGTTCAGAGCTGTGGTGGCTCTTCTGGCTGGTGTGGGGAGGCTTCACGTACAGCTGCTGTTCCTCAGACAGAGGGTGTGGTGCTCAGGAGGCTGCTGTTTCTTGGATCTACTGCGTTGATTTAAAGGGAGAAAATACAACACAACAAGGCACCACCACGTACCAGGCAGTGAACACAAATATATTCACGATAGTAATAACCCCAAATAAAGGTGACCACCCAAATTAAGAGAATTAGGGCATAAGGAAGAAAGAAAACAATAAAGAGAAAAAAGAAAAGAAAAATAGAAAAATAAAGGAGTGCAAAAATGAAATTGGGAAAAGGAGGGGGGAAAAGAGGAAAAACAAGAGCAAAAAGAAAGAATGAAGTATAAGAGGGGATGAGACTATATATAGGAGGAGAAAAATCCTATAGAACCACCACTAATCCCAAAAAATTCCTGCAACAGCTCCCTGGAGATGAATGCAAACTAGAAACAACAAATAATATCAAGAGAGGGAAGGGAAAACAGAAGCACAAAAATATTCGTGGGAGGGGGGTGGGGGGGTTGTAGGGAGGAAAAAAACCAGCAGGAAAAAAAAAAGCAAAAGCAAAAAAGCCTCACAACCAGTCCTAAAAATCACACATGTACACACAGACACACACACAAAAAACAAATAAACAAACAAACAACAGAAAAAAACCCAATATACTCAACAATCAAGCAAACAGCAACTAAACAATAGAAAAATAAAAGAAGAAAAATAATTGGATAGTGAAGAAAGATAAGGGGTATATGAATAAGGATTTAGAGCAGTGGATTGGAAATAGGATATATAAGTAGCTTGAAATTTTGACAGGAGGTAAACAGAAGGAATAGGGAAAATCTAAAGCAGGAATAGGGTAAGAGAAACAGGACAACAAAAGGGGAAAAGTGAGAGAGAGGGCTTTATCATAAAGGTAAAATTGAGGTAGGGAAAATTGATGCTAAAGGAACAATGAAAATAGAATGGAGAACACTAATCCCAAAATAAAATAAAGAGAAATTAAAATGGCACTTTAAAAAATGGTAAAATGGTAGCAGTAATAATACTGGTTAAAAATAAAAATGTAGTAATTAAAAGGGTAAAATCAGATGTTGGAAAAATAAGAAAAAAAATTGGTTTCTTAGTTGTAATGTGAAAAAGAAAAAAAAAATTGCAGTAGTGAAGGTCCTTCGGTTATTCTACTCATCAGTCTGGCTCGCCTTGGTCCTGCCAGGTATTCAGGAGAATGTTGAATTTCCCGGCGATACACTGTTCCTCTGTGTTGTAAACCACAATCCTGATTTTTTTTTAATATATTTTATTGATTTTCCACAGAGAGGAAGGGAGAGAGACAGAGTCAGAAACATCAATGAGAGAGAAACATCGATCAGCTGCCTCCTGCACATCCCCCACTGGGTATATGCCCGCAACCCAGGTACATGCCCTTGACCGGAATCGAACCTGGGACCTTTCAGTCCGCAGGCTGACGCTCTATCCACTGAGCCAAACCGGTTTTGGCCACAATCCTGATTTTAAAGCAGGCCATATTAGTGTCCCAGACTGCCTTAATTTGTGTTTAGCTAAGAGTCAGTTTGTGGCTCAGCCTCTTGGAGGCAGTGTTTTTGGGTTGGCCTCTGAGGCTATATGGCTTTTCTTTCCAGTAGCAAGGGTTTATTTTCTCGATTGCACTTAAAACTGGTTTGGGGTGGTCAACTCTCCAGAGCTGGTTCTTTAATCATTACCCTGCTCTGTATTATTGCTGGGATTGAAAATCCCTCTATAGGCCAGACCCTGTTAACTCCCAGGAACTGATCAGATTATTTTAATCCTTGATCTCCTTCAGGGTGGAATCTGGGTGTGGCTGTGCTCCTTACCTGGGGGCTAGGTAGAGGAGTCCCACCATCCGGAAAGAATGACTGCCCAGATCCTGGGTCCAGGGGTGTTTCAGCACACAATTCACTGCCACCTCTCCCCGCCCTCCCTCTATCCTAGCCTCTCCTGAGATTCCAGGTGTCTACACCTTCTCCTTCTCTTCAGCACAGGTGAGTGTCTGTATCCAAAATGCCTTATGAACAGGATTCAGTGAAAACAAACAAACAATTGCAGGCCGCGGAAAAGTGGAGGGCTGAGTTTCTGTAAGCTCTTCTTTTACTGGCACTGCATGCTCTGGTCAGCTCTTTAGGCTGCCCCCTTTAGGCTCAGTCCTGCGTGGTCACAGAACCCAGATGTCAAATCCCCCTGTGTCAGGAATACCTCGCATATCCTTTCCCCAGTCAGGGGCTGTGCCTGTCCCAAGGGACTCTCCTGTCTGCCATGTGGTCTCCCTTTGAACCTCTGGGCTCAGAGTTGTGGCAAACTTTTCTTCCCTGATCCCTGTTTGTTTGTTTGTTTTTTTGTTTGTTTGTTTGTTTGTTTTTACCTTTCTAGGCGAGTTCTTTACTTCCGGGCCGCAAACCATCTCACCAGCTGAGTAATTTCACCAATTTGGGGTGGGTGTTATTAGTTTCAGCTGCTTACTCGTTTTGCTCCAGGGCACGACCTGGGATGTGTCTGCCTATATGGCCACCATCTTTGGAATCCATTTTTATAGCTGTATAATACTTCACTGTGTGAAAGCATTTTTTTTTCATTTTAAAGTAGAAAATAGGCTTACCTTCCAATTTTGTAATTTGTATTGTGAAAGAAGAACTATGAGCATCCTCATATGTGGCCAAATATGAACTGACAAACTCTTCTCAGTATCACCTCAGTGGGAAAAATAGGTACATCCGCCTTCATATTGCACAAACTCTGCAATAACACTTTAGGAAATTTCCCGTGAAATGTCACACACCTAATTATCACAAATGAACACTAAATATTTGAAATTGGGAAAACTGGTTAATATGAAACCAACTTTTCCTGCTACAGATATATTGAAATGAATATACCTTCCTTTCATAGTCAGTAAAATAAGTAAATAGATAAATTAATTACAAGACAACTTCCCTGAAAATAGCTCATCAACATTTTCATTCATGTTTCATATTTCTTATATACAAGAAAGAAAGAAAGATCAATAAACGTGGTGAATCATTGGTATTTAGCCTTTTGCTGAGTCAGAGACCCCTTGGTGAATGTATTGAATACTATAGACATTTCCCTTATCTAGTTTCCAAATGAAAGTTCTCTACAGCAAACATAGGTACAAGATCCTCTTATCAAAATAATAATAGAGATTTTTATTTTACACAGTACAGGGTTGCACATTCCTATACTCAAATCTAGTATTTCAAATCCAATTCTAAATAATGAAGTGTGTGTCCTTTAAGTTTATATAGTTAGACTAACTTTTATTACAGTGGGTATTTTCAAAGGTGAACTGATGTCCATTTTTCAGACAAAAGAAGTGTACGTTCAGAACAATTATTGTTGTTCAATAAGTATGAATCTTAACTTTAAACCTACATAGCTTCTTGTTCCTAAAGTGTAACATTCTAACATAAGATCAATAGAATTGAGTTCTTCGGAGAACCGTTGAAGTGACTAGAGGCAAACGTAATGCTAAAATAGACTGAATTTAGCTTGAGGTTTAAATTCTATCCCTGTAAGTCATTATGAGTTTTTTTTACACATTACATATTTCATTCATTATTATAAGTGCTATACCTCTTTAGCAATTACAAATCATAATGATCATCAGTATACATTCTCAATCTAATGAATGGTATCATTTCTATTGCTTTGAAAGATATGAATGAAATTCAGGTGTATCTCTTCATTGAATGTCACTGTTTTCACATAAATAATGGTTTCATGCTCATATCTTTTATTTTTTAATTTTTTAAAAACATTTGAGTTACTGACAGTTTCTGCACTCTTTATTGAATTTATAGGAGTTAATATGATCACATAGGCTTCATGTACAGAAGCCTATGATAACTTATTTGCGTATTTCATTATGTGTTTACCTAAGTCAGATCTCCTACTATC
Organism: Myotis daubentonii; assembly: GCF_963259705.1. Lineage (NCBI taxonomy): Eukaryota > Metazoa > Chordata > Mammalia > Chiroptera > Vespertilionidae > Myotis > Myotis daubentonii. The sequence continues at coordinate 6,299,467 of NC_081862.1, read as the reverse complement.
CCTAGATTTTGAAACATTACCTAAGTTATTTCCACCTGAGGGATATCCTTTTGCTTCTCTTACTTCCTCCTCTTTCACTTCTCAGACTTCTTATATCACCTCTATTTCTTGATGGAAGTGGTGCCCTCTCCCCAACCCCACTTTGAAAAGATGGTTTCTTGGTGTAGTCTACTTTAATTGTTTTTCCACCCACAGACTAAACAATACACATAATATGAACACTACATAACATTTAACCTGAACAAATGAACAACTGTTTGAAACCTACTTATTATTGCAACTAAAATCAAGATCTACCTCAAATTCTTCTCCCAAACAAAGCATTTCCTTCAAAAATGATAGAATCCTTTTTCATGGTAAGTTTATGAAACACTTCATTATTGACAATATTCCATTGAAGTATTCAAAACAGAACCATATATGTTGGTTAATAAAAGTTCTCCAAAGACCTTTAGTAATAAGCACTAAAATGTCTCACATTCCAGGAAAAAAAACCCATACATTCCATTCTTGTCTTTTAATAGGCTTATTCTTGGTTTTCTGGAGAGAGAGAAAGTGAGAGGGATAGAGAGATGGAAACATAGATGAAAGGGAAATATATTGATCAGCGGCTTCCTTAAATGTCTCATACTGGTGGACCAGCCAGCACCCTAGGCATGTGTCCTGACCAGGAATAGATGATGAGACATCTTGCTTCACAATTCTATGCTCAACCATTGAGCAATAATGACTGGGCAATGGGGATTACTTTTTAGAATGTGTCTGTTACTCCATTTTTGTTTTGACAACATCTATTTCATTTTTTCCAGGGTACATGTCTTACATAAACTATTTTTTTAAAACAAAAATCATTCATTCAAAATGATTAGGTACTTTATTCTTCCTCTACCAACTCTCAGATTTCTTACTTTTATTATTTCTGTAGTTAAAATGAAAGAAAAAATGTCCAGTATGACTGCAACTCAGTATTTACATAGTTCTGAATTGTTTCTTCATTCTATTTCTAATAGGCTTCTTGCACAATCTTTAGTATTTTTATGTTATACACTGTTTTGTTAAATATGGTTCTAAGAAAATAAGCCATCTTGAAGGAGAGAGCTGCTATGACTAGGAACCCAGCCTCACCTCCACCCAGATGGGCCTCAGACATCACCTGAGATCCTAGAGCCACTCTGGCCAAAGACCATTTATGGCAACAGCAGACCCACGGACACCGGGACTGCAGCCCCCAACCACCTCCACTACCTCCTGTGAGTCTTGGAGTGCACAATTGAATTGCCGATCCACTCTGTGGCCATTGGCCACTCGCACCCTGGCACCTGGGTTCTGCAAAGATAGGTAAAATGGTGATACAAACAAACAAACACCAAAGGACAGAAAAGGAGGAATTGCCGAGAAGGGAAACTCAACTAAATGGAGGCATACAATATGTTCGAAAAGGAATTCAGAATAAGGGTCATAAGGTTCATACACCAGATGCCTGGGAAATCCACAACTTAGGTAAGAATCAAGGAAAAATGAAAAAATTGATAATAGCTACAATAAAAAATACAATGGGAGGTTTCAGTAGTAGACTAGAAGTAGCAAAGGATTGAATCCGCGATATAGGAGACAGGGAAGTGTAACACACCATGAACAACACAATCTGAACAGCAATTAGAGAGAAAAAATAGAAATAGAAAGCAGCTGGATATCCTAAGGGAAATTGGTGACAACATGAAACAAAGTAACATGTGTATATTAAGGGGGTCAGAAGGACAAGATGAGGAACAAGGATTAGGAAACCTATCAGAAGAAATAATCACAAAACCTTCCTCATCTTGGGAAGAAAAAGTCACACAAGCACAGAAAGTTCCAAACAAGATGAACCCAATAAGACCTATACCAAGACACATTGTAATTATAATGGCAAACAATAACGACACAAACAGAACCTTAAAGGCTGCAAGAGAGAGACAGAGAGTTACCTACAAAGGCTCTCCTGTTAGATGATCAAATGATTTTTAACAGAAACACATCAGGCAGGAGGGGAATGAAAGGAAATATACAAAGTGATGCAAAACAAGGGACCACATCCAAGAATACTTATCCAGCAAGGCTATCATTCAAAACTGTAGAGGAATTCAGTGTCTTCACAGAAAAAAAAAATCTACGGGAGTGTTTCACTACTAAACCATCAATGCAAGAAATGCTAAAGGGACTGTTGTAAAAAGAAGGAATAGAAGAGACAGAAGAAACCCAGGCATAAAGAAAAAAGTGGCAACAAATCAGTACCTATCAAAATCACCTTAAACCTAAATGGACTAAACACTCCATTCAAAAGATATAAAATGGCTAAAATTATAATAAAACAAGACCCATATGTATGCAGTCTATGAGAAACCCACCTCATAATAAGGGACTCACACGGACTGACAGTGGAAGGAGAGAAATATTTTTCAGGCAAAAGGGGGGGGGGAAACTAGGGGATCAATAATTAAATTTGAAAAAATAAATCTCGAAAAGCCAAGATGGCAGCGGAATAGGCAGACCCGTCCCACGGCTTGTCCTGGAGCAAATGGAGTGTGCAGCTGAAACTAGTAACACCCACCCTGAATTGGCGAAGTACACTCAGGTGGTGAGACAGTTTACAGCTGGGAAGGGCAGAGTTCCTCTGGTAAGGTAAAAACCAGGGATCTGGGCACGCCATACCTCTGATCCCAGAGGGTCAGAGGGAGACCACGCAGCACACAGCCAAGACACTTGGGAAAGGCACAGCCCCTGACTGTGGAAAGGAGATCCGCGGGACTGTTGGTACAGGGGCATTTGGGATCTGGTTTTCATAATTACAGAGGGCTGAGCCTAAAAGGGGCAGCCTGAAGCGCTGACCAGACCATGCAGTGACAGTAAGAGAGGAGCTTACAGAGACTCAGCCTGCCCTGTTTCTGTGGCCGGCATTTGTTTGTTTGTTTTCAATGAACCCTGTTCATAGGACATTTTGTATACAGACACTCACCTGTGCTGAAGAGCAGGTGAAGGTGTGGACAAGTGGAATCTGTGGAGAGGCTGGGAAGAGAAGGTGGACCAGGAGAAGTGGCAGTAAATTAATTGAATGCTGAGTCACCCTTGAGCCCAGGACTTGGGCAGCCATTTTCTCCTGAGGCTCTAATTCCTCCCTCCAGGCCCCAGGCAAGGAAAACAGCCACATCCAGATTCCACCCTACATGAGATGAAGGATTAAAATAATCTGATTAGTCCCTGGGAGTTATCAGGGTCTGGCCTATAGCGGGGCTTTCTGTCCCAGCAATGACAACAACAACAACAACAACAGCAAAAAGCACAGATATTCCTGAAAACTGGGATCTGAAGCCAGCCTAAGGAATGACATTCCAATTTTTCATTTTTATTGTTTTTATTATTATTTTGTTAGCATTTTTTTGCATTTTGCTTTGTTCACCTTTTTTATTGTTTGTTCCCTTATTTCCTACTTTTTTCACATTCTTTCTTCAACCACGTGAGCAGCAGTAATGTGAGTGGCATGCACTTGTCCAGGGAACATCAGCCCTATGAGCAGCCTGCCTCGAGCCAAAGAGCAGCAGCCTCATGTGACCTGCCCCTGTCCAAGGAGCAGCAGCTGTGTGAGCGGCCTGCTTCCCTGTCTGAGGAGCAGCAACCACGCGAGCAGTCTGACCTCTCTGAGGAGGAGCAACTGCATGAGCAATCTTCCTATATCTGAGGAACAGCACCCCTGCGAAGCCTGCCCCCATCCGAGGAGCAGCAGCTGTGCACACCCTGCACTAGTCTGAGGAGCAGCAGCTGCACAAGCAGCTTGGCCTGGTCCAAGCAGCAGCAGCCGCATGAGCACTCTGCCCAATCTGGGGAACAGCAGCTGTATGAGCAGCCCACCACCATCTGAAGACCAGCAGTTCTGCAAGTGGTCCGGCCCCATTCGAGGAACAGCAGCAGCCCAACCCGGTCCGAGGAGCAGCAGTCACACGAGTATACCGCCCACATCTGAGGAGCGGCAGCCCTGCACAGCACGCACCAGTCCGAGGAGCAGAGCCACAACAGCCTGCACCTGTCTGACGAGCAGCAGACCAGTGAGCGGAGCATCCCTGTCCAAGGAGGAGCAGCCTCACCTGCAGCTCCCTCCCGTCTAAAGATCAGCAGCCTTGCAAGCAGCCCATCTCCGTCTGAGGAGCAATAGACCTGCAATCAACCTATCCAAGTCCTAGGAGCAGTAGCCCCACAAGCAGCCCACCACATCAGAGGAACAACAGCAGCATGCAGCCAGCCCCCATCCAAAGATCAGCAGCCATGTGAGCAGTCCGCCCCAGTTCAAGGAGTAGAAGCTGTGTGTATGGCCCACCGCATCGAAGGAACAGCAGCCTTTTGATCAGCACATCCTTGGTCTGAGGAACGGCAGCTGTGTGTGAAGCCTACCCCCACCAGCCACAGGAGCCACCTCAGCTGTGAACAGCACCCACCAGAGGAGCCGCTGCCAACTGAGGAACAGCAGCTATCACAACTGCTTGAGGAGCAACCACAGCCCGAGGAGCCACTGCCACCCAAGGAGCAGCCCCTGAGAGACTCAACATCTAGATATATCGGTGAGATCAAACATGGGTAGAGAAAGAAACCCCCAAAGGAAAGAAAAGGAGGACTCCCCAGAAAAGCAGCTAAGTGAAACAGAGGCATGCAGCTTGACAGAAAGAGAATTCAGATTAAGGGTGCTAGAATGCATAAACCAGATGGAGGGAAAAATCAACAACTTATGCAAGACTCAAGAAGAAACGGAAGAAAAAATAAACAACTTATGTAAGAATCAAAAAGAAATGGATGAAAAAAAATCAATAAATTATGTAAGAACCAAGAAGAAATGAAGAGTGATATAGCTGCAATAAAAAACACCACTGAAAGTTTCTATAGTAGATTAGGAGAAGCAGAGGGCCGAATTAGCGAATTAGAAGACAGGGAAGCAAAACACTCCCAAACTGAACTGCAATTGGAGAAAAAAATTCAAAGACAGGAGGAGAGCCTAAGGGAGCTATGAGACAGCATGACATGAAACAACATGCGAATTATAGGGGATCCAGAACAACAGAAAGAGGAACAAGGATTAGAAAACCTATTGGAAGAAATAATATCAGAAAACTTCCCAGATGTGGGGAAGAAAAAATTCACACAAGCCCAGAGTCCAAAACAAGGTAAACTCGAAAAGACCCACACCAAGACACATCATAATTACCATGGCAAATGTTCAGGACAAAGAGAGAATCTTGAAGGCTGAAAGAGAGAGACTGAAAGTTACATACAAGGGATCTCCCATTAGATTATCAAATAATTTCTCAACAGAAACACATCAGGCCAGAAAAGAATGGACGGAAATTTACAAAGTGATGCAAAGAAAAGGACTGAATCCAAGAATTCTCTATCCAGCAAGGCTATCAATCAAAATTGAAGGGGAAATAAGAAGATTCACAGACAAAAAAGGGCTAAGGGAGTTTATCATCACCAAGCCAGCAATGCAAGAAATGCTAAAAGGACTGGTGTAAAAAGAGGAAATAAAAAGGTAAGAAAGAAAACAGGCACAAAAAATAGAAATGGCTACAAACAAATACATTTCAATAATAACTTTAAAAGTAGATGGACTAAATGCTCCAATCAAAAGACATCAAGTGGCTGAATGGATAAAAAAAAAATGACCCATATATTTGCTGTCTACAAGAAACCCTCCTCAGAAGAAGGGACTCACACAGAATGAAAGTGAAGGGATGGCAAAATATTTTTCAGGCAAGTGGAAATGAAAAAAATAAAAAGCTGGGGTAGCAATAATTATATAGGATGAAATAGACCTCAAATTGAAGACCATAACAAGTGATAAGGAAGGCCACTTCATAATACTAAAGTGATCAATACAAGAGGATATAACCCTGATAAACATTTATCCACCCAATGCAGGAGCACCCAAATACATAAAAAAGCTCCTAGAAGATATCAAAGGAGAGGTCGACAACAATACAATCATAGTAGGGGACCTTAATACACCACTGACATCACTGGATAAATACTCTAGACAAATTATCAGCAAAGAAACAGCAATCATAAATGACTCACTAGATCAGATGGATTTAATTGACATCTTCAGAACATTTCACTCCAAAGCCGTGGAATATATGTTCTTCTTAAGTGCTCATGGGACATTTTCAAAAATAGACCACATATTGGGTCACAAACAAGGTCTCCCCAAATTCAAGAAGATTGAAATTATACCAAGCATCTTCTCAGATCACGATGGCATAATATTAGAAATAATCTACAATAAAAACCATACAAAATACTCTAACGCTGGAAGCTGAATAGCATGTTATTAAATATTGATTGGTTTACCAATGAGATCAACGAAGAAATTAAAAACATCCTGGAAACTAACAACAATGAAAGAACAACAATCCAAAACCTATGGGACACAATGAAAGCTTTCCTGTGAGGGAAGTGCATAGCTCTACAGGCCTATCTCAAAAAACAAGAAAAAAATGTTAGTAAATCATCTAACTCTACATCTCAAGGAACTAGAAAGAGAGAAACAAGAAAACCCCAGAGTGAGCAGAAGGAAGGAGATAATAAAGATTAGAGCAGGAATAAATGACATAGAGACCAAAAAAACAATACAGAAAATCAATGAAACCAAGAGCTTGTTCTTTGAAAGGATAAACACGATTGATGAACCTCTAGCCAGGCTAACCCATCCTCTAAACAATAAAGTATTTTTTTTTAAATGTGTTCCTAGAATTATACCTTTTAAATATAGTAATTTGATTAACATACATACCTAAATTTTCCAGTCTCCCAATAACTTCATGATGGTTGATCTTTTAGCTAAATCAACATGGCATATGTAAACATAACTCAGGTCACTGTAATTGCTCACATAAAACCCTTTGGATGTCTGGAATTATTTTCGTAAACAAATCTGAAGTCACATATTCCACCAAGATGTCTGACACTGATGGGCAGCGACACAAACTAAACAGCCACTAGACACAGTTCCCACCTGAAGAAATCACTTGAGCTTTCTGGGTCCAAAATGTTTTCCACAGATTTATACACCACGGCCTCCTTCCCGACATTTGAGATTCAACAAACATCCCTTGCTCCCCTTAATTTTATGAATAGAAACACTATTTCCTACCAATATAACTTCTAAAAATAATTACCCCCTATATTTTCCTCTTATCTTTTTTTATGCATGATTGTACTTATTTACATTTCCTTGCATGTTTGTTATTTTTACCATAGAAAAGAAGTGCCCAATAAGTAGGGATTTTGTCTTATTCAGAATCATTGTGTAGGCTACGAAACACCACTTGAAAGAAGACACTTGGGAATAATATCTACACAAACTACATTTCTTCTGCTTAGAAAATAGGGAAACAACATCAACCATTCTTCATAAATCAAATAAATGGACTTCTGAACTCAAGAAAAATCATGAGACACATCCAACTCTTGGCTGTTGACAAACCCTAAAAGACAAAGGTAAAGTAAAGGGGTCAATATGTACTGACCCCCTTCAATGTATCATAAAACAGGCTCTCCAAATAAAGGCCAGGGACATAAGTGAGTTATGTACTAAAAGTCATTGAAGATCAACAACTTAATATATTGCATAACCAGTATACACACAAATTAACTTATATAAGATCAAAAGTGTAGCCAAAGCACAAGTGTGGTTATTGACATAGAAATCTGTATATGTTACCTTGTCCCAGGGAAGAGTGATTCTTAATAAATCCAAAAGATCGTGGCTTAAAATAATGGTATGATATGTTGGAAATATCTGAAAATATAACAGAACCAAAGAAAATATGTACCCCAAACGATGCCCGGATGGTGTAAATTTCAGGGTAATATTAAGGAATACTTGTACAACGATCTCCGACAACTTTGAAGGATATGGGACACACATTGGCTAGATTTAAGATCAAAGAGAAATAAGACTATTTCCTTCACTCGTACATTAAAGACTCAATGAAAGGAACTCTTATCCACTACTTTAAAATAAATCAGGATATATACATTCTACAAAAATCAGTCTTGTGGCACAATTCAAAAATAACCAGAGAAAAGTTAGTTAGGGAAATTAAGGTCATTTAGTTATGGCACACCCAATGTCCTAACTCACATCAGTTCCTGTCATGAAGAACTAAATACCTAGTCCACTTGCTGTGTTTCTGTGATGGTTGACCATCCAATTGTGAGCCTGGAGGTCACTGTCCTATTCCTGGTCAAAGAACAAGCCCAAGTCCCTTGCTCAATCCCCAGTGGGGGACAGGGAGATGGCAGCCGATCAGTGATTCTCTCTCATCATTCATGTTTCTGTCTCCCTCTCCCTTGCTCTATGAAATCAATACAAATACTTTTTTAAAAAAGTGTTCCAACTGGAGGGAAAAGGGACTACACATACCATATTTTCAAGACCTTTTTTTAATGCTATGGATATGTTTGCATCAATTATATTAGCTTCTTACCAACAGTGACCTGATTTCTGCTGACATTATATGTCTGGGGTGGGCAGGCTGTTCTAAATTAGAAAGTGCTTTGAAGGCTTAAAGCAGGATTCCATTTGTATTCATATACTAAAATAACTAAGCTTAATGTACTATTTTGATACACAAAACGGACATTTCAAAATCCTTCCAACCCCACAGTCCAGCACATTTGTAAAAACAAAAAAAAAAAAAAAGAATAGTGATGACTAAATAATCATGGCTCATATGGCATTATAAAACTTTAAAGACAAGAAGAAGGAAACCTGGAAATACTATTACTTGAACCACAGTGCTAGAATTTTATTTACAGACTTACTTTTTATTTTTTTAAAATATGTTTTATTGATTTATTTTACAGAGAGGATGAGAGAGGGTTATCAAGTTCGAAATATTGATCAGCTGCCTCCTACACACCTGGGGATGTCCCTGCAACCAAGGTACAAGTCCTTGACCAGAATTGAACCAGGGACCTTTCAGTCTGCAGGCTGATGCTCTACCCACTGAGCCAAACCAGTTAGGGCAAAAGACTTACTTTTTCATTCATTTCTTTGGCAGCATCTGTCGCATCTTCAGAATTCTCAAAGGTAATAAAAGCAAAGCCTCTGGACTTGTTTCTTGCTACCTCCTTTATCAAACCTCCTGGAATTTAGAATTTTAAATGCCACATGCCACTTAAAATTTAACCTCTTAGAGATATTTCAATTTCTCTAAGTTTTTGAGAAATTCTCTCAGAGACACTTAATCCTATATAATAAAAGGCTAATATGCAAATTGACAGAACAGTGGAATGACCGGTCACTATGACACACACTGACCAAAAGAGGGCAGACACTCAATGCAGGAGCTTCCCCCTGGTAGTCAGTGAGCTCCCATAGAGGGAGCACACCTCAGTGAAAAACCAAGCTCACAACTGGCGAGTACAGCAGTGGTGGCTGGATCCTCTCCCGTCTCCATGGGAGTGTTAATGATATTGGACTGACGCCTTAGGCGCACTTCCACTGTCAGACATCTCCCAGGGGCTCCCGAACTGCCAGAGGGCTTAGGCCAGGCTGAGGGACCGCCCACTGAGTTGCATGCACTAGGTCTTTAGATTAATATAATGGACACAGTATAGTACCAATCTTCTGAAACTTGGTAAAAAAAAAAAAAAAAAGAGACAAAGCATTTTGCATCCTCATTACCTTCCCAAAAATCTGTAGGGAATAAACGCCACAGTTAATCTGTCTTATGGCATTCCATGAACCAACCCCATAATAAACTCACAATGTCTTACTTTTCCTCCTTATTACCTGGGACTGTAACATGATTGCAAGGAGGTAGATTAATTCCTGGGCAAGTGGAACAGAGAAACTGAGACAAGAAAATCAAGCCTGGTCAGTTTGTACAGCCTGTAGAAAGTCCTTAATCCTCCCTAACCAAGGACACTTGAGAACAAGTGGTTAATACAGGGGTGGGCAAACCTTTTGACTCGAGGGCCACAATGGGTTCTTAAACTGGACCGGAGGGCTGGAACAAAAGCATGGATGGAGTGTTTGTGTGAACTAATACATGTTAACACTGCTGCTGGTGAAGGAGCGGAGGGGAGAGCAAGAGAACCCTCTGCTCTTTCGCCTCCGTGGGCTGGATACAACAGCTGAACGGGCCGTATCCGGCCCGCGGGCCATAGTTTGCCATGGCTGGGTTAATATCTCTCTTCTCACATGAGAGACTATTCAGCAAAATTACCCTGGAACTACCAAGGCGTGAGTGAGAGAGGAGGATGGACAGAGGGGCAGTTTTGTCTTGCCCACAAAACAAACCAGCCTGCTGTCTTGGGGAAGGGATGAAAGGGGACTTTATCTCACTCACTAAGCAAAGAATCAACAGCCTTGGGACTTGCCAAGATAAAAATTGTCAGACATTCTCATCAACTCTGAGACAGCTATGGCCAGTAAAAGGAGTCCTTGAAATGCAGTCTTTCCCCTCCCTGCCAGCCCCTCATGGAAGGGCAAAGCCTGGGACTTTCACCCACTCTCCTTCCCCGCCTCCAGAAGACACACCTAGGAAGAAACTAAAGGGCGATTTCTGGAAACAAGCCTCCACACACTCCCCCAGGAGTCCTCTACATGCTCATCCATGTTTACAGGGGAACTTCCTGGGCCTTTGGACAGGAAGCAGCCTAACAGGGAATGAGTGTCCATTGCCCATCTCGCCAGCCGCAGGCCACAGCACAGCTCTGCATTCTCCTCTTCAGGCTTGACTTCCTATATTGTCCCCAACATTCTGAGGCCCTCACCTTTTGTCCTCATGCAGTGGGAAGCCATGGCTCAAAGCTACTCAGAGAGGTGTGGCCCTCTAGTGGCTGGCATGGCCTGGCTCCAGAAGCAGGGAGGCTGAGAATCCTGGATGTTATCATTATGCCAGAGTGGCTGCACAGGCAGCAGGGTGGAGAGTCCCCTGCTAAATGCAGGAGCGAAAGAGGACCTCCGGGGAAGGTTGCAAGGCGTGGAGACCAGCATTTGTTGTCTTCCTCTCTCAGGGCATCTGTCTGCTTCGCTTGTGTGCATATCATCTCTTAGCGCCCATCCATTCTCTGTCTTGCATGCATCATCTCTTTACCCATTATCTGTCCTGGGTGCCAACCACCAGGCATCACCCACCTGCCATCCTCTGTCATGCCTTGTCTACGTCTCCCTCGTCAGTTGTTAAGATTAGTAATCCTGGGCCACTTTGTGGGTGCTGTGAGTTTCCCTTTTCACCCAGGCATCCCAGTCCTCCATTTTATACCTTCTACTTCTCCCCTCCCAGGGGCTGTAGAAAGGGTTAAAGAGAATAAAACAGGGCAGAGAAAACCTTAATTTGCTTAGCAGATATCTTGTAGCAAGCTTGCAGCCCTGAGCACAGCATAGCCCAGATAACCAGAAGACACCTGGCATGGGAGGAACCAAGGACAGACCAGACCCTCATGTCAGCAGAGCGGCTTGCAGCCAGCAAAATAAATAAAAATTCTCTCTCTGCTCTCATGACTGATAACTTTCTCTGTCTCATCCCACCAGCACCCAGGTGTCGGGAATAAAATCTCTTTTGATACATCTTGTACCCCGAGATGTCCCACCTCACACAGGAAGAGCACTCATGGACAAGATGAGGGTGTGCCTTTCACCAGAGTATCCCCTACCAACTGCCATATCCTGGCAGAATCCTTGTCTGGAACAGAGGACATCCACTTCCCAATACCTGCGAAGCTTAAGCACAGGCAGAGGGCCCACAGGAGGAATATCACAGCCACCTGCATGTGGTGGTGAGAGGAGGCCACAGGGCCCAAGCCTCCAAGACATCTAGGGCATGGTGTTTTCCCAGTCTTAGGGGGGCTGTTGCTCTGAAGCTCTAGGCAGGGTCGTGTCCCTAGATGGTCAATGTCAGTTCCTGTTGCTACATACTTTGACCCTCAGTCTGGGGCAGGGAAGGGCCTGGCATGGTGAATATGAAAGATGAACATCATGCCTGAGGGAGGGATGAGCAAGGAATAGGGGAACAGGAGACGGGTAGGGGAAAGATGGGGGCCTCTGTGTTATTGCAGAAGCAGTGAGCAGATCTCCCTTTATTAAAGTCAACACCACCACTCTGAAAACTAAAACTGGGGCTCTGTACCATAAGGACCTCCTCAGGCAGGAAGTTGGGTCACCAGCCTCTTTCAAGCCCCCTACCAACTCTACACCTGTGTTGTGGCCCAGCAGCCCCTCAATCTCTTTTCCCCTTAGAGATTGGTGCATTGGGATTTTCAGTCACTTTTAGGCGCCTGCAGAATTTTTTCAATGTTGGTTTTTTTATATTTAAGTGGCATTTGTGTTTTGTTGCTAATCCACATTAGAGGATCTTATCCATTGTTGACCTTTTTCAACAGAAAGCATGGAAGGGAAGGTGTGAGGGAGAGGTAAAGGGAGAGGGAGAGGGAGAGGGAGAGGGAGAGGGAGAGGGAGAGGGAGAGGGAGAGGGAGAGGGAGAGGGAGAGGGAGAGGGAGAGGGAGAGGGAGAGGGAGAGGGATAGAAGGAAACATCCATTGTTTAACTACAATCCAGGAACATGCCCTTGACCTGGAATGAAATCTGGGATCCTCCAGTGCCAAGGCTGATCCTCAATCAACTTAGGCACAGCAGCCAAGGGGGTAATTTAACATTTTTAATCAGAAGGAGCATTGGACAGCATGAACCATAGAAATAACATGAAGGTCAGAATTACAGCCCATTTCCAGAGAATGTGCATTCATATTCATTCATAATCAATTATTTAAGTTAAAACATTATTCTTCAGCTGTATTTTAAATGAACGTAAGCTCCATTGTCTACCTCAGCCTCATTGACACCTTTTTAGCTTAGGCAGATAAAAGCATAGGTTTTCAAAAGAGTTAAGACTTTATTAGTGTCATGTCATACTGACATAAAATTATTCGTAAAGAGGTTCAAGTATTGTTATTTGGTCACTGACTTTACAGGAGTCTCAGTTGGAGCACCACCAGCACGAAGGCCCCCTCCGACTTATGGTGGTCCAGTCCCTGTGATGATTATTACAGCCACACAGGAGATGGGTATGATGGGGGCACAGCAATTACTGCAACAGCCGATCGGGCACCCCGGTAAGGGGTCCTGAGTGTGGTGCTGGCGGCGATCACAGGATACACCATGTACGCAAGAGAGAGTGAATCATGCACTACAGTAGCTCACCTGACTGGGCGATCAGGGAGTCAGGGGGGAAGCTCCTGTGACAGAAGAATTATACACTGAAATTAAAAATGATAAGGTACAGACAACATTTTATTGTAAAGAATTGGGCTTCTGTTATTTAAGAATGACTAAAAGCAAATGGTAGGTTGGGGGAAGCATCAAGAATTGTAGGTACCATTATGAAGTTTCAGGATTGGAGGCAAGATTTGAATTATTCAAGGTTGTTTCATAAGTGCTGATTTAAATTACAATATACTTAAATGTTTAAATTTTACATATTTTATTGTTAAAATATTCAGAATATAAGCACAACCAACAGGCCAACAGAGGCAAGACACTGGGAGTGGGTGGCAAGAACAAGAGACTAGAGATAGAGGAAGCCGGGGGGAGGTCAGTAGAAAAAAAGAAAGAGACATATGTATTACTATTTGTAAAGCCTTAAACACTCACATTACAAAATTTTTCAGAAGAAAGTGTTCTGAAACATGGGATTTCTTGTCAGATTTTACTACAAACACATAAAAGCAATCTCATTGGATGGTGAGTTATATTCATGGCCCTAAATTTCCCAGGGTGTCTATGACCAAAAGTGCAAAAAGTCTTTGAAGTGAACTGCATACAAAATGAAGCAGTGTGTTATTTCGTCATGGCATGCTGCCCTGTTTTCCACTTAGGGAGGGTAAACAAATGAGGTATTCTCCTTGGGAACCTAAATGGATACAAGGATTGAAGAACCTCTGACAAGGCTGCAAAACAAGGATTCCTCCAGCTCTGTGGCCCACACTTTGCACCCTAAATACTGATAAGGAGCAGGCCTTTCCCACTGGCCCCAGGAGGAACAGGAGACCTTAGGGAAATAGGAGATGGTGGTGAGCAGCCATAGAGCAATGCGGTGCGGCAGCACACCGTCCTAGGCCTCAGCATGAGGAAGATTCGCAGACACCTGTGGAAAGGAGTATAGGAAGAACATGTTGTGCCAGCCCCTGTTGAGGGGCAGGTGTCAAGGCCTCAAGGTGCTGTGAGCAGCCTAGAGGGAGAGTTCAGAGGAGTGGCTCAAGGAATCTGCTTTGACTCTGAGTGACAGTGGACATGCACACTCCCTTCTCCTGCCTAAGCCCCCGTGCCTGAGCTGGAATTGCACTGCCCTTGTTGGACTGGTAGTTCCTGCCTCAGGCACATACCCTAGGGACCTGGTGTTACAGGCTGTTTCCCTCCCAGCATCCAGGTGTCCCCGTGAGAGAGAAGTAATGGCCCAGGAACCTGGCAGCACACCAAGGGAGAGCCCAGGCTGCCCCTCCTCACCCATCCTGTCTGCCACTGGGCCCATCATCCTCTCATAGTACTTCAGGGAATTGAACCACAGGTCCTTGTTGATGATCTGGTAGGGCAAACAGTCCTGGGTCAGGGGAGTACTCGGACGCAAATAGAAACCCAAGCAGCAGGCAGACACAAGAAGCTGTATGCTGGCATGGCCAGTGACATCCCACCTCAGCAATCCTGCCTGATCCTGCCACACTGTGGTCAGTGAACCAGTAGAAGAAGCTGGCGCTGCTGTCCTGGAGCCTGTGGCTGGAGGCTTCTCGTTCACAATGCTGGGAACACTGAATGTGAGTGTCAAGGGACACCCTGTATCCTGTAGGAGATGGGTATGTGAAGCTGCGCACATCGCCTTCCATCCCTGCCCACCACCAGCTGCAGCCCTTGCAGGGAGCTTCCTCTTACCTGTGAGGGTGATGAGATACTCCTTCACAATTACATGGTTGCAGAAGTAGGGGTTGCTGCGGAAGCACAGGCTAATGGTGCAGCAACCCCAGGGATGCCTGACTTCCCTCACCTGAAGAAGGATAGTGGATCCACGGATTGAAGTCGCAGCCCAGGGCTCCTGCCTGTAGCTGTTCAGGGACAGGCCATTTCCCCACCTGCCTTCCACCACTCCTTGGAAGAGGAGGCCTGACCTTCAAATCAATCATGTGCCCGTGCATGTTGTCATCTTTGATGCTGGACATCGCCAACAACTCTGGGTGGTTGACAAACTGCTTTGGGTCAAAGAGCCTGCACCCTGGGAGCTGGGCATGGACCAGCTAGAAAGAGCAGCCTGGCCTGGACTCTCCTTCCCTTAAGGCCACTCCTTCTCCATAAAAGGCAGAAAGGGGCACAGCACCACTCTGTTTCCTGACAGACCCTGATGCCCACCAGATTGTTTTGTGCTGAGGGTTTGACAGGTTACACATCACACATTCCTGCTTCTGACTAAGTAATTGGACATACAGATGGCCTGTAGGGCAGCATTAGTTAGTCCCAGAAGAGCCCATGCAACACAGCCCTGTCTGTGGGCATCAGCCCCTGGTGTATGCGTGCCTCTGCCTTGGAGCTCTTCCTTTGGACTCCAAGGTACCGCTTCTATGGTGCCTGTATAAGACAGAGGGTGTCTCCAGGATCCTGGGCCAGACTGATAGCACTGCCCCGAGCTTGTCCTCAATGTTCTTTTCTATGGGAATCATCCTGGCTTACACCATTCTCCTGCATTGTCCCATGCTCCTTGTGATCCTCCTCCTCTACCCTCAAGGATACAGCTGTGAGCCCGAACCCAGGGATGCGCCGGAACTTGAGGCTTCTCATTCGAAATAGGGCTTGAACCTCTGCTGAGTCCTGCACCTGAGCCGAGACAAGGACCTGCTGGCTTGCTCGTTCACGGGCTCCAACTCTAATTGGATGGCCTGGAGCACCTCCAGAGGGGACCAGGTGAACTTGGCACCAGGCCCTGACTGGGCCTGCTCCTGCTGCACTTGCTGATCTTCTTCTGGAATTGCCTTGACTTGGACTGTGTCTCCACCTGTTCCACTGCCTTCATGTGGCCCTCCCCTCCCCCTGCAGGACAAACTGTTCCCCTGCAATTAATTGCTCCTCCATCCACCCCTCTTCCTGTTGGTCACTCCCTTGCGGGTCACCTGGAGCCTGTGCCTCCAGCCTCAGCTCTTCACTCACCACCTCCTCCTGCCTCCCCACCTGCAGATCTAGGAAAACCTCCTCCCCTGCCCACATGGCCTGCCATGGCCTCTGTCCTGCAGAAGGCCCTCTGTCCACAGGACAAACTGAGCCTGTGCCTGCAACTCCTCCCTCAGGCCCTCCTTGTCTTCCCCTTGCTCCTCACTCTGGGTTCCCTGCTGCACCTCACTCTCCTCTCCCTGCATACACTGCTCTGCAACCAACCAGTCCTCCCCTTCCTGCACTCAAGATAAAGCCAAGCCTTCTGGCCTGTGTCCAACCTCAGCTCCAGGGTGTCAGCCTCCCCAACCTGCATGAAGTCCTCCCGCTCCAGCCCCAAAGCTGTCCTCTGAACCTCCTGTGCCCTTATGTCCTGGGTATCACCACTTTCCTGCATCGAGGTGAAGCTAAAAGCCTCCTGGGCCATCCTTCTCACCCTGTCTTCCTGGCACAAAGGCCCTTGGGTGCACTTTGAATCCTCAGGGGCCCTGAAGTTGAAGACTCCCTAGTGGAGCTGAGAGGAAGCGTGCTGCCCCCAAGGAGCTACTCTGTCTCCCAAATTGCTGCTTTAGAAGACAGGGCAGAGACAAACAGGGAACAATACAATCTGAATAGCAATTGGAGAAAAGTTAGAAACCCGGAGGAGAGCCTAAGGGAGCATTGCTACATCATGAATGAAATTAATTTCTGTATAATAGGTGTGTCAGAAGAACAAGAAGCGGAACAAGGATTAGGAATCCTATTAGAAGAATCAATGACAGAAAACTTCCCTGAAATGGGGAAGCAAAAACTCACATAAGCACAGAGAGTCTCAAACAAGATGAGTACACATTTTTGTTACAATGGTAACAGCACAAACAGAATCTTAAGGCTGCAAGACACAGTCAGAGAGTTACCTGCAAAGTATCTCCCATTAGATTATCAAATGATTTCTCAACAGAAACACATCAGGCTAGGAGTGAATGGGAGGAAGTATAAAAATTGGTGCAAAGGAAGGAACTGAATCCAAGATTACTCTATCCAGCCAGGCTATCATTTAAATTTGAAGGGGATTTCAGGAGCTTCACAGACAAAGCAAACAAACAAAGAAAAAGGCTAAGGGAGTTTATGACTAAGAAGAAATGCTAAAGGGTCTGTCATAAAAAGAAGAAATAGAAGGGTAAGAAAGACCATAAGGAGAAAGAACAAAAATGGCTAAAACAAGTACCTATCACTAATTATCTTAAACATAAATGGACTAAATGCTCCATTCAAAAGACATAGAGTGACTGAAATGAGAAGGAAACATGACCCATATATATGCTGTCTACAAGTCAGAACTGAGTGGTCCTTTCCAGATTGACATGGCACTGTCCTCAGGTAATGACTGGAAGTTCTATGGATCAAGATGCTCCCACAAAGCTAGGGCACAAAGTTTGCATTGTAGTTCATACCACAGCACAGACATTCTGAAGAGCAAAGGGTGGTGACACCTTGGCTAAGGGAGGGCAGACATCTGTGATTGGGTAGAGCGGTGTAAATTGGATATGTTTGGCAGTGACAATATTCTATGTGATACCATGGCTTCAGTGTCAGTGCCTAAACCTGTATGGGCTCCATTAAGTCAGTTTGCACAGTAATGTCTTTGGTGTGAGATAACAGTGAAATGGTACTAATCCCTGACCTGTTCAGAAATCCATCAGCTGGACCTGTGGACCAAGTAGACTGAATCCTCATCCCCTGGGAAAAGTTTGGGAAGCCCTGGGCACATTCCAGTTATCCTCATCCTTCCTGCAGGAAGCAGACCTCTGACCTTCATGGAGTTCCACCTTGTCCTCGTTCATTGCGCCTTGTTCTGTCAGGACCACAGGGCCCAGAGCCAGTGCTGCAGGAGTAACCACTCTCATTTAACACCCTCCTCTACCCATGTGCCCACATGATAACATGTGACATATTCATGCTAAGCATGAAGACTGCCAGAGTAGGCAAAAGGACTACTTGCAACAATAGTTAATAACCAATGGAGCTAAACAAATACATTAAAACACACTAATATTTATTCCCAAACCCATACTTTCAGGTCAAAGATACACAATAATTTCCTTTCAGATTGCCAATTAGGAAGAAAGATTAAACATCTGGAAATAGTACATGATAAAGAGAGAGGCACCTGACAGGGAGGTTCTGGGACATATGAAAGGTCATGCCCTGTGGTGCTGAGTCTCTGACTGAATCTTATGGGAGAACAGTGCTGGGTACATTGGACATAGTAACACCTAAAACACTTCTAATCCCTTCCATCAAAAAATGACACTTCTTCCACATCGGATAAAAATTAAACAGGTGTCCAATGGTGTTACTTAAGGAATGCAGGGACCATGTCTACCATCAGAGACTCCAAATACCCAGGGAACAGTGTGCTTCTTACTCTAGCAAGGTCTCATTAGAGAGACCCTGATCACCCAACAGCTTGTCCTGGTTCTCCTTGTAATAGCCCCTCTTGTGAAATAGTGACTACCTTCTCAAAAGGAAAAAGTGGTCCACCTTTGAGGAGAAACACTAGAAGGGCCAATGGGGGCTCCCACAGTCCTATGCACATCGAAATAACATGCAACATATGGGCCTTGCTGTTACAGTCAGGGGCCAAAAACAATCTCAGATGCCAAGGTGTAGGGTCAGCAGAGCCATTACTCTCTGGTTCCTACTGGTGTCCAGCAAAGGGACATTGCTCCCCCCCCCCACACACACACACATACACACAAACACAAACACACACACCCTACATGCAGGCTCACCCCTCTGACCAGCTTTACACAGAGTGGGCCTGGGACTCAGGATCTTCTCCGCGTCTTCATTAGCATGGACCCTTTCCCACTGTGCTGTGACATGACTCAAGAGGGCCCACGTGGGTCACTGTTGCAGCTTGGACGATTAAAGCCTGATTGTAAACAAAGCAGTACTTGGAAAAATGTCACCAAGTGACTTAAATGGAGAAAATTATAGCCAAGATTTAACTTCCAAGTAGGGTGATCATCCATGTCATTTCTAAGAGCTGACATCTGCAGGGCTGAAAGTCAGAGAGGACTTACAGCCTTTGGATCATGAGGTCACACACCAGGGCTTGTGGCACCTAGGCCCAGCTTCCTTTAACAGTTCTGAACTTCTTGGTCTGATAGTTATGTGTACTTGTACTGCTTCATGCACTTTAACTGGGATTATCACTGAAAAAGTGTGGCAGCATCACGGAAATCTTCGGGGACCCCTGAGGAATGGGGCCACCTCCCACAGATTCTGCAAGAACCAAGCAGCCATGGGGTGCTTCTAGAAGCATCCTTTTGGGACCTGAGCACAGAGGTGATTCTGAGAGGACACAGGACCTTTCACTCAAACCCCAGCCTCAAACCTTCCTTGGTTCTGGCAAGTATTGGGAGCATAGAAAGAGAGAAAATCAAATAGGAAGGAGTGGAGAAAGGAAGAGAAGGAAATAAAATGTTTCCTTTATTCTCATTCCCACTTCATTTGTGGAGAAATGAATCCAGGTCGTCTGAACAGGTATGAGAGGCTAAGGGATTTAAAGTGAGGATTTACCAGAGGATTGTGGGAAATCTACCAAATAAGCACATGAGGGGCCTCCTTGTGGCTGTTACAATGAAAGGTTTGAATGAGTGGTCATCTGGATGCACGAAACACAAGTAAAGACAACAAGCCAGTAACAGAGAGCTTCCTTTGGGATTGTCTGTGAGAGAGGACACTATGTGAAGAAAACAAGCTTTGTTCTCAATGCTTTGGGGAGGAGCAAGGACAGAGACAGAATGAATTTTCCTCAGGGCCATGTTGCAAGAGTCCCTGCTCAGAGTGGGGAAGCATCTTCAGAGCAAGGAAGGAGCTTGTGATCCCAGAGCAGGTGTTGGTCTCACTTTCCCACAAACTTGCACCACTGTGGATAGTGCCACAGCTGATGTGATGAACAACAGTACTAATCAGCCCCATCCTCCAATGGCAGCCCAGGCCTGGGCAGTGTAGCTGTTTTTCCACATTTTTGGCAAGAGAATAAATAAGGGATCACTGATGGCCATTTTGGGGTTTTATAAACCAGCAGTATAGGGCCATGCCTGGCCATTCTTTGTACCAGGAGACATGATCATAACCACTAAAATCAATGCCGTGTCTACCACAGGTGGAGGAGACTGACTGTCCCAGAGCCCTGGACACTGAGTGAGGCTGAGTCAGGGCGGACTGGACCCAGGACCCTGAAAACAGCAAAAACACTCACTGGTGGGTGCAGTGCTGGATACCTGGTGAGCCTGAAGAGGAGGCAAAGAATCAGGCCAAGGTGAACCCACGGTCCCTTCCACGGAGGCCTCACCTGGGCCCTGAGTGAGGAGGGTGAGCAGGAGCAGAGGCCAGGTCATGGTGGAGCTACACCAAGAATGCTGCCTTCTGACACCCAAAGCCTGAGCCTGGCTCCCCACACTTCTCTTATCCTCTCCCCTCCCTCAGAGGAGGGAGGGGTCTCCATGCAAATCTGCTTCCTTCACCTTCCTCACCACATTCCACTCCAAACTGACCTGGAGTCTACTTATGCCTGCAACCCTGGAAAGAAGAGCTTTACCAAGAATGAAGCTCTTGCCCTGGCTGGGTGGCTTAGTGGGTCACAGTATCATCCTGGTATGGCAAGGTTGCCTGTTTATTCCCGTCCAGTGCACATACAGGGATTCACCAATGAGTGCTTATGTAATCAGAACAAAAATTCCATGTTTCTCTCTCTCCTCTCCTCTCTCCCTAAATTCAATCAGTAAATGCTTTTAAAAGAGGCAAACTCTTTAATTTACTCTAAGTAAGGTCAGACTGAGCCCAGGAAAGCATGCAGAAATCGAGCCAGTCAGGGGATACCTACCTTTTCTCGTGGGGGAGTCCTGGTGTCTCCTGGATAAGCTATCCCAGGACTTCCCCTTTGTGTGGTGTGGGCAAAGGTAAAGACAGCTTGACTGAATAAAGTTCAGGCTCTCCATTTCCTGGGTGTCAATGGCAGAGCTGGGGACTGCATATTGCCCTCCGCCCCTTATTCCCCTTAGTGAAGGTCTCTCCTCTGCATGGTTCCATCCTCTGTCTTTGCAGTTGTTTTATTCTGAAGCTGAGCCCTTGCATGTATTAGCTCTTTTGAGAGATGATGTATTGTGCACAACAGTTTGGGGACCTCATGGGCTCGCAGGGAAGCAGCACTTCAAACTTCATCCCAGGACAGCATAAAGCCCAGCAAGTACCTTCCCCACATCCAGACTCTTGTGCCCCTAGGGTCCTAAGACTGTACATCCCCCTGGTGGCCCAAGACTGTGAATTCCTCAGGGAAGGCAGCTGAGGGGAATCGGGTGATTCCCCGATTACTTCCTTCCCATCTTCTGTCCCTTCCAGCTCAGTACCAGGTCCCCTGGCCCCTTCAATTTTCCGGTGAGTCCATTGCCCTTTGTCCGTCAACTTCCCTGTACTGGAAGGTGTCGCCTCCCACACCAGGTGGCCCAGATGCTATTCTCAGGGCTGATTAGCATGTTCTCTCATGGACTAGGTACAAGGGTGCTGCTTGTGAGGCAGCTCTTGGCTCAAGGCTGAGGAAACATAACCTAAAACCACTGAATAGGAAGTTTGGATGAGAATCGTGGTTCCAGGTGAGACAGACTGATTTGTCAAATTGTGAGGAGAAAAGATATTGCACAAAAGAGCAAAGGCTCTGTGGGATTGAGAAGTCCCAGGGGCTTAGAATAGCAGAAGTCAAGGTGAGAGATGGGCTGGTTCCTTGTGGAGATTCCAGGGAGAGTCTGTTTCCTTGCTCCTCCTGTTGCTAGGTCGCCAGCATTCCATGGCTGTAGCTACATGACTCCAATCTCTGCTCTGTGGTCTCATCTCCTGTTTATCTTCTGTCCCCAACTCTGCCTGCACACTTTGGTAATCCACTGTATTAGTCAGGGTTCTTTAGAGCAGCAGGAGGTTATGAGGACTTGGCTGGTGTGATTATAAAGACTGAGAAACCCCAAGATCTGCAAGCTGGGGGCCCAGGAAAGCTGTTGGTCTAATTTGGCCTGAGACTGAGGACCTGAGAACCAAAGGAGCTGATGGTTTAAGATCCAGTGTGAGGACAGACGCCTGTGAAATGAGATGTGATGCCCCAGCCCTGCGGTGATCCATGAGTATAGGGGTGAGTTCAGCCTTTTGTTCTAGTCAGATTCTCAGTGCATTGATGCTGTGCACATAGGGAGGGTGATATCCGTTTAGGGTCCACCACTTCAAATGCTAATCTTCTCTGGAAACTAGCTCAGAGACACTCCCAAAAATCATGTTTATTTGGGCTCTGTGCTGTCCTGTGGGCTGTGAAACCAAGGCACACAATTAACAATCCCAGTCCCCATCGCAAAGCCTTCATCCCATCTGCAAACTCCCTTTTGCCTTATTAGGTAACATTCCCAGATCCCAGGGATTAATTAACACCAGGATATCTTTGTGGCCTCATTACTCAGGCTCTGTAACCAGCCTTCCAGTCCTGCACAGTGACACACACACACACACACACACACACACACACACACACACACGCACGCACACACAAGAGGCTCGAGAGGCTATTCTCAGGATGATTTGCACAGTAGCACATGGAGGTGTTCCAGACACAGGAGCTACCCCAAACCAACTTTTAAACAGTCTTTAAATTGCCCTGGCTGTCCTTCTGTTGAAATACATTTAATATTAATGGAAACCTGAGAGTCTGTTCCCACTGCTTAGGACTGCACACAAAGCAAGGGAAGGATCTAGAAATATCCATCAGTATAACCTTGCTCGCAGTCTAGCTTCTGCAGCCCTCACTAGTGCATCCCATTGAAATATGCCTTACCATAAACCAAAGAGGACATTTTCCTTCTACAATCAAAGACATTATAGGGCGTCACTTATGAATTCCCAAACTGGTTCTTTGTTTAAGGAATTCCTTCTCTCCCATCTCGGGCAGGAAGAGGCTTTCGTTGTGGAGCCTGGGTGACATCTGTTGGCACCTCTCAACTTTCTGCCTTTCCTTCCTTGACATCTAAGGAGGCATCGGGCCCAGCCCCTACCTGGCATTACAGAATTGAAGGACAGGTGATCAGGGTGTGACTCCACCTGAGAGAGGAGAGGCTCCCCCTGGTCCCTGGGAGGCTCTGCTCCAGGAGGGGCAAGGAGATTCCTCAAGTGTGGACTGATGGCTACACTCTTCGTTTGTGAAAATATGGAAGAGAGAAGAGCTGGGTACACAAGACTCTGGAAGCACAGCCCAGGTTTCTTCAGAAGTTCTTCACTAGACTCAACATTCATGACACCTTTGGGTGGATGAATTTCTTCATGCTTTTGTCTAGGCATGTTAGGTGAATGCAGTTAGGAGGAAGTTGCTCACCAGACAAAGCCTCACGCTATCTTTAGATGGGTGGGGCAAAGGAGCCAATTGGGAAATATTTCATCAAGATGGAAAGGACACTGTGCGAAGCTTGGTACAAGGGCAGCGGGTAGGGCCTTGGGGAAGTCAGTTCTGTACAGAGCACAGGATTTGTCCCTCCAACTCTCCCCCAGCTCAGTCCTCATGAAATATTGACTGATTGTTGTGTCAAAGGAGACAGAGAGCCTAAAGGAAGTTCTCATCTTTGGTGTCTCTTGTGGTACGCTTCTTTTTCAAGGGGCCACCAAACTGGAGTAGGTTCCTCGTGTCCATGATGAGAGGTGAGAGGAGTTCAGAGAGAACTCCAGCCATGGAGACATAAAAGTCCCTGGACACAGGGAAGCAGGAATTAAGTGAGCAGGGATCCTGGGAGCTCAGGCAGGTTTGCTCTCATTTTCCCCAGTTGCTTGTGGCAGTGTGGTAAGTGCCACAGATGGGTTATAAAACAATGACATCAGCCCCCTTCCAGGCTGGAGCCTAGAGATGGTCACAGAGGCTGGAGTGCCAAACCGGTAGCCAGAGGGATGGTCTGAGATCCCTGAAGTCTACAAACTGACAGGATCCATCAGGAGTTGAGAGGCAGTGCCCCTGCCTTATTGGTGCTAGGCCACCTCATTATAACCCACACTCCTCCCCACCCAGTGTCACTGGCTCCTCTAGAGCTTCTGCTTCAGAGACCTGAATGCTGAGGGAGGTTGAGTCATGAAGAGACAGTTCATGAACTTGAAATGAAGACAAAGGCACAGACAGATTGGCATGTCCAGGACCATGGCTCCAGGTGAGCCTCAATGAAATAACTGGTCACCCAAGAAACAAACTATGCCTGTGCATTGATCAAGGGTGGTGAGGAGCACAGGAGCACAGCCATGCTAGAGGCTCTCAGAGAGCCTCCTGAGCCCAGAGCTGGACAGGGCAGCCTAACCCTGAGGTTATTGGTCTCAGCAGGCTGTCCTGTGTTGGAGGTGGAGGTGGGAAGGTGTTCATGCCTATTCATTCAGAGTCCATCTCTGAGCCTGGGCATCGTCACTGTCACCCCTCACTTCAGACTCCTAAAGGTGCGACCTCAAAGAGTGTCCGGCCTCCTCTGACCTGGCCAAGAGGGTGTGTCTGGTATATATGTTTAAAAATAAATCTGGGAGGGGCTCCCCATGGAGAAAGGGCCCTTGAGCAGAGTTACTCAAGGCAAAGAGCTGAGACCACAGTACCCCATAAGTGTGAGCCAAGGGTTGTTCCAAAGTTCCACAACTGTCTAAACCAGTGTTCTCAACATTCCTAATGCTGCGACCCTTTAATAAATTTCCTCATGTTGTGGTGACCCCCAACCATAAGGTAATTTTCGTTGCTACTTCAAAACTGTAAGTTTGCTACTGTTATGAATCGTGATGTAAATATCTGATATGCAGGATGTATTTCCATTGTTCCTGACCCAGAGGTTGACAACTGCTGGTTAACAAACATTCATGATAACTGCGAATAATTCACTTTCACATCTATGGGTGCAAATCAAATATTAGTTAGGAGCAGTTTAGGGTGCCCGGAGCCTCACTCCACACCCCACACCCACACCCCACTTGGAGGTTTGGCAGAGCCCAGAGACCTCTGCTCAGCACAAACCTTAGTGAGCCCTGGACTGAGGTTGGGGACACTGGGGCCCAAACAAAGGTTCCCTGCTGAGTCCCTAATTGTGGCTGCAGCTTCCACACCAGCAAACAGAGCTGCAGCATCTACCCTTGCAGTGTCTCCCTTTGACCAGTACTTGCAGCATCTCCCCTGGGACCAGTTTCACCAACAGCAGCACCTCCCCACCCCTGGAAACAAGGTACCCAGCCTTATAGTACCTGCTGTGCTGCACATAGCAGATGGTCAGGGCCTCCCTGTCCAGTACGGTAGCCACAAACCTCATGTGATGATTAAGCTCTTGAAATATATCCATTGCCCTTGAGGAGCTGAGTTTTTATTTTAATTTAGCTATCAAGGTAACATATACTTTGGTTATTGTTTAGAACACTTTGGGTGTGTGAATGGATCTATTTTATCAAATGTTAGGAAATGCAAATACAGACCCAGCATTCCTGATTTAAAAAGATACAATTTAGCACTCAATCCTTAGTGAGATGGCCTGTGAGAGACATCAAACTAAGAAGACTTTGTGAAAAACATGAAGGTAAAATACCTCATTAATATTTTTTGGCTGCTTGGTTCTTCTAGACTGGGTGAATAGCCAAATTAACAGATAGAGATTAACAGAACATCAGGGGTTAGTACATGTGCAAGAAGGTTTCACATAGAATTGATATAGCCATAAAATTACAAACACACTGAGGCAACATTGGGTATATGACATTTTTAAAATTTTTAAAACAAGTTTTTTATTGATTTCCCACTCCAGAGGAAGGAGTGCGAAAGAGAGGTAGCAACATCAACAGTGAGAGAGAATCATTGATCCTCTGCCTCCCACCAGCACCACCCAGCCGATGCAGATGAATTCATTTTCCTACCATGTGCCCTGACAGGAAAATGAATCCTGACGCCCGGCTCATAGGTCCATGCTCAACCACTGAGCCAGGTGGACTGGACTATATACTATGTATTTTGAACAAAGGAGAAAGTGGGGAGATTATTTTTCAGAAGTCAGAATGGGCGATTTGCAGATAGTTGAGGAAGAACAGAACACACCTGTCAGGAAAGTTAAGAAACCATGAGACGCGGGTTATCTAGCTGACTGACACCAGTCTAAACCCTCTTAGCCAATAGTTAAGAAATAAAGAAAACAAAGATTCTGCCACCCTAAAGCTGCCTTTGGGGATATTGATTTTCAGCTGTTTATTTAGAAGCCCAAGAGTCAGAGAGAACCTTTGGGCAACCCCAACCCGCTATGCCCAAAAGATTCAGAGAGAGAGAGAGAGACCTTCCTCAGAAGTTTGTTGCATTGGCCTGATTGGAGTGAAACATGGTAAATAAGAGGGCTTCAGCAGATGTCTATTAACTAGATACCCCTCCTCCCCTGTGACAACATCAATCAGGAGTGTGGGAGAGGTTCCCAGACATTGTCGGTCCCAGGAGGCAGGGTTATAAATTCCAGTGGCTGCTGTGTCCAGTGCTGGAATTGGTGGCAGTTCAGCTCACCAGCACACCTCCTGAGCCCACAGCTGGACAGGGCAGAGGCCGGGTCCAGGCTGGCTGGGCCCAGGGCCTGGAGAAGAGGTGGAAATGCAGAGGGGGATGACTCAGGTGAACCTGGAAGGGAGGGAGAGGCGTCAGTCCAGGTACCCACATGAACTGTCCTTGGGAAAGGTCACCTGTGTCCTGAGGAGAGAGAGGGCAGTAGAGCCCAGCCATGGGGGAGACCCCTCAGGGCTCTGCCCACTGACACTCTGACACTTGAAAGGACACTCACCACTGACTCTCTCATCCCCTCTCCAACCAGGTTCACAGGTGAGGAGGGATCTCCATGCAAATTGTTCCTGAGCTCTCAGGATTCTAAGTCCTTTTGTTCCAAGCTTGAGACTTAGCAACCAGGGGAGCAACCAGTGGACAACCTGTCCAAGTAGGACTGGACCAGGACTGGTGGGGCAGCCTACATCTCCTTCCCAAGAAGTTGCTTTGAGGCCGGGCCAAGGTCCTGGAGCTGTGAGAGCACTGCCTGTCAGTGAGCAGCTGGCCTTCAGCTGAGTGTTCTTCTCCACACACCCAACCTCTCCCCCAACAGTTACTCACATGGGGGGGGCGGGCTCTATCCTCTTCAAGTCCAGTCTCTGGGAGGCCCGAATCTGGGAGAAGGGATGCCGCCCAGGGATCAAGGTTCCTGCCTTTCCCTCTGGACTCCTGGATAGCTACGCCAAAAGAATTTTCAAAAGGTGTGGTTCACAGAAATTGGAACACACCCTGTGGCGAATGCACTCTGGCCACCCTGAATTCTCTCCAAGACATTTCACATGGACTATTCCTGCAGTGAACTGGGCATCCAGAGGCCATTGCAGGTGCCCGTAAGGAAATCAGGAGCCTGTTGTACAGTGGGTGTCATGGAAGCACAAGTCAGCCCCAAATGCCTTCTTGATTTGCCCTCCCTGCTTTGGACCCCCTGTTTATTCTTTCTTGTCGTAGTGTCTTCACCTGAAAACAACAACTGACAGCATTAAAGTTCAAAATGTCCTGACATGAGTCTGGCTACAACATCAAAAAGCTATGTTCTCCTTAGTAAGTAAGGGCTGTATGTTTTATCTATGTCAAGCATGCTTAGTTTGAGATTGCAGCTTCTATCCCCCTTAGGCTTACTGTAGGTGATTGTAGAAAAAAGTATGTACCCCTTTCACCTCATCTCTATTTTATCCCCTCACAGGACAGGCTAGCAGCGGTGGGCAAACTTTTTGACTCGAGGGCCACAATGGTTTCTTAAACTGGAGCGGAGGGCCAGAACAAACGCATGGATGGAGTGTTTGTGTGAACTAATACATGTTAACACTGCTGCTGGTGAAGGAGCGGAGGGGAGTGGGAAAGAACCCTCCGCTCTTTTGGCTCCGAGGGCCGGATAGAACACCTTAAGGGGCCGGATCAGGCTAGCAGGCCGCAGTTTGCCCACCGCTTGCTAGACTCAGCCTCTCTCAGCTGTGCAGGAGTGTGTGTGCGCACACACACACACACACACACACACTCCCCCCCCCCACACACACACAACAGCTCCTTCAAAAGCATCCAGCTTCCCTCTCTTCCATCACTGAAGGGTTTTTAAGTCACAAGGGTGATCATTATAATGCAGTGCTGGTTGACTGACACTTTAATGTTTCTAAAATTAAAATAGCAGTTCACCACTAGTCCAGGAGAGGCAATTGTGATAGAGAACCTTGTAAAAAATACAGGAAGATAATTTACAATAACTAGCATTATCATTGTTAGTGGACAAGTGGACTGCTTTAAGAGGTTCATAAATATGAATTGCTGATTTCCCAGGAGAGTGGGGCCCGGGAACTTTAGTCCCTCTTCCTTATGCAGGCTTACTGTCGCCTAGGAATATGGCGAACATTATGAGGCTATGGGTGAAGCAATGGAATAAATGAATGTTATATTCACATTTAATTTTACAAGAATAGGGTTGCATTATGTAATCAGTCAGGTGGCCTGCATTTTGCTTTTCATATAACAGATCACGTCATTTTAGTGCATCAACCTCTGCAATGCTGATAAGCAACCAGATCATCAGCCTCTTGGGGGAGAAAATAGCTACCTGTAGCTGCCAGCTGCAAGTGTCACATGCAAAGGGGAGGGGAGGGCCTGCTTTCTGGCCTTCAGGAGCTCAAAGGCAGACCACCAGGTGGCTAATCTGTTACGACTTTAGGAACAGCTCAGCCCCTTCCTGGGATGAGATT
Organism: Myotis daubentonii; assembly: GCF_963259705.1. Lineage (NCBI taxonomy): Eukaryota > Metazoa > Chordata > Mammalia > Chiroptera > Vespertilionidae > Myotis > Myotis daubentonii. The sequence continues at coordinate 6,270,455 of NC_081862.1, read as the reverse complement.
GGAATGGTCAGCCTTCCTGAGAAAGACCCCAGGAGGGGGTCAGGGTGCGGGCACAGCTGCCAAATGAAGCATGTCCTGTGCATGATCTCTTCCCAAAATGCAATTCTTTTCTGGGCAATGGGCCATGGAGGCAGCCTATGTTTTCAGTAGAGCCTGTTTCAACCTCCAGTGTCCCAGGGCCTCGTATTTATAGTTTGCAAGTAATGATTAAACAACTGCGGCTCTATTCTTATTACAAGCCCTTCTGCACTATCAGAAGCTGATTTTCAAAGACCCCCAGCAGATGCCTCAGGCCAGCTTGGATGACAGGGATGGGCCTCAGCTTTACTCTTCCCCTCTCCCTCTCTCCTCACAAGCCTGACTTTTGTCTCCTAAAGAAACTATGGACAAGCAGGCAGCAAAACCTGTCAGACTGAGCATGCCAGGCCCCCTGTACCCGCTGGAGGCACCACCTGAGAGGAGAGCCCTGGGTTAAGGTTCAGCTAAGGGGCAGCTCTGCCAGCGCCTGAGCACGAGGCTGTGGCTGGTGCCTTCCCACCTCTCCTCAGCTTTGTTGGCCTGCTCCTCCTCAGGAGCCTCCTGCCCACTCCTTCTGCTTTCAGGCCCAGGTGTGACATTGCCAAAGGGATTTGTTGGTGAGAGGAGAACCCCTTCATGAGGGGGGAGGAAGGCAGGGAGGCTGCCATCACCTGAAGGCTTAGGGGAGGTGAGCAGAGCAAAGGCTGGATTCAGGGCTTGTCACAGAGCTCTGGTGGCCCAAATCCCAGGGGAAGACTGAGGAGAGCGAGCCCCTGTGGAGAGAGACAATGTAATTGCATCTGGCCAGCTCTCCTCTGCCCCGGGGGTTACTAACATGTCCCCATCCAGACAGCAGGGACAGTGGACCAGCCCAGGGCAGGGAGCTCTTTTCCAGACAGAGGGCTGCGGTGGGGTGGGAGTGGAGCGCCAAGCCTGGCCCAGGGAACCAGGTAGGTAAGTGGCAGCCACAACCACAGAGGGAAAGGGGTCCCCAGAAACACAGACAGGGGTGGCGAGTGGGAGGTTAGCTGGGGGTCGCGGTCTCCTGTTTCTCCCTCCACATTCGCGACCGCCCCCACCCTCATGCCTGGAAGCAGAGGGTCCTCCTAACAGCCACCCACCCTCTGCAACCCCTTGCAGCCTGCTAGGTGTGGCACAGGCGCCCCTGTCGTCACCTTCTCTGGGCCTGTTAAAACACGCCCTCCCCTCCTGCCCCCTGATCTTGGTTTGTTCCTGATCTCCTGATCTCGCGAGATTTCACCCCCAAAGGAACCAGTGCACAGTCCCAGGAAGCTTGTGAGGCGCAGCCCCCTACCTCTTCCTTCCCCTCAGCCCCCCTGCTGTGCAGGAGTCCCAGTGGTGAGGAGCACAGCCTGTGGAAAAGGTAAGCACACACTCTGGGTTCTTGCTGTCTCTGGGGGTGAACTTGCTGTCTCCAGGAGTGAACTTCTCTAGTCACTGGTAACCCGCAGCCCCTCCCCCGCCGGCTTTTTCCATCTAAAAGGAGTTTCTACCTGGTTGGAGTGAAGGCCTGAGTTCCAAACCTGGCTCGCAGGCGTGAGGCCTTCCGCTTGCTGCGCCAGAGTGGGAGCTCGCTGAGGGGACTTACACGCAACAATTCATGGAACTCCGGCGTCGGCCCTTATTGTGTGACCTCAGCTGGCCGAGTTTGCACTTGACCAAGGGCGCCCCACAGCCCCAGGCGCCAACTCCCCCGGGATCTGGCTCCTGAAGTCTGTGGGCTCTCAGGCCAGCCCAGCCCTGCTCAGCGCGTGGGGCACGGAGAGGGGGCAGAAAAGGGGCTGCTGGACGCTGGGCTGTGTCCAGGAGGGAGAGGTCGCTTTCCGCAGAGTACCCGGCCCGTCACATCATTGTCCTCTGGTTCAGCTGGTGAGAAGGCGGTGGTCAGGCTGGGAGATAAGAGGTGATTCCCACTGAGAAGAGCAGAGCCCTCTCCTGGTGTGAGTGTGCGTGTGCCTGAGTGTGCCAGAGTGTCAGCGTGTGAATTCTCACCTGATGATATGTTCCTGGGTTCCTTTTCTTTCTTTCTTATTACTGATTAAGGTATTACATATGTGTTCTTATTGCCCACTCTACCCACACCCCCTCCCCCACCACGCAAGCATGCCCTCACGCTCACCCCCTGGTGTCTGCGTCCATTGGCTAGGCTTATAGGCATGCATACAAGTCCTTTGGTTGATCTCTCCCCCTTAGCCCCATCCTCCCCTACCTTCCCTCTGAGGTTGATGGTCTGATCCATGCTTCTCTGTCTCTGGATCTGTTTTTGTTCATCGGTTTATGTTGTTCATTGTAATCCACAGATGAGTGAGGTCATGTGATATTTATCTTTCTTGGACTGACTGACTGGCTTTGCTTATCATAATGCTGTCCAGATACATCCATGCTGTTGCAAATGGTCAGTGCTCCTTCCTTTTTTGCGGCAGCATACCATGCCAGTGTGTAGATGTACCATGGCTTTTTAACCCACTCATCTGCTGACCAGCACTTAGGCTGTTTCCAAATCTTAGCTATTGTAAATTGTGCTGCAGTGAACATAGAGGTGCATGTATCCTTTCTGATTGGTAATTCTAGGTTCCTGGGATATATTCCTAGAAGTGGGATCATTGGGTCAAATGGGAGTTCCGTTTTCAGTTTTTTGAGGAAACTCCATACTGTTCTCCATAGTGGCTGCACCAGTCTGCATTCCCAGCAGCAGTGAAGGAGGGTTCCTTTTTCTCCCCATCCTCGCCAGCTCTTTGTTGATTTGTTGATGATAGTCATTCTGACATCTTTGAGTTGGTACCTCATTGTCCATTTGATTTGGTTCTCTGGCAAATTGCATCACTAATTTGAGTTAGATTAGTGACTCTGAGCATGTTTTCATGTGTCTGTTGGCCTTCCTTTGTCCTCTCTGGAAAAGTATCTGTTTAGGTCCATTGCCTATTTTTGTGATTGGTTTGTTTATCTTCCTTTTGTTAAGTTGTATGAGTTCCCTGTAAATGTTGGATATGAAACCCTTATCACAGAGAACATTGGCAAATATGTTCTCCCCTGCAGTGGGCTTTGTTGTTGTATGTTGATGGTTTCTTTTTTTTTTTTCCTATGAAGAAGCTTTTTATTTTGATGTCATCCCATTTGTTTATTTTAACTTTATTTTCCATTGCCCCAGGAACTGGGTCGGTGAAGACATTGCTTCAGCATATATCTGACACTTGCTGCCTGTGGCTTCCCCTAATATTTTTAGTTTTCCGTCTTATGTTTAAGTCCTTTATCCATTTTGAGTTTATTTTTTGTGTATGGTGTAAGCTGGTGGCCTAGTTTCATTTTCTACATGTATCTGACCGAATTTCCCAGCACCATTTATTGAAGAGACTGTTTTGTCTCCATTGTATGTTTTTGCCTCCTTTGTCAATATTAATTGAGCTTAGTGGTTTGGATTGGTTTCGGGGTTCTCTATTCAATTCCATTGGCCTATATGTCTATTCTTGAGTCAATGTCAGGCAGTTTTGAGAACAGCGGCTTTGTAAAACAGCTTGATATCTGGTACTGAGATACCTCCTACTTTGCCTTCTTTCTCAGGATCGCTGCAGCTATTTGGGGTTTGTTAGTTTTTTAAATTTATTTCATTGATTTTATACAGAGAGTAAAGGGGAGGGATAGAGAGTTAGAAACATCGATGAGACAGAAACATGGATCAGCTACCTCCTGCACACCCCCTACTGGGGATGTGCCCCCAACCAAGGTGCATGCCCTTGATCAGAATCAAACCTGGCACCTTTCAGTCTGGAGGCAAACGCTCTATCCACTGAGCCAAACCTGTTTGAGCTCAGGGTCTTTTTTTTTATTACAGATGGATTTTTGGAGAGTTCATTCTAGGTATGTGAAATATGCTGTTGGTATTTTAATGCGGAGTGTATTGAATCGATAGTTCCCTTTGTGTAGTATAGCCTTTTTCATGATGTTGATACTACCAAGCCATTAACATGGCATGTTCTTTCATCAGTTTTGTCTTCCTCTATTTCTTTTTCAAAGTCTTGCAGTTTTCTGAGTAGAGGACTTTTACCGTCGTAGCTAGGTTATTCCTAGGTATCTTAATTTTTTTGGTGTGATGATAAATGAGATTTTTTTTTCAAACTCTCTTTCTGTAAGTTCACTATTGGTGTATAAAATGCCATAGATTTCTTGGCATTAATTTTGTAGTCTGCTACATTGCTGAATTCACTTACTAATTTTACTAATTTTTTGAAGGAGTCTGGGGTTTTCTATGTACAGTATCATACCATCTGCAAATCATGACAATTTACTTCTTACTTTCCAATCTGGGAGGCATTTATTTCTTTTACTTGTGTGATCACTGTGGCTAGCAGTTCCAGTACCATTTTGAACAGAAGTGGTGAAAGCAAGCATCCTTGTCTTGTTCCTGTTCTTGAGGGAAATGGCTTTAGTTTTTGCCCATTAAGTATGATGTTGACTGTAGGTTTTTCATATAAGGCTTTTATATGAGGAGGGATGATCCTTCTATTCCCACTTTGCTGAGTGTTATCAGGAAAGGCTGTTGTACTTGGTCAAATGACTTTTCTGCACCAATTGATATGATTGTGTGGTTTTTCTCTCTCAGTTTGTTTATGTGCTGTATCATGCTTATTGATTTGCGGATATTGTACCAGCCTTTCATCCTTGGGATAAATCCCACTTGGTCATGGTGTATGATCTTTCTAATGTAATGCTGGATCCAGTTTGCTAGAATTTAGTTGAGGATTGCAACATCACTGTTCAACTGGAATATTGGCTTGTAAGTCTCTTTCTTTGTGGTGTCTTTTTCTGGTTTTCAGATTATGGTAATGCTGGCTTCATAAAAAGACCTTGGAAGCGTGCCTTCCTCTTGAATTTTTCAAAGAGTGTGAGAAGAATTGGTTTTATTTCTTCTTTGAATGTTTGGTAAAACTCCCCTGTGAAGCCATCTGGTCCAGGGCTTTTGTTTTCTGGAAGCTTTTTGGTTACTGTTTCAATTTTATCACTAGTTTTCGGCTTATTCACATTGTTTGCTTTTTCCTGATTTTGTATTGGAAGCTTGTATTTTTCTAGGAATATGACTATTTTGTCCAGATTGATGTGGGATGTTTAATGAACCAAAGACCCAGAGGAGAGACAAGCACACAGGATGATTGATGCCAGACAGAGGCCTACACCTCGCTCATGCATGTAGCAAACTATGCCCTCTCACCATTGTTTTTATTGGGGTTTGGTACAAGGTCAGTGCATCAGCAGTTAATCAATTAAATCTTGTTTTGTTCTATATTATTACAAGAGCTTACTGAGGACAACTTGCCGCTTTGCCCTCCCTTTCTGTTCTACACCCATGACTATTTAATCCTAGCCTTTCTCACGGAGGCAAATGTTCCTGGAACTCAAGATTTTGTGCAATGTTGACCCAGTGCGAATCACTTGCAAGTCACGCTGTGCTCCTGATAGAACATTCACTTCTTCTTGGCAGGATTTCAGATCCTCGTTTACAAATGTCCAGCTACGAATCCCCCTTTTTTTCTTGCTTCATTAGATGGAGCATCAGAGATAACACAGCTGTTTTTCTCTTAATTAGTTGCTTGGTTTTCCCGAGTCCTTGGAAGACTAAATATAAAATGATACAGAGATGGAGTATTAATAACAGTATTCCAGCAGAAGCTCCTAAAGTGGCTTGTAAATGGGGTATAGGATTTAATTGTTGCAACCCCTTAACCATATTTTAACACATTTTGCCCAGTTAATTTATGCGATTTCTTTTGAAATATTTTTTGTATATGAAATTGTAAATGTAGACTTTCTTTTGTTAGATTTTTATGATTGAACGAATGTTTTGTAACCTTTTTCCATGGAAACAAACTTTCATTCTAAGGTACAGGAGTAATGCAAATTGATGAATAATTCTAGTTATATTTCATATGCATTTGTCTTTGCAGACTTACAATTTGATCTTCTATCATTAATAAAAATGGTAATCAAACAGGGGCTTGTACAAAGGCGGTTTTATTAGCATTACATTGTAAGGTGTAATTCCCAGAGTTATTTTTATAGATTTGCTTATTTTATGCAAATCTATGCTTTCAGAGAGTGTAAGGCAGACCCCAGTTTCCATAAGTCAGATTGAACAGGATGTCCTTCTTGATGAGGTGTTTGGGGGGTAGGGGGGGGCAATTCTCCATCAAGCCATACAATGCTCTCATTTTCTTGCATAGATATGGACTTGTTCTCTCCTCTATGCTATCTTAGATCAGCTCAATTGGCTTTCGAACGGGGAGAACCTGAAGGGCTCCAATCAATGACGCTTCCATAGGAAGTATTAGATAAAAACTGAACTGTCTCTCCTCGACAGGAGTCCCAATGGACCCAATCGGACAAGATCATAAACGTAGGAACATGACATGGTAGAAGTAATGGAGGAGTACTCTTCTTATTCCAACTAACCTTTTTAAACCCATGGGCATTCAGAAGAATCAAATGCCTGTTTTTTTTTGTTTCAGTAGTAGTGTTTTCAAAATGTTCAGCAGGGCTTGTGCCTGTATTGTTGAACAATGGTCTCCTTGACCTAAGCATGTTGGCACTCCCTGCGTTTCAGTGGTATGATTTTCTATGACTCTACGGTCCTCTTCTGGTTTTAATGGATCTCGATCATCATAAGGTCCTGGTAAGCAATTTGAGTCATTAACATAAACTCGAACCTTTGAATCCAACCAAGAAACACCTCTATTCAGTGGGGGATTAGGAATGTAAGCCCAGTATGTGTGATTCTCAGCATTTACCTGAGTGGTTATTAGTGCAAGCATAGCAAGAAACAAAGTCGATGGTGTCACTTCATTACCATGACACCAAACCAGTTGTTCTCCCTCTTGGGTAAGCTTCTTCACCTGACCCCAGGTTGCTACAGATGAATGTTGCATTGACCTTAGAGCTTTGCGTGTATGAGGCCCCGTCAACCTCATCTCTGAGAAATCCTTGGTCAGATCACTTAAGTAGAACTTCCTTTTGGTTCCCATGTCTCCACTGAAGACACCTCTGTGGAACCCAGAAGTTTTCTTTACCTGTGGAAATATAAGCATAACCTTGCCCCCATCGTAGGATCCATGCAGGATCCCACGACTGAGAGGACTCATTATGATAAAACACAGGTTGATTGAATTCTTGTGAATCCTCCTTTTCCCAATGTCGCTGAGCAGCAGTCCTGTCAGTCTCATCTTGATTTAAAAAAATTAAAGTAAATAGAGCAGTTAATAGTCTTCATTTAGGGGATTCTCCCCCTTTTTGTTCTTTGAGCATTTCCTTTAAGGTGTGAATTTGTCTTTCAATAATAGCTGGTCCTGTATTGTTACAAGGGATGCCAGTGATGTGAGTGATATGATGAAATTGAAAATAATGTTTGACATTTGGTAGATAGATATGCAAAACCATTATCAGTCTTAATATTTTGAGGTATTCCCATTACTGCAAAAGCTTTTAGTAAGTGAGTAATTACTGCATATTGAGAATCAGTGACAATATTTACAGCCTGAGGAAAATGTTGTAGTAATAAAGCAATGGAAAATAGTTCTGCGCATTGTACTGAAGTGTATGGAGAGTGAATTACCTTTGTTAGCTGTTGAAAATGAAAACCCGAGCTATTCCTAGCTTGTTAGCATTGGTATAAACAGTAGGGCCTTGAATTGGTTCATTAGCTATAATATGATGAGGCCATATTCATTGAGTTTTCCTAAGAAATTGTAACCTTTTCTTTGTAGGATAATGATTATGTATTTTCTCTAAAAAATGAGCACAAGCAGTTTGCTAACTGTTGCATATTTGAAACAATTTTTGAATTTTTTTGACAGTAAAAGGTACTATAATTTCTTCTGGATCTAAACCAGATAATGGTCTTAATCTTAATCTTCCCTTGTAAATAATTTGGCATATTGTTTGAATATAAGTATGTATTTTTTCTGTGATTTATGAGGCAAGAAAATCTATTCAATAACATTACTATCTTGAACAAGTAACCCTGTAGGAGAATGCTCAGTGTGGAAAATCACTAATTTAAAATTGTCTGTGGAAAAATTCTATTTAATTGTGTTTGTGGAATATGCTGTTCTATCCAAGTTAATTATTTTTCTGCATCAGGGATTAAAACATTAAAACACGTGGGCTATTTAATTCAGATGGCCCCTTTAGTATTTGAAATAAATTAGTCAATTGATAAGTAGATATACCAAGGCTGGGTCTCAACTAATTAATGTCTCCTAATAACTTTTGAAAATCGTTCAGAGTCTTTAAACTGTCTCTTCTAATTTGAACCTTCTGTGGAATAATGGAGACATCTGTTAATTTTTGACCCAGATATTTCCATGACTCCTGCCATTGTTCCTTTTCTGGGGCTACTTCTAATCTATAGTCTTAGAAATTTTCAAGGAGGTATTGGTAGATCTCCTGTAATTGTGATTGAATTTCAGAAGCTATTAAAATATCATTTATGTAATGATAAATTAGAGTATTAGGAAAACCTATTTGACTATTTTTAAAGGTTGATGCACATATGCCTTACATACAGTGGGGCTGTTGAACATTTCTTGTGGTAAGACGTTCTATTGATACCGTTGAGTGGGGTGAGCCTGATTGAAAGCTGGGGCAGTAAGTGCAAATTTCTGATAGTCTTGAGGTTGTAAAGGAATAGTGAAGAAACAATCTTCGTGCCTCTTCCTGAGAGATAGCCTTTTTAACAGCTGTTGTTAATCTTGACAGAAAGTCAGCGTAAGGCTCCCCTGCTTGTTGAGTAATTTTAGTAAAAGCGGGAGGTGCCTTTCCAGGTGTATTCACTCTCTGCCAAGCTCTTAAACAACATAATTTTATCTGAGTGATATGCAAATCTGAAAAAGATGCCTGTGCTTGCAATCGCCCATCCTGTCCAGACCCAGTTAATTCCTGAAAGGTTGGTCCTGGAGGCTGTTTTGCTGCATTTTCTCTAGCCATAATGTCTGCTTCCCCTCTCCACTATGTTCTAAATTGTAAATATATTCCTGGATCCAGTAGAGTTTTGGCCAAAGCTTCCCAATCTAGGGGAATTAGCAAAAATTCTGAGGCATACATAACTAGTAAGTAATCCCATCACAAAGGGAGAATGCATGCCATAAGAGTTAATTGATTCTTTTAAAATTTTGAGCAATTTAAATTCATGAGGACAATGAGCCACATTAACATAACCATTTGTATATTGGGGATATTGTTGCAGGTCCTGTGGCATTTGCTGCCACTGTATCAGAAATGCAAGGAAATCATCATCTCTTCTCCATGTGGGAGGAACAATCTCATCTCCAGGTTCTAAATCGAATAATATTTTGTTTATTTCAGTAGGCAAGGGCAGCTGGAACTGCCTCTGTGCCCCATGAAATAATGTGGTGAGTCTGGAGGAGGAGCCGTGGGAGTTACTCCGGTCTCCTCCGACAGTGGCTGTTGAACTGGAAAAGCATTTTTGATTAATTCCTGAAAACTTATTAGTGGGTTTAACATGAGGCAGTGGGATAGCACATATTAAAGCCTTTATATGAATCAGCAAATCTTTTAATAACTCTTGTTCGTCATCCCTCGTATTGCTTTTCTTTTTTTATCTCTCCTGTTCACTAGAACTAGAATCAGTGCTACTAGTTTCACTTTCTGACAAAGCCTGGATGCCCTCTTTATCAGTCTCTTCTATATTTTCATATCCCTTCAACTTCCGTTCAAAATCTTTCCTTTTTTGGTCCGTATTATTTTCATGAGGCAAAGAAGATAATGGTCTATTAGGCATGTCTTTATCAGTTTCACAAGCAGAGTGAGAAGGAGAGCTAGTAACTTTAACTGGAGTGGCCTTATAATCTGATTTTGACTGCAGATTTAAGAGCCATAGTAATCAAAGTACACAAGGACCAAACTTCCTTTCCTATAGGATCTCCATTCTGATGGGCGTGACGTAGCGCATAAACAATCTGTTTCCAAACCTTTAGATTTACCTATTTCTGCCTGTCGGCTCAAACCAATAACAATGCCTTTTTATTTCTCTAGCTAATTTCCTAAAAGTGTCTTGAGACAGACTAACCCCAGTGCTTTAAAGCACTGAATGCAGCAGAGTCAAATATTGAAACTCTGCCGTTGGGGAGTTCCCCATTGAGCTGCCTGGCTTGCCAAACGTTTTGCATAAACCGTTGTGGACGTCTTCCCTTTCTGTCTTGTGCATTCCCCGTACTCACCTTAAGGTCCCTGTTTGGGCGCCAAGTATTGAGGGATGTTTAATGAACCAAAGACGCAGAGGTAAGACGAGCACACAGGATGATTGATGCCGGACAGAGGGCTACAGCTCGCTCAGTCATGGAGGAAACTTTCCATTCTCACCCCTATTTTTATTGGCCTTTGGTACAAGGTCAGTGCATCCGCAGTTAATCAATTAAATCTATATTATTATATTTGTTCTATATTATTACAAATCTATATTTGTTCTATATTATTACAATAGCATATTAAGGACAACTTGTAGGTGTGCCCTCCTTTCTGTTCTACACCTACAACTGTTTAATCTGAGCCTTTCTCAGGGAGGTAAATGTTCTTGGAACTCAAGATTGTGTGCAATGTTGACCCAGCGTGGCTCGCTTGCAATTCCCGCTGTGCTCCTAATAGAACATTCACTTCTTCTTGGCAGGACTTCAGATCCTTGTTTACAAATGTCCAGCTACACAGGTTGTCCATTTTGCTAGAGTAGAGTTGTTTGTTGTAATTTTTTACAATCCTTTGTATATCTGTGGGGTCATTTGGTACTTCACCTCTTTCATTTATAATTTTGTTTATTTGGGTCATCTCTCTTTGTTTCTTGTTGAGCCTGGCAAGCGGTTCATGATTGTTGTGTATCCTTTCAAAGGACCAGCTCTTGGTTTCATTGATATTTTGTATTTTTTTGGTCTCTTTGTTGTTCCTTTCTGCTCTGATCTTTATTATCTACTTCTTTCTGAGGACTTTGGGTATTTCTTCTTGCTCTCTTTCTAATTGATTAAGTGGCAAGGTTAGACACTTCATTTCCATTTTTTTCTCGTTTTTGGAGGTAGGCCTTTAGAGCTATGAACTTCCCTCTCTGGACTGCTTTCATTGTGTCCCATAGATTTTGGATTGTGTGTTTTCATTGTCATTTGTTTCCAGGATGCTTTTCGTTTCTTCTTTGATCTCTTTGGTAACCCAACCATTGTTTAATAGCATGCTATTTAGCCTCCAAGTGTTCGATTTTTTCATTGTTTTTATTGCTGTGGATTTCCAGATTTATGCCATTGTGACCTGAGAAGATGCTTATTATGATTTCTATGCTCTTGAATTTGAAGAGACGTTGCCCGTGTCCTAATTTGTAGTCTGTTTTTGAAAATGTCCCCTGTGCACTGGAGAAGAATGTATATCCAGTAGCTTTGGGATGAAATGTTCTGAAGATGTCAAGTCCATTTGAACTGAGAGTCAATTAGGGTTGCTGTTTCTTTGGAGGTTTTTTGTTTAGAGAATTTATCCAGTAGTGTCAATGGGGGATTAAAGGCCCTGACTATGACTATCTTGCTATCTGTACCTTAATACCTTCCAGAAGTGTGTATTTTATGTATTTGGGTGCTCCTGTATTGGGTGCATATATGTTTACCAGAGTTATATCTTTTTGTTGAATTGCCCCCTTTAGTATTATGCAGTGGCCTTCCTTATCTCTTGTTATGGCCTTCACTTTGAGTTCTGTTTTGTCAGATATAAGTATTGCCATCCCAGCTTTTGTCTCATTTCCATGTACCTGAAACACTTTTATTTTCTATCCCTTCACTATCAGTCTGTGTGAATCCTTTGCACCGAGGTGGGTCTCTTACATACTGCAAATATATGGGTCATGTTTTCTTATCCATTCACCTACCTTGTGTCTTTTGATTAGTGCATTTAATCCATTTACATTTAATGTTGTTATTGATATGTACTTGTTTGTCATTATTTTTATTCTTTTATTTTTGTTTCATCTTGCCTTTCTGTTTCTTCTTTGTACAGCAGTCCTTTTCGCATTTCTTGCATTGCTTGCTTGGTGTCAATAAACTCTCTTAGCCCTTTTTTGTCAGTGAGTCTCCAGATTCCATCTTCAATTTTGAATGGTAGACTTGCTGGGTATGTATTCAGTCCCTTGTTTCACATCACTTTGTATATTTTATTCCATCCCATTCTGGCCTGGTGTGTTTCTGTTGAGAAATCAGTTGATATTCTAATGGGAGATCCCTTGTAGGTAACTTTCTCTGTCTCTCTCTGACAGCCTTTATGATTCTTACTTTGGTATTGATGTTTAATTATAATGGGGCTTGGTGTTGGTCTTTTTGGGTTCATCTTGTTTGGGACTCTATGTGGTTCTTGCACTTGCATAGTTTTTTTCTGGCTAATATCAGGGAAGTTTTCTGTTATTATCCCTTCCAACATGTTTTCTATTCCTTGCATCACTTCTTCTCCTTCTGGTATCCCTATGATGCGGATGTTGTTTTGTTGGGTGTTATCCCAAAGCTCCCATAGGCTCTCTTCTTGCATTTTAAACTTTCTTAATCTGACATGTTAGTTGCCTCCATTTCATTTAACTCCTTTTCTGTTGATTGCACTTTATTCATTCCTTTGGGGATTGCTTTTTTGTCTCCCTATGTATTGTTGTAATATTTGCATTGTATCTGTGTGCTAGGTTCAACTGCTTTGCTACCCAGGTTCTTTTCGGTGTGTTTCTACTGGTGTGATCTCTCAGGTCTTCTGGGATAGGTAATCTAGTGGAGCTCCCTTCTTGAGCTATTTGGATTCTCTTGAGGTAGTTGGATCTGGATTGTTAGTGTCTTATTTGTGAATGAAGTGTTATCATGGGTTAGCAATGTGACTAACACCCAGCATTGTTTTGCAAGGTGTTTTGGATGTGATTATTGCTCCGGCTCTTGTGGAAAAGGTTGTCTGAAGTCTACTTGGTATGTGCTCACTGTTTGTTCCCAAAGACCATTGCCTGGGATTAAGGAGTCATGGGGCCTGCGGCTCAGGAACTGTGACTTTAGCTGGTGTGGTGTGACGGTTGCTGGATTAGCATGACTCTGAAACTCACCTTGTGGGCCCAGTGCCCATGAGTGTGCAGAGGTGGGTATCTCGTAGTTTGTGGTTGAGGCAGTGGGATTCTGGCCAAAGTGATTTCCCTCTCTGAATCACGAAGGAGTTTAGGATCCAGCAGCAGACTGTCCTGAGGTTGGAAACCCGGCACGGATGTGGGGCAGTGCCGTGGATACTACTGAGGGAGCCATGCACCCTTGGTTGGAAAGGCACATGCCCAGTGATCACACACAGAAGGGCCCAGGAGCTGTCTGCAAGGGGTGTGTGCTTCTGTGGCCCACACACTGGATCAGAGTGATTGTGCTGTGCCTCTGGCCCGTGTAGGTAGAAGTCACATTTTCTGCTTTGGGGGAGGAGCTACCATAGTTGGAATTGGATGCCCAATGCCTGCTTACAAAAGTTCCCAAGTATCATCTACTGGGGCACTCGGCTCAGGGGGTCCTTGTGCTGGAGCGACGCCGCTGTGGGGACTGGATGCCAGTATGTTGTGCCTTACAGCAGGCTCAGGGGACTTGTGTGCTGGATTGGTGCAGTGCAGTGACCAGAGGTCTGCAGATGGAAAGGAGGAAGTCCGACTATCTTCTGCTGGGTCGTTCAGCCCTTGGTTGGATACTAGTGTGCCCAACCAGCCAGGGCACATCTCCAGTTTTCAGATTCCTGCACGGTGTTCTCAAAGATTTTCACAGGAGCCCATGGCTTCCTATGTACGTGCATTAACTGCTATTTCCTTGTTTGGGGACCATTTGGTTCTTTCTCGGACCTAGGTTGACACAGGTGACTGAGACCATGGTCCACCAGGGTAACCAAGCACTGGAGGGCGTGAGGCCGTTCTGAGCTGAACCAGCATGGATGGAATAAATCTTCAGGTGAGCTGGTTACTGGAGCTGCATTAGGTGTCTAGAGAAGCCCTGTGCCTCTTCCATTCTCATCATCAGGGAAATAGTTGGGATCTGCATCCTCAGCCCCTCCTGGGGGACCAGAAACAGGAGCAGCCATTGTAATCTCTGGTCATGTCCCCCGAAAATCATTTGTTCTCCTGCCTTTTCATGGTGTAAAAGAGAGTGAACGCGAGACAAGAAGCTGTAGTGTGTTAGGGACCCCATGGTCAGGCAACTCTGCTTGGAGCAGGGCTGGCATGAGAGCCCACAGACTGACTTAACTGGTGTTTGGTGTCAGGGAAGTTTTGGACTCTTCCCCTGAGCTTGCACCACTTAGGGTAAGGGATGGTTCTTGAAACAAAGTAACAGTAGTGCCCAACCTGTTCCCTGGCTACAGCCCAAGGAGGTCAGGGACACCTGGGAGCTAGAGATTGGGGATGGAGAGGCCTCGCCCTCATGCATTGCGAGTATCAGGCCTCACACAGATGCTGCTGGTACTAAGGTCACCTGGTGGTAAACTCTCGTGTTACTAGTGTCTCAGCCACATTGAGAGTGGCTATTTCAGGACATACTGGTCCCAGGATCCTGAGAGGAGAGGTCAAGGCCATAACTGCAGGGTAATTTGAGGCAGAGAGAATTGTCAGCCCTGGGCTGCCAGAAGGTGCCCTCCTTAGTATAATCCATCTGTGCAGAGGATGAGGCGGCGGGGCATAGCTGAGCTCAGGCCAAGAGGGAGACACCCTGGAGCTATGCCTCCTGTGGCCCCAGCGCTGAGCTGGGTTCCCCACCCCTTCCTTTTCCTCTACCTCAGCTGTGGGAGGGGCCTCCATGCATAACTGCTACCCAGATCTTGTGCGTGACACCTCATCAGTCAATTTACATACTTGCAGATCATTCCTAGTTCTCCCTGGGAATATCACACCATCACCTCCCCCATCCTCCTGAAGACCTGACCGGGTCCCTACACCATGGCTGAGCACGGACCTGCCGAGCACCTGGATTGTGGCGGGTGATTGTCACCTAAATGGGCACTCCTGCTGTCTGCACATGACCCTGATGGTGACCACCGCTGCCACACATAGAGTGGCATGTTCCCATTCTCCGGTGACTTCTCTAGGCACACTCCCATCAGGCTGGCCCAGGTGATGGCCATGGGAGCCTTACATCAGGAACCAGGACCTTGTTCTTGGGTCACCGTCCCATGACTCACTCAGAGATACGAGTGCAGGCAACCAATTCAGGCCTCAGTTACTGCACATGGAGAACGTAGTCAGTTGATGGCCCCGGCCAAGGTCTCTTGTCTGGAGAGAGAAGTAATGAGACTTGGAAAGTGAAGTGCTTCCGTAATTTCTTAAATTCTGCCAAACATGAGGAATTACTTTTACTCATCATCATGACTCTGACCCAGCTTCAGGTTCGCAATGGCCAGCTCCCAGAGGAGTGTAAATGAGCAACATGGTTATGACTAAAAAAAGGATGGAGAGGTCCCAGGGCAAGCCATGAGTCCAAAGAGCTTCACACTAAAGGAAATCTCCCAGAGACAGGTGCCCACGTAGGCAGCAGGAAGGATGGGACCTTGGAAGCTTATCCAAACCTAGAAAGCAATGTGACAGTTGACCAAGGCATGGAAAAGACTCTCACTCTGTGTGGAAAGTTGTATGAGCAGAAGACCCGCAAGCCATTTTTAAACTACTCTTGAAATAGTTTGCAAAGGTGCATGTCAGTTTTCTAATTCTCAAACATTTAAAATCACAGGGTGCTAAATAGTGATTTTACTACTTTATTTATTTGCATCTATTGTATGTTTCTAACAGTTTTTAATGTTGTGATAAAAATTTGTAATGGCCATTGAAAAATAAGAACTTTTCCTATGGTTATTAGGATTGCTGGGCAGGGTATTAGCTGGAGGTACCATTCTGTGAGGCGTGCTCTACAGTGCAGAGCAAGACCACCCTGTGATTTACTCATTTTCCAGCCCAGTTGTTTTGTTTTTTCGTTTGTCTACGCTGTCAGGTGAGGGTTCATGCCTCAGAGATACTCTGAGGAAGACTGTGACATTCCCAGGAGGTGTCCCTGCAGATCACCCGGAATAGCAGTGATTGCACCTTAGGCACTCAGTAAATGTTCTTGAGTAAATCAAGGATTAAAGAGAGAGAGGAGAGGAGTCTGTCTTTGGCGGGCCAGGATCAGCCGACCCGTGGACATCCCTGAGAACATGTCCACTCTGTGCCAGTGCCTCCTGCCAGCCCTCCAACAGCGTCCTTGGCATTCAAGGGCTAGACCCAGGCATGTCCTGGATGTGAGGCATGTTCTCATGGGGGATAAAGAAAGAGAGGCAATCCCTTGTTTAGGTCTAGATGTCATTGGGTCTGAATTGAAACCAGGTCTTGTTGGGGACAGGCAAGTCAGGTCATGCCAGCAGAGACTTGTGAGTTTGAAAAAGGCACAGAGGACAAAATGAGTCAGGGTAGGAAGAGGTCTGACTGCAGAGGGAAAGAAGCCAGCTGGAAGGGTGTCTGCTCAAAGGCTGGGTTAAGAGAGTGGACAATGGGAAAGCCAATGCATGGGGACTGGTCCCCAGGGTCTCTGAAAGCCCACAGAGGCAGGGCTTGCTCTGGAACCCTGGAAGGGCATCTGCCTGCCTCTCTGGTGCCTCTTTGGATCCAGAAAGGCAGCTGGGATGTTGATTTTCTTTCTGTACACTGTAGCTTGTCACGTTCTCCAAAACAGCTCATAAGAATTGGGGAGAACTCCTGATTTCTGTTATCAGTGGGTGTCCCCAGCATCAGGTTCCTGATGGGCTGAATGACATTCCAGGGATGCATAAAGAGGGTCCCAGACTTGGAGCACATTCTAAGCACCCCCTTCCTTAAAAAGCGGTCACAAGGGCAGATGACCTGGGATCACAGTAGGGATTTTGTGACTGGAGAAGGCGGTTGCACAGGACGGCCCTACTCATGGGCTCAGAGGCTACTGTGTCCTGTACATAAGTGAGGGCCATGATGAGAGCAGGTGGCAGTTGACCAGGATGTGGTGAAAACATCCCCCAAATTCATGTGTGGGTGCTGGGAGTCGGCACAGCCTGTCCAATGCTGGGCAGGAAGTCCTCCTGCCCCCAGTGCCACAGCACATGCCCTGGGAAAGCAGGCTCCGTATGGGGGGGGCGGGGCTGGATAGAGGAGTATTTCTTGCTCATGAAGAAGGCATGTTCACTCAGACTTTGTTTCTAGGTCATTCTAAGTGGTCCCTCCTGCCTCCTTGTATCTCCAGGACACTGGGATCTCATAGAAGTTTCCTGAGCTTGGGCTCCTACAATTTTTCAGTTTCTGCCAGTGCATGTAATGTTTGTGTTAAAGAGAACATCTCACCCCCCAGGTGGCACCACTCAGGCTTTAAGCCCATGATACCAAGTCTAGACTCAACTGCTGACCACATTACAGTTTGAACCTCTTCCAGAAACCTCATCAGCCAGTCTGCATTTTTCAGGTCAACACCACTGTGGTAATCTGTTACGTGGTCCCTCTGCCTGGAATATGAAAGTTGTTTGGGCATCACAATGCAGGGCGTACAGAAAAGCCTACAGAAAATTTGCTCCTCTCTGCCTCTGTCTCTCTCTCTCTCTTTGCCCCCCCTCTCCCCCTCCCTGCGCTCTGTAGCTCTCTCTCTGTCTGTGTCTCCCTCGATTTCATAAGATCCAATGTGTGACTCAGTACAGCATGGGGATATCCCAAACTATGGCAGATCCTTACATGCCAAGTACAGCTTCAAATCTTCTGAAGGGGAAGGTGTATCTGTGCACTGTGCTTTGTCCTGAGAGAGGACATCTTCCCTCACAATCTGAGTAAGAGTTTTAGGCCTGGGCCCAAAAGGAGCTTTTTGAAGCCAAATTTGCATGGATTTTTTCCTTGGGGTTGAGCAAACATTAGTTATTTCTACAGACTTTGGCAGTCATGTTTAGGGCCCCGGCCCCTGGAACTTGGCTGGGACTAAGCTGCTGCCTGTGTAAGGTTGAGATGTGGAAGAGGATGCCTGAGCTAAAGAGAATGCCCTCTGTAGCAGCTCCTTGGTAAGGATACACAGGTCTTTTTGCCCACATTTATTTTTCTCTGTGCCTCCAAGATTCCCAAGAGCCCACGACGCTCAGCCCTCAGTGGCTTTCAAAAGTGTATGTCACATCCCAGGTTCAGCTGCCACACCCCTCCTCTGGCCTCTCCACAACCCACGTTTTCACATTTAATTTTCTCAAGCCAGGTTGCTGAGCTGATCTGGTTTTTCTGAGAGGAAATGCCCTTTACCTCCACAGAGGGAGGGTGACAGAATCTCCTGCCTATACTCCCCGTCAGCTTGGGTTTAAGGGATCCACCCAGTTTCCTTCTTCACCGCGAGCCTTTTAAGTTCTTAAGTTGATGCAGTCAGTGTCTTTGAGTTTCCCCAATGTTCACCTTGTCCTGGGTAATTCCCTAGGTCCCATTCCAAACGTGCAGCCCCTCCCTTCTCCTGATCAATCCCTAGATGTGATTTTGGCCTGACCTGCTCTGGGGAAGGCTTGCTCCTCAAAATATGGAAGACCAACTATCCCTCTGTTCCTCTTTGAATGGGCACGGGGTTTGCAATTCTAAGTAACCTCAAGTCTCAGGGACTGTTTGGTACTCAATACTGTTGCATTGAAATTCTTTTTCTCTGGAGATGATACCACTGTCTCTCTAAAGGGGTGTTAATGGGAACACTAGGGAATTTTGATGTGGCCCCAACACCCCCATTAAGTCTACTTCCAGGCTGGTTTCCTTTTCTTTTCCTTTCATGAATGGACCTAGGGTTCAGTTGGAGGTGTGGAGAGTGCAAAGCCCCATCATGGTTAAATGCCTGGAGATCCAGGACTAAGGTTTTGCTCTCAGGTGGAAGTAGCCATTTCAGCTAGGACCTCAAAAGGAAGGTGTGGTCAGACGGGGTATAATGGCTTCTGAGGAGGCCGAGGAGGGAACAGAAGCTAGAGCGTGAGAGTCAATGTCCAGGTCTGAGCACAGGGCTCCCTGCACCACGCCGCTCTGGTGAGTCAGGAGCCTAAGGTGGTCCCCAAGGACCTGCAAGCCAAGAACCCAGAGATTTGTCCTTTTTTCCTTACAAATGAGAAGACTTTGCCTTTGCCTCTGGATGCAGGTGTGCCTTAATCCAAAATGTTTTGATTTCTGTTTTGATGTTTGCCATTCATAGAGGTTCACAGGGCAAGTTTTCCCTGTGTCTGAAAGTTGAGTATTGCTAAGGAGCCTATTGTAGGCCAAAGTGGCAAAATCCTTTTTGTAGTTTTGTAGAGGCCGGGCTGTGTGTGTGAAAACCGGTATTAATGAAAGTCTTTCATAACAGCCAATTGATGTTTAGAAAGAGAGGAAGGGAGTGGGCGGAGAGAGAGAGAGAGAGAGAGACATTGATGTGAGAAACATCCCTCAGCTGGCTCCTGCCCACACCCTAAGGGGGCTAGGAATGTAGCCCTCAAGTGACATTTGGGGGGCACGAGAGGATGCTCAACGCCGTGAGCAACACTGACCAGGCTTTGCAGTCTCTTATTGAGAGGAGCCTTAGTTGTGACATGTGAGCCCTCTGTTGTCATAGATAAAATGGTCATTCTAATATTCATAGAAGGGACACACAGTAAAATGTACATGTTGGAATTAACGATTATTTTTCTCACCTCCAGCTCCCCCATGCTTCAGAAAACGTTTGTGCTGCTTTTATATGCCTCATTTAAAATGTGTCAAAGGCCTCAATGGTACCCATTGTGTGGGTGTTCCTTAATCTTCCCCATCTATTTTATTTCCTGGAACTTAGCAAGAGGCAATCCTAGGCCAGGGGCTGCTCCCTACTCCAGGTGTTTTCAGTCCTTCAGTGATCCTCAGAAATGTTTTCCCTGGAAAGGGTGGGATCATCTCTCTGGTTTCCCAGTCCTCACTGCACAGCAGATTTGCAGCTAGCCAGTGGGCAGATGCGGGAGGGGTCCAGTGGTCATCTCACCCCATCTTGGTGCCTGGTTCTTGTCCTTCCAGTGGCAGAGGAGAGGCAGGGCTGAGTGGCTTTGCAACCCTAAGCAGAAAACGGAGTTGGGGTAAATTGGGGGTGCTCCAGTTGTTGCCAGAGCAGTGCCTTTGGCCCTCAGCTGGTCCCTCTGAAGGGAGAAGGACCGGGGTTGCTCATGCTCAGCCTGACAAGATGCCTTGCTCCCGGCTGTCTCCCAGGATCTCTTTCATAGCAGCTGCATGGGGATGAGCCTCCCAGCTCCACGCAGACTCCTGGAACTGGCATGTCAGAGCCTGCTGCGGGATGAAGCCTCGGCCATCGCTGCTCTGGAGTGGCTTCCTATGGAGCTCTTCCCACCTCTTTTCATCACAGCCTTCACTGGGAAGCACAGCAGAGTCCTGAAGGCCATGGTGCAGGCTTGGCCCTTCCCCTGCCTCCCTCTGGGGGCCCTGATGAACCATTGGCAGTCTTACCAGGATATCTTGCAGGCTGTGCTCGAGGGACTCGATGCCATGCTTGCCCAGGACCCTCCACCCAGGTATGGGGGATTCAGTAGCCGGGTCGCACCCTGGGGATCTGAGCAGTTACAGCTGGGATCTGGGAGTGGGCAGGGCTAAAGGGAGAGCTGAGGCAGGCCTTGGAGCCACTGCTAGGGTCATTCTAGGAACAGGCTTCGGATATATACGGCTGATGAAATTGCCGAGGGTGACCGAAGGGACACGAGCCCACTCCTTCCTGGTGGCGCCTAAAGGTACCAGGAATGAGGACCATGAAGGATCCCAGTAGCACCAGGAGCAGTTGATTCCTGGGGCATGGAGTCAAAGTCCAGTGCGGTGTCTGGCCCAGCTGCCCAGATGCCTAGCTCATGGTCTTACTCATTGTTATCTTAATGCATCCCAGCATATCTCCTATTTTCTCCACAGGAGATGTAAACTGCAGGTGCTTAATTTACAGAAGAGAGTTCATTTGGAGTTCTGGATGGTGTGGGCAGGAACCAGAGCCCATGTGTGCTCACTGCTGGAGCCTGAGGCCCTGCAGCCCATGAGGAATAGGAGGAAAGTGCACAGCTTAACGGCCAGGCCAAATCCACCCTTGGCCCCCGTGGTGGTGTTAATAGACCTTTGCCTCAAGAAAGGTGTCCTTGATGAGTCCCTCAGCTACCTGATTAAGAAAGTCAGCGAGCGGAGAGGTTTGCTGCACCTTTGCTGTAAGAAGCTGAAGGTTTTTGCGATGTCGAAGCAAAACACTAACATCCTGGATATGGTGCAGCTGGACTCTGTCCAGGATTTGGAGGTAAACTGTACCTGGAAGCTGTCCACTCTGAGGAAGTTCGCTCCTTACCTGGGCCAGATGGGCAATCTGCGCCGGTTCCTGCTCTCCCACGTCTTCACGTCTTCTCACACCACCTTGGAGCAGGAGGAGCAGTGTGTTGGCCTGGTCACCTCTCAGTTCCTCAACCTGCCCCACCTCCAGGAGCTCAATTTGGACGATGTCTCCATCCTCAGAGGCCGCCTGGATGAGATCCTCAGGTGAGGGGTGGCGAGCTTTCCCTGCCAACCAGAGCGAGTCCCTTTCCATTTCAGTGCACAGTGACTGGATCTCCTGTGTGCCGTCCCTCAGCAGTGCTAGAGTGCCTGAGCCACTAGACGGGCCACACAGTCAGTGTCTTGTTCACCGCTCTGTCACCTTGCATGTTGTGACATAACCCCCCAGATAAAGGTAGGACGTATGCACTAGGACAGAGGCTACTAAAGGGACTCCTTGCTAGGAATTCGGGCCAGGGGATGGTAGCTTTGGGCATCCTTGTAAGTGGTGTGGAAGGGAAAATGATGCAATAGAACCAAGTGAGGATTGCAATGACAAGGGGAAAGCCAATCAGAGGGGAGGTTTCAGGGGTTAAGTTCCACACTTAGAGATTTGGCCATGGCAGCCTTTCACTCCAAACCTGCCTCAGTCACCTGTCTGCCAAGGGTTGCCATAGGCTCTCGCAAACGGAATGCATGGTAAATGAAGGATTCAGGAGGGAGGCATTACGAAATGGGATAGGTGGTTTGTAGACAATGCAGTGATCTAAGTTCCTGGAGGGTGACAGCCCTCGCTGGATGTTGCCTGACTGTGCCCAGGTTAGCCCTTTCTGCACATCTGCCAGAGGCCTCATTGGGCTAAGAGATGGTGGTGACAGGGGTCTAGGCTGTGGCTGGAAGGAAGCCCGAGTTGCAGGCAATTCAGGACATGTCTCCAATACTAAAATGCACTGGTTGCCTCCTGCTTCAGACCCTGGGTCAGGCTCCTTTCTGAGCTCCTCCCACCTTTATGTTCACAACACCTGTGTGTTTGGGCTGGAGGGTATGATGTGCTCCACTTGACGGATGAGTAAATGGAGTGTGTGAGGTTTCACCCAGTTGAATCCATCACGGAGCAGATAACAGATGGAGAAAGATTCCACTCAAATTTGCTCTGACTTGAATGTCACTTTTCACTGTGCAACATCCTGGGTTTGATCATCATCCGGAACACTGTAGGCTTTGGTGACATGGGCCTCTTTACCCTGAAGGCCTGCATTATCCTCTCCTGCCTCTGCTCACCAGGTCCATCCCCCACATGTAACTGCTCTATGTCTCCCCAGGTGCCTGAAGAGCCCCTTGGAGACCCTGTCCATCACTAACTGCCTGCTTTTCGAAAGAGACTTTAGACATCTCTCCCAGCATCTGAATGTCAGCCAGCTGAAAAGCCTGAGTTTCAGTGGGCTCAACCTGACCATTATCAGTTCTCAGTCACTCCAATTTCTTTTAGAGAGAGCCTCCCCCACTCTCCAGGACCTGAACTTGGATGAGTGTGGGATCATGGACCACCAGTTCCTGGACATCCTGCCAGCCCTGAGCCACTGCTCCCAGCTCACAACCCTAAGTTTCTGTGAAAACCCCATCTCCATGATGGTCCTGGAGGACCTGCTTCGCCACGTTGTCGGGCTGAGCAAGCTGAGTTGCGTGATTTATGCAGCGCCCGTGGAGAGTTATGAGGAAACTAGCAGCAACATCAACCTGGGCCGACTTGCCCAGATGCATTCTGTGCTAAAGCATATGCTGCAGGAGTTGGGTCGGCCCGGCATGGTCTGGCTCTGTGCTTACCCCTGTCCTCACTGTGGCTGTAGAACCTTCCATGACCCAACTCCCATTCTGTGATCCTGTTGCTTGAGTGTCTAGCTGGGTGCACATCTCATAGGCTTTACTCTGGGCACTTGGGCACTGAAGCCCAGACATAAGTGTACCGTTCAGGAACACAGCAGCCAGTTTCAGACAGCTACTCAGGGTTGGGGGGAAATGCTCACAGGGGACTGGATGGTTTCTCTGGGGAGATTTGTCCTAAGGAGTTAGAAATATGCACCTGAATCTCTCAGGGGGAGGGATTGAGGCTTGGGTGGTAGATGCGGTGATTACCTTTGCTTGAATTGTGAATAAATGTCAGTAATAAAGAGAACTGGATGTTAACAGACTGATGTCCTCAATGACATGTTAGCCCAACTCTCCCACCTGCAGTTACTGGTCAAGTAAGAAGGCATGAGCATTGTGATGCGCAGACATTAGGCTGGTTGAGGTTGATTCCAGGAGATCACATCACCATTTATCCTTTTTGGTTTGGTGGTTCTTTCTGGTGCACCGGTACCTACTCACCTCTGTGACTGTTCAGTGGGTCAACACACACTTGTTGCGTCCACAGGGACTGGAACAAGTGGCTTCCAGTGAGCACCACCGAGGTACAACTACTCTGGGGCCATCACGGGTAACTAGTCCAGTCCCTGGACTCAAACACTCCTCCCCACTGGGAGCCTCCATTGCTGGCCTGTGTCTGCTCCATGGTAGGGTTTCCCTGTGCACAAGTTAGGCCCCCAGTACTGAAAGGGACATCAGCCTGCCAGGGAGCCAGAGCCCTGGCCTCACAAGTCCATGCCTGTCATTCCCCTGGATCCAGCCCCTTCTTGAATTCAAGTTCCTGTGGCCTGTAAACACATTTACATTCTTTTCAGCAAAATACTGAGCTGGAATAAACCTCTGCTTTGTTCTGTGTCCTGTCCTAAGAATAGGACATCCTTTGGTAGAGGATGATCTAATGTTCAAAGACTTTCCCCTCATGATCCTCCTTCCCATCAATCAAGGAGGTGGTAAAGCAAGTCTGAGCCAGTGACAGGCCCCGGGTCTGAAGAGTGGACAACCCCAAGCCAGTTCCCGGAGAGCACTTAAGTGGACACAGGTGAAGGTCACCCCGGGGAGATGGGGGTATGGAGGGCCACCCTGAGGGTCAATACAACCAAGTGAAGGGGAGATGTCCTAGTGTGCTGTTGGAACCCACAGTCAGTGGACAGTTAGCTGGCCAGCAAGGAACAGGCTCCCTGCCCACCTGCCACTGCATTCTGGCCCTAGGCTGTCTCAGTTTGCTCACTGAGTGGCCTGCCAGAGGAGCACCTAGGGAGAAGGCCACACATCCAGGCCCAGGGGCAGGGCTCCATTTGCCTGTATGTCTCCCTAATTGTGAGGAAGTCAGTCCTGCTTTTTCTCCTTCTATTGCCTCTCATTCAGTGCCAGCCACTCATGTGATTGCTGCTCTCTACTGTGTGTCAGCAACTTCCTAGCTTGTCACATACAGCACCTGGCCCTTCGTTCTCTTTTTATTGCCATTCCTTTCTTTTCTTCTACCTTCCACTCTTCTAGCTTGGGTCCATCATCCTACGAGCTCATTTTTCCGTTTCTTAGTACATTTCCTATTGATTTCAGAGAGGAAGGGAGAGGGAGAGATGGATAAAACATCAATAATGAGACAAAATCATTGGTTGGCTTTCTCCTGCACATCCACCTGGGGATCCAGGCGTAAACTCCAGCCCCTGCTCCAACTGAGAATTGAACTATGTCCTCTTGGTTCAAAGGCCTACTGAGCCACACTGGCCAGGCACACTCTGCTTCTTCGAGTGGGAAGAGAAAATGCTGAAGTCTCAGTAACAGTTGCTGAGCTCCCCCCCCCCCAAAAAAAAAGAGGATAAGAGAACAAGGGTCAGAAAATGTATATCTCTTACAGCAAACGCTCTCTTTCTCTTCCTCTCTCTCTCCTATTCCATCTCCCTCTCCCTGTCCCTCTGTCTGACATGCATCTTGTCTTCCCATCCCCGCCTTCACAGGAAATAGTGTCCATAATATGAATCAGAACCTCTAGAATTTGAGGAAAAGCATAAAAATTTGCAGGTTCTGAGGGAGGAAGGGCAAAGGCAAAACATCCTGTGGTCTGGGTGTTAATTCCTCCACACATAGAGCTTGTGCCCATTTCCTTGTGTGGACTGTGGGGCCAACTTATGTAAAGCTCTTGTCAGCATGTCCTCCTCTGGAATTGCCCACTGTTATTAGCATTGATAGTATTTATTAACCACCAGATGCAAGATAAGGAAGAAAATAGAAGTCAGTGCACCCTGGCCAGTGTTTCTGGGCATTGTCCTGTGCACCAGAAAGTTAACCCATTTGATTTCTGGCCAGGGCACATGTTCAGGTTTCTGGTTCAGTCCCCAGGCATCCAATATTGTTTCTCTCTCACATGAATGCATGCTTCTGTGTCTGTCTCCATTTACCTCTCTCTAAAAAATCAATTTTAAAAACCCACCATATTAAGACAAAACAAAAGGAAACTCATTGCTGTATGTTGCCTCTAAAACAGAGTGTCCTGCACTGGACGCTTTATTTGTTCTGTAGACCACAACTGAGAATTAAAGCAAAATATTGGAATCTGGACTTTTCCATCAAAATATTCAGAAAAGCATAGTATCAAGGCAATGAGGCTTATAAAGCTTAGACAGTGATTGCATCTGTGAAGATGGGTACAGAAGGGGCATGGATAGGAGGTGACTGCTGGTGCACAAGCATCTTGTACATGAAGGCCCTATGAGCAGGGTCTCTAGGACATCAGAAAGCAAGCAGGGAGAGGAAGGCACACATAGTAGGTTCCTTAGTACTAGAATGTACCCCAGAGTCCCCCAAACTGCACAGCAGTAAGGCAGGCTGGATACAGGTCAGCTGCAGCACACGGATTCCAAAGGGAAGACTCTGAATAAAGAAGAGCCAAAGCCTGGACTGCTTGTCTCAGTGGATGAGTTTCGACCTGTGAACCAGGAGGTCGGTTCAATTCCCAGGTTGGGGCATGTCCCCGTTGTGGGCTCTTAGTCCAGTAGGTGTCTTGTAGGAAGCAGCCAATCAAGGATTCTCTCTCACCATTGATGGTTCTCTTTTTTTTTCTTTTTTTTAAATTTTATTGCTTAAAGTATTACAATGGGTATTACATATGTGTCCTTTCCCCCCCACCCTGCCCTTGACAATACCCTGGCCTCCCGTATCCCCCAGTATCTTATGTCCATTGGTTATGCTTATATGCATGCATACAAGTCCTTCGGTTGATCTCTTACCCCCTTCCCTCGTGCCCCCCAACCATCCTCGGCCTTCCCGCTACAGGTTGTCAATCTGTTTGGGGCAGCTCTGCCTCTCTATCTGTTATAGTTCATCAGTTTATAATGGTCTTTATTATCCATACTAGAGGCCCCGTGCACAAAAATTTGTGCACTTGGGTGGGTCCCTCAGCCCACCCTGTGCCCTCTCGCAATCTGGGGCCCCTTGGGGGCCCCTTCCCCTGGCTGCTGGCACCAGTTTTCCTCCGGTGCCCGGAACCCATGCCTTCGCTCTTCGCTGGGAGGGGCCCACATGGTGGGCGAGGGGCTTAGCTCTTTTAAAAATACTTCTGAATGTTTGGTAAATAACCCTGTAGGAATCTACTTTCTGAAACATGCTGGTTGTTAAGGGCTGATTTGGGTAATCAACAAAATGTATGTTAAAATCCTAATCCCAAGAACCTCAGAATGTACCTGTATATGGAGATAAGATCTTTAAAGAGGGGATTACATTAAATTGTGGCAGTTCCAGTGGGACCCTTAGCCCATCTCACTGAAGTCCTTATAAGAAGAGGAATGTTGGGGTCCAGCCCCAGCAGGTCCAGGGGTTCCCAAAGAAGGAATGACACAGAGGCAGCATTCAGGTTATCATCATAGCCAGGTTCTCTTTTTATTGTCCTGTTACATCTATATTTATACTATTTGATCCTATAAACATGCCTCTATAAGCTTTTTTTTTTTTTTTTTTGCATCGGGTCCATTTATTGGGGGGTCAGTCAAAGGGGGAGCTGGCTAGGGTGGGGTAGGGCAGCAGCTTGTCTGGCCCCCGAGAAACCCAACTTAAGTCCAGAGCCTCGAGGGCTTAGAAGCCAAAGTCTTCCTCCACCTTTATCTGCACGGGGGCCAGCTCCGGAGTCAGCGGGACTCCTGCCCAGTGCCCTTCCTATGGCATTCGCCGCCTCTTCCAACTGCTGGGCCCCTCACCAGGGGCCGGGCTGCTGGCTTCTGT
This sequence comes from Myotis daubentonii, assembly GCF_963259705.1. Classification (NCBI taxonomy): domain Eukaryota; kingdom Metazoa; phylum Chordata; class Mammalia; order Chiroptera; family Vespertilionidae; genus Myotis; species Myotis daubentonii. The sequence goes on along the minus strand of NC_081862.1, from coordinate 6,243,010 downwards.
AGGCGCTGGCGTCCTCCTGGGAGGGGACAGCCCCTCTTTCTCTGGAGGCTCGTTCGCAGTGTTGCCTGGGTTGGGGGCGTCTCTGCCCTGGCTGCCCTCGTCCTCCAGTAAGATGGTGAACTGGCTGGCCCGGTAGTTGTCACCGTAGGAGTCCAGCACCTTCATGAGGAACCTCCGCTCCTGCTGGAGTATCCATGTTATCCTCTATATCTGATGGAGCCTGTTCAGGACCCGCTCCTTCGCCTGCTCAATCTCCCTGCAGCGCCGATCCAGCGCCTGGTACTTCCTGCGATTGAGTTCCTGTTGGCGCCGCCCTTGCTGGCCTCAGGCTGCCTCCTCCTCTTCGTCTGGCTCCTGGAGGCTGGAGCTGCCCAGACCCCCAGACACGAACTCCACTTCGGTCTCAAGCTCGCTCTCCAGGATGTGACCACCTTCAGCGGAGGCAGCGCCAGCTCCCAGCCGGGAGGTGCTGAGAACTCCTCAAAGCCCACAGCTGCCATGGACCCCTCTCTCTGCTCCAGCTCCATTTCTCCCTGGCTCCCTACGCAGAACTTCCAACCTTGCAAGCCTCTAGTTTAAAGTGGCTTGCGAAACTACAGCCCATCCGATTTCACAGCCAGGCACCCAGGCCCTGGCCACTAAGCCTCCTGGGAGTTGTAGTTCTCTATTTCCGGCTTGCCTCCCTCGCCCCACCCCCACCCCAGTCCCAACTGAAAGGCCCTGCTGGCTGGTCTAACCCTGTGGCCAGGCATCTGAGTCACCTCGGGTCTTTATTCCTGTCCCGACACCTCGCCATCTGACCATGGAGACTCTCCTCTTGCGAGGCCCCTGGGTCTCCTTCTGGGTCTCCTCAGCCCAGGTACTGAATCGTGTGCCCCAGCAGCGATACAGCCCTGGTGCCTGGGTCTCCTTCTGGGGCCTGGCTGTATCGCCCCCGGACCGGATGGCGTGCCCCAGCTGCGACGCAACCCCGGGCCCTGGGTCTCCTCAGCCTGGGCACCGGATTGCATGCCCCAGCAGCAAAAACAGCCCCGGCGCCTGGGTCTCCTTCTGGGTCTCCTCAGCCCAGGCACTGGATTGCTTACCACAGCTGCAACTCAGCCCCGGGCCCTGGGTCTCCTTCTGGGGCCTGGCTGCGTCGCCCCCGGGGGACCGGATCGCTTGCCCCAGCGGCAACGCAGCCCCAGCGCCTGGGTCACCTTCTGGGTCCTCTTCTGGGGCCTGGCTGCATCGCCCCTGGGGTCCAGATGGTGTCCCCAGGCAGCTATGCAGCCTGGCCTATGGCCCCGCCTCTGGGTGTTCTCCCATCACTGGTGATCAGTGATCTGAGAAGCCAGGCAGACATCTGCCTCTTCCCTGCCCCACCCAGCTTCTCCCATTACTGGCCCAGGGCCTGCAAAGGCGGCCAGGTTCTCTTATCACACTATACGCCGGCAAAGGAGGCCTGGCTTCTCCGAGCAAAGGCAGCTCGGTTCTCTGGCTCTTGGCTGCCGCCTGGGTTTCCGATTGCAGTCAGCAGCAGGCAGCTTCTTCCCTCCTTCCCCTTTCGCCTCCCAGCATTGCGCCTATGTTGGCAGTTAACTGCCAATCTTAGTTGGCAGTTAATTTGCATATAGCCCTGATTAGCCAATGAAAAGGGTATCGTCGTACGCCAATTACCATTTTTCTCTTTTATTAGATAGGATATGAGTGAGATCATGTGGTATTTTTCCTTCATTGACTGGCTTATTTCACTTAGCATAATGCTCTCCAGTTCCATCCATGCCATTGCAAATGCTAAGTGTTCCTTCTTTTTTACAGGAGCATAGTATTCCATCATGTAGATGTTCCGTGGTTTTCTAATCCATTCATCTACTGATGGGCACTTAGGCTGTTTCCAGATCTTAGCTATGGTGAATTGTGCTGCTATGAACATAGGGCTGCATATGTCCTTTCTGCTTGGTGTTTCTGGTTTCTTGGGTTATATTCCTAGAAGTGGAATCACAGGGTCAAATGGGAGTTCCATTTTTAGTTTTTTGAGGAAAGTCCATAGTGTCTTCCATAGTGGCTGCACCAGTCTGCATTCCCACCAGCAGTGCATGATTGTTCCTTTTTCTCCACATCCTCTCAAGCAGTTGTCTTTGTGGATTTGTTGATGATAGCCAGCCTGACAGGTGTGAGATTATACCTCATTGTTGTTTTGATTTGCATTTCTCATATGATTAGTGACTTTCAGCATGTTTTCAAATGTCTCTTGTTTTTCTGAATGTCTTCTTTGGAAAGGTGTCTATTTAGATGCTTTGCCCAATTTTGATTGGATTACTTATCTTCCTTTTGTTAAGTTGTATGAGTTCCCTATAAATAATGGAGATTAAGCCCTTACCAGATATGATGGTGGTAAATATGTTTTCCCACACACTGGGTTTTCTTGTTGTTTTGTTGATGGTTTCTTTTGCTGTGCACAAACTTTTTATTTTGATGTACTCCCATTTGTTCATTTTCTCTTTAGATTCAAGTGCCCTGGGTGATGTATTGGTGAAAAAAATGCTTTGGCATATGTCTGAGATTTTATTGCCTTTGGATTCTTCTAGCATTTTTATGGTTTCCCATCACACATTTAAGTCCTTTATCCATTTTGAGTTTATTCTCGTGTATGGTGTAAGTTGGTGGTCTAGTTTCATTTTCTTGCATATATCTGTCCAATTTTCCCAACACCATTTATTGAAGAGACTATCTTGACTCCATTGTATGTTCTTGCCTCCTTTGTCAAATATTAATTGAGCATATTGGTTCGGGCTGATTTCTGGGCTCTCTATTCAAATCCATTGATCTATATGCCTGTTCTCGTGCCAGTTCCAGGCAGTTTTGAGAACAGTGGCTTTGTAATACAGCTTGATATCTGGAATTGAGATCTCACATACTTTGTTCTTTCTCAGGATTGCTACAGGTGTTCTGGTACTTTTTTTATTCCAGATGAATTTTTGGAGAGTTCGTTCTAGATCTGTGAAGTATGCCATTGGTACTTTCATGGGAAGTGCGTTGAATTTATCGATTGCTTTGGGTAGTATGGGCATTTTAATGATTTTGATTCTACCAATCCATAAACACGGTATGTTCCTCCATCTGTTTATGTCTTCCTCTTTCTCTTTTTTCAAAGTCCTGTAGTTTTCTGAGTAGAGGTCTTTTATGCCTTTAGTTAAGTTTATTCCTCGGTAGCTTAATTGTTTTGGTCCAATGGGAAATGGGATTATTTTTATAATCTCTCTTTCTCAAAGTTCACTATTGGTGTATAGAAATGCCTCAGAATTCTTGGGGTTAATTTTGTATCCTGCTACATTGCCAAATTCATGCATTAAGTCTAGGAGTTTTTTGATGGAATCTCTAAGGTTTTGTATATATAATATCATGTCGTCTGCAAATAAGGACAGTTTTACTTCCACTTTTCCAATTTGGATGCCTTTTATTTCTTGTTCTTGTGTAATTGCAATGGCTAATAATTCCATTACTATGATGAACAGGAGTGCTGAGAGTGGGCATCCCTGTTTTGTTCCTGTTCTTAGGGGAAATGGTGTTAGTTTTTGTGCATTGAGTATGATGTTGGCTGTGGGCCTGTCATAAATGGCTTTTATTATGTTGAGGTATGATCTTTCTACTCCCACCTTGTGGAGAGTTTTTATTAAAAATGGGTGTTGGGTTTTGTCAAATACTTTTTCTGCATCAATTGATATGATCATTTGTTTTTTTTTTCTTTTAATTTGTTTATGTGATGTATCACTTTTATTGACTTGCGGATATTGTACCATCCTTGCATCCCTGGGATAAATCCTACTTGGTCATGGTGTATGATCTTTCTGATATACTGCTGGACCTGATTTGCTAAGATTTTGTGGAGGATTTTGGCATCTATGCTCATGAGGGATATTGCCTGTAATTCTCTTTCATTGTTTTGGTATTAGGGTGATGCTGGCTTCATAGAATCATCTTGGAAGTGTTCCTTCCTCTTGGATTTTTTTGTAGTAGTCTGAGGAGGATAGGTTTTAGTTTTTCCTTGAATGTTTGGTAAAACTCCCCTGTGAAGCCGTCTTGTCCTGGACTTTTGTTTGATGGAAGCTTTTTGTTGACTGCTTCAATTTCTTCCATAGTTATTGGCCTGTTGAGATTTTTAGATTCTTCCTGATTGAGATTTTGATTGATGTATTTTTCTAAGAATTTGTCCATTACCTCCAGGTAGTCTAGTTTGTTGGAGTTGAGCTGTCCATAGTATTTATTAACAATCATTTTTTATTTCTGTGGGGTCTGTTGTTGTTTCGCCTCTATCATTTCTGATTTTGTTTATTTGGGTACTCTCTCTTTGCATCCTGGTGAGCCTGGCTAGAGGTTTGTTAATCTTGTTTATCCTTTCAAAGAACCAGCTCTTGGTTTCCTTGATTTTCTGTAATTTTTTTGTGTGTTTATGTCAATTATTTGGGCTGTAATCTTTATTATCTCCTTCCTTCTGCTCACTCTGGGGTTTTCTTGTTGCTCTCTTTCTGATTCTTTGAGTTGTAGAGTTAGATGATTTACTACCATTTTTTCTTGTTTCTTGAGAAAGGCCTGTAAAGCTATAAACTTCACTCTCAGGACTGCATTCATTGTGTCCCATAGGTTTTGGATTGTTGTGTTTTCATTGTCATTTGTTTCCAGGATGTTTTTCATTTCTTCTTCGATCTCATTGGTAAACCAATCAATATTTAGTAACATGCTATTCAGCTTCCAGTGTTTAGTATTTTGGGGTTTTTTTTGTATTTTATTTCTAATATTATTCCATGGTGGTCTGAGAAGATGCTTGGTATGATTTCAATCTTCTTGAATTTGGGGAGACTTTGTTTGTGACCCAATATGTGGTCTAATTTTGAATCTGTCCCATGAGCACTTGAGTAGAATATATGTTCCGTGGCTGTGGTGTGAAGTGCTCTGAAGATGTCAATTAAGTCCATCTGATCAGGTGATTCATTTAGGATCGCTGCATAATGATTATGAATAAGACAAACTCCCCATTTTCTACTAGAGGCCTAGTGCTCAAATTTGTGCATGGGTGCAGTCTGGCCAGCCCGGCCCCAAACCAGTCCTTCGGTCATCCCTCAATTTGGTCATGATGAACATAGATTCTAAAATCCTCAACATATGGTAAAATCCTTTACCATAATGCTATCCATGTCCTTCCATGCTTTTTGGAAAGGGAAGAGTTCTTTCCTTTTTACAGCAGTGTAGTATTCTGTTGTGTAGATGTACCCCACCATTTTTATTCATTTATCTGCTGATGGGCACTTAGTCTGTTTACAAATCTCAGCTATTGCAAATTGTGCTGCAATGAACATATGGGTGCAAATATGCTTTCTGATTGGTGTTTCTAATTTCTTGGGAAAGACCCCTAGTAGTGGGAGTACTGGATCAAATGGCAGTTCCTTTTTAATTTTTTGAGGAAACTCCGTACTGTTCTCCACAGTGGTTTTACCAGACTGCGTTCCCACGAGCAGTGCAGGAGAGTTCCTTTTACTCCACATCCTCCTCAGCCCTTGTGGTCTGTTGATTTGTTGATGATAGCCATTCTTACCAGTGTGAGATGGTATCTCATTGTCATTTTGATTTGCATCTCTAGGAAGATTAAGGATTTTTATCATGTTTTCATATGTCTCTTGGCTTTCTGTATGTGCAATTTTCAAAAGTATCTATTTAAGTCAATTTTTTTATTGCATTGTTTATCTTCCTTTTTTTTTTTTTTTTAAAGATGTCTGAGTTCCCTATGAATTTTGGAGATCAGGCCCTTACTGGATATAGCATAGGAAAATATGTTCTCCCAAGCCATGGGCTTTCTTGTTTTGTTTTTTTGTTTGTTTGCTTGTTTGTTTGTTTGTTATTTGTTTGTTTGTTTGTTTGTTTTTTGTTTGTTTGGGGGTTTTTTGGTGTGTGTGTGTGTGTGTGTGTGTGTGTTTATGTGTGTGTGTGTTGCTGATGGTTTCTTTTTCTCTGCAGAAGATTTTTATTTTGATGTCGTCCCATTTGTTTCTTTTCTCCGTATTTTCCATTACCCTAGGAGTTATATTGGTAAAGGGCTTCTTTGAAATATGTCTCATAATTTTCTGCCTATGGATTCTTCCAAGATTTTTATGGTTTCCATCTTACAATTGAGTCCTTTATCTATTTTGTGTTTATTTTCCTCAATGGTGTGAGGCGGTGGATAGTTTCATTACTTTACATGTATCTATCCAATTTCTCCAACCTCCTGTATTGAAAAGACTGTCTTGACTACATTGTATGCTCTTGCCTCCTTTGTCAAACATTAATTGGGCATAAAGGCTCAGGTCTATTTCTATGTTCTCAGGTGTGTTCCATGGGTCTACTAGTACACGTCTGTTCTTGTGCCAGTACCAGCAAGCTTGAGAACAGTGGCTTTGAAATATAACTTGACATCCGCAATTGTGAACGACCAACATTGTTCTTTTTTCTCAAGATTACTCTGACTATTGCGGGTCTTTTTATTTTTTATTGTATACAAATTTCTGGAGACTTTGTTCTAGGTCTGAGAAATATGTCATTGGTATTTTAATGGGGGTTACAGTAAATCTGTAGAATGCTTTGTGTAGCGTGGCCATCTTAATGAGATTTATTCTACTAATACATGAACATGGTATATTCTTCATTTGTTTATGTCTTCTCCTACCTGTTTTTCAATGTCCTGTAGTTTTTAGAGTAAAGATCTTTTACTTATTTAGTTAAGTTTATTCCTAGGTATCTTCATTTATTTGTTGCACTTGTAAATCGGATTGTTGTTTTTGTTTTTTGTTTCTTTTTCTGTGAATTCTTTATTGGTGTATCAAAAAGCCATAGATTTCTGGGTGTTAACTTTGTATTCTGGTACATTACCAAATTCATTTATTAAATGAAGAACTTGTTTTATGGTACACTGAAGGAGTTCAATACATATTGATCCTTTTACTTTACATTTATCTTTTAGTATTTGTCGACAGCCAAGATTTGGATTTGTCTCATGATTTTTCTGTCTTTTTTTTTTTTTTTGATAGAGCAAATTACTTGATCTTTCTTTTTTCCCCCAATGATTCTTTTTTCAATTTTTTTTGTTTATTAAAGTATTACAAAGGGTATTACATACGTGTCCTTCCCCCCCGCTCCCACCCTGGACAATTCCCTGACCTCCCCTACCCCCAGTGTCTTATGTCTATTGGTTATGCTTATATGCATGCATACAAGTCCTTTGGTTGATCTCTTACCTCCCTCCCTCCTGCCCTCCAAACCTCCCCGGACTTCATGCTGGAGTTTGACAATCTGTTTGAGGTAGATCTGCCTCTGTATCTATTATTGTTTAAACGTTTATAATGATCTCTCTTATCCATGACTGAGTGAGATCCTGTGGTATTTTTCCTTCATTGACTGGCTTATTTCACTTAGCATAATGCTCTCCAGTTCCATCTCTCTGTCCTCTCTCTGTGCTTCCTGGTAAGCCTGAAAGAAGTTCATCGATCTTATTTATCCTTTCAAAGAACCAGCTCTTGGTTTTGTTGATATTTTGTAGTGATTTTTTTTTTTTTTTGGTTGTCATGTTATTTAATTCTGCTGTGATTTTTACTATTTCCTTCCTTCTGCTCAGTCTGGGCTTTCTTGTTGCTTTCTTTCTAATTCTTTAAGTTGTAGAGTTATATAATTTATTACCAGTTATTTTTGTTTTTTTGTGGCTGAAATGCTATGAACTTCTCTCTCAGAACTGCTTTCCGTATATACCATTGAATTTGAATTATTGTGTTTTCATTGTCATTACTTTCCAGGATGTTTTTAATTTCTTTTTTGATGTTTTTGATAACACAAACATTGTTTAATAATGTACTATTTAGCCTGCAAGTATTTGAATTTTTGTTAATTTTTATTGGAGGTTATATCTAATATTAGAAGCCCAGTGCACAAAATTCTTCCATGAGGGGTGGTGGTGTTCCTTCAGACCAGCCTATACCCTCTCCAATCCGGGACTGCTGTCTCCTAATTGCTCACCTGCCGGCCTCCCTCCCTGCCTGGTCACCCCTAACTTCCCCCCCGCCCCACCTAAAGCCTGATCGACCCTCACTGCCTCTACCTGCTGCTCTAATCACCCCTAATTGCCCCACCAGCTGGCCTGGTCTCCCCTAACTGCCCTGTGATCGACCAGGTCACCTCCACCTGCCCCCTACCTACTAGCCTGGTCGCCAACAACTGCCCCTTCACCAGCCTAGTCACCTTTCACTGCCCCCATCCCCCCACACACACTGCAGGCCTAATCGCCCCCAACGAAGCCCCTGCCAGACTGGTCACCCCTAACTCTCCCCCTGTCAGTTTGGTCACCTCTTACTGCCCCATCACCCGCTAGCCTTGTCACATTCAACTGGTCCCCTAATGCGCTGGTTTCATTCTACAGTCCCCCTGTCTTCCTGCTTGCCCCTCAGAGCACCCCCACAGGCCTGGTTGCCCCACACAACTTGCTGTTCAGTTGTTTGTTTGTCCCTCACTAAGCCGCAACTGGCCTGGTCGCCCCAAGTAGCCTGCTGTCTAGTCCTTTTCGTCGGGGCTCATTAAACACCCCCCTCCCGCGCCCCCCCCCCCCTCCCGCTGCCAGTCTGGTCTCCCCATGCAGCCTGCTTGTTCAGTCATTTGGTTGTCCCTCACTAAACTCCCTGACAGCCAGGTCATAGGCAGCCATCTTGTTAGGGTGTGAGGAATAATTTGCATATTACCTCTTTATTATATAGCAGTATGCCTTTGTAATCTGAGAAGATGCTTGATATGACTTCCATCTTGTTTAATTTGAAGAGACTTTGCTTGTGTCTCAAGTGGTCTATCTTTGAAAATCTCCCATGTACACTTAAGTAGAATGTATATTCTGTATCTTTGGGATGAACTGTTCTGAAGATGTCAATTAAGTCTGTCTGATCTAGTGAGCTGTTTAGGATTGTTGTCCCCTGTGGTGGCCTTCATGTTAAAGTCTATTCTGTCAGATATGTTTATTCCTAGTCTAGCTTTTCTTTTCTTTTCCATTTGCATGCAAAATTCCCTCTCATTCTGTATGAGTCTTTTGTTTTGAGGTGGGTCTCTTGTTGACAGCGTATAGTTGAGTCATATTTTTGAATCCATTCTGCAACCCTACGCCTTTTGATTGGTGCATTTAGTCCATTTACTTTAAGGGTTACTATTGATAGATACTGATTTATTGCCATTTTAATTCTGTATGCCTAGGTTTCCCTCTCATTTCTTCTTCTCATTACAGCAGTCCCTTTAGGATTTCTTGTAATTCTGGTTTGTGGTGTTGTATTCTTTAGCCATTCTTTGTCTGGGAAGCTCTTTATTTAAACATCTATTTTGAATGACGGCCTTATTGGATATAGTAATCTTAGTCTCAGAACCTTGCTTTCCATTACATTAAGTACTTCATGTCATTCCCTTCTGGCCTGTGGAGTTTCTGATGAGAAACCAGGTGTCAGCCCTCATTGGAACTTTATTGTAGGAAACACATTTCTTTTCTTTTGCTGCCTTGACAATTATCACTTTTTCTATAATTTTTGGCACTTTAATTATTATGTGTCTGGGAATGGGCCTGTTTGACTTCTTCTTGTTTGTGGTTCTCTGTGGTTCCTGCACTTGTGTGACATTTTCCTTTAAGAAGTTAGGGAAGTTTTCTGCCATTGTTTCTTCAAACACCTTCTCTATGCCTGTCTCCCTTTCTGCCTCTTTGGGCACACCCACTACTGTGATATTGTTACATTTCCGGTAGCCTCACAGTTCCTTTAACCTGTCCTCCTGTTTATTAATTGTTTTATTTTCTGGTTTTTCTAATTGAGTGATATTTTCTCTCTGACTAATAATTCACTGATTTGATCCTCAGCTTCCCTAATATGCTGTGTATTTCTTCCAATTGGTTCTTTACTAGTGTTATGTCATATTTTTAATCTAGAACTTTTCTTTTTTTATAGCTACTATATATTTTTTTTCATGCTATTGAGCATTTTTACCATGATTGCTCTGAACTCTGATTCAGATAAATTTCTTATCTCTACTTCATTTTTCTCTTCTGAGAATTCTCTAGTTCTTTCATTTTGGGATTGTTTCTTTGTTTCCTACTTTTGACTTTCTGTTTGAGTTTGTGATGATGAGTTATGTAGATCCTCTATCAGTGGTTCTTCATCTTATGGCCCTTTAAATACACTTCCTCATGTTGTGACCCAACCATAAAATTATTTTAATTGCTACATCATAACTGTAATGTTGGTACTGGTATGAATCGTAATGTAAGTATCTGATATGCAGATTGGTCTTAGGCAACCCCTGTGAAAGGGTCGGCCGAACTCCAAAGGGGTCGCGACACACAGCTTGAGAACCGCTGTTCTACACCTCTCAGTCTGTCATGCTGGACAGTGTTAAAGGCTGTTTTATGACTAATTAGGTCAGGCAAAGACTCAAAGCCTCAGGAGACCACCTCTGGCTACACACTTGTAGGCTTCTGACTTGAATTGCCCCTGTAGGCAGTCATCCACAGGCAAGAGATTTTTTTCAACATGGCGGGTGGTGGCTTCTACTGGAGACCAATTGTCATTCTTAATCTCTTTAGTGGCCTTGAGAAAAGTGTTTTACAGTCGGGACTGAATTGCAATATGACTCCGAAATTCCACTCTAAATTTTGCACCGACAATAACTGGAGACTTGGGTATCTATCTTCTGAGCTGTATCCCCTGAGTCCCTAGTCCGGGCTACTTCCCTCACAGCATCAGTGCACTTCACCCTCCATTTGCCAGAGCACAGGGAAATTTGTGTGTTGGTCCTTTAGGAGGATGCCTGAGTATCCATCAGTCTCTCCCTGTTCGATAGCTGGGGGCGAGAAGGGCAGCGCGGTTGGGGGGTGGGAGGACAGTTGGGGGTGAGCAGGCCAGTAGGCATAGTAGTTAGAGGAGATCAGGCAGGCAGGCAGGCAGGCGAGCTGTTAGGAGGCAGTGGTGCTGGATTTCAAGAGGGATATGTGACTTCTGGATTAGGCTCAATTCATAAACTGGCAGTTGGACATCCCCCAAGGGTCCCAGATTAGAGACAGTGCAGGCCAGGTTGAGGGACACACCCTCCTGTGAACGAATTTCATGCACCGGGCCAGTGGTATATCCATAAAGTTATATTTTGTGATTCCAAGAATCATATGCTTGTTGAGGAAATATGGCAACCAAATTAACACATCTTAATAAGTACAAATAAGTATTTTGTCAACAGGCTGAAAAGTGATATGTGTGGGTTCATAGGGTCTGTTTTTTATAAAAATGAGGGTGGAAAGGCACACTTGAAAGAGTCAGGCATTGCAAGTTGGTAAATCACAGAGTGCACATAGTTGTGAAAAAATAAGGCAAATGTGACTCATTCATATCAGTACAGAGATGTCTTAAAGTCTAACATAGAGACTCTCACTATTTATTATGTTGGAAAGTTGAAACCGTTGAGGGAATCAGTGTAGTTAAGAACAATATGCCTCTGCAGTTGAATATACACAAACAGCCTATCCATTTAAATTTTGGATGTGCTAGTGAGCACATAAATTAAAGGCTCATTTGTGGACATTTGGGATAAGAATTAGCACTGAAACATGGTAATATTCATGGGAAATGTAATATTTCTCATATTTTGAAGGACATCCGGGGCTCTTCACATGAGCTGTTAAATGCTTGTAGTACAGTTTAAGGCAGTAAAATTTATATTGTCATCATTACCAAAACTAAGGTTATACATTTAAACTAGTCAGCATTAGGAGAGAGCCATGCTAAATTGGTGATAAATTATAAAATTATATGTGGAATGAATTTGGCATGTACTGGCCCAATAAAATATTACTATGCACAGGTGATATCTTGCAAGTATTAGAATAGATCCAAGTGCACCACTAGCACATGTGGCTTTTCCTGAGTCCAAAATGTAGTTGAAAGTGTAGCATAAAAGTTCTAAGGTAAGTGAGACAGTCAATTTTGAAATTAAATGGACATAACTTGCCTCTATATTGTGGGCATCCAGGAGCAATGAAAGTGTTTTAACCGAAATGCTGATAATTCATTACTTGCGTACCAAAATAACTATTAGTTCTTAGGTGAAAGTGCATGAAGAAGTGATTGTAACGGGAAAATTAGGAAGTTTTTAGTAATGTCGACAAGAGATTGTGAGCAAGAGAGAGCAAAGTAGAGAAGGAGAAAAGTCGATAGAGGCTTGTCAAGCTATAGGTAGGCACGGATAAATATGTATGTGGACATCATGGAAATTGCTTGCACTTTGTTTAGAATCAGAAAGGTTTTTCCCACTAATGGTCATTTAAGAAATTAAGGAAGATGTACAGGGAGGACAAGATGTCAGAAGATAATACATTCCAGAGTAACATATAACAGCGCATACAAGCATGAGCCTAAATAGAGCCTAAGAGTAAATTTAAACATTGTTGTGGAAAGAGGAAATAAAGTGTTGTTTTGAATAATTGTTTTCCCTTAAAACATTGCTCTCCAAGATGATATCCTCACATAAGTACTTGTCATTTACAGGAACGCTGTCACGTGGGAGAGGGAGTTATGCAGGCGTTCCTTGCAAAGAGACAATCCCTTCCAGGAGAAATTACCATATATCTCCAAGAGATGATGATTGCACTACTAGTTATAGGTAATGGGCAATAAAGCGTAAGACACCTAAACTATACTATACACTCTGTTGTTTAGGTGAAATTCATCTATCATAACACTAAATATTCACCATTGACCAACTAACATATAGTATATTCAGAGTCTTATGCCACCACCATATCTGAGTAGCTCCAAATCATCTTTATCACCCATAAAAGCTCTTTAGGTAAAGCTCTTTATCATACATAAAAGCTCTGAAGGTAAAGCCGTCGCTGCCATTCTCTTCCTCAGTCCAGCTTCTATGAATCAGCAACTAGTGTTTTATCTGTATTGATTCACCTGTTTTCCACAGATCATAGTATCAGCATGAAACAGGATAGGACCTTTTGTGTCTGGCTTGTTTCCGTTACCATAAATGTGTCCAAGGGTCATCCATGTGGCAGTAATCAGTTCACCGCCACTTTAATGGCTGGTTAAATATTCCCTTGCAACTCTAGTGCACACAGCTCATTTACCACTTCAACCGTTGGGGTCGTTTCCACCAGAGGACTGATGTGAGCATTTTGGACTAGTATTTCATAGAAGTCTCCAGTTATTGTCCGTGCAAAATTTAGAGTGGAATTTTGGAGTCATATTGCAATTCAGTGTTAAATGTTTGTTGTAGGAGTTTCCCTTATTTTCCACAGCAGCCACACCTTGTGCCCTTTCTGTTCCTTGTGCACAGGATTCCAGTGGCTCTAAATTCCCAACAAGCCCTGCTGTTTTCCTCTTCAAACATTGGGACCTACTTAGGGATAAAGTGGTATCTCACTTAGGTTTTGGTTGGCGTTTCCCTAACTACCCATTATTTTGATCCTCTTTCCATGAGCTTGTTAGCTGTTTGGGTATCTTCTTTGGAGAAATGACTCTTGAAGCCTTCTGTCCATTTGCATTTTCCTATTTTTATAGAGGTTCATATGAGAGCTGTGGTAAGTGTCCAGATATACTGCGTGGAAGAGACAGGATTGGAATTAACAGGCCATTTTGTGTTTAACTCAAATTTTACTTTTATTTGCCACAGTCAGTACTATATGCAGTATGCATTTTGTATTATCTTGGAAGTCTTGTATTCTTTCCTTAGTCGCTCATTTGGAACAGTCCAAATCTTTCAGGAGGGAAGGATCATACTCATTTATTTTCCTTATTAAAAAAATGAAGTGCAACATTTTTTATTTGTTTTGTTTTTTACCTGAGGATATATCTCTACTGATCTTGGGAGAGTGGACAGAGGGAGTGGGGCTGAGAGAGAGCTACATCAATGTGAGAGAGATACTTCGATTGGTTTCGCCATGCACAATCCCCAACCCGGGCCAGGGATGGACCCTGCAAACCAGGCTCATACCCTTTACCTGGAATTGAACCCGGGATCCTGCAGTGCCAAGACCCGTGCACGACCCACTTAGGCACATCAGCCAGGGGGGTATTGTATAATTTTTTAAACAGAAAGAGCATTTGACAGCGTGAAACCTAAGAATAATACGAAAGTCAGAATTCCAGCCCGTTTTCAGAAAATGTGCCTTCATATGTATTCATAGTCAATTATTTCAGTCAAAACATTATTCTTCAGCATTATTTTAAGTAATTGTAAGCTCCCTTGTCTACCTCAGCTTTCCTGACATATTTTTAGCACAGGTGTATTAAAGCATAGGTTTGCCAACTTTTTAAGACTTTACTAGGGTCATGTCATACTGACATAGAATTATTCGTTAAGATGTTAAAGTATTTTTATTTGGTCACTGACTTTACAGGATGCAGAGGTGGTGCACCATCAACCCAAGGGCCCCCTCTGACTTATGGTGGAAGGAGTCGCTGGGGTGAGTATTACAGCCTCACACGAAATGGGTATGATTGGGGGGCATAACAATTACTGCAATAGCCAATGGGACACCTCTGTAAGAGGCCATGAGTGTGATGCTGGTGGGGATCATAGGATTCACCATCTATGCAAGAGAGAGTGAATCATGCAGTGCAGTAGCTCAACTTATTGGGATTCTCAAGAGCTGCCAGGAGGGAAGTCCCTGTGAGAGATGAAGTAGAAAATGAACTTAAAAATAATGCTATGTTATGGACGGCTTTTTATTTGAAAAGAAATTGTCTTCTGTTATTTATGAATGAATAGAAGCAAATGGTGGGTTTGGGGAAGAAACAAGAATTTTAGATCCCTTTGTGAAACTTCTGCATAGAATGCAAAGTTTGAATTCTTCAAGGTTATTTTATGTGTTGATTTTAATAACAACATACCTTAATGTTTAAATTGAATATCTGATTGTTAAAATATTCAGAATAAATTTTTCCACTAAATGGGATTTCTTGTCCCATTTTACTACAAACACATAAAAGCAATGTGTTTGGATGTTGAGGTGAATTCTTGGCCCTAAATTTCCCAAGGTGTCTTTGACCACAAGTGCATGAAGTCTTTGAAGTGAACTGCATACAAAATGAAGCATTGTGTTACTTCTTCATGGCATGCTGCCCTGTTTCCAATTGTCGAGGGCAGGTAATAAAATGACATCTTCTTGGAAAACCTAAATGGAAAAAAGGGTTGAGGCACCTCCAACAAGGCTGTGAAGCAATTGTTCACCTCCTTCCTGTGGCATTTGGTATGTCCTCAATCTTTAAAGGAATAGTATAAATAGGAAGAAAAATTACATGTGGAATTATATAAATGTTTGAACAAGTCTAAATGTAAGCATCCTTTTGTTAATTGAAATAGCATCTGAACTTTCTGAAGTGGGAATAACACGATTGAAACAGAATTTGCCACTTAACAAGCTTTCCTGACTATACCTCTGAATTAAATAAACAAAAGTGCCCTTTGATTGATATATGTATTTTTTCTATAGAAATGCTCCTGCACTTCCTCTTCAACTTTTTGACATTTAATATATGCACTCCAAACATCAAATTATCTTGAAGCATCAGTATTCTTAGGAAAGAATGTCAACAAACGTCCCAAATGGGAAAATTTATAAAAACTCACTTGTTGGTCTATTGAGTGTATAGTTATCAACAAGCCTTCCAAATTCAATTTTAAAAATCTCCCCCAAAATATTTGGTTTCTTAAAGTTATTTTTACTGGAATACTGTATGGGAAATTAATTTTGGAAGCTGGAACCTCAACTTTTTAAGGACCTTAATGTCTAGCCTGTCAAAGTTGGGGATGGTAGGGGGACAAACCCTGGTCCGTATGGCTCAGTGAGCCCGTTTTTCATTGCAAGCTGGAATGCTGCTGGATTGGTGAAATACCTAATAAAGCCATTTGGATGCCAAATTTACTCAGCTTAATTTTACCACTGTAGGTTTGTACTGATAACGTACTATGGTGTAGAGAAATACTAGACAAACAATACAGATTCTATTTTCCATCACAACTGAATAGAATTTGCTCTTGGGGAACCAAGATGGCGGCGATATAGGCAGACGTGTCCCAGGTCGTGTCCCGGAGCAAATGGAAGCTGAAGCTAGTAACACTCACACCGAATTGGCGAAATTGCTCAGCTGGTGAGAGGGTTTGCAGCCGGGAAGAGCAGAACTCCCCTGGAAAGGTAAAAAAAAAAAAACAGGGATTTGGGCAGGAAAGTTTGCCTGACCTCTGAGCCCAGAGAGTCAGAGGGAGACCGCGTGGCAGACAGCCGCGTCCCTTGGGACAAGCACAGCCCCTGACAGGGGAAAGGAGAACTGCGGGATTCCTGGCGCCGCCAGGGAAATTGAGAGCTGGGTTCTGTGATCACGGAGGACTGAGCCTAAAGGGGGCAGCCTGAAGAGCTGACCTGACCATGCAGTCCTGGTAAGAGAAGAAGCTTACAGAAACCAAGCCTTCCCCGTTTCCGCGGCCAGCATTTGTTTGTTTGTTTACACTGAATCCTGTTCATGGGACATTTCCGATACAGACACTCACCTGTGCTGAAGAGAGGGAGAGTGTGCTGAGGAGTGGAATCTGGGGAGAGACTGGGGAAAGAGGGGGAACCGGGAGAGGTGGTAGTGAATTGAGTGCTGAGACACCCCTGAGGCCAGGACTGGGGCAGCTACCAGCTCCTGAGGGTGAGTCTCCTCCCCCCAGCCCCCAGGCAAGGAGCACAGCCACACCCAGATTCCACCCTGAACGAGATCAAGGATTAAGATAACCTGATCAGTCCCTGGGAGTTAACAGGGTCTGGCCTATAGGGGGATTTTCAATCCCAGCAACAACATAGCGCCGGTAACTAACTAGTACGCATTCAGCTCTGGGCAGTGAACTTCCACTCGACAGAGAGGCCCTATAGCCTCGAGAGGCCAACCCCAGAACACTGCCACCCAGAGGCTGACCCACAAACTGACTCTTTGCTAAACACAAAATAAGGCAGTCTGGGAAATAAATGCGGCATGCTTTAAAATAAGGACTGTGGTTTACAACACAGAGGAACAGTATATCGCAGGGAATCTCAACACTCTCCTGAATACCTGGAAGGTCTAAGGCGAGCCACACTGAAGAATAGAAGAAACGAAGGACATTCACTACTGCAATTTTTTTTTCTTTTTTCACTTTTTAACTAAGAAACCAATTTTTTTTTTCTGTTCTTTTTTTTTTTCTTCTTCTTTTTCCATCACCTGATTTTACCCCTTTAATTACTACCTTCTTATTTTTAACCAGTATTATTACTGCTACCATTTTACCATTTTTTAAAGTGCCATTTTATTTTTTCTTTATTTTATTTTGGGATTAGTGTTCACCATTCTATTTTCATCGTTATATTATTGGTTGTTTCTAGTTTGTATTCATATCCAGGGAGCTGTTGCTGGAATTTGTTGGGATTAATGGCTGTTCTATAGGAGTATTCTCCTCATATAAAAAGTCTCTTCCCCTCTTCCACTTCATTCTCTCTTTTCGCTCTTTTTTTTTTTCTTTTCTTTTCTCGCTTTTATTTTCCCCCTTCCTTTTTCCCAATTTCATTTTTGCACTCCCTTTTTTTGGTCCCTACTTTTCTTTTCCTTTCTCTCTTTTATCTTTTTCTCTTCCTTCTTCCTTATCCCCTAATTCTCTTAATTCAGGTGGTCACCTTTACTTGGGGTTATTAATATCGTAAATATATTTGTGTATAGTGCCTGGTACGTGGTGCCTTGTTGTGTTGTATTTTGTGCCTTTAAATCAACGCAGCAGATCCAAGCAACATCAACCTCCTGAGCACCACATCCTCTGCTGAGGAACAGCAGCTGTACGTGAAACCTCGCCCCACCAGCCAGAAGAGCCACCACAGCTGTGAACAGCACCCACCAGAGGAGCTGCTGACAACTGAAGAGCAGCTGCTACCACAACCGCCCGAAGAGCAACCACAGACCAAGGAGTCACTGCCACCAAGGGAGCAACCACTGAACAACTCAACGTCTAGATATGTCATTGAGATCAAACATGGGTAGACAAAGAAACCCCCAAAGGAAAGAGAAGGAGGACTCTCCAGAAAAGCAGCTAAGTAATACAGAGGCATGCAACATGACAGATAAAGAATTCAGAATAAGGATCCTAGAGTCCATAAACCGGATGGAGGAAAAAATCAACAACCTCTTCAAGAAGCAAGAAGAAACAGATGAAAAAATCGATAACATATGGAAGAAGCTAGAAGAAACAGATGAAAAAATCGATAACATATGGAAGAAGCTAGAAGAAACAGATGAAAAAATCAACAACCTAAGTAAGACCCAAGAGGAAATGAAGAGTGATATAGCTGCAATGAAAAACTCCATTGAAAGTATCAACAGTAGACTAGGAGAAGCAGAGGACCGAATAAGTGAATTAGAAGACAAGGAAGCAAAACACACCCAAAATGTACTGCAATTGGAGAAAAAAAATTAAAAGACAGGAGGAGAGCCTAAGGGAGCTTTGGGACAACATGAAACGAAACAACATATGAATAATAGGAGTACCAGAACAACAGAAGGATGAACAAGGATTAGAAAACCTACTCGAAGAAATAATATCAGAAAACTTTCCTGAGGTGGGGAAGAAAAAAGTCACACAAGCCCAGAGAGTCCCAAACAAGGTGAACCCGAAAAGACCCACACCAAGACACATCATAATCACCATGGCAAATGTTCAGGACAAAGAGAGAATCTTACAGGCTGCAAGAGAGAGACGGAAAGTTACATACAAGGGATCTCCCATTAGATTGTCAAATGACTTCTCAACAGAAACACATCAGGCAAGAAAAGAATGGACTGAAACTTACAAAGTGATGCAAAGCAAAGGACTGAATCCAAGAATACTCTATCCAGCAAGGCTATCATTCAAACTTGAAGGGGAAATAAGAAGCTTCACAGACAAAAAAAGGCTAAGGGAGTTTGTCACCACCAAGCCAGCATTGCAAGGAATGCTAAAGGGACTGATATAAAAATAAGAAATAAAAAGTTCAGAAAGAAAACAGCCACACAAAAAAAAGAAATGGCTACAAACAAGTACCTTTCAATAATAACTTTAAACGTAAACGGACTAAATGCTCCAACCAAAAGACATCGAGTGGCTGAATGGATAAAAAAACATGACCCATACATCTGCTGTCTACAAGAAACCCACCTCATTAGAAGGGACTCACACAGACTGAAAGTGAAAGGATGGAAAAATATCTTTCAGGCAAATGGAAAGGAAAAGAAAGCTGGGGTAGCAATACTTATATCGGACAAAATAGACCTCAAAGTGAAGGCCTTAACAAGAGATAAGGAAGGCCACTTCATAATACTAAAGGGATCAATACAACAAGAAGATATAACCCTGGTAAACATATATGCACCCAATGTAGGAGCACCCAAATTCATAAAAAAACTCCTGGAAAATATCAAAGGAGAGATCGACAACAATACAATCATAGTAGGGGACTTTAATACACCATTGACAGCACTGGATAAGTCCTATAGACAAACAACCAGCAAAGATATAGCAATCCTAAATGATTCACTAGATCAGATGGACTTAATAGACATCTTCAGAACACTTCACCCCAAAGCCAGAGAATATACGTTCTTCTCAGGTGCTCATGGGACATATTCAAAAATAGACCACATACTGGGTCACAAGCAAAGTATCCCCAAATTCAAGAAGATTGAAATCATAAAAAGCGTCTTCGCAGACCACGATGGCATAATATTAGAAATAAACTACAATAAAAACAACCCAAAATACTAAAACACCTGGAAGCTGAATAGCATGCTATTAAATATTGATTGGGTTACCAATGAGATCAAAGAAGAAATTAAAAACATCCTGGAAACTAATGACAATGAAAACACAACAATCCAAAACCTATGGGACACATTGAAAGCAGTCCTGAGAGGGAAGTTTATAGCTCTACAGGCCTATCTCAAAAAACAAGAAAAAAATGGTAGTAAATCATCTAACTCTACAACTCAAAGAATTAGAAAGAGAGCAACAAGAAAACCCCAGAGTGAGCAGAAGGAAGGAGATAATAAAGATTAGAGCAGAAATAAATGACATAGAGACCAAAAAAACAATACAGAAAATCAATGAAACCAAGAGCTGGTTCTTTGAAAGGATAAACAAGATTGATAAACCTCTAGCCAGACTCACCAAGAAGCAGAGAGAGAGGACCCAAATAAATAAAATCAGAAACGATAGAGGCGAAATAACAACAGACCCCACAGAAATACAAATGATTGTTAATAAATACTATGGACAGCTTTACTCCAACAAACTAGACAACCTGGAGGAAATGGACAAATTCCTAGAAAAATACAACATTCCAAAACTCAATCAGGAAGAATCTAAAAATCTCAACAGGCCAATAACTATGGAAGAAATTGAAGCAGTCATCAAAAAGCTTCCATCAAACAAAAGCCCAGGACCAGATGGCTTCACAGGGGAGTTTTACCAAACATTCAAGGAAGAACTAAAACCTATCCTCCTCAGACTACTACAAAAAATTCAAGAGGAAGGAACACTTCCAAGCTCATTCTATGAAGCCAGCATCACCCTAATACCAAAACCAGGTAAAGACAACACAATGAAAGAGAATTACAGGCCAATATCCCTCATGAACATAGATGCCAAAATCCTCAACAAAATCTTAGCAAATCGGATCCAGCAGTACATCAGAAAGATCATACACCATGACCAAGTAGGATTTATCCCAGGGATGCAAGGATGGTACAATATCCGCAAATCAATAAACGTGATACATCACATAAACAAATTGAAAGGAAAAAACCACATGGTCATATCAATTGATGCAGAAAAAGCATTTGACAAAATTCAACACCCATTTTTGATAAAAACTCTCAGCAAGGTGGGAGTAGAAGGATCATACCTCAACATAATAAAAGCCATATATGACAGGCCCACAGCCAACATCATACTCAATGGACAAAAACTAACACCATTTCCCCTAAGAACAGGAACAAGACAGGGATGCCCCCTCTCACCACTCCTGTTCAACATAGTACTGGAAGTGTTAGCCATTGCAATTCGGCAAGAAGAAGAAATAAAAGGCATCCAAATTGGAAAAGAGGAAGTAAAACTGTCCTTATTTGCAGACGACATGATATTATACATACAAAACCCTAGAGATTCCATCAAAAAGCTACTAGACTTAATACATGAATTTGGCAATGTAGCAGGATACAAAATTAACCCCAAGAAATCTGAGGCATTTCTATATACCAATAGTGAACTTTCAGAAAGAGAGATTATAAAAACAATCCCGTTTACCATTGCACCAAAAAAATTAAGCTACCTAGGAATAAACTTAACTAAAGAGGTAAAAGACCTCTACTCAGAAAACTACAGGACGTTGAAAAAAGACATAGAGGAAGACATAAACAGATGGAAGAACATACCGTGTTCATGGATTGGTAGAATCAACATCATTAAAATGTCCATACTACCCAAAGCAATCTATAAATTCAACGCACTTCCCATTAAAATACCAACAGCATACTTCAGAGATCTAGAACGAACTTTCCAAAAATTCATCTGGAATAAAAGAAGACCCCGAATAGCTGCAGCAATCCTGAAAAAGAACAAAGTAGGTGGGATCTCAATACCAGATATCAAGTTGTATTACAAAGCCACTGTTCTCAAAACTGCCTGGTACTGGCACAAGAATAGGCATATAGATCAATGGAATAGAATAGAGAGCCCAGAAATCGGCCCGAACCAATATGCTCAATTAATATTTGACAAAGGAGGCAAGAACATACAATGGAGCCAAGATAGTCTCTTCAATAAATGGTGTTGGGAAAATTGGACAGATATATGCAAGAAAATGAAACTAGACCACCAACTTACACCATACACAAAAATAAACTCAAAATGGATAAAGGACTTAAATGTACGACAGGATACCATAAAAATTCTAGAAGAATCCAAAGGCAAGAAAATTTCAGACATATGCCGAAGCAATTTCTTCACTGATACAGCTCCTAGGGCACTTGAAACTAAAGAAAAAATGAACAAATGGGACTACATCAAAATAAAAAGCTTCTGCACAGCAAAAGAAACCATCAACAAAACAACGAGAAAACCCACTGTGTGGGAAAACATATTTGCCAATGACATATCTGATAAGGGCCTAATCTCCAAAATTTATAGGGAACTCATACAATTTAACAAAAGGAAGATAAACAATCCAATCAAAAAATGGGCAAAGGACCTAAATAGACACCTTTCAAAAGAGGACATTCAGAAAGCCAAGAGACATATGAAAACATGCTCAAAGTCACTAATCATCCGAGAGATGCAAATCAAAACAGCAATGAGGTACCATCTCACACCTGTCAGACTGGCTATCATCAACAAATCAACAAAGGACAAGTGCTGGAGAGGTTGTGGAGAAAAAGGAACACTTGTGCACTGCTGGTGGGAATGCAGACTGGTGCAGCCACTATGGAAGACAGTATGGAGTTTCCTTAAAAAACTGAAAATGGAACTCCCATTTGACCCTGTGATCCCACTTCTAGGAATATATCCCAAGAAACCAGAAACACCAATCAGAAAGGATATATGCACCCCTATGTTCATAGCAGCACAATTCACCATAGCTAAGATCTGGAAACAGCCTAAGTGCCCATCAGTAGATGAATGGATTAGAAAACTGTGGTACATCTACACGATGGAATACTATGCTGCTGTAAAAAGGAAGGAACTCTTACCATTTGCAATGTCATGGATGGAACTGGAGAGCATTATGCTAAGTGAAATAAGCCAGTCAATAAAGGAAAAATACCACATGATCTCACTCATTCATGGACAATAGAGACCATTATAAACTTTTGAACAATAATAGATACAGAGGCAGAGCTGCCTCAAACAGATTGTCAAACTGCAGCGGGAAGGCCGGGGAGGGTTGGGGGGCAGGAGGTAGGGGGGTAAGAGATCAACTAAAGGACTTGTATGCATGCATATAAGCATAACCAATGGACATAAGACACTGGGTGATAGGGGAGGCTAGGGGACTGTCTAGGGCGGGGGGATAAAATGGATACATATGTAATACCCTTTGTAATACTTTAAGCAATAAAAAAAAAAACAATACAAAACTTCGCATCATGAAATAGATCACTTTATATACAACCCCATGGGGAAGTGGACTAAAAAGGAAGATTAAAGGGGAAGAAGGAACGGCATAAAAATCCTGACCATGACAAAAGGCTCCTTCTTGTATTTCTACATGGATATTCTGGGTATCAAAACCATAAGCTAAGTACATACTTTTAGACATATTTATTTCCATTGCTTTCCAGAGGAAGGGAAAGGGAGAAAGTGTTAGAACCATCAATGGTGAGAGAGAATCCTTGATTGGCTGCTTCCTATAAGACACCTACTGGGCTAAGAGCCCACAATGGGGACATGTCCCAGCCTGGGAATTGAATCCTGACCTCCTGCTTCACGGGTCAAAACTCATCCACTGAGCCAAACAGGCCAGGCTTTGGCTCTTCTTTATTCAGAGTCTTCCACTTGACATTCGTGTGCTCCAGCTGCCCTGTATCCAGGCTGCCTGACTGCTGTGCAGATTGGTGGAATCTAGGGTACATTCTAGTAGTAAGGAACCTACTATGTGTGTCTCACTCTCCCCGCTTGCTTTCTGATGTCCTAGAGACTCTGCCCATAGGGCCTTCATGTACACGATCTCTGTGTACCAGCAGTCACCTCCTATCCAGGTCTCTTCTGTGCCCATCTTCATAGATGCAGTTCCTATCTAAGCTCTCTAAGCCTCATTGCCTTGATACTATGCTTTTCTGAATATTGTGATGGAAAGTCCAGATTGCAATATAGGATTTTTCTGGATTTCTCAGTTGTGGTCTCCAGAACAAATAAAGCGTCAAGTGCAGGACACTTGGTTTTAGAGGCAACATGCAGCAATGAGTTTTCTTTTGTTGTGTCTTAATATGCTGGGTTTTTTAAATTAATTCTTTAGAGAGAGGTGAATGGAGACATACACACACAGAATGCTAATGACAGTGAGCAATTCCAGAGGAGGACTTGCTGACAAGAGCTTTACATAAGTTGGCCCCACAGGTGAATCTCCCCACAAGGTAATGGGCACAATCTCTATGTGTGGAGGAATTAAAACCCAGACCACAGGATATTTTGCCTTTACCCTTCCTCCCTCAGATCCTACCAATTTTTATGCTTTTCCTCAAATGCCAGAGGTTCTAATTCCCATTATGGACACTACTCCATGTCAAGGTGGGGATGGGAAGAGAAGGTGCATGTCAGACAAAGGGACAGGGAGAAGGAGAGGGAGAGAAAATAATAGAGAGGAAGAGAAAGAGAGCGTTTGCTGTAAGAGAGATGCATTTTCTGACCCTTGTTCTCTTATCCTCTTTTTTTGGAGGGTGGGGAGCTCACCCACAGTTACAGAGACTTCAGCATTTTCTTTTCCCACTAGAAGAAGCAGAGTGGGCCTGGCCAGTGTGGCTCAGGAGGCCTATGAACCAAGAGGACAAAGTTCAATTCTCAGTTGGAGCAGGGGCTGGAGTTTATGCCTGGATCCCCAGGTGGATGTGCAGGAGAAAGCCAACCAATGATTTTGTCTCATTATTGATGTTTTATCCATCTCTCCCTCTAACTTCCTCACTGAAATCAATAAGAAATATACTAACAAACAGAAAAATGAGCTCCTAAGCTGATGGGCCCAAGCTAGAAGAGTGGAAGGTAGAAGAGAAAGAAAGGAATGGCAATAAAAAGAGAACGAAGGGCCAGGTGCTGTACGTGACAAGCTAGGAAGCTGCTGACACACAGTAGAGAGCAGCAAGCACATGAGTGGCTGGCACTGAATGAGAGGCAATAGAAGGAGAAAAAGCAGGACTCAGTTCCCCACAATTAGGGAGACATACAGGCAAATGGAGGCCTGCACCTGGGCCTGGATGTGTGGCCTTCTCCCTAGGTGCTCCTCTGGCAGGCCACTCAGTGAGCAAACTGAGACAGCCTAGGGCCAGAATGCAGTGGCAGGTGGGCAGGGAGCCTGTTCCTTGCTGGCCAGCTAACTGTCCACTGACTGTGGGATCCAACAGCACACTAGGACATCTCTATTTCACTTGGTTGTATTGACCCTCAGGGTGGCCCTCCATACCCCCATATCCCCGGGGTGACCTTCACCTGTGTCCACTTAAGTGCTCTCCGGGAACTGGCTTG
Source organism: Myotis daubentonii (assembly GCF_963259705.1). Classification (NCBI taxonomy): domain Eukaryota; kingdom Metazoa; phylum Chordata; class Mammalia; order Chiroptera; family Vespertilionidae; genus Myotis; species Myotis daubentonii. The sequence goes on along the minus strand of NC_081862.1, from coordinate 6,217,726 downwards.
GGGTTGTCCACTCTTCAGACCCAGGGCCTGTCACTGGCTCAGAGTTGCTTTACCACCTCCTTGATTGATGGGAAGGAGGATCATGAGGGGAAAGTCTTTGAACATTAGGCCATCCTCTACCAAAGGATGTCCTATTCTTAGGACAGGACACAGAACAAAGCAGAGGTTTATTCCAGCTCAGTATTTTGCTGAAAAGAATGTAAATGTGTTTACAGGCCACAGGAACTTGAATTCAAGAAGGGGCTGGATCCAGGGGAATGACAGGCATGGACTTGTGAGGCCAGGGCTCTGGCTCCCTGACAGGCTGATGTCCCTTTCAGTACTGGGGGCCTGACTTTTGCAAAGGGAAGCCCTACCATGGAGCAGCCAGAGGGTAGCAATGGAGGCTCCCAGTGGCGAGAATTTTATCCAAGGACGGGACTAGTTACCTGTGACGGCACCAGAGAAGTTGTACCTTGTTGGTGCTCACTGGAAGCCACTTGTTCCAGTCCCTGTGGACGCACCTTGTGTGTGCTATCCCACTGAACAATCACAGAGGTGAGTGAATATGTACCGGTACACCAGAAAGAACCACCAAACCAGAAAGGATACATGGTGATGTGATCTACTTTAACCAACCTCATCCAGCCTAGTGTCTGCGCATCACGATGCTCATGCCTTCTTACTTGGCCAGTAACTGCAGGTGGGAGAGTCGTGTTAACATGTCATGGAGGACACCAGACGGTTAACATCCAGTTCTCTTTATTACTGACATTTATTCACAACCATTCAAGCAAAGGTAATCACCGCATCTACCACCCAAGCCTCAATCCCTCCCCCTGAGAGATTCAGGTGCATATTTCTAACTCCTTAGGACAAATCTCCCCAGAGAAACCATCCAGTCCCCTGTGAGCATTTCCCCCCAACCCTGAGTAGCTGTCTGAAACTGGCTGCTGTGTTCCTGAACGGTACACTTATGTCTGGGCTTCAGTGCCCAAGTGCCCAGAGTAAAGCCTATGAGATGTGCACCCAGCTAGACACTCAAGCAACAGGATCACAGAATGGGAGTTGGGTCATGGAAGGTTCTACAGCCACAGTGAGGACAGGGGTAAGCACAGAGCCAGACCATGCCGGGCCGACCCAACTCCTGAAGCATATGCTTCAGCATGGCATGCATCTGGGCAAGTCGGCCCAGGTTGATGGTGCCGCTCGTTTCCTTGTAAGGAAGATTATTTCTTCACTATTTCTTTACAACCTCAAGATTATGAGAAATTTGCATTTACTGTCCCGGCTTTTAATCAGGCTCAACCCACTCAACGGTATCAATAGAAAGTCTTACCACAAGAAATGTTCAACAGTCCCACTATATGTCAGGCATATGTGCATCAACCTTTAGAAATAGTCAAGAAAAGATTTCCTAATACTCTAATTCATCAATATATAGATGATATTTTAATAGCTTCTGAAATTCAATCACAATTACAGGAGATTTACCAATACCTCCTTGAAAATTTCTAAGACTATAGATTAGAAGTAGCCCCAGAAAAGACACAATGGCAGGAGTCATGGAAATATATGGGGCAAAAATTAACAGATGTCTCCATTATTCCACAGAAGGTTCAAATTCTAAGATACAGTATAGAGACTCTAAACGATTTTCAAACGTTATTAGGAGACATTAATTGGTTGAGACCCAGTCTTGATATACCTACTTATCAATTGACTAATTTATTTCAAATACTAAAGGGGCCATATGAATTAAATAGCCCACATGTTTTAATCCCTGCTGCAGAAAAACAATTAACTTGAATAGAACAGCATATACAACAAACACAATTAAATAGAATTCTCTCCATAGACAATTTTAAATTATTAGTTTTCCACACTGAGCATGCTCCTACAGGGTTACTTGTTCAAGATAGTAATGTTATTGAATAGATTTTCTTGCCTCATAAATCACAGAAAAAAAAAGACTTATATTCAAACAATTTGCCAAATTATTTACAAGGGAAGATTAAGCTTAAGACCATTATGTGGTTAGATCCATAAGAAATTACAGTACCTTTTACTGTCAAAAAAAATTCAAAAATTGTTTCAAATATGTGACAATTAGCAAACTGCTTGTGCTCATTTTTTAGAGAAAATACATAATCATTATCCTACAAAGAAAAGGTTACAATTTCTTAGGAAATCTCAATGAATATGGCCTCATCATATTATAGCTAATGAACCAATTCAAGGCCCTACTGTTTATACCAATGCTAACAAGCTAGGAATAGCTCGGGTTTTCATTTTCAACAGCTAGCAAAGGTAATTCACTCTCCATACACTTCAGTACAATGCGCAGAACTATTTGCCATTGCTTTATTACTACATTTTCCTCAAGCTGTAAATATTGTCACTGATTCTCAATATGCAGTAATTACTCACTTAATAAAAGCTTTTGCAGTAATGGAAATACCTCAAAATATTAAGACTGACAATGGTTCTGCATATCTATCTACCAAATGTCAAATATTTTTTCAATTTCATCATATCACTCACATCACTGGCATCCCTTGTAACAATACAGGACCAGATATTATTTGCCGGGGTCCAGCCCCAGCGGGTCCAGGGGTTCCCAAAGGCGTAGACGGAGTCGGCGAAGAAAGAAGGACACGGAGACAGTGTTCAGTTGATCAGCAGCCTAGCCAGGATCTCTAGCCAGGATCTCCAGCGAAGTTCTGTTCAGGTTCTCCAGCGAAGTTCTGGTTAGGATCTCCAGCCAGGTTCCGTGTCCATGTTCTCTTGCTAGGTTCTCCAGGTTCTCCAGCCAGGTTCTGTAGCCATGTTCCCTCGCTAGGCTCTCCAGCCAGGCTCCGTCCAGGCTCTCCAGCCAGGTTCTGTCCAGGTACTCCAGTCAGGTTCAGTCACCAGGTTCTAGTCAGGTTCTCTTGCCATGTTCTATAGTCAGGTTCAGTCCAGGATCTTTTGCCATGTTCTCTCCAGCGAAGTTCTTCTGTCTCTAGAGAACGTTCTGTGTAGGTTCTGTGCCTAGGCTCTGTCTCTCTTGGTCCTGTCTTCTGAGTTCTGTCTCTTGCTGTCTTGTTACATCTGTATTTATACCAGTTCATTTTAATCCTGTCAATCTCTATTACAAAGGTTAGGGCGTTTCTTATCTCCATTCCAGGGAGTAAAGATTATGTAGCTTAAGCATGATTGTTTGTAGTTAAATTGATTAACTACCCACCTGGCACTTAGTTAAGGAGTTTCATCCCCTCCCTAACTTCAGGGAAAAATCCCTACCTGGGGAAACAACTTTTCTCGGAGAGGTGACCTTGGTTAAAACACAGCGCCAAGAAGGTGAGCAAACACATTAAGAACCGTATGCCATATATGCCAGGTCCCTTGAAACAGCAAGGATGGACCGGCTCCCGGCAAATTCCCCCTTTTTTATTTTTTAAAAGCAGGCATTAAAAAGAGAAACTCCAAATGCTCTTTTGTATCCATTTTAAGAGTAGGATTGGCGCTTTCCGCTATTACCTGAGTCCTGATCTATCATCCCAGGGAGAGCTTGCCAATCCTGCACTTTCCCAGGGTAGAAAGGCTGCAGTGGGGTTAAGGAGAGGCTCCTTGGGCCTACCTTCTCCCATGCCATTACATTTACCTTTCCTTCCTCAGAAAAGCATGGACATACTTCTTGTATAAAACGTTCTGTCTGACTGGGAGTAACCTTAATTCCTCTGCTAGCAAGCACATATGTTAAAAGATGAATACAGTGTCTTTTTTCTTTATACTCAGTATGGCACATCTTCTCAATCTAAGGATCAATACAGAGTCTTCTTTCTTTGGACTCAATATGGCACATCTTCTCAATCTAAGTTCTGTACTATCCAACTTCTTACTCTACTTATCCTCTATAGGGGGGTCTGTAGCACCCTGGTGGAGTCCTATCCGTCCCGAGTGTGGGGGTTCTCAATGGAGGGGGGCTTACCTAGGGGAATCCTTTTCCAGGTGTTCCCAAAGGTGTGGATGGAGTCGGCGAAGACTATCCACCCTTTTCCTATGGTGGAGTCCTATCCGTCCCGAGTGCGGGGCGCTTACCTAGGGGTCCCTGTTCGGGCGCCAGATGCCGGGGTCCAGCCCCAGCAGATCCAGGGGTCCCCAAAGGTGTGGTCGGAGTCGGCGAAGAAGGAATGACACGGAGACTTCTCCAGCCAGATTTGGGGGCCAGGTTCTAGTCAGGCTCTCCTGCCAATCTCCGCAGTCAGGTTCAGTCCAGGATCCCCTGCCATGCTCTCTCACCAGGCTTTGCCTCCAGGCTCCGAGGCCAGTCCCTGTCCAGGATCCTCCGGCATGCTCTCGCAAGCGAAGTTCTTCTGTCCCTAGAGAATGTTCTGTGTAGGTTCTGTGCCTAGGCTCTGTCTCTCTTGGTCCTGTCTTCTGAGTTCTGTCTCTTGCTGTCTTGTTACATCTGTATTTATACCAGTTCATTTTAATCCTGTCAATCTCTATTACAAAGGTTAGGGTGTTTCTTATCTCCATCCCAGGGAGTAAAGATTATGTAGCTTCAGCATGATTGTTTGTAGTTAAATTGATTAACTACCCACCTGGCACTTAGTTAAGGAGTTTCATCCCCTCCCTAACTTCAGGGAAAAATCCCTACCTGGGGAAACAACTTTTCTCGGAGAGGTGACCTTGGTTAAAACACAGCGCCAAGAAGGTGAGCAAACACATTAAGAACCGTATGCCATATATGCCAGGTCCCTTGAAACAGCAAGGATGGACCGGCTCCCGGCAATTATTGAAAGACAAAAGTCACACCTTAAAGGAAATGCTCAAAAAACAAAAAGGGGGAGAATCCCCTAAATGAAGACTATTAACTGCTCTATTTACTTTAATTTTTTTAAATCAAGATGAGACTGAGAGTACTGCTGTTCAGCGACATTGGGTAAAGGAAGTTTCACAAGAATTCGATCAACCTGTGTTTTATCATAATGAGTCCTTTCAGTCGTGGGATCCTACATGGATCCTACGATGGGGGCAAGGTTATGCTTATATTTCCACAGGTAAAGAAAACTTCTGGGTTCCTCAGAGGCGTCTTCAGTGGAGACATGGGAACCAAAAGGAAGTTCTACTTAAGTGATCTGACCAAGGATTTCTCAGAGATGAGGTTGACGGGGCCTCCTACCCGCAAAGCTCTAAGGTCAATGCAACATTCATCTGTACCAACCTGGGGTCAGGTGAAGAAGCTTACCCAAGAGGGAGAACAACTGGTTTGGTGTCATGGTAAAGAAGTGACGCCATAGACTTTGTTCCTTGCTATGCTTGCACTAATAACCACTCAGGTAAATGCTGATAGTCACACATACTGGGCTTACATTCCTAATGCCCCACTAAATAGAGGTGTTTCTTGGTTGGATTCAAAGGTTCGAATTTATGTTAATGACTCAAATTGCTTACCCGGACCTTATGATGATCGAGGTCCATTAAAACCAGAAGAGGAAGGTAGAGTCATAGAAAATCATACCACTGGAATGCAGGGAGTGCCAATATGCTTAGGTCAAGGAGACCATTGTTTAACAATACAGGCACAAGCCCTGCTGAACATTTTGAAAACACTACTACTGAAACAAAAAAAGGCATTTGATTCTTCTGAGTGCCCATGGGTTTAAAAATGTTAGTTGGGATAACAACAGTACACATCCATTACTTCCCCCATGTCATGTTCCAACTTTTATGCACTTGTCTGATTGGGTCCATTGGGAATCCTGTAGAGGAAAGACAGTTCGGTTTTTATCTAATATTTCCTATGGAAGCATCGTTGATTGGAGCCCTTCAAGTTCTGCCCATTCCAAAGCCAATGGAGCTGATCTATGATAGCGTAGAGGAGAGAACAAGCCTATATCCATGCAAGCGGATGTGAGCATTGTATTGCATGATGGAGGATTTGCTCTCCCAACACATCATCAAGAAGGACATCCTGTTGAATCTAATTTATGGAAACTGGGGTCTGCCTTACACTCTTTGAAAACATATATTTGCATAAAATAAGCAAATCTATAAAAATAACTCTGGGAATTACACCTTACAATTTTATGCTATCAAAACTGCCTTTGTACAAGCCTGTGTTTGATTACCATTTTTATTAATGATAGAAGATCAAATTGTAAGTCTGCAAAGACAAATGCATATGAAATATAACTAGAATTATTCATCAATTTGCATTACTCCTGTACCTTAGAATGAAAGTCTCTTTCCATGGGAAAAGTTTAAAAAACATTTGTTCAATCATAAAAATCTAACAAAAGAAATTCATAAATTTAAATTCTCATATACAAAAAATATTTCAAAAGAAATTGCATAAATTAACTGGGCAAAATGTGTTAAAAATATGGTTAAGGAATTGCAACAATTAAATCCTATACCCCATTTACAAGCCACTTTAGGAGCTTCTGCTGGAATACTATTATTAATATTCTATCTCTGTATCATTTTATATTTAGTCTTCCAAGGACTCGGGAAAGCCAAGCAACTAATTAAGAGAAAAACAGCTGTGTTATCTCTGATGCTCCATCTAATGAAGCAAGAAAAAAAAGGTGGATTTGTAGCTGGACATTTGTAAATCAGGATCTGAAGTCCTGCCAAGAAGAAGTGAATGTTCTATCAGGAGCACAGCGTGACTTGCAAGCGAGTCATGCTTGGTCAACACTGCACACAATCTTGAGTTCCAGGAACATTTGCCTCCATGAGAAAGGCTAGGATTAAATAGTCATGGGTGTAGAACAGAAAGGGAGGGCACAGCTGCAATTTGTCCTCAATAAGCTCTTGTAATAATGTAGAACAAAACAAGATTTAATTGAGTAACTGCTGATGCACTGACCTTGTGCCAAACACCAATGAAAGCAATGGTGAGAGTGCAAAGTTTGCTACATTCCGAAGCGAGCTGTAGCCCTCTGTCTGGCATCAATCATCCTATATGGCCGTCTTACCTCTGCGTCTTTGGTTCATTAAACATCCCTCATCAATCTGGACAAAATAGATATATTCCTAGAAAAATACAATCTTCCAATACAAAATCAGGAAAAGGCAAACAACGTGAACAAGCCAAAAACTAGTGATAAAATTGAAACAGTAATCAAAAAGCTTCCAGAAAACAAATCCCTGTACAGGTGACTTCACAGGGGAGTTTTACCAAACATTCAAAAAGAAGTAAAACCAACCTTTCTCACACTCTTTCAAAAAATTCAGGAGAAAGGAACGCTTCTGAGCTCTTTTTATGAAGCCAGCATTACCCTAATCTGAAAAATAAAAAAAAGACACCACAAAGAAAGAGACTTACAAGCCAATATTCCAGTTGAACAGTGATGCTGCAATCCTCAACTAAATTCTAGCAAACTGGATCCAGTATTACATTAGAAAGATCATACACCATGAACAAGTGGGATTTATCCCAGGGATGAAAGGCTGGTACAATATCCGCAAATCAATAAGCATGATATATCGCATAAAAGAAGTGAGAGATAGAAACCACACAATCATATCATTATATTCAGAAAAGGCATTTGACCAAGTGCAACAGCCTTTTCTGATAAAAAAACTCAGCAAAGTGGGAATAGAAGGATCATCCCTCCCCATATAAAAGCCTTATATGAAAAACCTACAGCCAACATCATACTCAATGGGCAAAAACTAAAGCCATTTACCTCAAGAACAGGAACAAGACAGGGATGCTCGCTTACACCACTTCTGTACAAAATGGTACTGGAACTGCTAGCCACAGTGATCACAAAGAAAAAGAAATACATGGCTCCCAAATTGGAAAATAACAAGTATATTGTCATGATTTGCAGATGACATGATACTGTACATAGAAAACACCAAACACCCCATCAAAAAATTAGTAAACTTAATAAATGAATTTGGCAATGTAGCAGAGTAAAAAATTAATGCCAAGAAATGTATGGCATTTTATACAAAAATAATGAACTTACACAAAGAGAGTTTGAAAAACAATCCCATTTATCATCCCACCAAAAAAATTAAGATACATAGGAATAAACTTAGCTACGAAAGTAAAAGACCTCTACTCAGAAAACTGCAAGATTTTGAAAAAGAGATAGAGGAAGACAAAACAGATGCAAGAACATGCCATGTTAATGGCTTGGTAGAATCAACATCATGAAAATGGCTATACTACCCAAAACGAACTATAGATTCAATACACTCCATGTTATAATACCAACAGCATATTTCACAGACCTAGATTGAACTCTCCAAAAATCCATCTGTAATAAAAAAAAATGACCCTGAGCCTGAACAGGTTTGGCTCAGTGGATAGAGCGTCGGCCTCCAGACTGAAAGGTGCCAGGTTCAATTCTGACCAAGGGCATGTACCTTAATTGGGGGCACATCCCAAGCAGAGGGTGTGCAGGAGGCAGCTGATCCATGTTTCTGAATCATCAGTGTTTCTATTTCTCTATCCCTCTCCTTTACTCTCTATAAAAAAATCAATAAAAGATGTTTAAGAAACAAACAAATCCCAAATAGCTGCAGCGATCCTGAGAAAGAAGAACCAAGTAGGAGGGATCTCAGTACCAGATATCAAGCTGTTTTACAAAGCCACTGTTCTCAAAATTGCCTGACAATGGCACAAGAATAGACATATAGGCCAATGGAATAGAATTGAGAACCCAGAAACCAATCCAAACCACTAAGCTCAATTAATATTGACAAAGGAGGCAAAAACATACAATGGAGACAAAACAGTCTCTTCAGTAAATGGTTCTGGGAAATTTGGTCAGATTCATGCATAAAATGAAACTAGGCCACCAACTTGCACCATACACAAAAAAATAAACTCAAAATGGATAAAGGATTTAAACATAAGATGGGAAACTAAAAATATTAGAGGAAGCCACAGGCAGCAGAGTCTCAGATATATGCTGAAGCAATCTCTTCACCGACCCAGCTCCTGGGAAAATGGAAAATAAAGTTAAAATAAACAAATGGGATGACATAAAAATAAAAAGCTTCTTCATAGCAAAATAAATGATCAACATACAACAACAAAGCCCACTGCATGGGAGAACATATTTGCCAATGTTCTCTGTGATAAGGGTTTCATCTCCAACATTTACAGGGAACTCATACAACTTAACAAAAGGAAGATAAACAACCCAATCACAGAAATGGGCAACAGAACTAAAAAGATACTTTTCCAGAGAGGACTAAAGGAAGGCCAAGAGACACATTCTCAGAATCACTAATCCTCTGAGAGATGCAAATCAAAAGGACAGTGAGGTACCACCTCACAGCTTTCAGAATGGCTATCATCAACAAATCATCAAAGGGCGAGTGCTGGTGAGGACCGGAGAAAAAGGAACCCTCCTTCACTGCTGCGGGGAATGCAGACTGGTGCAGCCACTATGGAGAACAGTATGGAGTTTCCTCAAAAAACTAAAAAACGGAACTCCCATTTGACCCAGTGATCCAACTTCTAGGAATATATCCCAGGAACCTAGAATTACCAATCAGAAAGGATACATGCACCTCTATGTTCACTGCAGCACAATTCACAATAGCTAAGATTTGGAAACAGCCTAAGTGCTGGTCAGCAGATGAGTGGGTTAAAATGCCATGGTACATCTACACACTGGCATGGTATGCTGCCGCAAAAAAGGAAGGAGCACTGACCATTTGCAACAGCATGGATGTATCTGGACAGCATTATGATAAGCAAAGCCAGTCAGTGCAAGAAAGATAAATATCACATGACCTCACTCATCTGTGGATTATAATGAACAATATAAACCTATGAACAAAAACAGATCCAGAGACAGAGAAGCATGGATCAGATCATCACCATCAGATGGAAGGTAAGGGAGGGTGGGACTGAGGGGGAGAGATCAATCAAAGGACTTGTATGCATGCCTATAAACCTAGCCAATAAATGCAGACACCAGGAGGTGAGAGTTAGGGCATGCTTGCGGGCGTCGGGGTGGGAGTGTGGGGGCAGTGGGAGATAAGAACACATATGTAATACCTTAATCAATAATAAGAAAGAAAGAAAAGGAACCCAGGAACATAAGATCAGGTAAGAATTCACACACTCATACTCATGCACACCCAGGAACAGGCACACTCACACAAGGAAAGGGCTCTGCAGCTCTCAGTGGGAATCACCTCTTATCTCCCAGCCTGGGCACTGCTTTCTCACCAGCTGAACCAGAGGACAAGGATGAGTGATGGGCCTGTTGCTCTGCGGAAATCGACCTCTCACTCCTGGACATTGCCCACTGTCCAGAAGCCACTTTTCTGCCCCTTCTCTGTCCCCCTCGCCCTGAGCAGGGCTGGGCTGGCCTGAGAGCCCACAGACTTGAGGAGCCAGATCCCTGGGGAGCTGGCGCCGGGGGCTGTGGGGACACCCTTTGTCAATTGCAAACTCGGCCAGCTGAGGTCACACAATAAAGGCAAATGCCGGAGTTCCATGAACTGTTGCGTGTAAGTCTTCTCAGCGAGCTCCCACTCTGGCACAGCAGGCCGACAGCCTCACCCCAGGGAGCCTGGTTTGGACCTCAGGCCTTCACTCCAAACAGGTAGGAACTCATTTTCAGATGGAAAACGCTGGCGGGGGAGGTGCTGCGGGTTACCAGTGACTATAGCAAGTTCACCCCTGGAGAGAGCAAGTTCACCAACAGAGACAGCAAGAACCCAGAGTCTGTGCTTACCTTTCCCAAAGGCCATGCTCCTCACCAGGTGGTCTCCCGCTCAGCAGGGAGGCTGACAGGAAGGAAGCGGTGACAGGTGGCACCTGGCAAGCATCCTAGGGCTCTACCCTGGTTCCTTGGGGGCAAAATCTCATGAAATCAGGAGATCAGGAGCAAACAAAGTACGGGGGGCAGAAGGGGGGCAGTGTTTTAACAGGCACAGAGAAGGTGGGGACAGGGGCGCCTGTGCCACACCCACCAGGCTGCAAGGGGTGGCAGAGGGTGGGTGGTTGATAGGGGGACCCTGTGCTTCCAGGTATGAGGGTGGATGTGGTCTCAGATATGGAGGGAGAAAGAGGAGGTCGCGACCCCCAGCTAACCTCCCACTTGCCACCCCTGGTCTGTGTTTCTGGGGACCCCTTTCCCTCTGTGGTTGTGGCTGCTACTTACCTACCTCGTTCCTGGGCCAGGCTTGGGGCCCCACACCCACCCCACTGCAGCCCTCTGTATAGAAAAGAGCTCCCTGCCCTGGGCTAGTCCACTGTCCCTACTGTCTGGATGGGGACATGTTAGTAACCCCCGGGGCAGAGGAGAGCTGGCCAGATGCAATTACATTGTCTCTTTCCACAGGTGCTCTCCTCAGACTTCCCCTGAGGTTTGGGTCACCAGAGCTCTTTGACAAGCCCTGAATCCAGCCTTTGCTCTGCTCACCTCCCCTAAGCCTTCAGGTGATGGCAGCCTACCTGCCTTCCTCCCCCCTCATGAATGGGTTCTCCTCTCACCAACAAATCCCTTTGGCAAAGTCACACCTGGGCCTGAAAGCAGAAGGAGTGGGCAGGCCAACAAAGCTGAGGAGAGGTAGGGAGGCACTAGCCACAGCCTGGGGCTCAGGATCTGGCAGAGCTGCCCCTTAGCTGAACCTTAACCCAGGGCTATCCTCTCAGGTGGCACCTCCAAGGGGCACAGGGGTCCTGGCATGCTCTGTCTGACAAGTTTTGCTGCCTGCTTTTTCATAGTCTCTTTAGGAGATAAATTCAGGCTTGTGAGGAGAGAGGGAGAGGGGAAGAGCAAAGCTGAGGCCCAGCCCTTTCATCCAAGCCTGCCTGAGGCATCTCCTGAGGGTCTTTGGAAATCAGCTTCTCATAGTGGGTAAGGACATGTAATAAGAATAGAGCCACAGTTGTTTAATAATTACTTGCAAACTATAATTACGAGGCCCTGGGCCACTGGAGGATGAAACAGTCTCTACTGAAAACATAGGCTGCCTCCATGGCCCATTATTCAGAAAATAATTGCATTTTGGGAAGAGACCAGGCAGAGGACAGGCTTTGATTTGGCAGCAGTGCCCACATCCTGACCACCTCCTGGTGTCTTTCTCAGGAAGGCTGACCATTCCAATCTCATCCCAGGAAGGGGCTGAGCTGTTCCTAAAGTCATAAAAGTTTAGCCATCTGTGGTCAAACTTTGAGCTCCAGAAGGGCTAGACAGCAGGCCCTCCCCTCCCCCTTCCATGTTACACTTGCAGCTGGCAGCTACAGGTAGCTATCTTCATTCCTTAGTGGCTGAGAGCCGAATTTCCAGGGTGAGGAACTGCTCTCCCCATACTGACCACATCCTTGGATAAATACTCATTGTGTGGATCAACCCTGTCTCTGCTTAACTTGGCTCTTGTAGTGACAGGCAGCCTCAGACACATTGTGCTGCCTTGCTCTTACTCACTCAGACTTGGGGAATATTCAAAATCTGCAAACTTTGAGACCTTTTCTGAGGGTGAGCATGGAGTGAGGACACTGTGTCCCTGTCATGCAGGTGACCCTGCATCTCTTCACCATAGGGTATGGGGAGGTCGTGGGGGCGGAGCATAACAGCAGGGTGGTGAGGCTGGCTTCTTGTGGGTCCCTACCCTGCCATTCCTCCAGAGGTTCCCCATGCCTATGAAGTAGCAGAGTTTAAGGTTTCCAGCTACATAGATGGAGGAATGAGGACAAATGAGGCGACTGCACTCAGCCCCAGTGGATCTGGGATTGTCACCTAGAGCAGAGCAGATAAAAAGCAGAAACAGAAACAACTCCACTATTTCACCTGGAAACGAGAGATTCAGCCTAGCCCTCCCACCTCTCTCCTAGATGCATTTGGCAACTATTTGACCTGGGGTGGCTGCTAATATCATGCTCAGAGCTACCCACAGTCTCTCCTCACAGAGTTTAGGACGAAAATAGAAAACACACACACACACACACAATCAAACACAGCAAAACCCAAGAAGACCATTGTCTACAAATGGCTCTTTGTAACTAATTCTTTCATGAAAACAAAGGTCCTGGTATGGAAAGATACAGATGCAGGAAGACTCCTGCCTGAGTGTTGTACAAGGAGGGGCCATCAGGGGCTTAGAAGGATCATGTTCAGGGCATGAGGACAGACTGCACAATTTCTGAGAGAGTAAAGTCCTTGCCCAATTTGAGAATGCAAGAGACACTGGGGCACAGGGGAGGGTCATAGAGTGACACAGACCGCAATGGATGCACCCTGGAAGGTGAAATTCAAAGGGAATCTATTTGAAGTTTGTCCACCCTTATGTTCATGATGATCCGGTTGCTTGTCAGCATTGCAGAGGTTGATGCACTAAAAAGACAAGGTCTGTTATATGAAAAGCAAAATGCAGGCCACCCGACTGATTACATAATACAACCCTATTCTTGTAAAATTAAATGTGAATGTAACATTCATTTATTCCAGTCCTTCACCCATTGCCTCACAATGTTCACTATGTTCCTAGGTCACAGTAAGCCTGCATAAGGAAGGGGAAATGAAAGTTCCCGGGCCCCACTCTCCTGGGAAATCAGCAATTCATATTTATGAATCTCTTAAAGCAGTCCACATGTCCACTAAAAATGCTAATGCTAGTTATTGTAAATTATTTTCCTGTTATTTTTTTACAAGGCTCTCTATCACAATTGCCTGTCCTGGACTAGTGCTGTAGAGCTGTTTTCATTTTAGAAACATTAAATGTGTTAATCAAACAGCACTGCAGTGTAATGATCACCCTTGTGACTTAAAAACCCTTCAGTGATGGAAGAGAGGGAAGCTGGAATGTTTTAGAAGGAGCTGCTGTCTGTTTGTGTGTTTGTGTGTGTGTGTGTGTTTGTGTGTGTGTGAGTGTGTGTAAGTGTGTGTGCGCGCACACACTCCTGCACAGCTGAGAGAGGCTGAGTCTAGCCTATCCTGTGAGGGGATGAAATAGAGATGAGGTGAAAGGGGTACATACTTTTGTCTACAATCATCTACTGTAAGCCTATGGGGGAAAGAATCTGCATTCTCAAACTAAGCATGCTTTACATGGATAAAACATACAGTCCTTACTGACTAAGGAAAACTTAGCCTTTTGATGTTGTAGCCAGACTAATGCCAGGACATTTTGAACTTTAATGCTGTCAGTTGTTGTCAGGTGGAGACAATAAGAAGAGGAAGAATAAACAGGGGTCCAAAGCAGGGAGGGCAAATCAAGAAGGAATTTGGGGCTGATTTGTGCTTCCATGACACCCCCTGTACAACAGGCTCCTGATGTCCTTATGGGCACATGCAATGGACTCTGAACGCCCAGTTCTCTGCAAGAATAGCCAATGTGAAAGGTCTTGGAGAGAATTCCGGGTGGCCAGAGTGCATTCGCCACAGTGTGTGTCCCAATTTGTGTGAACCACACCTTTTGAAAATTCTTTTCGCATATCTATCTAGGAGCCCAGAGGGAAAGGCAGGAACCTTCACCCCTGGGCGGCATCCCTTCTCCCAGATTCGGGCCTCACAGAGACTGGACTTGAACAGGATAGAGCCATCCCCATTTGAGTAACTGTTGGGGAAGAGGTTGGGTGTGTGGAGAGGAACACTCAGCTGAAAGCCAGCTGCTCACTGACAGGCGGGGTTTCTCACAGCTCCAGGGCCTTGGCTCAGCCTCAAAGCAATTTTTTGGGAAGGCGATGTAGGCTGCCCTACCAATCCTGGTCCAGTCCTGCGTGGACAGGGTGTCCACTGGTACCTCCCCTTGTTGCTAAGCCTCAAGCTTGTAACAAAATTCTTAGAATCCTCAGAGTTCAGGATCAATTTGCATGGAGATCCCTCCTCCCCTGCCAACCTGGTTGGGGAGGGGATGAGAGAGTCAGTGTTGAGTGTCCTTCCAAGTGTTAGAGTGTCAGTGGGCAGAGCCCTAAGGTTTTTACCCCATGGCTTGGCTCTACTACCCTCTCTCTCCTCAGGACACAGGTGACCTTTCCCAAGGAGAGTTCATGTGGGTATCTGCACTGACGCCTCTCCCTCCCCTCCAGGTCCACCTGAGTCACCCCCCTCTGTTTTCCCCCCTCTTCTCCAGGTCCTAGGCCCAGCCAGCCTGGAGCCAGCCTCTGCCTTGTCCAGCTGTGGCTCAGGAGGTGTGCTGGGTGTGCTGGGTGAGCTGAACTGCAGCCGCTGGAAATTGCAACCTTGCTTCTTGGCAACAACAATGACTGTGAACCGCTCCCACACTCCTGATTGATGGTGTCACAGGGGAGGAGGGGAATCTAGCTAATAGACATCTGCTGAAGCCCTCCTGTTTACCATGTTTCATTCCAATCAGGCAAAGGCAACAGCCTTCTGAAGAGGGTCTATCTCTCTGAATCATTTGGGCAGGGGCAGGCAGGGGTTGCCCAAGGGTGCTCTCTGACTCTTGGCTTCTAAATAAACAGCTGAAAATCAATATCCCAAAAGGCAGCTTAGGGTGGAAGAATCTTGGTGGCCTTTTTTCTTAACTATTGGCTAAGAGGGTAGACTTGTGTCAGTCATATATATATCATATATATATCAAATGAGTAAACAAAAAACAAACAATGAAACTTTTAGAGGACTTTAATTGAGAGCCTGAAAACAGGACAGTCATAGTAGAAGACTTTTATCACTCCTCTGACTTCACTGGATAGTTCTTCCATGTGACAAAATAATGATACAGAGACTCTAAAGGACACACTGTATCAGATTGATTTAATTGACATTTTAGAACATTTCACCCCAACAGAGCAAAATATACATTCTGCTCAAGTGCACAGGGATCATTCCCAAAGATAGACCACATGGTAGGACACATAACAAGTGCCTACAAGTTCAAGAAGATTTAAATCATATAAGCATCTTCTTGGATCACAGTGGAATGAAATGAGAAATCAAGTAGAGTAAAAACACCCCAAAACATTTAAACACTTAGAGGCTAAATAGCATGCTATTAAACAATGAATTTGTTACAATGAGTTCAAGAAAATATCAAAGACTTTTTGGAAAAAAAGGAAAATGAACAAATAACAGCATAGAATCTCTGGGAATCAGCAAAAGCAGTCCTGAGAGGGAAGTTCATAGCACTATAGACATATCTCCGAAAATAACAAAAATCAGCAATAAACTATTTATCCCTACAACTTAAGAATTAGAAAGAGACCAACAAGAAGAGCGCAGAGTAAGTAGAAGGAAGGGAAAAATAAAGATTATAGCAGAAAAAAATAACAGAGACAAAAAATTCAATGAAACCAATAGCTGGTTCCATGAGAGGATAAACAAAATTGATAAACCATTAGCCAGACTCATTAAGAAACAAACACACATGATTCCAATAAGTAAAATCAGAAACAAGAGTGGAGGAGTAAGTACTGGTACCGCAGAAATTTAAAGGATTGTAAGAAAATACTATGAACAACTATATGCCAAAATGCTGGACAAGTGTGGATGAAATAGATGAAGTCAGTAAAAAATGCAATCTACCAAAAGTGATTCAGAAAGAATGAAGAAACCTGAATAGACTCATAACAACTAATGAAATAGAAGCAGTAATCAAAACACTTCCAACCAACAAAAGCTCAGGTCCCGACACCTTCAAAGGGGAGTTCTACCAAACATTCAGAAAACTACAATCTATACTCCCCAAATTATTTCAGAAAATGAAAAGAGGAAAGAATACTTCCAAACTCTTGGTAGGAGGCCAGCATTATTCTAATTCCAAAACAAGGTATAGACACTACAAAAAAGAGAATTACAGGCCGATATAGCTGATGATGACAGATACTAAAATCCTCAACCAAGTATTAGCAAATTGCATCCAGCATTATATTGAAGGACCAAATGCCATGATCAAGTTGGATATATTCCAGGGATGCCAGGCTGGTATGATATTCACAAATCAATAAACATAAAAGTCATAAACAAACTGAGAGACAAAAATCACGTGATCATATCGATAGATGCAGAAAAAGAATTGAAAAAATACCCAACACCCAATTGTGATAAAAACTCTCAGCAACGTGGTAATAGAGAAGCATACCTCAACATCATAAAGGCCATATATGAAAAACCCACGGCCAACATCATACTAAATTGGCAAAAACTAAAACCATTTCCCGTGAAAGAACAGGAAAAAGACGGTGATGCCAATTTTCACCATTCCTGTTCAACATAGTACAGGAAGTGCTACCATAGTGTTCATGAAGAAATAAAAGTCATCCCAACTGGAAAAGCAGGTAATAAATGAATTTGGTCATGTATCAGGATACAAAATTAAAACCCCAAAATATATGTCTTTAGATACACCAAGAATGAACTCACAAAACGAGAAACTAAGAAAAGAATCCCACTTACCATTGCAGTAAAAGAATTAAGGAAAAAACTCAATGAAGGAAGTAAAATAACTGCACTTGGAAAACGACAGAACATTGAAACGGAGATAAAGATATCAACCAATGGACTAATATACCGTGTTGATGGGTTGGTAGAACTAACATCATTAACATGTCCATACTACCCAAAGCAATTTATACATTCAATGTAATCTCCATTAATATACCAACAGAATATTTCACAGACAGAGAACAAACTCTCCAAAAATTCATATGGAGTAAAAATAGCCTCAGTAATCCAGGGAACAAGAAAAAAATCTGACTTTTGAGAAAATGGTGACTAGCAGAAAGGTAGGGAGGGAGAGAGTGTGAGAGCGCAAGGAAGTGATAGAGGAGTGTGTGGACTCGTGTGGTGTGTGTATATGAGCTAGGGATAGTTAGATTCTGCAGGTCTTCTAAGGGGCTGCTAAACCAGGCAGTCTTAGGCAGCGGAGTCCCGCTCCCTGCGTGGACACACCTGGGCGGCCAGCACAGGCACGGTGACCACACCATCTTGGGAAACAGAGCTGCTTCAGACTAGGATCCTGGCCTCAGCACCACCCACTCTGATCTCAGATGCATACCAGGACCCTGCAGCCACTGGGGACAGAGACCTGTCATCACAGCTACAGACCTGCAGGCACCAAAAGTTCAGAAATCCCCGCGGCAGATCCCTGAGTAACGGAGCCCATCCCCCCTTCCTGCAGGCTTGCAGGCAGAGCCCAAGTAACTAACTGATAGACCCACCCCTTGCCAGGGCCTCAGTACTCCAGGAACTTTAGCCTGGAAGTGCATGAGCACCTAGGAACTGATCCCGTGTAGGGCCGCCTTCTGAGCCCTGGGCTGGGAGCAATCGCGTGAACACTGGGAATTTGAACAGCGTATCACAGGCCCAGGGACCCCGATTCTCTGGGCAGGAGGCAGCACCAAGCACCAGCTACTTAACTTTGTTTCTTATCACCTGCGCCTGAGATCCTGATTCCCTGTGCATTCATACTAAGAGCCAGTGACTCCAATTCCTGGTGCAAGGTCACAGAGGGTCCCTGATTCTCAAGGCAAGGGTGTGGGAAGCAACAGAGACTCTGATACTGGATTCTGGGGAACTCTGACGCCTGGCGCACGCTAGGGGGCTCTGGTTTTCAACACGCTTCAGGGGGGTCTCTATTTCAGCATGGTGCAGGCAGGGTCCCTGATTCTAAGGGCGCGTACGAGGCCACATTGAGTGCTGACAACACTGACTCTGAGCGAGCCTGGTTCCCACCAACCAACCACAACCACACATCTTAGTGTCAGAGCTCTTCAGTGACACTAGGGGGGTGGCAGGCTCCCACTGCCCACGGTCCAGGCCCACGCAACTCCACATTTGAACCATCGGGAGATAACACAATGAAGACACGAAACAACACCCAGTGGAAAGACAATGAGGAGTCACCAAGAAAGGACATTAATGAAGTGGAAGCATGCAACATGACAGAAAAAGAATTCAGAATAATGGTTGTACAATTCATTCACCAGATGGATGAGAAAATCAACAACCTATGCAAGAATCAGAAGAAATGAAAAATGATATAGCTACAATCAAAAACTCCATGGAAAGTTTCAACAGCAGACTAGAAGAAGCAGAGGACCGAATTAGTGAATTAGAAGATAAGGCAGAGAAACAAGCTCAATCTGACAGCAACTGGAGAAAAAAATTAAAAAGCAGGAGGAGAGCCTAAGGGAGCTTCGGGACAACTTGAAACGAAGTAACATACGCATAATAGGGCTGCAAGAAGAACAAGAAGAGCAGCAAGGATTAGAAAATTTATTTGAAGAAATGATGTCAGAAAACTTCCCAGATATGGGGAAGAAAAAAGTTACACAAGTACAGAGAGTCCCATGCAAGGTGAACCCCAAAAGACCCACACCAAGAAACGTCATAATAACGATGGCAAATGTACAAGACAAAGACAGAATCTTAAAGGCTGCAGGAGAGAAACAGAGAGTTACCTACAAAGGATCCCCCATCAGATTATCAAATGATTTCTCAACAGAAACACATCAGGCCAGAAAAGAATGGACAGAAATTTACAAAGTGATGCAAAGCGAAGGACTGAATCCAGGAATACTCTATCCAGCAAGGCTATCATTCAAAATTGAAGGGGAAATAAGAAGCTTCACAGACAAAAAAAGGCTAAAGGAGTTTATTACCACCAAGCCAGCAATGCAAAAAATGCTAAAGGGACTGGTGGTAAAAGAAGAAATACAAATCCTAGAAAGAAAACAGCCACAAAAAAAAATTGGCTACAAACAATTACCTTTAAATAATAACTTTAAACATAAATGGACTAAATGGTCCAATCAAAAGACATCGAGTGGCTGAATGGAAACAAAAAAAAAAAAAAAAACATGACCCATATATTTGCTGTCTAAAAGAGACCCACCTCAGAAGAAGGGACTCACACAGACTGAAAGTGAAGGGATGGAAAAATATCTTTCAGGCAAATGGAAAGGAAAAGAAAGCTGGGGTAGCAATATTTATATCGGGCAAAATAGACCGCAAAGTGAAGGCCATAAAAAGAGATAAGGAAGGCCACTTCATAATACTAAAGGGATCGATACAACACGAAAATATAACCCTTATAAACATATATGCACCGAATGCAGGAGCACCAACATACATAAGAAAACTCCTGGAAGATATCAGGGGAGATATTGACAACAATATAATCATAGTAGGGGACTTTAATACACCACTGTCATCACTGGATAAATCAAGCTAGACAAAAAGTCAGCAAAGAAACAGCAATCATAAATGACTCACTAGATCAGATGGACTTAATTGACATCTTCAGAACACTTCATCCCAAAGCCACAAAATATACGTTCTTCTCAAGTGCTCATGGGACATCTTCAAAAATAGACCACAAATTGGGTCACAAACAAAGTCTCCCCAAATTCAAGAAGATTGAAATCATACCAAGCAGCTTCTCAGATCACAAGGCCATAATATTAGAAATAAACTACAATAAAAACAACTCAAAATACTCAAACACTTGGAAGCTCTATCGCATGTTATTAAACATTGATTGAGTTACCAATGAGATCAAAGAAGAAATTAAAAACATTCTGGAAACTAATGACAATGAAAACACAACAATCCAAAACCTTTGGGACACAATGAAAGCAGTCCTGAGAGGGAAGTTTATAGCTCTACAGGCCTATCTCAACAAACAAGAAAAAATGGTAGTAAATCATCTAAATCTACAGCTCAAAGAATTAGAAAGAGAGCAACAAGAAAAGCCCAGAGTGAGCAGAAGGAAGGAGATAATAAAGATTAAAGCAGAAATAAATGAAATAGAGACCAAAAAGACAATACAGAAAACCAATGAAACCAAGATCTGGTTCTTTGAAAGGATAAACAAGATTGACAGACCTCTAGCAAGGCTCACCAAGAAGCAAAGAGAAAGGACCCAAATCAACAAATTCATAAATGATAGAGGCAAAAAAACAACAGATCCCACAGAAACACAAATGATTGTTAAAAAAAATACTATGGACAACTCTACTCCAAAAACTAGACAACCTGGAGGAAATGGACATATTCCTAGAAAAATACAACATTACAAAACTTAATCAGGAAGAATCTAAAAATCTCAATAGGCCAATAACTATGGAAGAAATTGAAGCAGTCATCAAAAAGCTTCCAGCAAACAAAAGCCCAGGACAAGACGGCTTCACAGGGGCGTTTTACCAAACATTCAAGGAACAACTAAAACCTATCCTCCTCAGAATACTACAAAAATCCAAGAGGAAGGAACACTTCCAAGCTCATTCTATGAAGCCAGCATCACCGTAATACCAAAACCAGATAAAGACAACACAATGAAAGAGAATTACAGGCCAATATCCCTCAGGAACATAGATGCCAAAATCCTCAACAAAATCCTAGCAAATTGGATCCAGCAGTTCATCAGAAAGATCATACATATAAATCAAGTAGGATTTATCCCAGGGGTGCAAGGATGGTACAATATCCACAAATAAATAAGCGTGATACATCACATAAACAAATTGAAAGAAAAAAACCACAAGGTCATAGCAATTGATGCAGAAAAAGCATTTGACAAAATTCAACACCCATTATTGATGAAAACTCTCAGCAAGGTGGGAATTGAAGGATCATACCTCAACATAATAAAAGCCTTATATGACAAACCCAAAGCCAACATCATACTCAATGGACAAAAACTAACACCATTTACCCTAAGAACAGGAACAAGACAGAGATGCCCAGTCTCACCACTCCTGTTCGTCATAGTACTGTAAGTATGTGACATTGCAATTAGACAAGAAGAAATAAAAGGCATCCAAATTGGAAAAGAAGAAGTAAAACTGTCCTTATTTGCAGATGACATGATATTATACTTAAAAAACCCTAAGACTCCATAAATAAACTATTAGACTTAATAAAAGAATTCGGCAATGTAGCAGGATACAAAATTAATGCCAAGAAATCTATGGCATTTCTATACACCAATAGTGAATGTGCAGAAAGAGAGACTAAAAAATCAATCCAATTTACCATCGCACCAAAAAAATTATGCTACCTAGGAATAAACTTAACTAAAGAGGTAAAAGTCCTCTTCTTAGAAAACTACAGGACGTTGAAAAAAAAAGATGGTGGAAGATATAAAGAGATGGAAGAACATACCATGCTCTTGGATTGGTAGAATCAACATCATTAAAATGTCCATACTTCCCAAAGCAATCTATAAATTCAACGCACTTCCCATTAGAATACCAATGGCATATTTCACAGACCTAGAACATACTCTCCAAAATTTCATCTGGAAAAAAAATCGACCCCGAATAGCGGCAGAGATCCTGAGAAAGAACAAAGTAGGTGGGATCTCAATACCAGATATCAAGCTGTATTACAAAGCCACTGTTCTCAAAACTGCCTGGTACTGGCACAATAACAGACATATAGATCAATGGAATAGAATAAAGAGCCGAGAAATCGGCCTGAACCAATATGCTCAATTAATATTTCACAAAGGAGGCAAGAACCTACAATGGAGTCAAGATAGTCTCTTCAATAAATGGTATTGGGAAATTTGGACAGATACATGCAAGAAAATGAAACTAGACCACCAACTTACACCATACACAAAAATAAACTCAAAATGGATAAAGGACTTAAATATACGACGGGAAACCATACAAATACTAGAAGAATCCAAAGGCAACAAAATCTCAGACATATGCCAAAGCAATTTCTTCACCGATACAGCTCCTAGGGCATTGGAAACTAAAGAGAAAATAAACAAATGGGACTACATCAAAATAAAAAGCTTCTGCACAGCAAAAGAAACCATCAAAAAAACAACAAGAAAACCCACTGCCTGGGAAAACAAATTTGCCAGTGTCATATCTGATAAGGGCCTAATCTCCAAAATTTATAGATAACACATACAACTTAACAAAAGGAAGATAAACAATCCAATCAAAAAATGGGCAAAGGATCTAAATAGACACCTTTCAAAAGAGGACATTCAGAAAGCCAAGAGACATATGAAAACATGCTCAAAGTCACTAATCATCTGAGAGATGCAAATCAAAACAACAATGAGGTATCATCTCACACCTGTCAGACTGGCTATCATCAACAAATCAACAAACGACAAGTGCTGGAGAGGATGTGGAGAAAAAGGAACACTTGTGCACTGCTGGGGGGAATGCAGACTGGTGCAGCCACTATGGAAGACCCTATGGAGTTTCCTCAAAAAACTAAAAATGGAACTCCCATTTGACCCTGTGATCCCACTTCTAAGAATATATCCCAGGAAACAAGAAACACCAATCAGAAATGACATATGCAGCCCTATGTTCATAGCAGCACAATTCACCATAGCTAAGATCTGGAAACAGCCTAAGTGCCCATCTGTAGATGAATGGATTAGTAAACTGTGGTACATCTACACGATGGAATAATATTCTGCTGTAAAAAAGAAGGTACTCTTACCATTTGCAACAGCATTGATGGAACTGGAGAGCATTATGCTAAGTGAAATAAGCCAGTCAATGAAGGAAAAATACCACATGTACTCACTCATTTCTGGATAATAAAGACCATTATAAACTTATGAACAAAAATAGATACCAAGGCAGAGCTGCCTCGAACAGACTGTCAAACTACAGCAGGAAGGCTGGGGAGAGTGGGAGGGCAGGAGGGGGGTGGGTAAGAGATCAACCAAAGAACTTGTATGCATGCATATAAGCATAACCAATGGACATAAGACACTGGGGGGTAGGGGAGGCCAGGGGATTGTCAAGGGCGGGGGGAAAAAAGGAGATATATATAATATTCTTTGTAATACTTTAAGAAATAAAAAAAGGAAAAAATGTGGAAGGATCAAAATACCAGATATTAAGATATATTATAATGCCACCATTCTCAAAACTGCCTGCTACTGGCACTAGAAAAGACATATACACCACTGAAACAGAACAGAGAACCCAGAAGTGGACCCAAGTCATTACGCTTTATTGTTAATTTACAAAGGAGGCAAGAGCATACAATGGCATCAAGACAGTATCTTCAATAAATGATGAAAATCAGACAGAAATATGCAAGAAAATGTAACCAGACCACCACCTTACACTATACACAAAAATAAACTCAAAGTGGATAAAGGACTTGAACGTTAGTTGGGAATCTATATAAAAAAATCTTAGCAGATTGCATAGGCAGCAAAATATCAGACATATGTCTTAGCATATCTTTACTGACACAGTTTCGAAGGCAATGCCCACAAAGGGGAAAATAAACAAATGGACTACATCAAAATAAAGATCTTTTGCACGGCAAACTAAATCCTGAACAAAACAACAAGAAAGCCCACTGCATAGAAGAACATATTTGCCAATGGTATCTCTGATAAGTGTTGAATTCCAAAGTTTACAGGGAACTCACACAAATTAACAATAGGAAGATAAACAATCCAATTAAAACATCGGCAAAGGACTTAAATGGACACTTTTTGAAAGGGGACCTACATAAGGCCAAGAGACATAGGAAAAAATGCTCAAAGGCACTAACAGTCCAAGAGATGTGAATCAAAATGAGAGAAGTACCAGTCCACACCAGTCAGAATAGCTGTCAGAAGAAATTAAAAAATAAAAACCACAAGAGCTGGAGAGGATGCGAAGAAAAAGCAACCCTTGTGCACTGCTGGTGGGAATGCCGACTGCTGCAAAAATTGTGGAAAACAGTATAGAGTTTTCTCCAAAAATTGAAAATGGAGCTCCCATTTGATTAAGTACCCTCCCTTCTATGTATATATACATATATATATATCCCAAGAAATGAGTAACATTAATCAGGACAGATATATGCAACTGTATGTTCATACCAGCCCAATTTTCAATAGCTAAGATTTGGAAACAGTCTAAGTGCCCATTAGCAGATGCACGGATTATAAAACGGTGGAACACCTATACAATGGAAAACTCTACTGCTATAACAAAAATGAACTCTTATAATTTGCAACAGCATGGATGGACTTGGAGAACATTATGCTAAGCAAAATAAGCCAATCACAGAAAGATAAATATCACATTGTCTCACTCATTTGTGGAATATAATGAACTATGCTAACTGATGGGCAACAAGACAACCAGACACAAAGAAGCATCGATCAGACTATCAAACCTCAGAGTAAGGTGCTGGAGGCAAAGACCAACAGTATTTAATACATATACATATACATATACATATACATATACATATACATATACATATACATATCCTTTCAAATAACAGACAAAGATGTTAATTAACCGTACCTCTGACATGCTTCCCATTGGCTAATCAGGGCAATATACAAATTAACTGCCAACCATTATGTTGGTTGGCAGCCAGGCAGCTGAAGCGAACAGGAGGCAATCTTGCTCCAGTGAAGGAAGAAGCCAAGGTTCCCCGCCTGCCACTGCTGGGCTGTGTGCTTGCACTCTAAGCAACTATGTTGCGATTATAGACACTAAACAAACCCCATGCTTTCAGCCAGCCGGCAGAACTGGAGTTGCAACAGAGTTTTGATAATAGAACCCTAAGAAACCCAGATACCTGCTTTCAGCAGCCGAGGCCTCTGCACTGGAGCCAAGCCTCAGAGCTAAATTTAGCTCTCAGTTCCAGTGACAGCCATAGAAGGTAAACAAGTCCCACAATTAAAAAGAAAAAACGGACAGGTTGGGCGCTTCAGTCACCCGCCAACCTGAAAACGGCCCTCAGCCCCTCACCCAGACTGGCCAGGCACCACAGTGGGGACCCCGACTCTGAAGGGGGTGTGTCCAGCTGCAAACAGCTATCATCCCCTCATCCAGGCTGGCAAGGCACCCAAACGGGAACCCCACCCTGATCCAGGACACCCTTAAGGGCAATCCAGCCAGCCCCCACCATGCACCAGGCCTCTATTCTACATAGTAAGAGGGTAATATGCCTCCCAGCACCGGGATGAGCAGAGAAGTGAGGCCTCCTGAAACCGGGATCAGTAGAGCCTGCCAGCACCTGGATCAGTGGAGCACTGAATGCTCACTGCCCCTGTGTCAAGGGGAGCCGCAAGGCCTCCCAGCACCGAGATCAGTGGAGCAGTGAATGCTCACTGCCCCTGTGTCAAGCGGAGCCGCAAGGCCTCCCAGCACCGAGATCAGTGGAGCAGTGAGTCCTAACTGCCCCTGTGTCAAGCAGAGCCGCAAAGCCTCACAGCAAAGGGATCAGAGGAACAGCAAGTCCTCACTGACACTGTGTCAAGCGGAGCTGCGAGGCCTCCCAGCACTCTGATCAGCAGAGCCATGAGTCCTCCTGGCCCCTGGAGCAGCCTGAGGGGGGGCAGTGCCCAAAACCCATGATCGCCCTGCAGCTCTGTGTGTGACAGGGTGAGGCACCCCAACCCCCCCATGGGCCCTATTCTGTGTGTGACAGGGTGGAGCCACAACCACCTCCTGGACCCTGCCCTGAGTGTGACAGGGGTGGTGCTCCAACCCCCTGATCCGAGGTGCTCTGTGTGTGACAGGGGGCGGTGCCCCAACTCCCCTATAGGCCCTATTCAGTGCATGACAGGGGGGAGCTCCGAAACACCCTGATTGGCCCTGCTCTGTGTGTGACAGGGTATGGAGCTCCAACCCCCTTGATGGGCCCTGCTCTGTCTATGGCAGTGGGTGGTGCTTCTACCTCCCCATCAACCCTGCCTTGAGTGCTACAGGGGGTGGCACCCCAACCCCCCAATCGGCCTTACCCTGAGCATGATTGGGGGTGGCATCACAACCTCCCGATCCGCCCTGCTCTGTGCATGACAGTGGGCAGCGTCCCAACACCCCAATTGGCCCTGCTTTAAGCCCGACCAGAGGTTGCACCTAGAGATTGGGCCTGCCCTCTGCCATATGGGAGCAGGCCTAAGCCAGCAGGTCGTTATCTCCCGAGGGGTCCCAGATAGTGAGAGGGCAAAAGTGGGGCTGAGGGACACCCCTGCATCAGTGAACATATTTTTGTGCACTGGGCCTCTAGTATACACACACACACACACACACACACACACACACACACACACACACACACCTACATACATTTATGTATATGTATATGTATATGTATATGTATATGTATATGTATATGTATATGTATATGTATATGTATATGTAATGTAATGTATATGTATATGTATATGTATATGTATATGTATATGTATATGTATATGTATATGTATCTCCCATAGATGGCTAATGAACTTTGATATTCAGCAGGGCTGAAAATCAGCATTATATTACCCTGCTGTTGGCAAAATGGCTGAAGGTAATCTCCTAACCTGATAACCCTTTTAATGTTTTCCAAACTTGACTGCTGATATGCCTGTTTGCTTTGCTAAAGGACATATATGAGAAATGTAAAGCCAAGTCAATAAAAGCTGATGGGTACTGGGTTTCAGAGAGCTTCTCCGCTAGAAAGAAAGGTCTCTAACTGGCTCCCAAATGTCTTCTAAATTTATATTTGTTGTCTAGTGTATTCATTTTTGTGCACCTCCTTTCCCATATCCTAAATCCTTGCTGCAAAAGGTTGCAGCATTCTGGCGCCCAATGTGGGGCATCTGGAGAAGAAATTTCACCAGAGTGAAAAAGGAAGACATTTCACCAGAAAGCTGAGAAGTGCACTGAAAAGGAGGGGAAAATTCTCTGTGCACAAAGCCCATGCCAGCTTTAGAAACTGTGAAACATAAAATGGGCGGAAAATCTTTTATTTCTGCCAGGCCATAATGAGGAAAACTTTGAGTATAAAGCAAAAAAATAAAAAATAAATAAATTAATAAATTAATAATAATAATAATAATGATAATGATAATAATTGTAAACATTTACTTGCATGCTCAAGGATAAAGAAATTAAAATATCAAAAGATACTCTCTTAAATCAGGCTCAAGGAAAAAAGGTAACCTTCTCATCTTAAACTATGTGGGCTCTTGTTCGCACTGCATTATGCCTAATTCGTATTGGGGATCAAAAGTCTGTAATACCTAAGCCCTGGTTCCTCCACCTTTAGTGTGGAAAGGCTCAGCAGCTAGAAAAAATGGGGTTAACAGTCATTTTAAAAAAGGACTCTTTAATGCTTTGTCTGAAAATGACCATATGACACCTTGGGACAGGCAGATTTTATCAAAAATAACTTTAGAGTACAGTCAATGCCATGAAGAGCAGAATACGATAAGACCCATGAAAACTACTCTGATTTATGAAGCCTTGTCTCTATGTTATGGGCACTTGTCTGCTGATTATTATCAATCTGTCTTGGTTTTTTATTGTTAGTCTATTAAGCATGCGTTCAATTTAATTTAATAAGAAAAGAAACAGTAGATGGACAGGTCATTATTAATATCTAAAACACCTCCCAACCCATTAATTACTAGTCTTTTGGTGATCCCGTAAAATGTATGCCCACTCTTGAGAGTGTTATTAAAAGCCTCATTTTATTTCCCAGACCGTCTTTTGAAATTTGGATAGATGAGACATTCCTCACAATTTAAGGGATATCTCTGGGGTTTCTGTACCCGTGAAGAGAAAAACACTGGCTTAAGGGAAGTCGCATCCCACCCGATTTTGGGTGGCCTCTTGGACTGACCCCTATCTCCTCACAGATGCTATAGTACAAACCCAAGACTGTTTTTCTTTATAAGATGGAGAAAATGACACAAGGAAAATATACAGGCTGTGTTTAGGCAATAAGATTAGTGTTTCCATAATAAGGGGCAGTTCTTAAATAATAATGGACCATATTCCAAGGTTAACATTAAAGCCAGTGAAAGCCAGTAAGTTTTCTCTGCTGCAAAATTTGCCAAAGTAAAACGCCTTAGATGGTGATAACTGGCTTTGGAATCTCAAAATTGTTAAAAGTTAAATAGATAGATATAACTAATATGAAGGCTTTGTGGCAAAGCTTTTCAGTAGTAATGATAAATTAATATATTGATGGTGAGGGTGCAGTCACTAAGGAGAGGCTGACTGCACTCTCTGTTGGAGGAAAGGACCAGTGGATCTTCTCCCTGTAAAAGCAGAGAACCTGGCAGAGCAACCTTATATCTAACCTCTGAAGGAAAAATGTGGTGGTTTTAAAATTCAAATGCCTACAGGCCTTCTTCCCTTCTCCTCCTACTTCTTTGGCAACCTCATATGTGTAAACATACACTTCTAAAGTTTTGGTAACTTAAAAACTTGGAGTTGGTTACATTAAGGAATAAAACTTATTAAATCTCTAAATGTTTTGAAATAACAAACTACTGAAATATTAATTTGAGTTTGCCTAGAATGAAAAAATAAAGGACAGATTTGAATGTATTAATTAAATAAGTCTTTGTTAATTTTATTGGAAATATATCCTTAAAAATGTGAAGGTATTACTAATCTAAGAAATGCTAAGTATTTAACTTGCCACCTAAAGTTTAAGGCTTCCAAGAGTTAAAAGTTCAAATTAAATTGGGAGAAATTATATGGTTGTAATGATAAAATGCATAAAGTATAGAAATTCATTATCAAGGAAATAGATAGAGAGAAAACCAAGATGGCGGCATAGGTTAACGGCGGAGATTGCTGCCTCGAACAACCACTTCAAAAAACAACTAAAGACGGAATGGACATCATCCAGAACCACAGGAAGGCTGGCTGACTGGAAATTCTACAACTAGGAGGAAAGAGAATATCATACCCAGACTCAGAGGAGGCACAGTGCTGAAGTGAAATACTCAGGTGTGGAGTGTGCGCGGAGCGGGCTGGCAGCGGAGGGCGCGGTTGTTGTTTTCAATCGGGAGGGAGTTTCAGACTCTGAACTCCAGATCCGGGCGAGTCTCTAGGGACCCAGACTCAAACGGGAGAAGAGGGACTGTCTGGCTTCGGTCAGAACTTGAAGACAGCTTTCTCTCTGAGGTTTGCAGTGGTTGCTGGGACTCTGTGAGGCAGATCACCCAGGGACGGAACTGAGAGCAGCCATAACTGCTTGCTCCGGCATGCCCTGTAGATCCCCGGAGACCTGGCCCGCCCAAGCCCTGCACACAGCCATTTGCGGGATAGCCTCAGGCAAATGCTAGATTAGCACCGCCCTAGAGATCCAGCACAGAAGCTCTCCCACTGCAGACACAGCAGATTCTCCTAGCCAGTTAGCCTGGAGGTCAAATCACCCCCGGTATTGCCAACAACAATCAAGGCTTAACTACAACAAGACTGTGCACAAAGAACACTAGGGGGTGCACCAAGAAAGCATAAAAAATGCGGAGACAAAGAAACAGGACAAAATTGTCCATGGAGGATATAGAGTTCAGAACCACACTTTTAAGGTCTCTCAAGAACTGCCTAGAAGCCGCCGATAAATGTAGTGAGAACCTCAAGAAATCTAATGAGACCCTCAATGTTGTGATAAAGAACAAACTAGAAATTAAGCATACACTGACTGAAATAAAGAATATTATACAGACACCCAACAGCAGACCAGAGGAGCGCAAGAATCAAGGCAAAGATTCGAAATCCGAAGAAGCAGAAAACGCCCAACTGGAAAAGCAAAATGAAAAAAGAATCCGAAAATACGAAGATAGTATAAGGAGCCTCTGGGACAGCTTCAAGCGTACCAACATCAGAATTATAGGGGTGCCAGAAGATGAGAGAGAGCAAGATATTGAAAACCTATCTGAAGAAATAATTACAGAGAACTTCGCCCACCTGGTGAAAGAAATAGACTTACAGGTCCAGGAAGCGCAGAGAACCCCAAACAAAAGGAATCCAAAGAGGACCACACCAGGACACATCATAATTGAAATGCCAAGAGCAAAAGACAAAGAGAGAATCTTAAAAGCAGCAAGAGGAAGAAACTCAGTTACCTACAAGGGAATACCCATACGACTATCAGCTGATTTCTCAACAGAAACTTTGCAGGCCAGAAGGGAATAGCAAGAAATACTCAAAGTGATGAATACCAAGAAACTACAACCAAGATTACTTTATCCAGCAAAGCTATCATTCAGAACTGAAGGTCAGAAAAAGAGCTTCACAGATAAGGAAAAGCTAAAGGAGTTCATCACCACCAAATCAGTATTATATGAAATGCTGAAAGGTACCCTTTAAGAAGAGGAAGAAGAAGAAAAAGGTACAGATACAAATTATGAACAACAAACATGCATCTATCAACGAGTGAATCTAAGAATCAAGTGAATAAATAATCTGGTGATCATAATAGAATCAGGGACATAGAAAGAGAATGGACTGACTATTCTTGGTGGGGAAAGGGGTGTGGGAGATGCGGGAAGAGACTGGAAAAAAATTGGACAAAAATCGAGCACCTATAGATGAGGACAGTGGGTGGGGAGTGAGGGAGGAGGGTGGGGCGGGAACTGGGAGGAGGGGAGTTATGGGTTAAAAAAACAGGAACAAATGTAATAATCTGAACAATAAAGATTTAATTAAAAAACAAAACAAAATGAAGAATAAAAAAAAAAGAAAAAGAATTCCTGGGACTTCTCTGGAAAAAAATTGTAGTACAAAATATATTGTAGTACTTATGTGTACCATGTGTGGTAAAATTTCATCCTAGGATATAATATTTAATTGGATTGATTAAAAAAGAGGAATAATTCTTTGGTCTGAACCAAATTTTTAATATAAAAACCAGTTTAAATTTAATTGATCTATTTTAGAATACTTACAACAAATGTATAATGTAATGTTTGGGTTACACATATTTGTGATAGTCTTTCCATGTTAAATTTCAAGACTTTAACCAAGAAATAGCATTGAAACTTTCCAAGTGCCCTGGGATAATTCAAGGGTTTACTCTTCTTAAAAGAAATATTTTGGAAAAGAAATATTTTTAAACCAATTTATGCCAATCTTATATTGTGGAAATCACTTGAAGCTTCATCAAATAAAAATTAATAACTGTGTTTTCTTTACATACACATATTTTAAATGTTATAAAAGTATCAACCTCTAAGGGAGGGCAGGACAAAGTTGCTGAATACTTCTTAAGCAACATCGGATTATTCAGCAGCAGAATTTTAACATGGGAGCCCTGACAGCCTGATCTTTAGATAGGCCAGGGGGTAGTGCAACATCTGGACTTCATAGGTCAAACGTATAAGATTACTTACTTTGCTTTCTCAATAAAGATGCATACTTTAGTCACTTAACAAATTAGCTTTTTACAATATAATCAAGGTCTCATATAAACTCAGTTATACGAGAAGCAGATATTTGATTAGCAGTTGGTTCTGACACAGTCCAGAGTAAATTTTCTGTACCTATGCAAATGAGCACTAGCCAAAAGAATGCTGTTTAAAAGTAAATTTTAGGCTTAATAAAAAGGAGAATTTTTTAAATCTCTTCTGCTATTTACAAGGTAAAAAAAGAGTTATTATTCAAACATTAAATCTCACCATTAGTAAGAAACCATAAAAAAAGAGAGTTACTTTTACTTAATCTGAATGCACTGCACTATTGGCCAGCATACGTCTCTCTTATAGGTATTTCTGAAAAGGAACCAAGTTTGTAGCTCTATTTAAAAGAAAGAAAAAGGCTTTTAAAAGAAACTCTCTAATTGTGGCCTATAAATTTCTCTGGAAGAAAAAACGGAAGGAGATTCCCTTCAAATATCTAGAAAACTGTAATTAAAAATAAATGTATTAGGCCTCAGAAAGAAAAGTAAACAATTTGCATTTTGCCTCCTTAAAGAAAGCTTATGTCAATATACTCAAAGACTGATAGCAGAAACCCTATTAGTGTCATTTACTGTCCCCACCCAATGACAAAGGAAGTTAGGAAAGAAGCCTTATGTTAGACTGATTTAAATTAGCAAATGAAAATAAAAGAATATTCAGGGGAACTTAGTTGTAATAGGCAGAAACCTATTCCTGGAGCAGTCACTGTTTTTACTGATAGTTCATCTCATGGTAAAGCTGCTTATGATACAATGAATTCAGATCAAGTCATTCAGACCAGTCATACTTCTGTGCAAAGAATCGAATTAGAAAGGATCAACACTGACTTGCAGGATTTCCAAAAGCCTCTTCATATTATCTCTGATCTGTGCCGGGGTCCAACCCCAGCAGGTCCAGGGGTTCCCAAAGGCGTAGACGGAGTCGGCGAAGAAGGAAGGACACGGAGACAGTGTTCAGTTGATCAGCAGCCTAGCCAGGATCTCCAGCCAGGATCTCCAGCCAAGTTCTGGTCTGGATCTCCAGAGAGGTTCTGCTTCGAATCTCCAGCCAGGTTCTGTGTCCATGTTCTCTTGCTAGGTTCTCCAGGTTCTCCAGCAAAGTTCTGCCAGTTTCTGTACAGGATCTTTTGCCATGTTCTCTCCAGAGAAGTTCTTCTGTCTCTAGGTAACATTCTGTGTAGGTTCTGTGCCTAGGTTCTGTCTCTCTTGGTTCTGTCTTCTAAGTTCTGTGTTCTAAGTTCTGTCTCCTAAGTTCTGTCTTGCTGTCTTGTTACATCTGTATTTATACCAGTTGATTCAATCCTATCAATCTCTATTACAAAGGTTAGGGCGTTTCTTATCTCCATTCCAGGGAGTAAAGATTATGTAGCTTAAGCATGATTGTTAGTAGTTAAAGTGATTAATTACCCGCCTGCCACTTAGTTAAGAGGTTTTATTCCCTCCCTAAGTTCAGGGGAAAATCCCTACCTGGGGAAACAACCTTTCTCAGAGACCTTGGTTAAAACACATAATGCCAAGAATGTGAGCAAACATATTAAGAACAGTATGCCATATATGCCAGGTCCCTTGAAAACAGCAAGCATGGACCGGCTCCCGGCAGATCTGCCTATGCTGCCAGCCTGGTAAACAGAACTGCAACTACTCAACTTAAATGGCTGTGACCTATGCCTATCTCTACTATTTGAACAAGTCCTCGTCCTTTAACAAAAGGAAATGAATATGCCTATCAATTAGTTATTTTAAAGAAACAGGTCAGGGGAATCTCATCAACTTTTACATTAGTCTGCCAAAATATTGTACAGCAGACAAAACAGATTATCAAGAAATGTCCCCCTTGCATGTTAAATCTGCTACAAGGGCCTCTAAATCCCAACTTGAAAAACAAAAGTGGGGGAATAGTGAAATCTCCTATAAGTAGACTACACAAAGCCTTAATTACTTTTAATTTTTCCCTTGTAATGCTCATGGCAAGACACCTATGGAAAGACACTTGTGAAAGAGTAAGCTAAAGGAAAATGTTCTGGTTAAATGGAAAGATACTGAGTCTGGTTTATAGAAGGGTCCCTTTATTAACCTTTGGTTGAGGATATACTTGTGTCTTTCCAGAAAACTTCTCCAATTCCTGCAACATGAATCTGAGAGAGGAACTGACCAGACTACTGCAACCACAGATAGAAGTGGCCCCAAGCAAAACGCTGAGGAGTCAGAGGAAAACATCCAGAGATGGGGGATGGTGAACACGGCTTGCCATGCTAGCACTCATCAGCTGTGCATTGGTGCAGGTTGCCCATGACAAAGCCAAAAAAGTTGAGGCATGCATTGCCATTTCTCACCATTTGTCCACCATCCAGAACTCGAACATCATTGCTGTCATGTCACAAGCTAACAGTGCCTGGGAAAGGGATCCATAAAAATCTAATGGCTCCAAACGAAGCCTACTATGAATGAATTCCTTAAATACCTGACAATAATATTTAGAAGGACATGAAAGAACTCAATCTTTGTCGTCAAATCTCCCTATATTTCCTTTTTAGAATAACCACTAGTGTCTTTCTTTCTTGTTCTTCTATGTTTGCTTCCAGTCTGAAGATGCAGAATGAAGTCCTAAAAGGATCTGAGCCCAGCTAATGGCATACACCTTTCTAAATTAATTAAGAAAGCAAAAAGTGGGAAATGTAGAGGAAAGACCAACAGTAGTGAACATATCAATGAGAGAAGTCCCACAGAAGGCGAATGGACTTTGATATTCAGCATGGCTGAAAATCAGCATTTTGTTACCCTGCTGTTCGCAAAATGGCTGAAAGCAACCTTGCACCATGATAATATTTTGATGGTTTACCAAACTTTACCATCGATATGCCTGTTTGTTTTGCTAAAGGGCAAATGTGTATTCAAGTAAATAAAAGCTGATGGGTCCTGGGTTTCAGAGAGCCTCTTTACTAGAGAGAAATATCTTCACCTGGCTCCCCATGCCTTGTAAATTTGTAATTGTTTTCTAGTGTATTCATTTGAGTTCATCCACTTTTCCAGATCCTGAATCTTTGCTGCAAACAGTTGCTGCGGGGAAGGTGGGGGAAGGTGGGGTTAGGGGGAGAGATCAAACAAAGGACTTATAGGCATGCATATAAGCCTGACTAATGGACAGAGACACCAGTGGGGGTGTTGACATGAGTAGGAGGTAGGGGGGACAAATGGGGGATAACGACACATATGTAATACCTTAATCAATAAAGAAAATAAAAGCCCTAGCTGGTTAGGCACTGTGGATGGATTATTGGTCTCCAGACTGAAGGGTCCCAGGTTTGATTCTGGCCAAAGACACATGCCTGGATTGTGGGCTTGGTCCCCAGTGTGAGGCGTGCAGGTGGCAGAGGATCAATGATTCTCACTCATCATTGATGTTGCTATCTCTCTCTCCCTCTCCCTTTCTCACTGAAATCAATAAAAAATATTTCAAAAAAAAAAAAGATGAAAGAGATGAATGAAATAGTGCCAGAGTAAAAAAAATATGTTTTAGAATACAGTAGAAGGAATCCTATTATTTTCAGATATTTAATAATTCCTACAACTTTTCTGATAAAATAGGTTTGCACTGTTTTGGTAATATTATATTTAATTTTTTTTCTTAACATATTAATTTTTATTGCATGCAACACTATATTATAAAAGTCTAATATGCAAATTGTCCCTTCAAACAGGAGTTTGACCAGGAGATCAACCATGGGGTGGGACTGTGTAGCTGTTGTCCCGGCTGCACCCTCGAGCCAGCCCCACACTGTTCTGTCCGCCCCCCCACACCCCCTGCAATGATTGAGGACCCGCGAGCCAGTAAGGTTCCCACAGCCCCTTCCCCTAGCCTTCATCTTCCCCCATCTGATCCCCCACTCGATCGGGGTTGGGCCAGCCAGCCAAACACCTGCATCGCCTTCCCCTGGCCAACCTGGCGATTAGGGTGTGAAGGCCAGACACCACGCATGCACGAATTTGTACACTGGGTCTCCAGTATTAGTATATTTAAAATAGTTTTTCTTGGAATATTAATGCTTATTGCATGTACAATTATTACATTTAAAATAGATTTTCTGGAAATATTAACATTCATTGAATGTACCATTATGATACTAAAATCATTTTTCTTAAAATATTAAAAAAGTAAATCTAAAAAGAGGGACACTGTATCAACATGGATTAAAAGGAATGCATTCCTCACTCTGGTGTTATCTACTTATTACCTCACTCATTAGAAGCTGAAGAATTATTTCCTAACAATGAAATAATAAGATAGTGTTCAGTACAGATGCCCATCCACTACTCACTTTCCACATGGCTTCCTGAAATTAAGGTGCAGCATTCCTTTTCAAACAGCTCATTACTCTAATCCATGAGAGGCTGTACCATGTACCTTGACTTCACATATCAGTAGTGCTTTGCCTTGGAACAGAATGGGCAGGTTTTGTAGGTGGAGGATCCCAACTTCTTGAAGATGGAGCCCTTTTCAGTAGTGGAAGGAAACCCATCCATAGAGCCACTGCTGTGAAGATTAATTGTATGTCTACCACCCTCTGTGTTATAAATAACATCATTCTACTTGAGTAGGGTCAACATTTTTTAAATGGTCAAGTCTGGTTATTGTGTATAAATCTTTCCTAAACAGGATCCTGGTCATAAGTCCGCTGGTTAGCCCAAAATGATAAAATACTATCTTGTCATGTCTTCAGTACAGTGCTCAGAGTTATTGAAAATCAGTTTGGATAACCGAGAACAAACTGAAGCAGCATTATATATACTTGCCAAAAATGAAACAAAACACACACATACACACACACACACACACACACACACACACACAAACATATCAGAATTTGAATGCAGAGAATCCAGATATAGTAAGTGAAAGAAGTTTAACATACAAGAAAAGAGTCTCAACTAGTCTTCAAATTAGTTTCATCTTAATTAAATCTTTTAAAACATGTAATGTCATAGATAAAAATTAAAATATACAGTCAAAACAAGATGCATCACAAAAAAGTGTTACTTAAGGTATGTTATCATATAATGCCTACAGTTTCAATGAGTCTTTAAAGTACTAGTGAGGAAAATAGTCTTATTTCTCTTTAATCGTCAAGTCTGGCCAATGTAAGTGTGTCCCATATCCTTCAAAGTTGCCGGTGCTCCTTGCAAAAGTATTCCTTAATAATACCCTGAAAGTCACACCATTTGGGCATCGTTTGGGGTACATATTTTCTTTGGTTCTATTACATTTTTAGATATTTCCAACATATCATACCATTATTTTAAGCTACGTTCTTTTGGATTTATTAAGAATCACTCTTCCCTGGGACAAGGTAACATATGCAGATTTCTATGTCAATAACCACGCTTGTGCTTTGGCTACACTTTTGATCTTATATTTAAGTTAATTTGTGTGTGTACTCGTTATTCCATATATTAAGTTGTTAATCTTCAATGACTTTTAGTACATAACTCACTTATGTGCCTGGCCTTTATTTGGAGAGCCTGCTTTATGATATATCGAAGGGGGTCAGTACCTATTGACCCTTTTACTTTACCTTTATCTTTTAGGGTTTGTCAACAGCCAAGAGTTGGATTTGCCTCATGATTTTTCTTGAGTTCAGAAGGCCATTTATTTGATTTATGAAGAATGGTTGATGTTGTTTCCCTAGTTTCTCAGCAGAAGAAATGTAGTTTGTGTAGATATTATTCCCAAGTGTCTTCTTTCAAGTGATGTTTTGTAGCCTACACAATGATTCTGAATAAGACAAAATCCCTACTTATTGGGCATTTCTTTTCTATGTAAAAATAACAAACATGCAAGGAAATGTAAATAAGTACAATCATGCACAAAAAAGACAAGAGGAGAAATATAGGGGGCAATAATTTTTACAAGTTGTATTGGTAGGAGATAGTGCTTATATTCATAAAATTCAGGGGATCAAGGGATGTTTGTTGAATCTCAAATGTCGGGAAGGAGGCCGTGGCGTATAAACCTGTGGAAAACATTTTGGACCCAGAAAAGCTTAAGTCATTCCTTAAGGTGGGAACTGTGTCCAGTGGCTGTTTAGTTTGTGTCGCTGCCCATCAGTGCCAGGCATCTTGGTGGAACATGTGAACAGCCACTTCAGAT
Organism: Myotis daubentonii; assembly: GCF_963259705.1. Taxonomy (NCBI): domain Eukaryota; kingdom Metazoa; phylum Chordata; class Mammalia; order Chiroptera; family Vespertilionidae; genus Myotis; species Myotis daubentonii. The sequence continues at coordinate 6,179,530 of NC_081862.1, read as the reverse complement.
TTGTTTAGAAAAATAGTTCTAAACATCCAAAGAGTTTTATGTGGAGCAATTACAGTGACCTGAGTTATGTTTACACATGCCATGTTGATTTAGCTAAAAGATCAACCATCATGAAGTTATTGGGAGACTGGGGAATTTATGTATGCATGTTAATCAAATTAGTGTATTTAAAAGGTATAAATCTAGGAACACATTTTTAAAAAAATTCTTTATGCTTTAGAGGATTACATAGAGTATTACATATGTCTCCTTTTCCCCGTTGTGCACCTGCAACCCCAGCACATGCCCTTTCCCCTCCTAGTGTCTATGTCCATGGTTAGGCTGATAGGCATGCATACAAATCCTTTGTTTTTTCTCTTACCCCCTAGTCCTGCTTCCCTCTAAGGTTTGGCCGTCAGTTCCATGCTTTTCTGTCTCTGGATCTATTTTTGTTGAATAGTTTATTTGTTCATTGTTCCACCAATTAGTAAGGTCATGTGGTATTTATCTTTCTCCAACGGGCTTATTTTGCTCAGCATAATGCTCTACATGTCGTTCCATGCTTTTGAGAATGGTAAAAGTTATTTTTTACAGCAGTGTATTGTTCCTATGTGTATATGTGCCACAGATTTTAACCCATTTTTCTGCTGATGGGCACTTAGGCTTCTTCCAAGTCTTAGCTATTGTATATTGTGCTGCTATAAATATGTGGTTGCACATGCCCTTTCCCATTGGTGTTTGTCAATTCTTGGGATATGTTCCTAGTAGTGGGACTACTGTTCAAATGGGAGCTACATTTTTTAAAATTTTTGTTGAAACTCCATACTGTTCTGCCGAGCCCAGAGACCTCTGCTCAGCATAAACCTTGGTGAGCCCTGGACTGAGGTTGGGGACACTGGGGCCCAAACAAAGGTTCCCTGCTGTGTCCCTAATTGTGTCTGCAGCTGCCCCACAGGAAAACAGAGCTGCAGCATCTACCCTTGCAGTGTCTCCCCTTAACCAGTGCTTGCAACATCTCCCCTGGGACCATTGTCACCAACAGCAGTCCCTCCCCACCCCTGGAAACAAGGTACCCAGCCTTGTAGTACCTGCTGTGCTGCACATAGCAGATGGGCAGGGCCTCCCTGTCCAGTACGGTAGCCACCAACCCCATCTGATGAATAAGCCCTTGAAATATATCCAGTGCACTTGAGGAGCTGAGTTTTCATTTTAATCTATCATGGTAACATATACTTTGGTTTGTGTTTAGAACACCTTGGGTGTGTGAATGAATCTATTTTATCAAATGTTAGGAAATGCAAATACAGACTCAGCATTCCTGATTTAAAAAGATACAATTTAGCACTCAATCCTTAGTGAGATGGCCTGTGAGAGACATCAAACTAAGAAGACTTTGTGCAAAACTTGAAGGTAAAATAAATCATTAATATTTTTGTGGCTGCTTGGTTCTTCTAGGCCGGGCGAATAGCCAAATTAACAGACAGAGATTAACAGAACATCAGGGGTTAGTACATGTGCAAGAAGGTTTCACATAGAATCGATGTAGCCATGAAATTACAAACACACTGAAGCAACATTGGGTATATGACATTTTTAAAGTTTTTTTAAAAAAAGTTTTTATTGATTTCAGAGAGGAAGGAGTGGGAAAAAGAGGTAGGAACATTAACGATGAGGGAGAATCATTGATCCACGGCCCTCCATGGGCACCACGCTGGTGATCCAGCCTGAAACCTGTCATGTGCCCTGACAGGAAAATGTATCCTGACGCCTGGCTCATAGGTCCACGCTCAACCACTGAGCCAGGCTGATTGGACTATGTCCTATACATTTTGAACAAAGGATAAAGGGGGGGGAGATTATTTTTCAGAAGTGAGAATAGGCAATTTGCAGGTAGATGAGGAAGAACAGAACGCTCGTGTCAGGAAAGTTAAGAAACCACGAGGCACGCGTTATCTAGCCGACTGACACCAGTCTGAACCCTCTTAGCCAACGGTGAAGAAATAAAGGAAACCAAGATTCTGCCACCCTGAAGCTGCTTTTGGGGATATTGATTTTCAGCTGTTTATTAAGTAGCCAAAGTGTCAGAGAGCACCTTTGGGCACCCCAGCACCCTCCTGGCCAAAAGAGAGAGAGGGAGAGACCTTCTTCAGAAGGTTGTTGCCTTTGCCTGATTGGAGTGAAACATGTTAAACAAGAGGGCTTCAGCAGATGTCTATTAGCTAGATACCCCTCCTCCCCTGTGACACCATCAATCAGGAGTGTGGGAGCGGTTCCCAGACATTGTTGGTCCCAGGAGGCAGGGTTATAAATTCCAGTGGCTGCTGCGTCCAGTGCTGGAATTGGTGGCAGTTCAGCTCACCCAGAACACCTCCTGAGCCCACAGCTGGACAGGGCAGAGGCTGGGTCCAGGCTGGCTGGGCCCAGGGCCTGGAGAAGAGGGGGAAATGCAGCGAGGGATGACTCAGGGTAACCTGGAGGGGAGGGAGAGGCATCAGTGCAGGTACCCACATGAACTGTCCTTGGGAAAGGTCACGTGTGTCCTGAGGGGAGAGAGCGGAGTAGAGCCCAGGCCATGGGGGAGACCCCGCCAGGAAAAATAATTGCCAAATGCATCTAGGAGAGAAGTGGGAGAGCTAGGCTGAGTCTCTAGTTCCAATATAAAATAATAGAGTTGGTTCTTGTTTGTTTGTTTCTGTTTTTTATCTGCTCTGCTCTAGGTGACAATCCCAGATCCACTGGGGCTGAGAGCAGTCGCCTCATTTGTCCTCATTCCTCCATCTATGCAGCTGGAAACTTTAAACTCTGCTAGTTCATAGGCATGGGGTTCATCTGGAGGAATGGCAGGGTAGGGACCCACAAGAAGCCAGCCTCACCACCCTGCTGTTACGCTCCACCCCCACGACCGCCCCATAGCCTAAGGTGAAGAGATGCAGGGTCACCTGCATGACAGGGACACAGTGTCCTCTGCCCATTCCCCCTCTCAGATAAGGTCTCACAGTTTCTGGAGTCTGAATATTCCCCAAGTCTGAGTGAGGAAGGGCAAGGCAGCACAATGTGTCTGAGGCTGCCTGTCACTACTTGAGCCAAGTTAAGCAGAGACAGGGTTGAGCCACACAATGAGTGTTTATCCAAGGATGCGGTCAGTATGGGGAGAGCAGTCGCTCACCCTGGAAATTCGGCTCTCAGCCTCTTGGGGAGAAAATAGTTACCTGTAGCTGCCAGCTGCAAGTGTCACATGGAAAGGGGAGGGGAGGGCCTGAAGTCTGCCCTTCAGGAGCTCAAAGGCTGACCACAAAGTGGCTAATCTTCCAAGACTTTAGGAACAGCTCAGCCCCTTCCTGGGATGAGATTGGAATGGTCAGCCTTCCTGAGAAAGACCCCAGGAGGGGGTCAGGGTGCGGGCACAGCTGCCAAAGCAAAGCTTGTCCTGTGCTTGGTCTCTCTTCGCAAAATGCAATCTTTTCTGAGTAATGGGCCATGGAGGCAGCCTGTTTTCCGTACAGCCTGTTTCATCCTCCAGTGTCCCAGGGCCTCATATTTATAGTTTGCAAGTGATGAGTAAACAACTGCAGCTCTATTCTTATTACAAGCCCTTCTGCACTATGAGAAGCTGATTTCCAAAGACCCCCAGGAGATGCCTCAGGCCAGCCTGGATGACAGGGCTGGGCCTCAGCTTTGCTCTTCCCTTCTGCCTCTCTCCTCACAAGCCTTACTTTTGTCTCCTAAAGAGACTATGGAAAAGCAGGCAGCAAAACCTGTCAGACTGAGCATGCCAGGCCCCCTGTGCCCCCTGGAGGCACCACCTGTGAGGAGAGCCCTGGGTTAAGGTTCAGCATAGGGCAGCAGTGCCTGTGCCTGAGCACCAGGCTGTGGCTGGTGCCTCCACACCTCTCCTCAGCTTTGTTGGCCTGCTCCTCCTCAGGAGCCTCCTGCCCACTCTGTTCTGCTTCCAGGCCCAGGGGTGACTGTGCCAAAGGGATTTGTTGGTGAGAGGAGAACCCCTTCATGAGGGGGGAGGAAGGCAGGGAGGCTGCCATCACCTGACGGCTTAGGGGAGGTGAGCAGAGCAAAGGCTGGATTCAGGGCTTGTCACAGAGCTCTGGTGGCCCAAACCCCAGGGGAAGACTGAGGAGAGCGAGCCCCTGTGGAGAGAGACAATGTAATTGCATCTGTCCAGCTCTCCTCTGACCCGGTGGTTACTAACATGTCCCCATCCAGACAGCAGGGACAGTGGACCAGCCCAGGGCAGGGAGCTCTTTTCCAGACAGAGGGCTGCGGTGGGGTGGGAGTGGAGCGCCAAGCCTGGCCCAGGGAACCAGGTAGGTAAGTGGCAGCCACAACCACAGAGGGAAAGGGGTCCCCAGAAACACAGACCAGGGGTGGCGAGTGGGAGGTTAGCTGGGGGTCACGGCCTCCTGTTTCTCCCTCCACATCCGCGACCGCCCCCACCCTCATGCCTGGAAGCAGAGGGTCCTCCTAACAGCCACCCACCCTCTGCCACCCCTTGCAGCCTGGTGGGTGTGGCACAGGCGCCCCTGTCCCCACCTTCTCTGGGCCTGTTAAAACAGCCCCCCTCCTGCCCCCTGATCTTGGTTTGTTCCTGATCTCATGATCTCGCGAGATTTCACCCCCAAAGGAACCAGTGCACAGTCCCATGAAGCTTGCGAGGCGCCGCCCCCTACCTCTTCCTTCCCGCCAGCCAGCCCCCCTGCTGTGCAGGAGTCCCAGTGGTGAGGAGCACAGCCTGTGGAAAAGGTAAGCACACACTCTGGGTTCTTGCTGTCTCCGGGGGTGAACTTGCTGTCTCCAGGAGTGAACTTCTCTAGTCACTGGTAACCCGCAGCCCCTCCCCCGCTGGCTGTTTCCATCTGAAAAGGAGTTTCCACCTGGTTGGAGTGAAGGCCTGAGTTCCAAACCTGGCTCGCAGGCGTGAGGCCTTCAGCTTGCTGCGCCAGAGTGGGAGCTCGCTGAGGGGACTTACATGCAACAATTCATGGAACTCCGGCGTCGGCCCTTATTGTGTGAGCTCAGCTGGCCGCGTTTGCACTTGACCAAGGGCGCCCCCACAGCCCCAGGCGCCAACTCCCCTGGGATCTGGCTCCTGAAGTCTGTGGGCTCTCAGGCCAGCCCAGCCCTGCTCAGGGCGAGGGGGACAGGGAAGGGGCAGAAAAGTGGCTGCTGGACGGTGGGCAGTGCCCAGGAGGGAGAGGTCGCTTTCCGCAGAGCACCAGGCCCGTCACTCATCATTGTCCTCTGGTTCAGCTGGTGAGAAAGCGGTGGTCAGGCTGGGAGATAAGAGGTGATTCCCACTGAGAGCAGCAGAGCCCTCTCCTGGTGTGAGTGTGAGTGTGCGTGTGCCTGAGTGTGCGTGAGTGTGAGTGTGTGAATTCTCACCTGATGATATGTTCCTGGGTTCCTTTTCATTCCTATTACTGATTAAGGTATTACATACGTGTTCTTATCCCCCACTGCCCCCACACCCCCACCCTCACCGGGCAAGTTTGCCCTCATGCTCACCCCCTGGTGTCTGCGTCCATTGGCTAGGCTTATAGGCATGCATACAAGTCCTTTGGTTGATCTCTCCCCCTTAGCCCCACCCTCCCCTACCTTGTCTCTGAGGGTGATGGTCTGATCCATGCTTCTCTGTCTCTGGATCTGTGTTTGTTCTTTGGTTTATGTTGTTCATTATAATCCACAGATGAGTGAGGTCATGTGATATTTATCTTTCTCGGACTGACTGACTGGCTTTGCTTAGCATAATGCTCTCCAGCTCCATCCATGCTGTTGCAAATGGTCAGTGCCCCTTCCTTTTTTGTGACAGCATACTATGCCAATGTGTCGATGTACCACGGCTTTTTAACCCACTCATCTGCTGACCAGCACTTAGGCTGTTTCCAAATCTTAGCTATTGTAAATTGTGCTGCAGTGAACATAGAGGTGCATGTATCCTTTCTGAGTGGTAATTCTAGGTTCCTGGGATATATTCCTAGAACTGGGATCACTGGGTCAAATGGGAGTTCCGTTTTTAGTTTTTTGAGGAAACTCCATACTGTTCTCCATAGTGGCTGCACCAGTCTGCATTCCCAGCAGCAGTGAAGGGGAGTTCCTTTTTCTCCGCATCCTCACCAGCACTAGCCCTTTGTTGATTTGTTGGGGATAGCCATTCTGACAGCTGTGAGGTAGTACCTCCTTGTCCTTTTGATTTGCATCTCTTGGATGATTAGTGGCTCTGAGCATGTTTTAATGTGTCTCTTGGCCTTCCTTTTGTCCTCTCTGGAAAAGTATCTATTGACGTCCTCTGCCCATTTTTGTGATTGGGTTTTTTAACTTCCTTTTGTTAAGTTGTATGAGTTCTCTGTAAATGTTGGAGATGAAATCCTTATCAGAGAGAACATTGGCAAATATGTTCTCCCATGCAGTGGGCTTTGTAGTTGTCTTGTTGACGGTTTATTTTGCTATGAAGTAGCTTTGAATTTTGCTGTCGTCCCATTTGTTTATTTTAACTTTATTTTGCATTGCCCCAGGAGCTGTGTTGGTGAAGAGATTGCTTCAGCATATATCTCAGTCTCTGCTGCCTATGGATTCCTCTATATATTTTTCTGGTTTCCAGCTTTCTGTTTAAGTCATTATCCATTTTGAGCTTATTTTTGTGCATGGTGTAAGTTGGTGGCCTAGTTTCATTTTCTGCATGTGTCTGACCAAATTTCCCATACCATTTATTGAAGGGACTGTCTTAACTCCATGGTATGTTTTGGCCTCCTTTGTCAAATATTCATTGAGCTTATTGGTTTGGATTGGTTTCTGGGTTCTCTATTCTATTCCCTTGGCCTATATGTCTATTCTTGTGCCAGTGTCAGGCAGTTCTGAGAACAGTGGCTTTGTAAAGCAGCTTGAAATCTGGTACTGAGATACCTCCTACTTTGTTCTTCTTCCTCAGGATCGCTGCAGCCATTTGGGGTTTGTTTTTTAAATATATTTTATTGATTTTTTACAGAGAGTAAAGGAGAGGGATAAAGAGTTAGAAACATCGATGAGAGAGAAACATAGATCAGCCTCCTCCTGCACACCCCCTACTTGATATGTGCCCCCAACCAAGGTACATGCCTTGATCGGAACCCAACCAGGCACCTTTCAGTCCAGAGGCCGACGCTCTATCCACTGAGCCAAACCTGTTTGGGCTCAGGGTCTTTTTTTTTATTATTATTACAGATGGATTTTTGGAGAGTTCATTCTAGGTCTGTGAAATATGCTGTTGGTATTTTAATGTGGACTGCATTGAATGTATAGATTGCTTTGGGTAGTATAGCCATTTTAATGATGTTGTTTCTACCAATCCATGAACAAGGTACGTTCTTCCATCTGTTTATGTCTTCCTCTTTCTCTTTTTTCAACATCTTCTAGTTTTCTGAGTGGAGGTCTTTTACCTCCTTAGCTAAATTTATTCCTAGGTTTCTGAATTTTTTTGGTGGGATGATACATGGGATTCTTTTTTCAATCTCCTTTTCTGTAAGTTCACTATTGGTGTATAAAAATGCCATATATTTCTTGGCGTTAATTTTGTAGTCTGCTACATTGCCAAATTCATTTACTAAGATTACTAAATGTTTGAAGGAGTGTTTGTGGTTTTCTATGTATAGTATCATGTCATCTGCAAATAATGAGAATTTACTTCTTCTTTCCCAATTTGGGAACAATTTATTTATTTTCTTGTGTGATCACTCTGACTAGGACTTCCAGTACTGTGTTGAACAGGAGTGATAAAAGTGGGCATCCCTGTCTTATTCCTGTTCTAGAGGGAAATGTTTTTCTTTTGTTTTTTTTTTCTGCACTTTGAGTATGTTGTTGGCTGTAGGTTTGTCATATAAGGCTTTTATTATGTGGAAGGATGATTCTTCTATTCCTACTTTGCTGAGTGTTTTTATCAGAAAACGCTGTTGCACTTGTTCAAATGCCTTTTCTGCACCAATTGATATGATTGTGTGGTTTTTCTCTCTCAAATAGTTTATGTGATGTTTCACGTTCACTGATTTGCAGATAGTGTACCATCCTTGCATCCCTGAAATAAATCCCACTTGGCCATGGTGTATGATCTTTCTAATGCAATGCTGAATCCTGTTTGCTAGAATTTAGTTGAGGATTGCAGCATTAATGTTCACCTGGAAAATTGGCCTGTTAGTCACTTTCTTTGTGGTGTCTTTTTCTGGTTTTGGGAATATGGTAATACTGGCTTCATAAAAAGAGCTTGGAAGTATGCCGTCCTCTTGAATTATTTGAAATAGTGTGAGAAAGGTTGGTTTTACCTCTTCTTTGAATGTTTGGTCAAACTCCCCTGTGAAGCCATCTGGTCCAGAGCTTTTGTTTTTTTGGAAGCTTTTTGATTACTGTTTCAATTTAACAGTATTTATCGGTCTGTTCAGGATTTTTGCTTCTTCCTGATTGAGTTTTGAAAGCTTGTCTTTTTGTAGCAATATGTCCATTTTGTTGAGCTTGTCCAGTTTGTTGTAGTAGAGTTGTTCATTGTGATTTTTTACAATCCTTTGTATATCTGTGGGGTCGTTTGTTACTTCACCTCTTTCATTTGTTTTTGTTTATTTGGGTCCTCTCTCTTAGTTTCTTGCTGAGCCTGACTAGAGGTTCATCAATGTTGTTTATTCTTTCAAAGAACCAGCCTTTGGTTTCATTGATCTTTTGTATTATTTTTTTTTCATCCCTACGTCACTTATTTCTGTTCAGACCTTTATTATCTCTTTCTTTTTGTGTACTGTGGGCTTTCTTCTCTAATGGAGAGGCACTCTGAAACCCAGGACAAAACAGCTTTTATTTACTTGCATACACATTTGTCCTTTAGCAAAGCAAACAGGCATATCCAATTTTGGTAAACAATAGAAGAATTTTCATGTTAGGAGGTTGCCTTCAGCCATTATTCCCACAGCAGGGTAACAAAATGCTGATTTTCTGCCATGCTGAATATCAAAGTCCATTCGCCTTCTGTGGGACTTCTCGCATTGATATGTTAACTACTTTTGGTCTTTGCCCCACAATTTCCCCCTTTTTGTTTTCTTAATTAATTTAGAAAGGTGTATGCCATCTTCTGGGCTCAGATCCTTTTAAGACTTTTGATTCTGCTTCTTCAGACTGGAAGAAAACCTAGAAGAACAAGAAAGAGAGACAATATTAGTTATTCTAAAGAGCAAATGTAAGGAGATTCAATGAAAAGGATTGAGTTCTTTCATGTCCTTTTAAGTATCGTTTTCAGGTATTTATGGAATTAGTCCATAGTAGGCTTCTTTTGGGACTGTCAGTTCTTTATGGGCTCTTTCCAGTCACTGTTCCCTTGTGACATGACTGCAATGATGTCCGAGTTCTGGATGGTGGACCACCGGTGAGAAATGACAATGCAGGTCTGACCACTTTTGGCTTTGTCAAGAGCCACCGGCACCTAGGCACAGCAGATGACAGCTAGCTTAGCAAGGCGTGTTCACCATCCCCCATCTCTAGATGTTTCTCCTCTGTATCCCCAGCATGTTGCTTGTGGCCCTGCTGTCTGTAGTTGGAGTAGTCTGGTCAGTTCCTCTCTCAGATTCATGTTGCAGGAATCCACACAGGCTTGGAGGAGTTTTCTGGAAATACACAAGCATATCCTTGACCAAATAATAATAAAGGGACCCTTCCTTAAACCAGACTCGTTATGTTTCCATTTAACCTGACCATTTTGCTTTGGCTTAGTCTGACACCAGTGTTATTCTATGGGTGTCTTGCCATCAGCATTACAAGGGTAAAATTTAAAGTAATTAAGGCTTGGTGTGGTCTACTTACAGGAGATTTCTTCACTATTCCCCCACTTTTGTTTTTCAAGTTGGGATTTTAGAGCCCTTGTAGTAGATGTAACATGCAAGGAGGGCATTTCTTCATAATCTGTTTTGCCGGCTATACAGTATTTCGGCAGACTGATGTAAAAGCTTATGAAATTCTGTGACCTGCTTAATAAAATAACTAACTCACAGGCATATTCATTTCCTTTTGTTAAAGGACCAGGGCTTGTTTAAATAGTATAGAGAGGCTTCGGTCACCGAGCCATTTTAATTGAGTCGTTGCAGTTCTGTTTACCAAGCCAGCAGCATAAGCAGATAATAGATAATATCAAGAGGCTTTTGGAAATACTGCAAGTCAGCCTTGATCATTTCTAAATCGATTCTTTGCACAGAAGTATGACTGGTCTGACTGACTTGGTCTGAATTCAGTGCAGTATAAGCAGCTTTACCGTGAGATGAACTATCAGTAAAAACAGTGACTTCTCCAGGAATAGGTTTCTGCCTATTCGATCTATGTTCCCCTGAATATTCTTTCATTTTTATTTGCTAATTTAAATCAGTCTAAAATAAGGCTAATTTCCTAACTTCCTTTGTCATTGGGTGGGGACAGTAAATGACACTAATTGGATTTCTGCTATCAGCCCTCTCTCTACACACACACACACACACACACACACACACACACAGATACTACTGTTGGTCTTTGCCTCCAGCACTTTACTCTGAGGTTTGACAGTGTGATCAATGCTTCTTTGTGTCTGGATGTCTTGTTGTTCATCAGTTAATGTTGTTCATTATATTCCACAAATGAGTGAGATAATGTGATATTTCTCGTTCTCTGATTGGCTCAATTTGCTTAGTGTAATGCTCTCCAAGTCCATCCGTGCTGTTTCAAATTATGATAGTTCATTCTTTGTTACAGCAGTAGAGCATTCCATTGTATGGATGTTCCACAGTTTGTTAATCCGTTCATCTGCTAATGGGCATTTAGACTGTTTCCAAATCTTAGCTATTGTAAATTGGGCTGGTATGAACATACAGTTGCATATATCTTTCCTGGTTGGCCTTTCTCAGTTCTTGGGATATATACCTAGAAGAGAGAACACTGGGTCAAAGAGGAGCTCCATTTTCAATTTTTTAAGAAAACTCTATATGGTTTTCCACAGTGGTTGCAGCAGTCTGCATTCCCACCAGCAGTGCACAAGGGTTGCTTTTTCCCTGCATCCTCACCAGCACTTGTGTTTTTTTTTTTTTTTTTTCTTTCTGACAGCTATTCTGACAGGTGTGGATTGGCACCTCAGTGTCGTTTTGATTTGCATCTCTTGGACTGTTAGTGCCTCTGAGTCTTTTTTCGTATGTCTCTTGGCCTTTTATAGGTCTCCTTTTAAAAAGTGTTAATTTAGGTCCTTGTCCCATGTTTTGATTGGATTGTTTATCTTCCTATTGTTAATTTTTGTGAGTTCCCTGAAAACTTGGGAGATTCAACACTTATCCGAGATACCATTTGCAAATAGGTTCTCCTGATGCAGTGGGCTTTCTGGTTGTTTTGTTCAGGATTTTGTTTGCTGTGCAGAAGATTTTTATTTTGATGTAGTCCATTTGTTTATTTTCCCCTCCGTGTGCATTGCCTTTGGAGCTATATCAATAAAGATACTGCGAAGACATATCTGATATATTGGTACAGATTCTCATTTGATGTTTAAGTCCTTCATCCATTTTGAGTTTATTTTTGTGAATGGTGTAAGTTGGTGGTCTAGTTTCATTATTTTGCATGTATCTTTCTAATTTTCCTAACATTTTTTGAAGAGACTGTCTTGATTCCATTGTATGCTCTTGCCTCCTTTGTAAATTAATAATAGAGCATAATGACTTGGGTCCACTTCTGGGTTCTCTGTTCCGTTTCAGTGGAGTATATATATGTCTTTTCTTGTGCCAGTAGCAGGCAGTTTTGAGAATGGTGGCTTTATAGTATAGCTTAATATCTGGTATTGTGAGCCCGCCAACTTTTTTCTTCTGCCTCAGGATTGCTCTGGCTATTTTTACTCCGTTTGAATTTTTTGAGGATTTTTTTCTGTGTCTGTGAAATATTCTGTTGGCATATTCATGGAGATTACAATGGATCTATAGATTGCTTTTGGTAGAATGGACATGTTAATGATGTTAAGTCTACCAACCCATCAACATGGTATATTAATCCATTGGTTGATATCTTTATGTCTTTTTCAATGACCTGTAGTTTTCCAAGTGCAGTTCTTTTACTTTCTTTATGAATCAATAAAAATTTACAGTTTTTAATTATAAGCCTGTGTTTTCTATCAAAATTACTTCTTGCATGAATTTTGGGACACCCTTTACTTAGGCGACTCCTGTGAAAGGGCCATTTGACCCACAAAGGTGTCGCAACCCACAGGTTGAGAACCGCTATTCTAAAATGTCAATTAAATCTAATGAATCCAGTGTGTCCATTAGAGGCTCTGCATCCTTGTTATTTTTTTCATATGGAAGATCTATCCAGTGAAGTTAGAGGGGTGATAATTTTGTCACACTCTCTGTGAAAGTCTTCTAGAATTTTTGTTTGTTTGTTTTGATTTTTTGTTTATTTGTTTGAGATATATATATTGAGGTGCTCCTATGTTGGCTGAATATATGTTTACTAGGGTTATATCGTCTTGTTGGTTGGTCCCTTTAGTATCATGCAGTGACCTTTATGTCTCTTGTGATGGCCTTTCTTTTAAAGTGTATTTTTTCTGATATGCGTATTGTTACTTCGGCCTTTCTGTTTCTTTTCCATTTGCATGGAAATTTTTCCCATTCCTTCACTCTCATCCTGTGTGTGTCTTTTGTTTTGAGGTGGTGCTCCTGCAGACAGCATAGACTTGCATCATGTTTTTGTATCCATTTTGCTCCACTACACCTTTAGATTGGAGCATTGACCCATTTACATTTAGGGTTATTATTGATAGGTATGTATTTCTTTCCATTTCGTTTCTGTGTGGCTAACTTTCTGTCTCTGTTTCTCCTTCTCATTACAGCAATCTCTGTAGCATTTCATGTAAAGCTGGCTTGGAGATGATGTACTCCTTCAGCCTTTTTCTGTCTAGGAAGCTGTGTAATTGACCGTCTATTTTGAATGAAAGAATTGCCAGATATAGTAATCTTGGTCTCAGATCCTTGCTTTCCATTAACTGGAGTACTTCATGCCATCTATTCTGGCCTGAAGAGTTTCTGATGAGAGATCAGGAGTCAGCCTTATGGGAACTCCTACGTGGCTAACAGTTTTCTTTTCTCTTGCTGCCTTGAAGATTCTCTCTTTGTCTTTAATCTTTGGCATTTGAATTATGATGTGTCTGGGCACGGGTTTGTTTGGGTACTTCTTCTTTGGGGTTCTCTTTGGCTCTTGATCTTGTGTGGGATTTTCCTTTACCAGGGTAGGTATGTGTTCTGACATTGTTTCTTTAAAGACCTTCTCTATGCCTTTCTCCCCCTCCTGCCTCTTCTGGCACACTGGCTATGCTAATACTGTTATGTAAATTTCTGTTTTGTTTTTTTAAATCTTAATTTTTCTGTTTTTTTTTTTTTTAAATTGGGTGATATTTTTAACTCTGTTCTAAATCAGTGATTGGATCCTCAGCTTTCCCTAATATCTGCCTATTTCTTCTAATGTGTTCTTTATTTGTATTATGTCATTTTATATCTAGGACTGTTCTTCTTTTCATAGGCACTATATCTTTTTTCATGCTGTTGAGCTCTTTTACCTTCATAACTCTGAAGTCAGATTCAGATAAATGTCTTCTCTGTGCTTCATCTCTCTCTATATCTGGAGAATTCTCTTGTTCCCTCATTTGGGGGTTGTTTCTTTATCTCCTCTTTCTGGCTTTCTGTGTGGGTTTGTGGTGACGATTTAGGTAGATCCTGTCTGCCTCTCAGTCTCTAGTGCAGAACATTGTTAAAGGATGTTTCTGACTAATTAGGTCAGGCAAAGACTCAAAGCCTCCAGAGGCCTCCTCTGTCTATAGCCTGATAGGGTTCCAACTTAACTTGCCCCCAAGGCAATGGTCCTCAGGTTATAGCAAGAGTTTGTTTCAACAGGGTGGGGCAGTTGCCTCTGCCTGGAGGTTAATTGTTATTTATAATCTCTTCAGTGTCCTCAGGGCAAGGTGTTTCCCAGTAGTGTGTGTTCATTGTCTCCATTCCAGGAAAGGCAGATGTCTGCCTGGGAAGGATTTTCTCTGCTGCATGAGGAAAGTACTCCTCCCAGGAAACTTGAAGTGTCTGTGTTCTGTGCTGGAACCCTGGACTCCCCAGTTCTGGCTTTTTCCCTCACAGCTCCAGTCCACTTCACCCTCCCTTTGCCAGGGCACAAGGTGTGTGGCTCCACAGGGAAATTTGTGTGATGGCCCTTTAAGAGGATACCTGAATTTCTAGCTGTCTCTCCCTGCCAGACAGTGCCCTGCTGCTATTCACATCCACAGGTTATATGGCTATCCTCCTCAGTTCTGGTGCTCTCTGCTAGGAGGCCCAGCTTGGGGATTAGACCCAGAGTTCTCAGTGGCAGTCCTCCACAGCTGAGATATCTCTCTGGGACTTCAGTTGCTGTCTGTGGGTGTCAGGCCCGCCCCTTCAAGCCTCCTCTCCTCCTACCAGTGTCTAAGTGGTCTCCACCTTCGGTGCTCAGGTGTCAGGGTTCTCTCCTGTGAGTTTTCCATTGATTATTAGGAAGTTGTTCTGTATTTTAGTTGGAATATCAGTTTGTTCCTGGGAACATGTCCCTGTAGCATCCACTTATTCTGCCACCATTCTTTTAAATATATTTTTCTTTATCTCAGAGAGAAATGGAGAGCGAGTGAGAGTTAGAAACATCAATGATGAGAGAGATTCATTGATCAGCTCCCTCCTGCTTGCCCCAGACTGAAGATTGAGCCCCCACGCAGGCAAGTGCCCTTGACCTGAATCGAAACTGGGGCCCTTCAGTCTGAAGGTCGGTGATCTGTCCACTGTTCCAAAGTGGCTAGGGTACTGCCACCTTTTTCAATCTTCTTCAGAATCCCTCTGCATTGTAAAGTCCCTGCCAACATTCTTGTCCAATACGCTCCTTTTCATGTGGTTTCAGGATAGAGTTGTGCATGAAGGCCCTAATGTCCTGTGAGTGCACATTCTGATCAATAGCACTGTCAGGAAATGTGCATTGAGGCATGCTCAGTAGGCATATAGTAACTGAAACCTGCCATGTCTCTTACTGTTCCTGTTTCTGTTAGGATCATGATGGAGCTCAACTAAGGCTCTTGTTTCAAGTAGGGGTTGGAAGGATATACTCTTCATTTCAACACGTGTTCTTCTGAGAAACTTTCGTAGTCGTGCCCTACTCTAAAATGTATGAGGCCATTCCATTATAAGGCCAGATCTTTTATCAGGACAAGGCATTTATTTTTATTGAATGAAAATTCAAGCCAAAACCGGTTTGGCTCAGTGGATAGAGCGTCGGCCTGTGGACCGAAGGGTCCCAGGTTCGATTCCGGTCAAGGGCATGTACCTGGGTTGCGGGCACATCCCCAGTAGGGAATGTGCAGGAGGCAGCTGATTGATGTTTCTCTCTCATCGATGCTTCTAACTATCTCTCTCCTTTCCTCTCTGTAAAAAACCAATAACATATATTTAAAAAAAAAGAAAATTCTAAGAATCACATACATATATAAAGATATAATTGGTACTTCTAACAATCATATACGTATTGAAGAAATACAGAGACTAAATACCTACATCTTAATCAATAGGATACAAGGACAGTAGGTCCTCGCGTTACATTGTTGCCACGTTCCTGCAGTGGGATGTAATGCAATATTCGCGTAAGTCAGAACCCACCTACATAAGCACGTATGTCACTCACATGGAGCACACATACACAGAAGTAATGGCGTCAAACAGTAAAAAATAATAAATAAATAAATAAATAAATAAATAAATAAATAAATAAATAAATAAATAAAAGAAAGATAACAATTCCTGACCTTTACTTGTGGTAAATGAATAATAATAAAACATAAAGCACATATGTGCATACGTAGAAATGATCAAACTTTTTGTTTTTAATAAATAAATGGGGAATGGCGACGTAACCACAAAACTCATGTACTTCGAGTCCAACGTAACCCAAGGAACGTCTGCATTATCACAACAGGCTGAAAAGTGATCAGTGTGGATTCCGATGGTCTGTTTTTAATGAAAATAGGGTGGAAAGGGACACTTGAAAGAGTCTGGCAGTGAAAGTTGCTAAATCAGTGCATGCACATAGTTGTGAAGAAATCAGGTAAAAGTGACTTGTTCATATTAGGAAAGAGATGTTTTAAAGTCTAACATAGAGACCCTCACTCTAAATTATGTTGGAAAATTGAAAGTATTGAGAGCATCAGTGAAGTTAAGAAGAATAGGCCTCTGCACTTGAATATAGACAAGCAGCCTGCCCATTTCAATTTTGGATGAGCTAGTGAGCAAAGAAAATTAGTGAAAGGCTCATTTAGGAGCATTGGTGGAAAGAATTAGCCCTGAAACATAGTACTGTTTGTGGGAGATGTAATAGCTCTCATATCTTGAAGGAGATTAGTGCCCTTCATATAAGCCATTAAATAATACAGCTAAAGAGCAGTAAAATCTATATGGCAATCATTACCAAAATTCAGGTTATACCTTTAAATAATTCAGCATTAGAAGAGAACCATGCTAAATCAGTGATAAATCATAAAATGACTCGAGGCCCGGTGAACGAAATTCAAGCACCGGTGGCGTCCCACAGACTGTCCTGCGCCCTCGCGCAATCTGGGACCCCCCTGGGAGATGTGGGACCGCCAGGTTAGGTCTGACACCTCCTGAGGGATGTAGCAGTGCACGAAACGGCAGGCAGCCAGGCAGGAGCCCAAGCTGGAGCCAGGTGCTCTGTTCCCGCTCGTCCAAGCCCCACTCCACCTGCCACCTCTGCTTCGTAGCCTTGTCACATAGGCAGCAGAGGCTCTTGCTGTCACAGCTGCACTTTCCAGCCATTAGCCCGCCTTCTGGCTGAGTGATGTTCTCGCTGTGGGAGAGCCTTGACCACCAGGGGGAAGCTCCTGTGTTGAGCGTCTGCGTCCTGGTGGTCAGTGTGCATCGTACCAACCACTCATAATGTCGCTTACGCTTTTATATATATAGATATGTGTGACCAATTTGGCATGTCCTGGCCCAATAGAATATTAGTACTCACAGATGATATCTTGCCACTATTAGAACACCCGTGGCCAGGTGCATGGATTTGTGCACATTGAAAGGAAATTAAGTAGAAGAAATATTTTAATACTGCTATTTTCCCTTTCTCTATAATAGCAGTGTCAACCAAATGCAGATTCACAATGACAATTTGAAACACATGCATGCAATTGGCGCCAGCAAGAGCTTCGATATGCATGGCACATGCATGAGTCACCTTAGCCATATAAATATGTGTGTGTGTGTGTGTGTGTGAGTCTGTGTGTGTATTTAGATAGACAGACAGATAGATGGATAGAGAATAAACTTGCTTAATTAGACCTGCTTTCTGATTTAGCTCAACTTTTTCCAACCCACTGAATCACCTTAACTTCTCTTCCAGGTAATTGTCAGCAACACAGCAATAAATATCAACACAAAGCACATTATTATTGTAGTTCATGCGGGGAGAACAACGGGTAAAATATTTAACTGCAGCAGTGTTTGACTTTGTTCTGCACAGTGAGATAACCTGAAGTCATTTTCAAGTTCCACCATTTCTTCCTTTTTTTCAGTCCGGTCAAGATTCTAAGCTTTCAAAATCTCCGTTTTCTGGCTAATGAAGAGAAAATAGGATAGCTCCGAGTCTACCATCTACCTACACCAGAGCTTTGAGTGAGGGGCGGGCTGTGCAGGGTGACACCCACTGCCCCGTCCGTGATTGGAGGAGGCTTTTGAGGAGCCCACCCAGAAACAGCAGGCTGGGCCTGGCCAGGTGCCTTCTGTACCACATGTTCACATGACCAGCGCCTGTGCATGAGCCCAGTGTGCACCCACTCAGCACACCAGGGCCTGGTTGCATGCAGTAGTGAGCAAGCACCTTGCCTGGACACAGCAGGCTCTGCACCACCTGCTCCTTTCACAGCACCAGTGTCAGAGCCAGGGGGCATCCAGAGTCAGGCTGTGTTGGGAGACTGAGGGGCTCCTGGGGGCAGCGTGCTTCCTCTCAGTTCCACTAGGGGGCCTTCAGCTGCAGGGCGCCTGAGGATTCACAGTGCACCCCAGGGCCTTTGCACCAGGAAGGACAGGGCAAGCAGGATGGCCCAGAAGGATTTTGGCTTCACCTCGGTGCAGGAAAGTGGTGAAACCCAGGACACAAGGGCACAGGAGGTTCAGAGGGCAGCTTTGGGGCTGGAGTGGGAGGACTTCATGCAGGTGGGGGAGGCTGAGACCCTGGAGCTGAGGTTGGACACAGGCCAGGAGGTTTGGCTTGATCTCGAGTGCGGGAGAGGGGAGGACCGGGTGGCTACAGAGCAGTGTGTGCAGGGTGACGAGAGTGAGGTGCAGCAGGGAACCCAGAGTGAGGAGCAAGGGGAAGACAAGGAGGGCCTGGGGGAGGAGTTGCAGGCACAGGCTCAGTTTGTCCTGTGGACAGAGGGCCTTCTGCAGGTGGTGCCATGGCAGGGCAGGGGAGGAGGTTTTCCCAGATCTGCAGGTGGGGAGGGAGGAGGAGGTGGTGAGTGAAGAGCAGAGTCTTGAGGCACAGGCTCCAGGTGACCCACAAAGGAGTGACCAGCAGGAGGAGGGGTGGATGGAGGAGCCATTAATTGCAGGGGAGCAGTTTGTCCTGGAGGGGGAGGGGAAGTGCACCATGGAGGCAGTGGAACAGGTGGGAGAGGTGGAGCCTCAGTCCAAGGCCAAAGCAAAGCCAGAAGAAGAGGAGCCAGTGCAGCAGGAGCAGGCCCAGTCGGAGCCTGGGGCCAAGTTAACCTGGTCCCCTCTGGAGGTGCTCCAGGCCCTTCAGTTGGAGATGGAGCCCGTGAACGAGCAAGCCAGCAGGGCCTTCTCTCGGCTCAGGTGCAGGACTCGGAAGAGGCTCAAGCCCTATTTCGAGCAGAGAAGCCTCAATATCCGGCGCATCCCTGGGTTCAGGCTCACAGCTGTATCCTTGAGGGTAGAGGAGCAGGATCACAAGGAGCATGGGACAGTGCAGGAGAATGGTGTAAGCGGGGATGGTTCCCATAGAAAAGAACATTGAGGACAAGCTAGGGGCAGAGCGCCCCAGTCTGGCCCAGCATCCTGGAGACACCCTCTTTCTTATACAGGCACCATAGAAACGGTACCTGAGGGTCCAGGGGTAGAGCTCCAAGGCAGAGGCACGCATACACCAGGGGCTGATGCCCACAGACAGGGCTGTGTTGCACGGGCTCTTCTGGGACTAACTTACAGACCGTCTCTATGTCCAATTCCTCATTCAGAAGCAGGAATGTGTGATGTGTAGCCTTGCAAGCCCTCAGCACAAAACAATCTGGTGGGCATCCGGGTCTATCAGGAAAGAGAGTGGTGCTGGGCCCCTTTCTGCCATTTATGGAGAAGGAGTGGCTTTAAGGGAAGGAGAGGCCAGGCCAGGCCAGGCTGCTCTTCCTAGCTGGTCCATGCCCAGCTACCAGGGTGCAGGCTCCTTGACCCAAAGCAGTTCATGAACCACCCAGAGTTGTCGGCCATGATCAGCGTCCAAGATGAAAATATGCTGGGCCATATGATGGATTTGAAGGTAAGTGCACCTGCTCCACGGAGTGGTGTAGAGCAGGTGGGGAAATGGCCTGTCCCTGAAAACAGCGACAGGCGGGAGCACTGGGCTGCGATTTCACTCCCTGGATCCACTTTCCTTCTGCAGGTGAGGGAAGTCAGGCATCCCTGGGGTTGCTGCACCATTAGCCTGTACTTCCGCAGCAACCCCTACTTCCACAACCATGTGATTGTGAAGGAGTATCTCATCACCCTCACAGGTAAGAGGAGGCTCCCTGCATGGGCTGCAGCTGGTGGTGGGCAGGGATGGAAGGCGATGTGCGCAGCTTCACATACCCATCTCCTGCAGGATACAGGGTGTCCCGTGCCACTCCCATTCAGTGGTCCCAGCATTGTGAACGAGAAGTGTACAGCCACAGGCTCCAGGACAGCAGCGCCAGCTTCTTCTACTGGTTCTCTGACCACAGTGTGGCAGCATCTGGCAGGATTGCTGAGGTGGGATGTCACTGGCCATGCCAGCATACAGCTTCCTGTGTCCGCCTGCTGCTTGCGTTTCTATTTGGGTCCCTGTGCTCTCCTGACCAAGCTCTGTTGGCTCTACCAGATCATCAGCAAGGACCTGTGGCTCAATCCTCTGAAGTATTATGAGAGGACGATGGCCCCCAGTGAGCGGACAGGACGGGTGAGGAGGGGCAGCCTGGGCTCTCCCTTGGTGTGCTGCCAGGTTCCTGGGCCATTAGTTCTTTCTCACGGGGACACCTGGATGCTGGGAGGGAAACAGCCTATAACACCAGGTCCCTAGGGTATGTGCCTGAGGCAGGAACTACCAGTCCAACAAGGGCAGTGCAATTCCAGCTCAGGCAGGGGGGCTTAGGCAGGAGGAGGGAGTGTGCATGCCCACTGTCACTCAGAGTCAAAGCAGATTCCTTGAGCCA
Source organism: Myotis daubentonii (assembly GCF_963259705.1). NCBI lineage: Eukaryota > Metazoa > Chordata > Mammalia > Chiroptera > Vespertilionidae > Myotis > Myotis daubentonii. Next base: position 6,159,063 of record NC_081862.1, on the reverse strand, counting down.
CTCCTCTGAACTCTCCCTCTAGGCTGCTCACAGCACCTTGAGGCCTTGACACCTGCCCCTCAACAGGGGCTGGCATGACATGTTCTTCCTATACTCCTTTCCACAGGTGTCTGCGAATCTTCCTCATGCTGAGGCCTAGGCTGCTGTGCTGCCACACCGCATTGCTCTATGGCTCCTCACCACCATCTCCTATTTCCCCAAGGTCTCCTCTTCCTCCCGGGGCCAGTGGGAGAGGCTTGCTCCTTATCAGTATCTTAGGGTGCAAAGTGTGGGCCACAGAGCTGGAGGAATCCTTGTTTTGCAGCCTTGTCAGAGGTTCTTCAATCCTTGTATCCATTTAGGTTTTCCAAGGAGAATAACTCATTTGTCCACCCTCCCTAACTGGAAAACGGGGCAGCATGCCATGACGAAATAACACACTGCTTCATTTTGTATGCAGTTCACTTCAAAGACTTTGTGCACTTATGGTCATAGACACCCTGGGAAATTTAGGGCCATGAATATAACTCACCATCCAAACAGATTGTTTTTACGTGTTTGCAGTAAAATCAGACAAGAAATCCCATGTTGCAGAACACTTTCTTCTGAAAATTTTTGTAATGTTAGTGTTTAAGGTTTTACAAAAAGTAATAGCTATGTCTCTTTCTTTTTATCTACTGACCTCCCCCCGGCTTCCTCTATCTCTAGTCTCTTGTTCTTGCCACCCACTCCCAGTGTCTTGCCTCTGTTGGTCTATTGGTTGTGCTTATATTCTGAATATTTTAACAAAACAATATGTAAAATTTAAACATTTGAGTATATTGTAATTTAAATCAGCACTTATGAAACAACCTTGTATAATTCAAACCTTCCCTCCAATCCTGAAACTTCATAATGGTACCTACAATTCTTGATGCTTCCCCCAAACCTACCATTTGCTTTTAGTCATTCTTAAATAACAGAAGCCAAATCCTTTACAATACAATGTTGTCTGTACCTTATCATTTTTAATTCCAGTGTCTAATTCTTCTGTCACAGGGGCTTCCCCCCTGACTCCCCGATTGCCCAATCAGGTAAGCTACTGTAGTGCATGATTCACTCTCTCTTGCGTACATGGTGTATCCTGTGATCGCCGCCAGCACCACACTCAGGACCCTTTACCGGGGTGTCCGATCGGCTGTTGCAGTAATTGCTGTGCCCCCATCATACCCATCTCCTGTGTGGCTGTAATAATCATCACAGGGACTGGACCACCATAAGTCCGAGGGGGCCTTCGTGCTTGTGGTGTTCCAACTGAGCCTCCTGTAAAGTCGGTGACCAAATAACAATAATTGAACCTCTTTATGAATAATTTTATGTCAGTATGACATGACACTAGTAAAGTCTTAACTATTTTGAAAACCTATGCTTTTATCTGCCTGAGCTAAAAAGGTGTCAATGAGGCTGAGGTAGACAAGGGAGCTTACATTCATTTAAAATACAGCTGAAGAATAAGGTTTTAACTTAAATAATTGATTATGAATGAAAATGAAGGCCCATTCTGTGGAAATGGGCTGAAATTCTGACCTTCATATTATTTCTATGGTTCACGCTGTCCAGTGCTCCTTCTGATTAAAAATGTTAAATTAGCTCTTGGTTGCTGTGCCTAAGTTGGTGGAGCACCAGCCTTGGCACTGCAGGATCTGCTATTTCATTCCAGGTCAAGGGAATGTGCCTGGCTTGTAGTGAATCAATGGATGGTTCCTTCCCTCTCCCTCTCACTTCCTCCCCCATCCATCTCCCTCCCACCCCTACCTCTTCCTCTCCCTCTCCTTCTCCCTCTCCCTCTCCCTCTCCTTCCCCCTCTCCCTCTCCCTTTCCCCCTCCTCCTTCCCACTCTCATTTCCCCTCTCCCTCTCCCCATCCCCTCCCTCTCCCCCTGCCACTCCCCCTCCCCCCTCATGTTGAAATAGGCCAACAATGGAAAAGGTCCTCTAATGTGGATTAGCAAAAACAAAACACACAGATACATCATGTCACATAAATATAATAAGACCAACATTGAAAAAATACTCCAGGCACCTTAAAGTGACTGAAAATCCCAATACACCAATGTCTAAGGGGAAAAGAGATTGAGAGGCAGCAGGGCCACAACACAGGTGTAGAGCTGAGAAGGGGCTTGAAAGGGGCTGGCGACCCAGCTTCCTGCCTGAGGAGGTCCTTATGGTACAGAGCCCCAGTTTTAGTTTTCAGAGTGGTGGTGTCAATTTAATAAAGGGAGATCTACTCACTGCCTCTGCAATAACACAGAGGCCCCCAGCTTTCCCCTACCCATCTCCTGTTCCTCTGCTCCCTGCTTATCCCTCCTGCAGGCATGATGGTCATCTTTCATATTCACCATGCCAGGCCTTTCCCTGCCCCAGACTGAGGGTCAAAGTATGTAGCAAAAGGAACTGACATTGACCATCTAGCAGCACCACACTGCCAAGAGATTCAGAGCAACAGCCCCCCTGAGACTGGGAAAACACCATGCCCTGGGATGTCTTGGAGGCTTGGGCCCAGTGGCCTCCTCTCACCACCACATGCAGGTGGATGTGATATTCCTCCTTTGGGCCCTCTGCTTGTGCTTAAGCTCCAAAGTTATTGGGAAGTGGATGTCCTCTGTTCCAGACAGGGATTCTGCCAGGATATGGCGGTTGGTAGGGGATCCTCTGCTAAAAGGCACACCCTCATCTTGTCCATGAGTGCTGTTCCTGTGTGAGGTGGGACATCTGGGGGTACAAGATGTATCAAAAGAGAATTTATTCCCCACACCTGGGTGCTGGTGGGTTGAGACAGAGAAAGTCATCAGTCATGAGAGCAGAGAGAGAGTTTTTCTTTATTTTTTTCTGGCTGCAAGCTGCTCCGCTGACATGAGGGTCTGGTCTGTCCTTGGTTCCTCCCATGCCAGGTGTCTTCTGGTTATCTGGGCTATGCTGTGCTCAAGGCTGCAAGCTTGCTACAAGATATCTGCTAAGCAAAATAAGGTTTTCTCTGCCCTGTTTTATTCTCTTTAACCCTTTCTACAGCCCCTGGGAGGGGAGAAGTAGACGGTATAAAATGGAGGACTGGGATGCCTGGGTGAAAAGGGAAACTCACAGCACCCACAAAGTGGCTCAGGATGACTATCCTTAACAACTGACCAGGGAGAGGTAGACAAGGCATGACAGAGGATGGCAGGTGGGTGATGCCTGGTGGTTGTCACCCAGGACAGATAATGGGTAAAGAGATGATGCACGCAGACAGAGAATGGATGGGTGCTAGGAGATGATATACACACAGACATAAGTGTAGTCTTTTAATAACATTCTAGCACTGTGGTTCAAGTAATAGTATTTCCAGGGTTCCGTCTTCTTGTTTTTAAAGTTTGATAATGCCATATGAGCCATGATTGTTTAGCCATCACTATTCTTTTTTTTTTTTTTTTTTTTTTTTACCAAAGTGCTGGACTGTGGGGTTGGAAGGATGTTGAAATGTCCGTTTTGTGTAGCAAAATAGTACATTAAGCTTAGTTACTTTAGGATATGAATACAAATGGAATCGGGCTTTAAGCCTTCAAAGCACCTTGTAATTTAGATTAGTCTGCCCACCCCAGACATATAATGTCAGCAGAAATCAGGTCACTGTTGGTAAGAAGCTAATACAAGTGATGCAAACATTTCCATAGCATTAAAAAAGGTCTTGAAAATATGGTATGTGTAGTCCCTTTACCCTCAAGTTGGTATACCTTTTGAAAAATGTATTTGTATTGATTTCATAGAGCAAGGGAGAGGGAGAGAGAAAGAAAAACGTGAATGATGAGAGAGAATCCCTGAACGGCTGCCATCTCCTTGTCCCCCACTGGGGATTGAGCAAGGGGCTTGGGCTTGTTCTTTGACCAGGAATAGGACAGTGACCTCCAGGCTCACAATTGGATGGTCAACCATCACAGAGTCACAGCAGGTAGGGTAGGTGTTTAGTTTTTCAAGACAGGAACTGATGTGAGTTAGGACATTGGGTTTGCCATAACTAATTAACCTTCCTGCCCCTAACTAACTTTTCTCTGGTTCATTATTTTTGAATCGGGCAACCAGACTGATTTTTGTAAAATATATATATATATCCTGATTTATTTTAAAGTAGTGGATAAGAGTTCGTTTCAATGAGTCTTTAAAGTACTAGTGAGGGAAATAGTCTTATTTCTCTTTAATCTTCAAGTCTGGCCAATGTAAGTGTGTCCCATATCCTTCAAAGTTGCCGGTGCTCCTTGCACAAGTATTCCTTAATATTACCCTGAAAGTCACACCATTTGGGCATCGTTTGGGGTACATATTTTCGTTGGTTCTTATACATTTTCAGATATTTCCAACATATCATATCATTATTTTAAGCTACGTTCTTTTGGGTTTATTAAGAATCACTCTTCCCTGGGACAAGGTAACATATGCAGATTTCTATGTCAATAACCACGCTTGTGCTTTGGCTACACTTTTGATCTTATATTTAAGTTAATTTGTGTGTGTACTCTTTATGCCATATATTAAGTTGTTGATCTTCAATGACTTTTAGTACATAACTCACTTATGTGCCTGGCCTTTATTTGGAGAGCCTGTTTTATGATATATTGAAGGGGGTCAGTACCTATTGACCCTTTTACTTTACCTTTATCTTTTAGGGTTTGTCAACAGCCAAGAGTTGGATTTGTCTCATGATTTTTCTTGAGTTCAGAAGGCCATTTATTTGATTTATGAAGAATGGTTGATGTTGTTTCCCTAGTTTCTAAGCAGAAGAAATGTAGTTTGTGTAGATATTATTCCCAAGTGTCTTCTTTCAAGTGATGTTTTGTAGCCTGCACAATGATTCTGAATAAGACAAAATCCCTACTTATTGGGCACTTCTTTTCTATGGTAAAAATAACAAACATGCAAGGAAATGTAAATAAGTACAATCATGCACAAAAAAGACAAGAGGAGAAATATAGGGGGCAATTATGTTTACAAGTTGTATTGGTAGGAGATAGTGCTTATATTCATAAAATTCAGGGGATCAAGGGATGTTTGTTGAATCTCAAATGTCGGGAAGGAGGCCGTGGCGTATAAACCTGTGGAAAACATTTTGGACCCAGAAAGCTTAAGTGATTCCTTAAGGTGGGAACTGTGTCCAGTGGCTGTTTAGTTTGTGTCACTGCCCATCAGTGCCAGGCATCTTGGTGGAACATGTGAACAGCCACTTCAGATTTGTTTAGAAAAATAGTTCCAAACATCCAAAGAGTTTTATGTGGAGCAATTACAGTGGCCTCAGTTTACACATGCCATGTTGATTTAGCTAAAAGATCAACCATCATGAAGTTATTGGGAGACTGGGGAATTTATGTATGCATGTTAATCAAATTAGTGTATTTAAAAGGTATAAATCTAGGAACACATTTTTAAAAAAAATTCTTTATGGTTTAGAGGATTACATAGAGTATTACATATGTCTCCTTTTCCCCGTTGTGCACCTGCAACCCCAGCACATGCCCTTTCCCCTCCTAGTGTCTATGTCCATGGTTAGGCTGATAGGCATGCATACAAATCCTTTGGTTTTTCTCTTACCCCCTAGTCCTGCTTCCCTCTGAGGTTTGGCCGTCAGTTCCATGCTTTTCTGTCTCTGGATCTATTTTTCTTGAATAGTTTATTTGTTCATTGTTCCACCAATTAGTAAGGTCATGTGGTATTTATCTTTCTCCAACGGGCTTATTTTGCTCAGCATAATGCTCTACATGTCCTTCCATGCTTTTGAGAATGGTAAAAGTTATTTTTTACAGCAATGTATTGTTCCTATGTGTATATGTGCCACAGATTTTAACCCATTTTTCTTCTGATGGGCACTTAGGCTTCTTCCAAGTCTTAGCTATTGTATATTGTGCTGCTATAAATATGTGGTTGCACATGCCCTTTCCCATTGGTGTTTGTCAATTCTTGGGATATGTTCCTAGTAGTGGGACTACTGTTCAAATGGGAGCTACATTTTTTAAAATTTTTGTGGAAACTCCATACTGTTCTGCAGAGCCCAGAGACCTCTGCTCAGCACAAACCTTGGTGAGCCCTGGACTGAGATGGGGACACTGGGGCCCAAACAAAGGTTCCCTGCTGTGTCCCTAATTGTGTCTGCAGCTGCCACACAGGCAAACAGAGCTGCAGCATCTACCCTTGCAGTGTCTCCCCTTAACCAGTGCTTGCAACATCTCCCCTGGGACCATTGTCACCAACAGCAGCCCCTCCCCACCCCTGGAAACAAGGTACCCAGCCTTGTAGTACCTGCTGTGCTGCACATAGCAGATGGTCAGGGCCTCCCTGTCCAGTACGGTAGCCACCAACCCCATGTGATGATTAAGCCCTTGAAATATGTCCAGTGCACTTGAGGAGCTGAGTTTTCATTTTAATCTATCATGGTAACATATACTTTGGTTAGTGTTTAGAACACCTTGGGTGTGTGAATGAATCTATTTTATCAAATGTTAGGAAATGCAAATACAGACTCAGCATTCCTGATTTAAAAAGATACAATTTAGCACTCAATCCTTAGTGAGATGGCCTGTGAGAGACATCAAACTAAGAAGACTTTGTGCAAAACTTGAAGGTAAAATACCTCATTAATATTTATGTGGCTGCTTGGTTCTTCTAGGCCGGGCGAATAGCCAAATTAACAGACAGAGATTAACAGAACATCAGGGGTAAGTACATGTGCAAGAAGGTTTCACATAGAATCGATGTAGCCATGACATTACAAACACACTGAAGCAACATTGGGTATATGACATTCTTAAAGTTTTTTTAAAGCAAGTTTTTTATTGATTTCAGAGAGGAAGGAGTGGGAAAAAGAGGTAGGAACATTAACGATGAGGGAGAATCATTGATCCTCAGCCCTCCATGGGCACCACCCTGGGGATCCAGCCTGAAACCTGTCATGTGCCCTGACAGGAAAATGTATCCTGACGCCTGGCTTATAGGTCCACGCTCAACCACTGAGCCAGGCTGATTGGACTATGTCCTATACATTTTGAACAAAGGATAAAGGGGGGGAGATTATTTTTCAGAAGTGAGAATGGGCAATTTGCAGGTAGATGAGGAAGAACAGAACGCTCATGTCAGGAAAGTTAAGAAACCACGAGGCACGGGTTATCTAGCCGACTGACACCAGTCTGAACCCTCTTAGCCAACGGTGAAGAAATAAAGGAAACCAAGATTCTGCCACCCTGAAGCTTCTTTTGGGGATATTGATTTTCAGCTGTTTATTAAGTAGCCAAAGTGTCAGAGAGCACCTTTGGGCACCCCAGCACCCTCCTGGCCAAAAGAGAGAGAGGGAGAGACCTTCTTCATAAGGTTGTTGCCTTTGCCTGATTGGAGTGAAACATGTTAAACAAGAGGGCTTCAGCAGATGTCTATTAGCTAGATACCCCTCCTCCCCTGTGACACCATCAATCAGGAGTGTGGGAGCGGTTCCCAGACATTGTTGGTCCCAGGAGGCAGGGTTATAAATTCCAGTGGCTGCTGCGTCCAGTGCTGGAATTGGTGGCAGTTCAGCTCACCCAGAACACCTCCTGAGCCCACAGCTGGACAGGGCAGAGGCTGGGTCCAGGCTGGCTGGGCCCAGGGCCTGGAGAAGAGGGGGAAATGCAGCGAGGGATGACTCAGGGTAACCTGGAGGGGAGGGAGAGGCATCAGTGCAGGTACCCACATGAACTGTCCTTGGGAAAGGTCACGTGTGTCCTGAGGGGAGAGAGCGGAGTAGAGCCCAGGCCATGGGGGAGACCCCGCCAGGACAAATAATTGCCAAATGCATCTAGGAGAGAGGTGGGAGAGCTAGGCTGAGTCTCTAGTTCCAATATAAAATAATAGAGTTGGTTCTTGTTTGTTTGTTTGTTTCTGTTTTTTATCTGCTCTGCTCTAGGTGACAATCCCAGATCCACTGGGGCTGAGAGCAGTCGCCTCATTTGTCCTCATTCCTCCATCTATGCAGCTGGAAACTTTAAACTGCTAGTTCATAGGCATGGGGTTCATCTGGAGGAATGGCAGGGTAGGGACCCACAAGAAGCCAGCCTCACCACCCTGCTGTTACGCTCCACCCCCACGACTGCCCCATAGCCTAAGGTGAAGAGATGCAGGGTCACCTGCATGACAGGGACACAGTGTCCTCTGCCCACTCTCCCTCTCAGATAAGGTCTCACAGTTTCGGGAGTCTGAATATTCCTCAAGTCTGAGTGAGGAAGGGCAAGGCAGCACAATGTGTCTGAGGCTGCCTGTCACTACTTGAGCCAAGTTAAGCAGAGACAGGGTTGAGCCACACAATGAGTGTTTATCCAAGGATGCTGTCAGTATGGGGAGAGCAGTCGCTCACCCTGGAAATTCGGCTCTCAGCCTCTTGGGGAGAAGATAGTTACCTGTAGCTGCCAGCTGCAAGTGTCACATGGAAAGGGGAGGGGAGGGCCTGCTGTCTGCCCTTCAGGAGCTCAAAGGCTGACCACAAGGTGGCTAATCTTCCAAGACTTTAGGAACAGCTCAGCCCCTTCCTGGGATGAGATTGGAATGGTCAGCCTTCCTGAGAAAGACCCCAGGAGGGGGTCAGGGTGTGGGCACAGCTGCCAAAGCAAAGCTTGTCCTGTGCTTGGTCTCTCTTCGCAAAATGCAATCTTTTCTGAGTAATGGGCCATGGAGGCAGCCTGTTTTCCGTACAGCCTGTTTCATTCTCCAGTGTCCCAGGGCCTCGTATTTATAGTGTGCAAGTGATGAGTAAACAACTGCAGCTCTCTTCTTATTACAAGCCCTTCTGCACTATGAGAAGCTGATTTCCAAAGACCCCCAGGAGATGCCTCAGGCCAGCCTGGATGACAGGGCTGGGCCTCAGCCTTGCTCTTCCCTTCTGCCTCTCTCCTCACAAGCCTTACTTTTGTCTCCTAAAGAGACTATGGAAAAGCAGGCAGCAAAACCTGTCAGACTGAGCATGCCAGGCCCCCTGTGCCCCCTGGAGGCACCACCTGTGAGGAGAGCCCTGGGTTAAGGTTCAGCATAGAGCAGCTGTGCCTGTGCCTGAGCACCAGGCTGTTGCTGGTGCCTCCCCACCTCTCCTCAGCTTTGTTGGCCTGCTCCTCCTCAGGAGCCTCCTGCCCACTCTGTTCTGCTTCCAGGCCCAGGGGTGACTGTGCCAAAGGGATTTGTTGGTAAGAAGAGAACCCCTTCATGAGGGGGGAGGAAGGCAGGGAGGCTGCCATCACCTGAAGGCTTAGGGGAGGTGAGCAGAGCAAAGGCTGGATTCAGGGCTTGTCACAGAGCTCTGGTGGCCCAAACCCCAGGGGAAGACTGAGGAGAGCGAGCCCCTGTGGAGAGAGACAATGTAATTGCATCTGTCCAGCTCTCCTCTGCCCCGGGGGTTACTAACATGTCCCCATCCAGACAGCAGGGACAGTGGACTAGCCCAGGGCAGGGAGCTCTTTTCCAGACAGAGGGCTGCGGTGGGATGGGAGTGGAGCGCCAAGCCTGGCCCAGCGAACCAGTTAGGTAAGTGGCAGCCACAACCACAGAGGGAAAGGGGTCCCCAGAAACACAAACCAGGGGTGGCGAGTGGGAGGTTAGCTGGGGGTCACGGCCTCCTGTTTCTCCCTCCACATCCGCGACCGCCCCCACCCTCATGCCTGGAAGCAGAGGGTCCTCCTAACAGCCACCCACCCTCTGCCACCCCTTGCAGCCTGGTGGGTGTGGCAGAGGCGCCCCTATCCCCACCTTGTCTGGGCCTGTTAAAACAGCCCCCCTCCTGCCCCCTGGTCTTGGTTTGTTCCTGATCTCATGATCTCGCGAGATTTCACCCCCAAAGGAACCAGTGCACAGTCCCAGGAAGCTTGCGAGGCGCCGCCCCCTACCTCTTCCTTCCCGCCAGCCAGCCCCCCTGCTGTGCAGGAGTCCCAGTGGTGAGAAGCACAGCCTGTGGAAAGGTAAGCACACACTCTGGGTTCTTGCTGTCTCTGGGGGTGAACTTGCTGTCTCCAGGAGTGAACTTCTCTAGTCACTGGTAACCCGCAGCCCCTCCCCCGCTGGCTGTTTCCATCTGAAAAGGAGTTTCCACCTGGTTGGAGTGAAGGCCTGAGTTCCAAACCTGGCTCGCAGGCGTGAGGCCTTCAGCTTGCTGCGCCAGAGTGGGAGCTCGCTGAGGGGACTTACACGCAACAATTCATGGAACTCCGGCGTCGGCCCTTATTGTGTGACCTCAGCTGGCCGCGTTTGCACTTGACCAAGGGCGCCCCCACAGCCCCAGGCGCCAACTCCCCTGGGATCTGGCTCCTGAAGTCTGTGGGCTCTCAGGCCAGCCCAGCCCTGCTCAGGGCGAGGGGGACAGGGAAGGGGCAGAAAAGTGGCTCCTGGACTGTGGGCAGTGCCCAGGAGGGAGAGGTCGCTTTCCGCAGAGCACCAGGCCCGTCACTCATCATTGTCCTCTGGTTCAGCTGGTGAGAAAGCGGTGGTCAGGCTGGGAGATAAGAGGTGATTCCCACTGAGAGCAGCAGAGCCCTCTCCTGGTGTGAGTGTGAGTGTGCGTGTGCCTGAGTGTGCGTGAGTGTGAGTGTGTGAATTCTCACCTGATGATATGTTCCTGGGTTCCTTTTCATTCCTATTACTGATTAAGGTATTACATACGTGTTCTTATCCCCCACTGCCCCCACACCCCCACCCTCACCCGGCAAGTTTGCCCTCATGCTCACCCCCTGGTGTCTGCGTCCATTGGCTAGGCTTATAGGCATGCATACAAGTCCTTTGGTTGATCTCTCCCCCTTAGCCCCACCCTCCCCTACCTTGTCTCTGAGGGTGATGGTCTGATCCATGCTTCTCTGTCTCTGGATCTGTGTTTGTTCTTTGGTTTATGTTGTTCATTATAATCCACAGATGAGTGAGGTCATGTGATATTTATCTTTCTCGGACTGACTGACTGGCTTTGCTTAGCATAATGCTCTCTGGCTCCATCCATGCTGTTGCAAATGGTCAGTGCCCCTTCCTGTTTTGTGACAGCATACTATGCCAATGTGTCGATGTACCACGGCTTTTTAACCCACTCATCTGCTGAACAGCACTTAGGCTGTTTCCAAATCTTAGCTATTGTAAATTGTGCTGCAGTGAACATAGAGGTGCATGTATCCTTTCTGAGTGGTAATTCTAGGTTCCTGGGATATATTCCTAGAAGTGGGATCACTGGGTCAAATGGGAGTTCCGTTTTTAGTTTTTTGAGGAAACTCCATACTGTTCTCCATAGTGGCTGCACCAGTCTGCATTCCCAGCAGCAGTGAAGGAGAGTTCCTTTTTCTCCGCATCCTCACCAGCACTTGCCCTTTGTTGATTTGTTGGGGATAGCCATTCTGACAGCTGTGAGGTAGTACCTCCTTGTCCTTTTGATTTGCATCTCTTGGATGATTAGTGGCTCTGAGCATGTTTTAATGTGTCTCTTGGCCTTCCTTTTGTCCTCTCTGGAAAAGTATCTATTGTGGTCCTCTGCCCATTTTTGTGATTGGGTTTTTTATCTCCTTCTGTTAAGTTGTATGAGTTCTCTGTAAATGTTGGAGATGAAATCCTTATCAGAGAGAACATTGGCAAATATGTTCTCCCATGCAGTGGGCTTTGTAGTTGTCTTGTTGACGGTTTATTTTGCTATGAAGTAGCTTTGAATTTTGCTGTCGTCCCATTTGTTTATTTTAACTTTATTTTGCATTGCCCCAGGAGCTGTGTTGGTGAAGAGATTGCTTCAGCATATATCTCAGACTCTGCTGCCTATGGATTCCTCTATATATTTTTCTGGTTTCCAGCTTTCTGTTTAAGTCATTATCCATTTTGAGCTTATTTTTGTGCATGGTGTAAGTTGGTGGCCTAGTTTCATTTTCTGCATGTGTCTGACCAAATTTCCCAGCACCATTTATTGAAGAGACTTTCTTAACTCCATGGTATGTTTTGGCCTCCTTTGTCAAATATTCATTGAGCTTATTGGTTTGGATTGGTTTCTGGGTTCTCTATTCTATTCCCTTGGCCTATATGTCTATTCTTGTGCCAGTGTCAGGCAGTTCTGAGAACAGTGGCTTTGTAAAGCAGCTTGAAATCTGGTACTGAGATACCTCCTACTTTGTTCTTCTTCCTCAGGATCGCTGCAGCCATTTGGGGTTTGTTTTTTAAATATATTTTATTGATTTTTTACAGAGAGTAAAGGAGAGGGATAAAGAGTTAGAAACATCGATGAGAGAGAAACATAGATCAGCCTCCTCCTGCACACCCCCTACTTGATATGTGCCCCCAACCAAGGTACATGCCTTGATCGGAATCGAACCAGGCACCTTTCAGTCCGGAGGCCGACGCTCTATCCACTGAGCCAAACCTGTTTGGGCTCAGGGTCTTTTTTTTATTATTATTACAGATGGATTTTTGGAGAGTTCATTCTAGGTCTGTGAAATATGCTGTTGGTATTTTAATGTGGACTGCATTGAATGTATAGATTGCTTTGGGTAGTATAGCCATTTTAATGATGTTGTTTCTACCAATCCATGAACAAGGTACGTTCTTCCATCTGTTTATGTCTTCCTCTTTCTCTTTTTTCAATATCTTCTAGTTTTCTGAGTGGAGGTCTTTTACCTCCTTAGCTAAATTTATTCCTAGGTTTCTGAATTTTTTTGGTGGGATGATACATGGGATTCTTTTTTCAATCTCCTTTTCTGTAAGTTCACTATTGGTGTATAAAAATGCCATATATTTCTTGGCGTTAATTTTGTAGTCTGCTACATTGCCAAATTCATTTACTAAGATTACTAAATGTTTGAAGGAGTGTTTGTGGTTTTCTATGTATAGTATCATGTCATCTGCAAATAATGAGAATTTACTTCTTCTTTCCCAATTTGGGAACAATTTATTTATTTTCTTGTGTGATCACTCTGACTAGGACTTCCAGTACTGTGTTGAACAGGAGTGATAAAAGTGGGCGTCCCTGTCTTATTCCTGTTCTAGAGGGAAATGTTTTTCTTTTGTTTTTTTTTTTCTGCACTTTGAGTATGTTGTTGGCTGTAGGTTTGTCATATAAGGCTTTTATTATGTGGAAGGATGATTCTTCTATTCCTACTTTGCTGAGTGTTTTTATCAGAAAACGCTGTTGCACTTGTTCAAATGCCTTTTCTGCACCAATTGATATGATTGTGTGGTTTTTCTCTCTCAAATAGTTTATGTGATGTTTCACGTTCACTGATTTGCAGATAGTGTACCATCCTTGCATCCCTGAAATAAATCCCACTTGGCCATGGTGTATGATCTTTCTAATGCAATGCTGAATCCTGTTTGCTAGAATTTAGTTGAGGATTGCAGCATTAATGTTCACCTGGAAAATTGGCCTGTTAGTCACTTTCTTTGTGGTGTCTTTTTCTGGTTTGGGGAATATGGTAATACTGGCTTCATAAAAAGAGCTTGGAAGTATGCCGTCCTCTTGAATTATTTGAAATAGTGTGAGAAAGGTTGGTTTTACCTCTTCTTTGAATGTTTGGTCAGACTCCCCTGTGAAGCCATCTGGTCCAGAGCTTTTGTTTTTTTGGAAGCTTTTTGATTACTGTTTCAATTTAACAGTATTTATCAGTCTGTTCAGGATTTTTGCTTCTTCCTGATTGAGTTTTGAAAGCTTGTCTTTTTGTAGGAATGTGTCCATTTTGTTGAGCTTGTCCAGTTTGTTGTAGTAGAGTTGTTCATTGTGATTTTTTACAATCCTTTGTATATCTGTGGGGTCGTTTGTTACTTCACCTCTTTCATTTGTTTTTGTTTATTTGGGTCCTCTCTCTTAGTTTCTTGCTGAGCCTGACTAGAGGTTCATCAATGTTGTTTATTCTTTCAAAGAACCAGCCTTTGGTTTCATTGATCTTTTGTATTATTTTTTTTTCGTCCCTACGTCACTTATTTCTGTTCAGACGTTTGTTATCTCTTTCTTTTTGTGTACCGTGGGCTTTCTTCTCTAATGGAGAGGCACTCTGAAACCCAGGACAAAACAGTTTTATTTACTTGAATACACATTTGTCCTTTAGCAAAGCAAACAGGCATATCCAATTTTGGTAAAGAATAGAAGAATTTTCATGTTAGGAGGTTGCCTTCAGCCATTATTCCCACAGCAGGGTAACAAAATGCTGATTTTCTGCCATGCTGAATATCCAAGTCCATTCCCCTTCTGTGGGACTTCTCGCATTGATATGTTAACTACTTTTGGTCTTTGCCCCACAATTTCCCCCTTTTTGTTTTCTTAATTAATTTAGAAAGGTGTATGCCATCTTCTGGGCTCAGATCCTTTTAAGACTTTTGATTCTGCTTCTTCAGACTGGAAGAAAACCTAGAAGAATAAGAAAGAGAGACAATATTAGTTATTCTAAAGAGCAAATGTAAGGAGATTCAATGAAAAGGATTGAGTTCTTTCATGTCCTTTTAAGTATCGTTTTCAGGTATTTATGGAATTAGTCCATAGTAGGCTTCTTTTGGGACTGTCAGTTCTTCATGGGCTCTTTCCAGTCACTGTTCCCTTGTGACATGACTGCAATGATGTCCGAGTTCTGGATGGTGGACCACCGGTGAGAAATGACAATGCAGGTCTGACCTCTTTTGGCTTTTTCAAGAGCCACCGGCACCTAGGCACAGCAGATGACAGCTAGCGTAGCAAGGCGTGTTCACCATCCCCCATCTCTAGATGTTTCTCCTCTGTCTCCTCAGCATGTTGCTTGTGGCCCTGCTGTCTGTAGTTGGAGTAGTCTGGTCAGTTCCTCTCTCAGATTCATGTTGCAGGAATCCACACAGGCTTGGAGGAGTTTTCTGGAAATACACAAGCATATCCTTGACCAAAGAATAATAAAGGGACCCTTCCTTAAACCAGACTCGTTATCTTTCCATTTAACCAGACCGTTTTTGCTTTGGCTTAGTCTGACACCAGTGTTATTCTATGGTGTCTTGCCATCAGCATTACAAGGGTAAAATTTAAAGTAATTAAGGCTTGGTGTGGTCTACTTACAGGAGATTTCTTCACTATTCCCCCACTTTTGTTTTACAAGTTGGGATTTTAGAGCCCTTGTAGTAGATGTAACATGCAAGGAGGGCATTTCTTCATAATCTATTTTGCCGGCTATACAGTATTTCGGCAGACTGATGTAAAAGCTTGTGAAATTCTGTGACCTGCTTAATAAAATAACTAACTCACAGGCATATTCATTTCCTTTTGTTAAAGGACCAGGGCTTGTTTAAATAGTATAGAAAGGCTTCGGTCACCGAGCCATTTTAATTGAGTCGTTGCAGTTCTGTTTACCAAGCCAGCAGCATAAGCAGATAATAGATAATATCAAGAGGCTTTTGGAAATACTGCAAGTCAGCCTTGATCATTTCTAATTCGATTCTTTGCACAGAAGTATGACTGGTCTGACTGACTTGGTCTGAATTCAGTGCAGTATAAGCAGCTTTACCGTGAGATGAACTATCAGTAAAAACAGTGACTTCTCCAGGAATAGGTTTCTGCCTATTCGATCTATGTTCCCCTGAATATTCTTTCATTTTTATTTGCTAATTTAAATCAGTCTAAAATAAGGCTAATTTCCTAACTTCCTTTGTCATTGGGTGGGGACAGTAAATGACACTAATTGGATTTCTGCTATCAGCCCTCTATATACACACACACACACACACACACACACACACACACACATACTACTGTTGGTCTTTGCCTCCAGCACTTTACTCTGAGGTTTGACAGTGTGATCAATGCTTCTTTGTGTCTGGATGTCTTGTTGTTCATCAGTTAATGTTGTTCATTATATTCCACAAATGAGTGAGATAATGTGATATTTCTCGTTCTCTGATTGGCTCAATTTGCTTAGTGTAATGCTCTCCAAATCCATCCGTGCTGTTTCAAATTATGAGAGTTCATTCTTTGTTACAGCAGTAGAGTATTCCATTGTATAGATGTTCCACAGTGTATTAATCCGTTCATCTGCTAATGGGCATTTAGACTGTTTCCAAATCTTAGCTATTGTAAATTGGGCTGGTATGAACATACAGTTGCATATATCTTTCCTGGTTGGCCTTTCTCAGTTCTTGGGATATATACCTAGAAGAGAGAACACTGGGTCAAAGAGGACCTCCATTTTCAATTTTTTAAGAAAACTCTATATGGTTTTCCACAGTGGTTGCAGCAGTCTGCATTCCCACCAGCAGTGCACAAGGGTTGCTTTTTCCCTGCATCCTCTCCAGCACTTGTGGTTTGTTGAGGTTTTTTTTTTTTTCTGAGAGCTATTCTGACAGGTGTGGATTGGTACCTCAGTGTCGTTGTGATTTGCATCTCTTGGACTGTTAGTGCCTCTGAGTCTTTTTTCGTATGTCTCTTGGCCTTTTATAGGTCTCCTTTTAAAAAGTGTTAATTTAGGTCCTTGTCCCATGTTTTGATTGGATTGTTTATCTTCCTATTGTTAATTTGTGTGAGTTCCCTGAAAACTTGGGAGATTCAACACTTATCCGAGATACCATTGGCAAATAGGTTCTCCTGATGCAGTGGGCTTTCTGGTTGTTGTTCAGGATTTTGTTTGCTTTGCAGAAGATTTTTATTTTGATGTAGTCCATTTGTTCATTTTCCCCTCCGTGTGCATTGCCTTTGGAGCTATATCAATAAAGATACTGCGAAGACATATCTGATATATTGCTACATAGGCAATCTTATAAGTTTTTTTATAGATTCTCATTTGAGGTTTAAGTCCTTCATCCATTTTGAGTTTACTTTTGTGAATGGTGTAAGTTGGTGGTCTAGTTTCATTATTTTGCATGTATCTTTCTAATTTTCCTAACATTTTTTGAAGAGACTGTCTTGATTCCATTGTATGCTCTTGCCTCCTTTGTAAATTAATAATAGAGCATAATGACTTGGGTCCACTTCTGGGTTCTCTGTTCCGTTTCAGTGGAGTATATATATGTCTTTTCTTGTGCCAGTAGCAGGCAGTTTTGAGAATGGTGGCTTTATAGTATAGCTTAATATCTGGTATTGTGAGCCCGCCAACTTTTTTCTTCTGCCTCAGGATTGCTCTGGCTATTTTTACTCCGTTTGAATATTTTGAGGATTTTTTTCTGTGTCTGTGAAATATTCTGTTGGTATATTCATGGAGATTACAATGGATCTATTGATTGCTTATGGTAGTATGGACATGTTAATGATGTTAAGTCTACCAACCCATTATCATGGAATATTAATCCATTGGTTGATATCTTTATGTCTTTTTCAATGGCCTGTAGTTTTCCAAGTGCAGTTCTTTTACTGTCTTTATGAATCAATAAAAATTTACAGTTTTTAATTATAAGCCTGTGTTTTCTATCAAAATTACTTCTTGCATGAATTTTGGGACACCCTTTACTTAGGCGACTCCTGTGAAAGGCCATTCAACCCACAAAGGTGTCGCAACCCACAGGTTGAGAACCGCTATTCTAAAATGTCAATTAAATCTAATGAATCCAGTGTGTCCATTAGAGGCTCTGCATCCTTGTTATTTTTTTCATATGGAAGATCTATCCAGTGAAGTCAGAGGGGTGATAATTTTGTCACACTCTCTGTGAAAGTCTTCTAGAAGTTTTGTTTGTTTGTTTTGATTTTTTGTTTATCTGTTTGAGATATATATATATTGAGGTGCTCCTTTGTTGGCTGAATATATGTTTACTAGGGTTATATCGTCTTGTTGGTTGGTCCCTTTAGTATCATGCAGTGACCTTTATGTCTCTTGTGATGGCCTTTCTTTTAAAGTGTATTTTTTCTGATATGCGTATTGTTACTTCGACCTTTCTGTTTCTTTTCCATTTGCATGGAAATTTTTCCCATTCCTTCACTCTCATCCTGTGTGTGTCTTTTGTTTTGAGGTGGTGCTCCTGCAGACAGCATAGACTTGCATCATGTTTTTGTATCCATTTTGCTCCACTACACCTTTAGATTGGAGCATTGACCCATTTACATTTAGGGTTATTATTGATAGGTATGTATTTCTTTCCATTTCATTTCTGTGTGGCTAACTTTCTGTCTCTGTTTCTCCTTCTCATTACAGCAATCTCTGTAGCATTTCATGTAAAGCTGGCTTGGAGATGATGTACTCCTTCAGCCTTTTTCTGTCTAGGAAGCTGTGTCATTGACCGTCTATTTTGAATGAAAGAATTGCCAGATATAGTAATCTTGGTCTCAGATCCTTGCTTTCCATTAACTGGAGTACTTCATGCCATCTTATTCTGGCCTGAAGAGTTTCTGATGAGAGATCAGGAGTCAGCCTTATGGGAACTCCTTCGTGGCTAACAGTGTTCTTTTCTCTTGCTGCCTTGAAGATTCTCTCTTTGTCTTTAATCTTTGGCATTTGAATTATGATGTGTCTGGGCACGGGTTTGTTTGGGTACTTCTTCTTTGGGGTTCTCTTTGGCTGTTGATCTTGTGTGGGATTTTCCTTTACCAGGTTAGGTATGTGTTCTGACATTGTTTCTTTAAAGACCTTCTCTATGCCTTTCTCCCCCTCCTGCCTCTTCTGGCACACTGGCTATGCTAATACTGTTATGTAAGTTTCTGTTTTGTTTTTTTAAATCTTAATTTTTCTGTCTTTTTTTTTTAAATTGGGTGATATTTTTAAATCTGTTCTAAATCAGTGATTGGATCCTCAGCTTTCCCTAATATCTGCCTATTTCTTCTAATGTGTTCTTTATTTGTATTATGTCATTTTATATCTAGGACTATTCTTCTTTTCATAGGCACTATATCTTTTTTCATGCTGTTGAGCTCTTTTACCTTCATAACTCTGAAGTCAGATTCAGATAAATGTCTTCTCTGTGCTTCATCTCTCTCTATATCTGGAGAATTCTCTTGTTCCCTCATTTGGGGGTTGTTTCTTTATCTCCTTTTTCTGGCTTTCTGTGTGGGTTTGTGGTGACGATTTAGGTAGATCCTGTCTGCCTCTCAGTCTCTAGTGCAGAACATTGTTAAAGGATGTTTCTGACTAATTAGGTCAGGCAAAGACTCAAAGCCTCCAGAGGCCTCCTCTGTCTATAGACTGATAGGGTTCCAACTTAACTTGCCCCCAAGGCAATGGTCCTCAGGTTATAGCAAGAGTTTGTTTCAACAGGGTGGGGCAGTTGCCTCTGCCTGGAGGTTAATTGTTATTTATAATCTCTTCAGTGTCCTCAGGGCAAGGTGTTTCCCAGTAGTGTGTGTTCATTGTCTCCCCTCCAGGAAAGGCAGATGTCTGCCTGGGAAAGATTTTCTCTGCTGCATGAGGAAAGTACTCCTCCCAGGAAACTTGAAGTGTCTGTGTTCTGTGCTGGAACCCTGGACTCCCCAGTTCTGGCTTTTTTCCTCACAGCTCCAGTCCACTTCACCCTCCCTTTGCCAGGGCACAAGGTGTGTGGCTCCACAGGGAAATTTGTGTGATGGCCCTTTAAGAGGATACCTGAATTTCTAGCTGTCTCTCCCTGCCAGACAGTGCCCTGCTGCTATTCACATCCACAGGTTATATGGCTATCCTCCTCAGTCTGGTGCTCTCTGCTAGGAGGCCCAGCTTGGGGATTAGACCCAGAGTTCTCAGTGGCAGTCCTCCACAGCTGAGATATCTCTCTGGGACTTCAGTTGCTGTCTGTGGATGTCAGGCCCGCCCCTTCAAGCCTCCTCTCCTCCTACCAGTGTCTAAGTGGTCTCCACCTTCGGTGCTCAGGTGTCAGGGTTCTCTCCTGTGAGTTTTCCATTGATTATTAGGAAGTTGTTCTATATTTTAGTTGGAATATCAGTTTATTCCTGGGAACATGTCCCTGTAGCATCCACTTATTCTGCCACCATTCTTTTAAATATATTTTTCTTTATCTCAGAGAGAAATGGAGAGTGAGTGAGAGTTAGAAACATCAATGATGAGAGAGATTCATTGATCAGCTCCCTCCTGCTTGCCCCAGACTGAAGATTGAGCCCCCACCCAGGCAAGTGCCCTTGACCTGAATCGAAACTGGGGCCCTTCAGTCTGAAGGTCGGTGATCTGTCCACTGTTCCAAAGTGGCTAGGGTTCTGCCACCTTTTTCAATCTTCTTCAGAATCCCTCTGCATTGTAAAGTCCCTGCCAACATTCTTGTCCAATACGCTCCTTTTCATGTGGTTTCAGGATGGAGTTGTGCATGAAGGCCCTAATGTCCTGTGAGTGCACATTGTGCTCAATAGCACTGTCAGGATATGTGCATTGAGGCATGCTCAGTAGGCATATAGTAACTGAAACCTGCCATGTCTCTTACTGTTCCTGTTTCTGTTAGGATCATGATGAAGGAGCTCAACTAAGGCTCTTGTTTCAAGTAGGGGTTGGAAGGATATACTCTTCATTTCAACACGTGTTCTTCTGAGAAACTTTCGTAGTCATGCCCTACTCTAAAATGTATGAGGCCATTCCATTATAAGGCCAGATCTTTTATCAGGACAAGGCATTTATTTTTATTGAATGAAAATTCAAGCCAAAACCGGTTTGGCTCAGTGGATAGATCATCGGCCTGTGGACCGAAGGGTCCCAGGTTCGATTCCGGACAAGGGCATGTACCTGGGTTGCGGGCACATCCCCAGTAGGGAATGTGCAGGAGGCAGCTGATCGATGTTTCTCTCTCATCGATGCTTCTAACTATCTCTCTCCCTTCCTCTCTGTAAAAAACCAATAACATATATTTAAAAAAAAGAAAATTCTAAGAATCACATAAATATATAAAGATATAATTGGTACTTCCAACAATCATATACGTATTGAAGAAATACGGAGACTAAATACCTACATCTTAATCAATAGGATACAAGGACAGTAGGTCCTCGCGTTACATTGTTGCCACGTTCCTGCAGTGGGATGTAATGCAATATTCGCGTAAGTCAGAACCCACCTACATAAGCATGTATGTCACTCACATGGAGCACACATACACAGAAGTAATGGCGTCAAACAGTAAAAAATAATAAATAAATAAATAAATAAATAAATAAATAAATAAATAAATAAAAGATAACAATTCCTGACCTTTACTTGTGGTAAATGAATAATGATAAAACATAAAGCACATATGTGCATACGTAGAAATGATCAAACTTTTTGTTTTTAATAAATAAATGGGGAATGGCGACGTAACCACAAAACTCATGTACTTCGAGTCCAACGTAACCCAAGGAACGTCTGCATTATCACAACAGGCTGAAAAGTGATCAGTGTGGATTCCGATGGTCTGTTTTTAATGAAAATAGGGTGGAAAGGGACACTTGAAAGAGTCTGGCAGTGAAAGTTGCTAAATCAGAGCATGCACATAGTTGTGAAGAAATCAGGTAAAAGTGACTTGTTCATATTAGGAAAGAGATGTTTTAAAGTCTAACATAGAGACCCTCACTATAAATTATGTTGGAAAATTGAAAGTATTGAGAGCATCAGTGAAGTTAAGAAGAATAGGCCTCTGCACTTGAATACAGACAAGCAGCCTGCCCATTTCAATTTTGGATGAGCTAGTGAGCAAAGAAAATTAGTGAAAGGCTCATTTAGGAGCATTGGTGGAAAGAATGAGCCCTGAAACATAGTACTGTTTGTGGGAGATGTAATAGTTCTCATATTTTGAAGGAGATTAGTGCCCTTCATATAAGCCATTAAATAATACCGCTAAAGAGCAGTAAAATCTATATGGCAATCATTACCAAAATTCAGGTTATACCTTTAAATAATTCAGCATTAGAAGAGAACCATGCTAAATCAGTGATAAATAATAAAATGACTCGAGGCCCGGTGAACGAAATTCAAGCACCGGTGGCGTCCCACAGACTGTCCTGCGCCCTCGCGCAATCTGGGACCCCCCTGGGAGATGTGGGACCGCCAGGTTAGGTCTGACACCTCCTGAGGGATGTAGCAGTGCACGAAACGGCAGGCAGCCAGGCAGGAGCCCAAGCTGGAGCCAGGTGCTCTGTTCCCGCTCGTCCAAGCCCCACTCCACCTGCCACCTCTGCTTCGTAGCCTTGTCACATAGGCAGCAGAGGCTCTTGCTGTCACAGCTGCACTTTCCAGCCATTAGCCCGCCTTCTGGCTGAGTGATGTTCTCGCTGTGGGAGAGCCTTGACCACCAGGGGGAAGCTCCTGTGTTGAGCGTCTGCGTCCTGGTGGTCAGTGTGCATCGTACCAACCACTCATAATGTCGCTTACGCTTTTATATATATAGATATGTGTGACCAATTTGGCATGTCCTGGCCCAATAGAATATTAGTACTCACAGATGATATCTTGCCACTATTAGAACACCCGTGGCCAGGTGCATGGATTTGTGCACATTGAAAGGAAATTAAGTAGAAGAAATATTTTAATACTGCTATTTTCCCTTTCTCTATAATAGCAGTGTCAACCAAATGCAGATTCACAATGACAATTTGAAACACATGCATGCAATTGGCGCCAGCAAGAGCTTCATACGCATGGCACATGCATGAGTCACCTTAGCCATATAAATATGTGTGTGTGTGTGTGTGTGTATTTAGATAGACAGACAGATAGATAGATAGAGAATAAACTTGCTTAATTAGACCTGCTTTCTGATTTAGCTCAACTTTTTCCAACCCACTGAATCACCTTAACTTCTCTTCCAGGTAATTGTCAGCAACACAGCAATAAATATCAACACAAAGCACATTATTATTGTAGTTCATGCGGGGAGAACAACGGGTAAAATATTTAACTGCAGCAGTGTTTGACTTTGTTCTGCACAGTGAGATAACCTGAAGTCATTTTCAAGTTCCACCATTTCTTCCTTTTTTTCAGTCCGGTCAAGATTCTAAGCTTTCAAAATCTCCGTTTTCTGGCTAATGAAGAGAAAATAGGATACCTCCGAGTCTACCATCTACCTACACCAGAGCTTTGAGTGAGGGGCGGGCTGTGCAGGGTGACACCCACTGCCCCGTCCGTGATTGGAGGAGGCTTTTGAGGAGCCCACCCAGAAACAGCAGGCTGGGCCTGGCCAGGTGCCTTCTGTACCACATGTTCACATGACCAGCGCCTGTGCATGAGCCCAGTGTGCACCCACTCAGCACACCAGCGCCTGGTTGCATGCACTAGTGAGCAAGCACCTTGCCTGGACTCAGCAGGCTCTGCACCACCTGCTCCTTTCACAGCACCAGTGTCAGAGCCAGGGGGCATCCAGAGTCAGGCTGTGTTGGGAGACTGAGGGGCTCCTGGGGGCAGCGCGCTTCCTCTCAGTTCCACTAGGGGGCCTTCAGCTGCAGGGCGCCTGAGGATTCACAGTGCACCCCAGGGCCTTTGCACCAGGAAGGACAGGGCAAGCAGGATGGCCCAGAAGGATTTTGGCTTCACCTCGGTGCAGGAAAGTGGTGAAACCCAGGACACAAGGGCACAGGAGGTTCAGAGGGCAGCTTTGGGGCTGGAGTGGGAGGACTTCATGCAGGTGGGGGAGGCTGAGACCCGGGAGCTGAGGTTGGACACAGGCCAGGAGGTTTGGCTTGATCTCGAGTGCGGGAGAGGGGAGGACCGGGTGGCTACAGAGCAGTGTGTGCAGGGTGACGAGAGTGAGGTGCAGCAGGGAACCCAGAGTGAGGAGCAAGGGGAAGACAAGGAGGGCCTGGGGGAGGAGTTGCAGGCACAGGCTCAGTTTGTCCTGTGGACAGAGGGCCTTCTGCAGGTGGTGCCATGGCAGGGCACGTGGGCAGGGGAGGAGGTTTTCCCAGATCTGCAGGTGGGGAGGCAGGAGGAGGTGGTGAGTGAAGAGCAGAGGCTGGAGGCACAGGCTCCAGGTGACCCACAAAGGAGTGACCAGCAGGAGGAGGGGTGGATGGAGGAGCCATTAATTGCAGGGGAGCAGTTTGTCCTGGAGGGGGAGGGGAAGTGCACCATGGAGGCAGTAGAACAGGTGGGAGAGGTGGAGCCTCAGTCCAAGGCCAAAGCAAAGCCAGAAGAAGAGGAGCCAGTGCAGCAGGAGCAGGCCCAGTCGGGGCCCGGGGCCAAGTTAACCTGGTCCCCTCTGGAGGTGCTCCAGGCCCTTCAGTTGGAGATGGAGCCCGTGAACGAGCAAGCCAGCAGGGCCTTCTCTCGGCTCAGGTGCAGGACTCGGCAGAGGCTCAAGCCCTATTTCGAGCAGAGAAGCCTCAATATCCGGCGCATCCCTGGGTTCTGGCTCACAGCTGTATCCTTGAGGGTAGAGGAGCAGGATCACAAGGAGCATGGGACAGTGCAGGAGAATGGTGTAAGCGGGGATGGTTCCCATAGAAAAGAACATTGAGGACAAGCTAGGTGCAGAGCGCCCCAGTCTGGCCCAGCATCCTGGAGACACCCTCTTTTTATACAGGCACCATAGAAACGGTACCTGAGGGTCCAGGGGTAGAGCTCCAAGGCAGAGGCACGCATACACCAGGGGCTGATGCCCACAGACAGGGCTGTGTTGCACGGGCTCTTCTGGGACTAACATACAGACCGTCTCTATGTCCAATTCCTCATTCAGAAGCAGGAATGTGTGATGTGTAGCCTGGCAAGCCCTCCGCACAAAACAATCTGGTGGGCATCAGGGTCTGTCAGGAAACAGAGTGGTGCTGGGCCCCTTTCTGCCATTTATGGAGAAGGAGTGGCCTTAAGGGAAGGAGAGGCCAGGCCAGGCCAGGCTGCTCTTCCTAGCTGGTCCATGCCCAGCTACCAGGGTGCAGGCTCCTTGACCCAAAGCAGTTCATGAACCACCCAGAGTTGTCGGCCATGATCAGCGTCCAAGATGAAAATATGCTGGGCCATATGATGGATTTGAAGGTAAGTGCACCTGCTCCACGGAGTGGTGTAGAGCAGGTGGGGAAATGGCCTGTCCCTGAAAACAGCGACAGGCGGGAGCACTGGGCTGCGATTTCACTCCCTGGATCCACTTTCCTTCTGCAGGTGAGGGAAGTCAGGCATCCCTGGGGTTGCTGCACCATTAGCCTGTACTTCCGCAGCAACCCCTACTTCCACAACCATGTGATTGTGAAGGAGTATCTCATCACCCTCACAGGTAAGAGGAGGCTCCCTGCATGGGCTGCAGCTGGTGGTGGGCAGGGATGGAAGGCGATGTGCGCAGCTTCACATACCCATCTCCTGCAGGATACAGGGTGTCCCGTGCCACTCCCATTCAGTGGTCCCAGCATTGTGAACGAGAAGTGTACAGCCACAGGCTCCAGGACAGCAGCGCCAGCTTCTTCTACTGGTTCTCTGACCACAGTGTGGCAGCATCTGGCAGGATTGCTGAGGTGGGATGTCACTGGCCATGCCAGCATACAGCTTCCTGTGTCCGCCTGCTGCTTGCGTTTCTATTTGGGTCCCTGTGCTCTCCTGACCAAGCTCTGTTGGCTCTACCAGATCATCAGCAAGGACCTGTGGCTCAATCCTCTGAAGTATTATGAGAGGACGATGGCCCCCAGTGAGCGGACAGGACGGGTGAGGAGGGGCAGCCTGGGCTATCCCTTGTTGTGCTGCCAGGTTCCTGGGCCATTACTTCTTTCTCACGGGGACACCTGGATGCTGGGAGGGAAACAGCCTGTAACACCAGGTCCCTAGGGTATGTGCCTGAGGCAGGAACTACCAGTCCAACAAGGGCAGTGCAATTCCAGCTCAGGCAGGGGGGCTTAGGCAGGAGGAGGGAGTGTGCATGCCCACTGTCACTCAGAGTCAAAGCAGATTCCTTGAGCCACTCCTCTGAACTCTCCCTCTAGGCTGCTCACAGCACCTTGAGGCCTTGACACCTGCCCCTCAACAGGGGCTGGCATGACATGTTCTTCCTATACTCCTTTCCACAGGTGTCTGCGAATCTTCCTCATGCTGAGGCCTAGGCTGCTGTGCTGCCACACCGCATTGCTCTATGGCTCCTCACCACCATCTCCAATTTCCCCAAGGTCTCCTCTTCCTCCTGGGGCCAGTGGGAGAGGCTTGCTCCTTATCAGTATCTTAGGGTGCAAAGTGTGGGCCACAGAGCTGGAGGAATCCTTGTTTTGCAGCCTTGTCAGAGGTTCTTCAATCCTTGTATCCATTTAGGTTTTCCAAGGAGAATAACTCATTTGTCCCCCCTCCCTAACTGGAAAACGGGGCAGCATGCCATGACGAAATAACACACTGCTTCATTTTGTATGCAGTTCACTTCAAAGACTTTATGCACTTATGGTCATAGACACCCTGGGAAATTTAGGGCCATGAATATAACTCACCATCCAAACAGATTGTTTTTACGTGTTTGCAGTAAAATCAGACAAGAAATCCCATGTTGCAGAACACTTTCTTCTGAAAATTTTTGTAATGTTAGTGTTTAAGGTTTTACAAAAAGTAATAGATATGTCTCTTTCTTTTTATCTACTGACCTCCCCCCGGCTTCCTCTATCTCTAGTCTCTTGTTCTTGCCACCCACTCCCAGTGTCTTGCCTCTGTTGGTCTATTGGTTGTGCTTATATTCTGAATATTTTAACAAAACAATATGTAAAATTTAAACATTTGAGTATATTGTAATTTAAATCAGCACTTATGAAACAACCTTGTATAATTCAAACCTTCCCTCCAATCCTGAAACTTCATAATGGTACCTACAATTCTTGATGCTTCCCCCAAACCTACCATTTGCTTTTAGTCATTCTTAAATAACAGAAGCCAAATCCTTTACAATACAATGTTGTCTGTACCTTATCATTTTTAATTCCAGTGTCTAATTCTTCTGTCACAGGGGCTTCCCCCCTGACTCCCCGATTGCCCAATCAGGTAAGCTACTGTAGTGCATGATTCACTCTCTCTTGCGTACATGGTGTATCCTGTGATCGCCGCCAGCACCACATTCAGGACCCCTTACCGGTGTGTCCGATTGGCTGGTGCAGTAATTGCTGTGCCCCCATCATACCCATCTCCTGTGTGGCTGTAATAATCATCACAGGGACTGGACCACCATAAATCCGAGGGGGCCTTCGTGCTGGCGGTGTTCCAACTGAGCCTCCTGTAAAGTCGGTGACCAAATAACAATACTTGAACCTCTTTATGAATAATTTTATGTCAGTATGACATGACACTAGTAAAGTCTTAACTATTTTGAAAACCTATGCTTTTATCTGCCTGAGCTAAAAAGGTGTCAATGAGGCTGAGGTAGACAAGGGAGCTTACATTCATTTAAAATACAGCTGAAGAATAAGGTTTTAACTTAAATAATTGATTATGAATGAAAATGAAGGCCCATTCTGTGGAAATGGGCTGAAATTCTGACCTTCATATTATTTCTATGGTTCACGCTGTCCAGTGCTCCTTCTGATTAAAAATGTTAAATTACCTCCTGGCTGCTGTGCCTAAGTTGGTGGAGCACCAGCCTTGGCACTGCAGGATCTGCTATTTCATTCCAGGTCAAGGGAATGTGCCTGGCTTGTAGTTAATCAATGGATGGTTCCTTCCCTCTCCCTCTCACTTCCTCCCCCATCCATCTCCCTCCCCCCCCTACCTCTTCCTCTCCCTCTCCTTCTCCCTCTCCCTCTCCCTCTCCTTCCCCCTCTCCCTCTCCCTTTCCCCCTCCTCCTTCCCACTCTCATTTCCCCTCTCCCTCTCCCCATCCCCTCCCCCCTCATGTTGAAATAGGCCAACAATGGAAAAGGTCCTCTAATGTGGATTAGCAAAAACAAAACACACAGATACATCGTGTCACATAAATATAATAAGACCAACATTGAAAAAATACTCCAGGCACCTTAAAGTGACTGAAAATCCCAATACACCAATGTCTAAGGGGAAAAGAGATTGAGAGGCAGCAGGGCCACAACACAGGTGTAGAGCTGAGAAGGGGCTTGAAAGGGGCTGGCGACCCAGCTTCCTGCCTGAGGAGGTCCTTATGGTACAGAGCCCCAGTTTTAGTTTTCAGAGTGGTGGTGTCAATTTAATAAAGGGAGATCTACTCACTGCCTCTGCAATAACACAGAGGCCCCCAGCTTTCCCCTACCCATCTCCTGTTCCTCTGCTCCCTGCTTATCCCTCCTGCAGGCATGATGGTCATCTTTCATATTCACCATGCCAGGCCCTTCCCTGCCCCAGACTGAGGGTCAAAGTATGTAGCAAAAGGAACTGACATTGACCATGTAGCAGCACCACCCTGCCAAGAGCTTCAGAGCAACAGCCCCCCTGAGACTGGGAAAACACCATGCCCTGGGATGTCTTGGAGGCTTGGGCCCAGTGGCCTCCTCTCACCACCACATGCAGGTGGATGTGATATTCCTCCTTTGGGCCCTCTGCTTGTGCTTAAGCTCCAAAGTTATTGGGAAGTGGATGTCCTCTGTTCCAGACAGGGATTCTGCCAGGATATGGCGGTTGGTAGGGGATCCTCTGCTAAAAGGCACACCCTCATCTTGTCCATGAGTGCTGTTCCTGTGTGAGGTGGGACATCTGGGGGTACAAGATGTATCAAAAGAGAATTTATTCCCCACACCTGGGTGCTGGTGGGTTGAGACAGAGAAAGTCATCAGTCATGAGAGCAGAGAGAGAGTTTTTCTTTATTTTTTCTGGCTGCAAGCTGCTCCGCTGACATGAGGGTCTGGTCTGTCCTTGGTTCCTCCCATGCCAGGTGTCTTCTGGTTATCTGGGCTATGCTGTGCTCAAGGCTGCAAGCTTGCTACAAGATATCTGCTAAGCAAAATAAGGTTTTCTCTGCCCTGTTTTATTCTCTTTAACCCTTTCTACAGCCCCTGGGAGGGGAGAAGTAGACGGTATAAAATGGAGGACTGGGATGCCTGGGTGAAAAGGGAAACTCACAGCACCCACAAAGTGGCTCAGGATGACTATCCTTAACAACTGACCAGGGAGAGGTAGACAAGGCATGACAGAGGATGGCAGGTGGGTGATGCCTGGTGGTTGGCACCCAGGACAGATAATGGGTAAAGAGATGATGCACGCAGACAGAGAATGGATGGGTGCTAGGAGATGATATACACACAGACATAAGTGTAGTCTTTTAATAAAATTCTAGCACTGTGGTTCAAGTAATAGTATTTCCAGGGTTCCGTCTTCTTGTTTTTAAAGTTTGATAATGCCATATGAGCCATGATTGTTTAGCCATCACTATTCTTTTTTTTTTTTTTACAAAAGTGCTGGACTGTGGGGTTGGAAGGATGTTGAAATGTCCGTTTTGTGTAGCAAAATAGTACATTAAGCTTAGTTACTTTAGGATATGAATACAAATGGAATCGGGCTTTAAGCCTTCAAAGCACCTTGTAATTTAGATTAGTCTGCCCACCCCAGACATATAATGTCAGCAGAAATCAGGTCACTGTTGGTAAGAAGCTAATACAAGTGATGCAAACATTTCCATAGCATTATAAAAGGTCTTGAAAATATGGTATGTGTAGTCCCTTTACCCTCAAGTTGGTATACCTTTTGAAAAA
This sequence comes from Myotis daubentonii, assembly GCF_963259705.1. Taxonomy (NCBI): domain Eukaryota; kingdom Metazoa; phylum Chordata; class Mammalia; order Chiroptera; family Vespertilionidae; genus Myotis; species Myotis daubentonii. Next base: position 6,129,681 of record NC_081862.1, on the reverse strand, counting down.
AGTATTTGTATTGATTTCATAGAGCAAGGGAGAGGGAGAGAGAAAGAAAAACGTGAATGATGAGAGAGAATCCCTGAACGGCTGCCATCTCCTTGTCCCCCACTGGGGATTGAGCAAGGGGCTTGGGCTTGTTCTTTGACCAGGAATAGGACAGTGACCTCCAGGCTCACAATTGGATGGTCAACCATCACAGAGTCACAGCAGGTAGGGTAGGTGTTTAGTTTTTCAAGACAGGAACTGATGTGAGTTAGGACATTGGGTTTGCCATAACTAATTAACCTTCCTGCCCCTAACTAACTTTTCTCTGGTTCATTATTTTTGAATCGGGCAACCAGACTGATTTTTGTAAAATATATATATATCCTGATTTATTTTAAAGTAGTGGATAAGAGTTCGTTTCAATGAGTCTTTAAAGTACTAGTGAGGGAAATAGTCTTATTTCTCTTTAATCTTCAAGTCTGGCCAATGTAAGTGTGTCCCATATCCTTCAAAGTTGCCGGTGCTCCTTGCACAAGTATTCCTTAATATTACCCTGAAAGTCACACCATTTGGGCATCGTTTGGGGTACATATTTTCGTTGGTTCTTATACATTTTCAGATATTTCCAACATATCATATCATTATTTTAAGCTACGTTCTTTTGGATTTATTAAGAATCACTCTTCCCTGGGACAAGGTAACATATGCAGATTTCTATGTCAATAACCACGCTTGTGCTTTGGCTACACTTTTGATCTTATATTTAAGTTAATTTGTGTGTGTACTCTTTATGCCATATATTAAGTTGTTGATCTTCAATGACTTTTAGTACATAACTCACTTATGTGCCTGGCCTTTATTTGGAGAGCCTGTTTTATGATATATCGAAGGGGGTCAGTACCTATTGACCCTTTTACTTTACCTTTATCTTTTAGGGTTTGTCAACAGCCAAGAGTTGGATTTGTCTCATGATTTTTCTTGAGTTCAGAAGGCCATTTATTTGATTTATGAAGAATGGTTGATGTTGTTTCCCTAGTTTCTAAGCAGAAGAAATGTAGTTTGTGTAGATATTATTCCCAAGTGTCTTCTTTCAAGTGATGTTTTGTAGCCTGCACAATGATTCTGAATAAGACAAAATCCCTACTTATTGGGCACTTCTTTTCTATGGTAAAAATAACAAACATGCAAGGAAATGTAAATAAGTACAATCATGCACAAAAAAGACAAGAGGAGAAATATAGGGGGCAATTATGTTTACAAGTTGTATTGGTAGGAGATAGTGCTTATATTCATAAAATTCAGGGGATCAAGGGATGTTTGTTGAATCTCAAATGTCGGGAAGGAGGCCGTGGCGTATAAACCTGTGGAAAACATTTTGGACCCAGAAAGCTTAAGTGATTCCTTAAGGTGGGAACTGTGTCCAGTGGCTGTTTAGTTTGTGTCACTGCCCATCAGTGCCAGGCATCTTGGTGGAACATGTGAACAGCCACTTCAGATTTGTTTAGAAAAATAGTTCCAAACATCCAAAGAGTTTTATGTGGAGCAATTACAGTGGCCTCAGTTTACACATGCCATGTTGATTTAGCTAAAAGATCAACCATCATGAAGTTATTGGGAGACTGGGGAATTTATGTATGCATGTTAATCAAATTAGTGTATTTAAAAGGTATAAATCTAGGAACACATTTTTAAAAAAAATTCTTTATGGTTTAGAGGATTACATAGAGTATTACATATGTCTCCTTTTCCCCGTTGTGCACCTGCAACCCCAGCACATGCCCTTTCCCCTCCTAGTGTCTATGTCCATGGTTAGGCTGATAGGCATGCATACAAATCCTTTGGTTTTTCTCTTACCCCCTAGTCCTGCTTCCCTCTGAGGTTTGGCCGTCAGTTCCATGCTTTTCTGTCTCTGGATCTATTTTTGTTGAATAGTTTATTTGTTCATTGTTCCACCAATTAGTAAGGTCATGTGGTATTTATCTTTCTCCAACGGGCTTATTTTGCTCAGCATAATGCTCTACATGTCCTTCCATGCTTTTGAGAATGGTAAAAGTTATTTTTTACAGCAGTGTATTGTTCCTATGTGTATATGTGCCACAGATTTTAACCCATTTTTCTTCTGATGGGCACTTAGGCTTCTTCCAAGTCTTAGCTATTGTATATTGTGCTGCTATAAATATGTGGTTGCACATGCCCTTTCCCATTGGTGTTTGTCAATTCTTGGGATATGTTCCTAGTAGTGGGAATACTGTTCAAATGGGAGCTACATTTTTTAAAATTTTTGTGGAAACTCCATACTGTTCTGCAGAGCCCAGAGACCTCTGCTCAGCACAAACCTTGGTGAGCCCTGGACTGAGATGGGGACACTGGGGCCCAAACAAAGGTTCCCTGCTGTGTCCCTAATTGTGTCTGCAGCTGCCACACAGGCAAACAGAGCTGCAGCATCTACCCTTGCAGTGTCTCCCCTTAACCAGTGCTTGCAACATCTCCCCTGGGACCATTGTCACCAACAGCAGCCCCTCCCCACCCCTGGAAACAAGGTACCCAGCCTTGTAGTACCTGCTGTGCTGCACATAGCAGATGGTCAGGGCCTCCCTGTCCAGTACGGTAGCCACCAACCCCATGTGATGATTAAGCCCTTGAAATATGTCCAGTGCACTTGAGGAGCTGAGTTTTCATTTTAATCTATCATGGTAACATATACTTTGGTTAGTGTTTAGAACACCTTGGGTGTGTGAATGAATCTATTTTATCAAATGTTAGGAAATGCAAATACAGACTCAGCATTCCTGATTTAAAAAGATACAATTTAGCACTCAATCCTTAGTGAGATGGCCTGTGAGAGACATCAAACTAAGAAGACTTTGTGCAAAACTTGAAGGTAAAATACCTCATTAATATTTTTGTGGCTGCTTGGTTCCTCTAGGCCGGGCGAATAGCCAAATTAACAGACAGAGATTAACAGAACATCAGGGGTAAGTACATGTGCAAGAAGGTTTCACATAGAATCGATGTAGCCATGACATTACAAACACACTGAAGCAACATTGGGTATATGACATTCTTAAAGTTTTTTTAAAGCAAGTTTTTTATTGATTTCAGAGAGGAAGGAGTGGGAAAAAGAGGTAGGAACATTAACGATGAGGGAGAATCATTGATCCTCAGCCCTCCATGGGCACCACCCTGGGGATCCAGCCTGAAACCTGTCATGTGCCCTGACAGGAAAATGTATCCTGACGCCTGGCTCATAGGTCCACGCTCAACCACTGAGCCAGGCTGATTGGACTATGTCCTATACATTTTGAACAAAGGATAAAGGGGGGGAGATTATTTTTCAGAAGTGAGAATAGGCAATTTGCAGGTAGATGAGGAAGAACAGAACGCTCGTGTCAGGAAAGTTAAGAAACCACGAGGCACGGGTTATCTAGCCGACTGACACCAGTCTGAACCCTCTTAGCCAACGGTGAAGAAATAAAGGAAACCAAGATTCTGCCACCCTGAAGCTTCTTTTGGGGATATTGATTTTCAGCTGTTTATTAAGTAGCCAAAGTGTCAGAGAGCACCTTTGGGCACCCCAGCACCCTCCTGGCCAAAAGAGAGAGAGGGAGAGACCTTCTTCAGAAGGTTGTTGCCTTTGCCTGATTGGAGTGAAACATGTTAAACAAGAGGGCTTCAGCAGATGTCTATTAGCTAGATACCCCTCCTCCCCTGTGACACCATCAATCAGGAGTGTGGGAGCGGTTCCCAGACATTGTTGGTCCCAGGAGGCAGGGTTATAAATTCCAGTGGCTGCTGCGTCCAGTGCTGGAATTGGTGGCAGTTCAGCTCACCCAGAACACCTCCTGAGCCCACAGCTGGACAGGGCAGAGGCTGGGTCCAGGCTGGCTGGGCCCAGGGCCTGGAGAAGAGGGGGAAATGCAGCGAGGGATGACTCAGGGTAACCTGGAGGGGAGGGAGAGGCATCAGTGCAGGTACCCACATGAACTGTCCTTGGGAAAGGTCACGTGTGTCCTGAGGGGAGAGAGCGGAGTAGAGCCCAGGCCATGGGGGAGACCCCGCCAGGAAAAATAATTGCCAAATGCATCTAGGAGAGAGGTGGGAGAGCTAGGCTGAGTCTCTAGTTCCAATATAAAATAATAGAGTTGGTTCTTGTTTGTTTGTTTGTTTCTGTTTTTTATCTGCTCTGCTCTAGGTGACAATCCCAGATCCACTGGGGCTGAGAGCAGTCGCCTCATTTGTCCTCATTCCTCCATCTATGCAGCTGGAAACTTTAAACTCTGCTAGTTCATAGGCATGGGGTTCATCTGGAGGAATGGCAGGGTAGGGACCCACAAGAAGCCAGCCTCACCACCCTGCTGTTACGCTCCACCCCCACGACTGCCCCATAGCCTAAGGTGAAGAGATGCAGGGTCACCTGCATGACAGGGACACAGTGTCCTCTGCCCACTCTCCCTCTCAGATAAGGTCTCACAGTTTCGGGAGTCTGAATATTCCCCAAGTCTGAGTGAGGAAGGGCAAGGCAGCACAATGTGTCTGAGGCTGCCTGTCACTACTTGAGCCAAGTTAAGCAGAGACAGGGTTGAGCCACACAATGAGTGTTTATCCAAGGATGCGGTCAGTATGGGGAGAGCAGTCGCTCACCCTGGAAATTCGGCTCTCAGCCTCTTGGGGAGAAGATAGTTACCTGTAGCTGCCAGCTGCAAGTGTCACATGGAAAGGGGAGGGGAGGGCCTGCTGTCTGCCCTTCAGGAGCTCAAAGGCTGACCACAAGGTGGCTAATCTTCCAAGACTTTAGGAACAGCTCAGCCCCTTCCTGGGATGAGATTGGAATGGTCAGCCTTCCTGAGAAAGACCCCAGGAGGGGGTCAGGGTGCGGGCACAGCTGCCAAAGCAAAGCTTGTCCTGTGCTTGGTCTCTCTTCGCAAAATGCAATCTTTTCTGAGTAATGGGCCATGGAGGCAGCCTGTTTTCCGTACAGCCTGTTTCATCCTCCAGTGTCCCAGGGCCTCGTATTTATAGTGTGCAAGTGATGAGTAAACAACTGCAGCTCTCTTCTTATTACAAGCCCTTCTGCACTATGAGAAGCTGATTTCCAAAGACCCCCAGGAGATGCCTCAGGCCAGCCTGGCTGACAGGGCTGGGCCTCAGCTTTGCTCTTCCCTTCTGCCTCTCTCCTCACAAGCCTTACTTTTGTCTCCTAAAGAGACTATGGAAAAGCAGGCAGCAAAACCTGTCAGACTGAGCATGCCAGGCCCCCTGTGCCCCCTGGAGGCACCACCTGTGAGGAGAGCCCTGGGTTAAGGTTCAGCATAGGGCAGCTGTGCCTGTGCCTGAGCACCAGGCTGTGGCTGGTGCCTCCCCACCTCTCCTCAGCTTTGTTGGCGTGCTCCTCCTCAGGAGCCTCCTGCCCACTCTGTTCTGCTTCCAGGCCCAGGGGTGACTGTGCCAAAGGGATTTGTTGGTAAGAGGAGAACCCCTTCATGAGGGGGGAGGAAGGCAGGGAGGCTGCCATCACCTGAAGGCTTAGGGGAGGTGAGCAGAGCAAAGGCTGGATTCAGGGCTTGTCACAGAGCTCTGGTGGCCCAAATCCCAGGGGAAGACTGAGGAGAGCGAGCCCCTGTGGAGAGAGACAATGTAATTGCATCTGGCCAGCTCTCCTCTGACCCGGGGGTTACTAACATGTCCCCATCCAGACAGCAGGGACAGTGGACCAGCCCAGGGCAGGGAGCTCTTTTCCAGACAGAGGGCTGCGGTGGGGTGGGAGTTGAGCGCCAAGCCTGGCCCAGGGAACCAGGTAGGTAAGTGGCAGCCACAACCACAGAGGGAAAGGGGTCCCCAGAAACACAGACCAGGGGTGGTGAGTGGGAGGTTAGCTGGGGGTCACGGCCTCCTATTTCTCCCTCCACATCCGCGACCGCCCCCACCCTCATGCCTGGAAGCAGAGGGTCCTCCTAACAGCCACCCACCCTCTGCCACCCCTTGCAGCCTGGTGGGTGTGGCACAGGCGCCCCTGTCCCCACCTTCTCTGGGCCTGTTAAAACAGCCCCCCTCCTGCCCCCTGATCTTGGTTTGTTCCTGATCTCATGATCTCGCGAGATTTCACCCCCAAAGGAACCAGTGCACAGTCCCAGGAAGCTTGCGAGGCGCCGCCCCCTACCTCTTCCTTCCTGCCAGCCAGTCCCCCTGCTGTGCAGGAGTCCCAGTGGTGAGGAGCACAGCCTGTGGAAAGGTAAGCACACACTCTGGGTTCTTGCTGTCTCCGGGGGTGAACTTGCTGTCTCCAGGAGTGAACTTCTCTAGTCACTGGTAACCCGCAGCCCCTCCCGCGCCGGCTGTTTCCATCTGGAAAGGAGTTTCCACCTGGTTGGAGTGAAGGCCTGAGTTCCAAACCTGGCTCGCAGGCGTGAGGCCTTCCGCTTGCTGCGCCAGAGTGGGAGCTCGCTGAGGGGACTTACACGCAACAATTCATGGAACTCCGGCGTCGGCCCTTATTGTGTGACCTCAGCTGGCCGCGTTTGCACTTGACCAAGGGCGCCCCCACAGCCCCAGGCGCCAACTCCCCTGGGATCTGGCTCCTGAAGTCTGTGGGCTCTCAGGCCAGCCCAGCCCTGCTCAGGGCGAGGGGGACAGGGAAGGGGCAGAAAAGTGGCTCCTGGACTGTGGGCAGTGCCCAGGAGGGAGAGGTCGCTTTCCGCAGAGCACCAGGCCCGTCACTCATCATTGTCCTCTGGTTCAGCTGGTGAGAAAGCAGTGGTCAGGCTGGGAGATAAGAGGTGATTCCCACTGAGAGCAGCAGAGCCCTCTCCTGGTGTGAGTGTGAGTGTGCGTGTGCCTGAGTGTGCGTGAGTGTGAGTGTGTGACTTCTCACCTGATGATATGTTCCTGGGTTCCTTTTCATTCCTATTACTGATTAAGGTATTACATACGTGTTCTTATCCCCCACTGCCCCCACACCCCCACCCTCACCCGGCAAGTTTGCCCTCATGCTCACCCCCTGGTGTCTGCGTCCATTGGCTAGGCTTATAGGCATGCATACAAGTCCTTTGGTTGATCTCTCCCCCTTAGCCCCACCCTCCCCTACCTTGTCTCTGAGGGTGATGGTCTGATCCATGCTTCTCTGTCTCTGGATCTGTGTTTGTTCTTTGGTTTATGTTGTTCATTATAATCCACAGATGAGTGAGGTCATGTGATATTTATCTTTCTCGGACTGACTGACTGGCTTTGCTTAGCATAATGCTCTCCAGCTCCATCCATGCTGTTGCAAATGGTCAGTGCCCCTTCCTTTTTTGTGACAGCATACTATGCCGATGTGTCGATGTACCACGTCTTTTTAACCCACTCATCTGCTGACCAGCACTTAGGCTGTTTCCAAATCTTAGCTATTGTAAATTGTGCTGCAGTGAACATAGAGGTGCATGTATCCTTTCTGAGTGGTAATTCTAGGTTCCTGGGATATATTCCTAGAAGTGGGATCACTGGGTCAAATGGGAGTTCCGTTTTTAGTTTTTTGAGGAAACTCCATACTGTTCTCCATAGTGGCTGCACCAGTCTGCATTCCCAGCAGCAGTGAAGGAGAGTTCCTTTTTCTCCGCATCCTCACCAGCACTCGCCCTTTGTTGATTTGTTGGGGATAGCCATTCTGACAGCTGTGAGGTAGTACCTCCTTGTCCTTTTGATTTGCATCTCTTGGATGATTAGTGGCTCTGAGCATGTTTTAATATGTCTCTTGGCCTTCCTTTTGTCCTCTCTGGAAAAGTATCTATTGCGGTCCTCTGCCCATTTTTGTGATTGGGTTTTTTATCTTCCTTTTGTTAAGTTGTATGAGTTCTCTGTAAATGTTGGAGATGAAATCCTTATCAGAGAGAACATTGGCAAATATGTTCTCCCATGCAGTGGGCTTTGTAGTTGTCTTGTTGACGGTTTATTTTGCTATGAAGTAGCTTTGAATTTTGCTGTCGTCCCATTTGTTTATTTTAACTTTATTTTGCATTGCCCCAGGAGCTGTGTTGGTGAAGAGATTGCTTCAGCATATATCTCAGACTCTGCTGCCTATGGATTCCTCTATATATTTTTCTGGTTTCCAGCTTTCTGTTTAAGTCATTATCCATTTTGAGCTTATTTTTGTGCATGGTGTAAGTTGGTGGCCTAGTTTCATTTTCTGCATGTGTCTGACCAAATTTCCCATACCATTTATTGAAGGGACTTTCTTAACTCCATGGTATGTTTTGGCCTCCTTTGTCAAATATTCATTGAGCTTATTGGTTTGGATTGGTTTCTGGGTTCTCTATTCTATTCCCTTGGCCTATATGTCTATTCTTGTGCCAGTGTCAGGCAGTTCTGAGAACAGTGGCTTTGTAAAGCAGCTTGAAATCTGGTACTGAGATACCTCCTACTTTGTTCTTCTTCCTCAGGATCGCTGCAGCCATTTGGGGTTTGTTTTTTAAATATATTTTATTGATTTTTTACAGAGAGTAAAGGAGAGGGATAAAGAGTTAGAAACATCGATGAGAGAGAAACATAGATCAGCCTCCTCCTGCACACCCCCTACTTGATATGTGCCCCCAACCAAGGTACATGCCTTGATCGGAATCGAACCAGGCACCTTTCAGTCCGGAGGCCGACGCTCTATCCACTGAGCCAAACCTGTTTGGGCTCAGGGTCTTTTTTTTTATTATTATTACAGATGGATTTTTGGAGAGTTCATTCTAGGTCTGTGAAATATGCTGTTGGTATTTTAATGTGGACTGCATTGAATGTATAGATTCCTTTGGGTAGTATAGCCATCTTAATGATGTTGTTTCTACCAATCCATGAACAAGGTACGTTCTTCCATCTGTTTATGTCTTCCTCTTTCTCTTTTTTCAACATCTTCTAGTTTTCTGAGTGGAGGTCTTTTACCTCCTTAGCTAAATTTATTCCTAGGTTTCTGAATTTTTTTGGTGGGATGATACATGGGATTCTTTTTTCAATCTCCTTTTCTGTAAGTTCACTATTGGTGTATAAAAATGCCATATATTTCTTGGCGTTAATTTTGTAGTCTGCTACATTGCCAAATTCATTTACTAAGATTACTAAATGTTTGAAGGAGTGTTTGTGGTTTTCTATGTATAGTATCATGTCATCTGCAAATAATGAGAATTTACTTCTTCTTTCCCAATTTGGGAACAATTTATTTATTTTCTTGTGTGATCACTCTGACTAGGACTTCCAGTACTGTGTTGAACAGGAGTGATAAAAGTGGGTGTCCCTGTCTTATTCCTGTTCTAGAGGGAAATGTTTTTCTTTTGTTTTTTTTTTCTGCACTTTGAGTATGTTGTTGGCAGTAGGTTTGTCATATAAGGCTTTTATTATGTGGAAGGATGATTCTTCTATTCCTACTTTGCTGAGTGTTTTTATCAGAAAAGGCTGTTGCACTTGTTCAAATGCCTTTTCTGCACCAATTGATATGATTGTGTGGTTTTTCTCTCTCAAATAGTTTATGTGATGTTTCACGTTCACTGATTTGCAGATAGTGTACCATCCTTGCATCCCTGAAATAAATCCCACTTGGCCATGGTGTATGATCTTTCTAATGCAATGCTGAATCCTGTTTGCTAGAATTTAGTTGAGGATTGCAGCATTAATGTTCACCTGGAAAATTGGCCTGTTAGTCACTTTCTTTGTGGTGTCTTTTTCTGGTTTGGGGAATATGGTAATACTGACTTCATAAAAAGAGCTTGGAAGTATGCCGTCCTCTTGAATTATTTGAAATAGTGTGAGAAAGGTTGGTTTTACTTCTTCTTTGAATGTTTGGTCAAACTCCCCTGTGAAGCCATCTGGTCCAGAGCTTTTGTTTTTTTGGAAGCTTTTTGATTACTGTTTCAATTTAACAGTATTTATCGGTCTGTTCAGGATTTTTGCTTCTTCCTGATTGAGTTTTGAAAGCTTGTCTTTTTGTAGCAATGTGTCCATTTTGTTGAGCTTGTCCAGTTTGTTGTAGTAGAGTTGTTCATTGTGATTTTTTACAATCCTTTGTATATCTGTGGGGTCGTTTGTTACTTCACCTCTTTCATTTGTTTTTGTTTATTTGGGTCCTCTCTCTAAGTTTCTTGCTGAGCCTGACTAGAGGTTCATCAATGTTGTTTATTCTTTCAAAGAACCAGCCTTTGGTTTCATTGATCTTTTGTATTATTTTTTTTCGTCCCTACGTCACTTATTTCTGTTCAGACCTTTATTATCTCTTTCTTTTTGTGTACTGTGGGCTTTCTTCTCTAATGGAGAGGCACTCTGAAACCCAGGACAAAACAGCTTTTATTTACTTGAATACACATTTGTCCTTTAGCAAAGCAAACAGGCATATCCAATTTTGGTAAAGAATAGAAGAATTTTCATGTTAGGAGGTTGCCTTCAGCCATTATTCCCACAGCAGGGTAACAAAATGCTGATTTTCTGCCATGCTGAATATCAAAGTCCATTCCCCTTCTGTGGGACTTCTCGCATTGATATGTTAACTACTTTTGGTCTTTGCCCCACAATTTCCCTCTTTTTGTTTTCTTAATTAATTTAGAAAGGTGTATGCCATCTTCTGGGCTCAGATCCTTTTAAGACTTTTGATTCTGCTTCTTCAGACTGGAAGAAAACCTAGAAGAATAAGAAAGAGAGACAATATTAGTTATTCTAAAGAGCAAATGTAAGGAGATTCAATGAAAAGGATTGAGTTCTTTCATGTCCTTTTAAGTATCGTTTTCAGGTATTTATGGAATTAGTCCATAGTAGGCTTCTTTTGGGACTGTCAGTTCTTTATGGGCTCTTTCCAGTCACTGTTCCCTTGTGACATGACTGCAATGATGTCCGAGTTCTGGATGGTGGACCACCGGTGAGAAATGACAATGCAGGTCTGACCTCTTTTGGCTTTGTCAAGAGCCACCGGCACCTAGGCACAGCAGATGACAGCTAGCTTAGCAAGGCGTGTTCACCATCCCCCATCTCTAGATGTTTCTCCTCTGTCTCCTCAGCATGTTGCTTGTGGCCCTGCTGTCTGTAGTTGGAGTAGTCTGGTCAGTTCCTCTCTCAGATTCATGTTGCAGGAATCCACACAGGCTTGGAGGAGTTTTCTGGAAATACACAAGCATATCCTTGACCAAAGAATAATAAAGGGACCCTTCCTTAAACCAGACTCGTTATGTTTCCATTTAACCTGACCGTTTTGCTTTGGCTTAGTCTGACACCAGTGTTATTCTATGGGTGTCTTGCCATCAGCATTACAAGGGTAAAATTTAAAGTAATTAAGGCTTGGTGTGGTCTACTTACAGGAGATTTCTTCACTATTCCCCCACTTTTGTTTTTCAAGTTGGGATTTTAGAGCCCTTGTAGTAGATGTAACATGCAAGGAGGGCATTTCTTCATAATCTGTTTTGCCGGCTATACAGTATTTTGGCAGACTGATGTAAAAGCTTGTGAAATTCTGTGACCTGCTTAATAAAATAACTAACTCACAGGCATATTCATTTCCTTTTGTTAAAGGACCAGGGCTTGTTTAAATAGTATAGAGAGGCTTCGGTCACCGAGGCATTTTAATTGAGTAGTTCCAGTTCTGTTTACCAAGCCAGCAGCATAAGCAGATAATAGATAATATCAAGAGGCTTTTGGAAATACTGCAAGTCAGCCTTGATCATTTCTAATTCGATTCTTTGCACAGAAGTATGACTGGTCTGACTGACTTGGTCTGAATTCAGTGCAGTATAAGCAGCTTTACCGTGAGATGAACAATCAGTAAAAACAGTGACTTCTCCAGGAATAGGTTTCTGCCTATTTGATCTATGTTCCCCTGAATATTCTTTCATTTTTATTTGCTAATTTAAATCAGTCTAAAATAAGGCTAATTTCCTAACTTCCTTTGTCATTGGGTGGGGACAGTAAATGACACTAATTGGATTTCTGCTATCAGCCCTCTATATATACACACACACACACACAAACACACAGACACACACACAAACAAACACACACACACACATCCTACTGTTGGTCTTTGCCTCCAGCACTTTACTCTGAGGTTTGACAGTGTGATCAATGCTTCTTTGTGTCTGGATGTCTTGTTGTTCATCAGTTAATGTTGTTCATTATATTCCACAAATGAGCGAGATAATGTGATATTTCTCGTTCTCTGATTGGCTCAATTTGCTCAGTGTAATGCTCTCCAAGTCCATCCGTGCTGTTTCAAATTATGAGAGTTCATTCTTTGTTACAGCAGTAGAGCATTCCATTGTATAGATGTTCCACAGTTTGTTAATCCGTTCATCTGCTAATGGGCATTTAGACTGTTTCCAAATCTTAGCTATTGTAAATTGGGCTGGTATGAACATACAGTTGCATATATCTTTCCTGGTTGGCCTTTCTCAGTTCTTGGGATATATACCTAGAAGAGAGAACACTGGGTCAAAGAGGAGCTCCATTTTCAATTTTTTAAGAAAACTCTATATGGTTTTCCACAGTGGTTGCAGCAGTCTGCATTCCCACCAGCAGTGCACAAGGGTTGCTTTTTCCCTGCATCCTCACCAGCACTTGTGTTTTTTTTTTTTATTTCTGACAGCTATTCTGACAGGTGTGGATTGGTACCTCAGTGTCGTTTTGATTTGCATCTCTTGGACTGTTAGTGCCTCTGAGTCTTTTTTCGTATGTCTCTTGGCCTTTTATAGGTCTCCTTTTAAAAAGTGTTAATTTAGGTCCTTGTCCCATGTTTTGATTGGATTGTTTATCTTCCTATTGTTAATTTGTGTGAGTTCCCTGAAAACTTGGGAGATTCAACACTTATCCGAGATACCATTGGCAAATAGGTTCTCCTGATGCAGTGGGCTTTCTAGTTGTTGTTCAGGATTTTGTTTGCTTTGCAGAAGATTTTTATTTTGATATAGTCCATTTGTTCATTTTCCCCTCCGTGTGCATTGCCTTTGGAGCTATATCAATAAAGATACTGCGAAGACATATCTGATATATTGCTACATAGGCAATCTTATAAGTTTTTTTATAGATTCTCATTTGAGGTTTAAGTCCTTCATCCATTTTGAGTTTACTTTTGTGAATGGTGTAAGTTGGTGGTCTAGTTTCATTATTTTGCATGTATCTTTCTAATTTTCCTAACATTTTTTGAAGAGACTGTCTTGATTCCATTGTATGCTCTTGCCTCCTTTGTAAATTAATAATAGAGCATAATGACTTGGGTCCACTTCTGGGTTCTCTGTTCCGTTTCAGTGGAGTATATATATGTCTTTTCTTGTGCCAGTAGCAGGCAGTTTTGAGAATGGTGGCTTTATAGTATAGCTTAATATCTGGTATTGTGAGCCCGCCAACTTTTTTCTTCTGCCTCAGGATTGCTCTGGCTATTTTTACTCCGTTTGAATATTTTGAGGATTTTTTTCTGTGTCTGTGAAATATTCTGTTGGTATATTCATGGAGATTACAATGGATCTATTGATTGCTTATGGTAGTATGGACATGTTAATGATGTTAAGTCTACCAACCCATTATCATGGAATATTAATCCATTGGTTGATATCTTTATGTCTTTTTCAATGGCCTGTAGTTTTCCAAGTGCAGTTCTTTTACTGTCTTTATGAATCAATAAAAATTTACAGTTTTTAATTATAAGCCTGTGTTTTCTATCAAAATTACTTCTTGCATGAATTTTGGGACACCCTTTACTTAGGCGACTCCTGTGAAAGGCCATTCAACCCACAAAGGTGTCGCAACCCACAGGTTGAGAACCGCTATTCTAAAATGTCAATTAAATCTAATGAATCCAGTGTGTCCATTAGAGGCTCTGCATCCTTGTTATTTTTTTCATATGGAAGATCTATCCAGTGAAGTCAGAGGGGTGATAATTTTGTCACACTCTCTGTGAAAGTCTTCTAGAAGTTTTGTTTGTTTGTTTTGATTTTTTGTTTATCTGTTTGAGATATATATATATTGAGGTGCTCCTTTGTTGGCTGAATATATGTTTACTAGGGTTATATCGTCTTGTTGGTTGGTCCCTTTAGTATCATGCAGTGACCTTTATGTCTCTTGTGATGGCCTTTCTTTTAAAGTGTATTTTTTCTGATATGCGTATTGTTACTTCGACCTTTCTGTTTCTTTTCCATTTGCATGGAAATTTTTCCCATTCCTTCACTCTCATCCTGTGTGTGTCTTTTGTTTTGAGGTGGTGCTCCTGCAGACAGCATAGACTTGCATCATGTTTTTGTATCCATTTTGCTCCACTACACCTTTAGATTGGAGCATTGACCCATTTACATTTAGGGTTATTATTGATAGGTATGTATTTCTTTCCATTTCATTTCTGTGTGGCTAACTTTCTGTCTCTGTTTCTCCTTCTCATTACAGCAATCTCTGTAGCATTTCATGTAAAGCTGGCTTGGAGATGATGTACTCCTTCAGCCTTTTTCTGTCTAGGAAGCTGTGTCATTGACCGTCTATTTTGAATGAAAGAATTGCCAGATATAGTAATCTTGGTCTCAGATCCTTGCTTTCCATTAACTGGGGTACTTCATGCCATCTTATTCTGGCCTGAAGAGTTTCTGATGAGAGATCAGGAGTCAGCCTTATGGGAACTCCTTCGTGGCTAACAGTTTTCTTTTCTCTTGCTGCCTTGAAGATTCTCTCTTTGTCTTTAATCTTTGGCATTTGAATTATGATGTGTCTGGGCACGGGTTTGTTTGGGTACTTCTTCTTTGGGGTTCTCTTTGGCTCTTGATCTTGTGTGGGATTTTCCTTTACCAGGGTAGGTATGTGTTCTGACATTGTTTCTTTAAAGACCTTCTCTATGCCTTTCTCCCCCTCCTGCCTCTTCTGGCACACTGGCTATGCTAATACTGTTATGTAAGTTTCTGTTTTGTTTTTTTAAATCTTAATTTTTCTGTCTTTTTTTTTTTAAATTGGGTGATATTTTTAACTCTGTTCTAAATCAGTGATTGGATCCTCAGCTTTCCCTAATATCTGCCTATTTCTTCTAATGTGTTCTTTATTTGTATTATGTCATTTTATATCTAGGACTGTTCTTCTTTTCATAGGCACTATATCTTTTTTCATGCTGTTGAGCTCTTTTACCTTCATAACTCTGAAGTCAGATTCAGATAAATGTCTTCTCTGTGCTTCATCTCTCTCTATATCTGGAGAATTCTCTTGTTCCCTCATTTGGGGGTTGTTTCTTTATCTCCTTTTTCTGGCTTTCTGTGTGGGTTTGTGGTGACGATTTAGGTAGATCCTGTCTGCCTCTCAGTCTCTAGTGCAGAACATTGTTAAAGGATGTTTCTGACTAATTAGGTCAGGCAAAGACTCAAAGCCTCCAGAGGCCTCCTCTGTCTATAGACTGATAGGGTTCCAACTTAACTTGCCCCCAAGGCAATGGTCCTCAGGTTATAGCAAGAGTTTGTTTCAACAGGGTGGGGCAGTTGCCTCTGCCTGGAGGTTAATTGTTATTTATAATCTCTTCAGTGTCCTCAGGGCAAGGTGTTTCCCAGTAGTGTGTGTTCATTGTCTCCCCTCCAGGAAAGGCAGATGTCTGCCTGGGAAAGATTTTCTCTGCTGCATGAGGAAAGTACTCCTCCCAGGAAACTTGAAGTGTCTGTGTTCTGTGCTGGAACCCTGGACTCCCCAGTTCTGGCTTTTTTCCTCACAGCTCCAGTCCACTTCACCCTCCCTTTGCCAGGGCACAAGGTGTGTGGCTCCACAGGGAAATTTGTGTGATGGCCCTTTAAGAGGATACCTGAATTTCTAGCTGTCTCTCCCTGCCAGACAGTGCCCTGCTGCTATTCACATCCACAGGTTATATGGCTATCCTCCTCAGTCTGGTGCTCTCTGCTAGGAGGCCCAGCTTGGGGATTAGACCCAGAGTTCTCAGTGGCAGTCCTCCACAGCTGAGATATCTCTCTGGGACTTCAGTTGCTGTCTGTGGATGTCAGGCCCGCCCCTTCAAGCCTCCTCTCCTCCTACCAGTGTCTAAGTGGTCTCCACCTTCGGTGCTCAGGTGTCAGGGTTCTCTCCTGTGAGTTTTCCATTGATTATTAGGAAGTTGTTCTATATTTTAGTTGGAATATCAGTTTATTCCTGGGAACATGTCCCTGTAGCATCCACTTATTCTGCCACCATTCTTTTAAATATATTTTTCTTTATCTCAGAGAGAAATGGAGAGTGAGTGAGAGTTAGAAACATCAATGATGAGAGAGATTCATTGATCAGCTCCCTCCTGCTTGCCCCAGACTGAAGATTGAGCCCCCACCCAGGCAAGTGCCCTTGACCTGAATCGAAACTGGGGCCCTTCAGTCTGAAGGTCGGTGATCTGTCCACTGTTCCAAAGTGGCTAGGGTTCTGCCACCTTTTTCAATCTTCTTCAGAATCCCTCTGCATTGTAAAGTCCCTGCCAACATTCTTGTCCAATACGCTCCTTTTCATGTGGTTTCAGGATGGAGTTGTGCATGAAGGCCCTAATGTCCTGTGAGTGCACATTCTGATCAATAGCACTGTCAGGAAATGTGCATTGAGGCATGCTCAGTAGGCATATAGTAACTGAAACCTGCCATGTCTCTTACTATTCCTGTTTCTGTTAGGATCATGATGAAGGAGCTCAACTAAGGCTCTTGTTTCAAGTAGGGGTTGGAAGGATATACTCTTCATTTCAACACGTGTTCTTCTGAGAAACTTTCGTAGTCATGCCCTACTCTAAAATGTATGAGGCCATTCCATTATAAGGCCAGATCTTTTATCAGGACAAGGCACTTATTTTTATTGAATGAAAATTCAAGCCAAAACCGGTTTGGCTCAGTGGATAGATCATCGGCCTGTGGACCGAAGGGTCCCAGGTTCGATTCCGGACAAGGGCATGTACCTGGGTTGCGGGCACATCCCCAGTAGGGAATGTGCAGGAGGCAGCTGATCGATGTTTCTCTCTCATCGATGCTTCTAACTATCTCTCTCCCTTCCTCTCTGTAAAAAACCAATAACATATATTTAAAAAAAGAAAATTCTAAGAATCACATAAATATATAAAGATATAATTGGTACTTCCAACAATCATATACGTATTGAAGAAATACGGAGACTAAATACCTACATCTTAATCAATAGGATACAAGGACAGTAGGTCCTCGCGTTACATTGTTGCCACGTTCCTGCAGTGGGATGTAATGCAATATTCGCGTAAGTCAGAACCCACCTACATAAGCATGTATGTCACTCACATGGAGCACACATACACAGAAGTAATGGCGTCAAACAGTAAAAAATAATAAATAAATAAATAAATAAATAAATAAATAAATAAATAAATAAATAAAAGATAACAATTCCTGACCTTTACTTGTGGTAAATGAATAATAATAAAACATAAAGCACATATGTGCATACGTAGAAATGATCAAACTTTTTTTTTTTAATAAATAAATGGGGAATGGTGACGTAACCACAAAACTCATGTACTTCGAGTCCAACGTAACCCAAGGAACGTCTGCATTATCACAACAGGCTGAAAAGTGATCAGTGTGGATTCCGATGGTCTGT
The DNA here is from genome assembly GCF_963259705.1 of Myotis daubentonii. NCBI lineage: Eukaryota > Metazoa > Chordata > Mammalia > Chiroptera > Vespertilionidae > Myotis > Myotis daubentonii. The sequence goes on along the minus strand of NC_081862.1, from coordinate 6,112,173 downwards.
TTTTAATGAAAATAGGGTGGAAAGGGACACTTGAAAGAGTCTGGCAGTGAAAGTTGCTAAATCAGAGCATGCACATAGTTGTGAAGAAATCAGGTAAAAGTGACTTGTTCATATTAGGAAAGAGATGTTTTAAAGTCTAACATAGAGACCCTCACTATAAATTATGTTGGAAAATTGAAAGTATTGAGAGCATCAGTGAAGTTAAGAAGAATAGGCCTCTGCACTTGAATACAGACAAGCAGCCTGCCCATTTCAATTTTGGATGAGCTAGTGAGCAAAGAAAATTAGTGAAAGGCTCATTTAGGAGCATTGGTGGAAAGAATTAGCCCTGAAACATAGTACTGTTTGTGGGAGATGTAATAGTTCTCATATTTTGAAGGAGATTAGTGCCCTTCATATAAGCCATTAAATAATACCGCTAAAGAGCAGTAAAATCTATATGGCAATCATTACCAAAATTCAGGTTATACCTTTAAATAATTCAGCATTAGAAGAGAACCATGCTAAATCAGTGATAAATAATAAAATGACTCGAGGCCCGGTGAACGAAATTCAAGCACCGGTGGCGTCCCACAGACTGTCCTGCGCCCTCGCGCAATCTGGGACCCCCCTGGGAGATGTGGGACCGCCAGGTTAGGTCTGACACCTCCTGAGGGATGTAGCAGTGCACGAAACGGCAGGCAGCCAGGCAGGAGCCCAAGCTGGAGCCAGGTGCTCTGTTCCCGCTCGTCCAAGCCCCACTCCACCTGCCACCTCTGCTTCGTAGCCTTGTCACATAGGCAGCAGAGGCTCTTGCTGTCACAGCTGCACTTTCCAGCCATTAGCCCGCCTTCTGGCTGAGTGATGTTCTCGCTGTGGGAGAGCCTTGACCACCAGGGGGAAGCTCCTGTGTTGAGCGTCTGCGTCCTGGTGGTCAGTGTGCATCGTACCAACCACTCATAATGTCGCTTACGCTTTTATATATATAGATATGTGTGACCAATTTGGCATGTCCTGGCCCAATAGAATATTAGTACTCACAGATGATATCTTGCCACTATTAGAACACCCGTGGCCAGGTGCATGGATTTGTGCACATTGAAAGGAAATTAAGTAGAAGAAATATTTTAATACTGCTATTTTCCCTTTCTCTATAATAGCAGTGTCAACCAAATGCAGATTGACAATGACAATTTGAAACACATGCATGCAATTGGCGCCAGCAAGAGCTTCATACGCATGGCACATGCATGAGTCACCTTAGCCATATAAATATGTGTGTGTGTGTGTGTGTATTTAGATAGACAGACAGATAGATAGATAGAGAATAAACTTGCTTAATTAGACCTGCTTTCTGATTTAGCTCAACTTTTTCCAACCCACTGAACCACCTTAACTTCTCTTCCAGGTAATTGTCAGCAACACAGCAATAAATATCAACACAAAGCACATTATTATTGTAGTTCATGCGGGGAGAACAACGGGTAAAATATTTAACTGCAGCAGTGTTTGACTTTGTTCTGCACAGTGAGATAACCTGAAGTCCTTTTCAAGTTCCACCATTTCTTCCTTTTTTTCAGTCCGGTCAAGATTCTAAGCTTTCAAAATCTCCGTTTTCTGGCTAATGAAGAGAAAATAGGATAGCTCCGAGTCTACCATCTACCTACACCAGAGCTTTGAGTGAGGGGCGGGCTGTGCAGGGTGACACCCACTGCCCCGTCCGTGATTGGAGGAGGCTTTTGAGGAGCCCACCCAGAAACAGCAGGCTGGGCCTGGCCAGGTGCCTTCTGTACCACATGTTCACATGACCAGCGCCTGTGCATGAGCCCAGTGTGCACCCACTCAGCACACCAGGGCCTGGTTGCATGCACTAGTGAGCAAGCACCTTGCCTGGACTCAGCAGGCTCTGCACCACCTGCTCCTTTCACAGCACCAGTGTCAGAGCCAGGGGGCATCCAGAGTCAGGCTGTGTTGGGAGACTGAGGGGCTCCTGGGGGCAGCGCGCTTCCTCTCAGTTCCACTAGGGGGCCTTCAGCTGCAGGGCGCCTGAGGATTCACAGTGCACCCCAGGGCCTTTGCACCAGGAAGGACAGGGCAAGCAGGATGGCCCAGAAGGATTTTGGCTTCACCTCGGTGCAGGAAAGTGGTGAAACCCAGGACACAAGGGCACAGGAGGTTCAGAGGGCAGCTTTGGGGCTGGAGTGGGAGGACTTCATGCAGGTGGGGGAGGCTGAGACCCGGGAGCTGAGGTTGGACACAGGCCAGGAGGTTTGGCTTGATCTCGAGTGCGGGAGAGGGGAGGACCGGGTGGCTACAGAGCAGTGTGTGCAGGGTGACGAGAGTGAGGTGCAGCAGGGAACCCAGAGTGAGGAGCAAGGGGAAGACAAGGAGGGCCTGGGGGAGGAGTTGCAGGCACAGGCTCAGTTTGTCCTGTGGACAGAGGGCCTTCTGCAGGTGGTGCCATGGCAGGGCACGTGGGCAGGGGAGGAGGTTTTCCCAGATCTGCAGGTGGGGAGGCAGGAGGAGGTGGTGAGTGAAGAGCAGAGGCTGGAGGCACAGGCTCCAGGTGACCCACAAAGGAGTGACCAGCAGGAGGAGGGGTGGATGGAGGAGCCATTAATTGCAGGGGAGCAGTTTGTCCTGGAGGGGGAGGGGAAGTGCACCATGGAGGCAGTGGCACAGGTAGGAGAGGTGGAGCCTCAGTCCAAGGCCAAAGCAAAGCCAGAAGAAGAGGAGCCAGTGCAGCAGGAGCAGGCCCAGTCGGGGCCCGGGGCCAAGTTAACCTGGTCCCCTCTGGAGGTGCTCCAGGCCCTTCAGTTGGAGATGGAGCCCGTGAACGAGCAAGCCAGCAGGGCCTTCTCTCGGCTCAGGTGCAGGACTCGGAAGAGGCTCAAGCCCTATTTCGAGCAGAGAAGCCTCAATATCCGGCGCATCCCTGGGTTCTGGCTCACAGCTGTATCCTTGAGGGTAGAGGAGCAGGATCACAAGGAGCATGGGACAGTGCAGGAGAATGGTGTAAGCGGGGATGGTTCCCATAGAAAAGAACATTGAGGACAAGCTAGGTGCAGAGCGCCCCAGTCTGGCCCAGCATCCTGGAGACACCCTCTTTTTATACAGGCACCATAGAAACGGTACCTGAGGGTCCAGGGGTAGAGCTCCAAGGCAGAGGCACGCATACACCAGGGGCTGATGCCCACAGACAGGGCTGTGTTGCACGGGCTCTTCTGGGACTAACATACAGACCGTCTCTATGTCCAATTCCTCATTCAGAAGCAGGAATGTGTGATGTGTAGCCTGGCAAGCCCTCAGCACAAAACAATCTGGTGGGCATCAGGGTCTGTCAGGAAACAGAGTGGTGCTGGGCCCCTTTCTGCCATTTATGGAGAAGGAGTGGCCTTAAGGGAAGGAGAGGCCAGGCCAGGCCAGGCTGCTCTTCCTAGCTGGTCCATGCCCAGCTACCAGGGTGCAGGCTCCTTGACCCAAAGCAGTTCATGAACCACCCAGAGTTGTCGGCCATGATCAGCGTCCAAGATGAAAATATGCTGGGCCATATGATGGATTTGAAGGTAAGTGCACCTGCTCCACGGAGTGGTGTAGAGCAGGTGGGGAAATGGCCTGTCCCTGAAAACAGCGACAGGCGGGAGCACTGGGCTGCGATTTCACTCCCGGATCCACTTTCCTTCTGCAGGTGAGGGAAGTCAGGCATCCCTGGGGTTGCTGCACCATTAGCCTGTACTTCCGCAGCAACCCCTACTTCCACAACCATGTGATTGTGAAGGAGTATCTCATCACCCTCACAGGTAAGAGGAGGCTCCCTGCATGGGCTGCAGCTGGTGGTGGGCAGGGATGGAAGGCGATGTGCGCAGCTTCACATACCCATCTCCTGCAGGATACAGGGTGTCCCGTGCCACTCCCATTCAGTGGTCCCAGCATTGTGAACGAGAAGTGTACAGCCACAGGCTCCAGGACAGCAGCGCCAGCTTCTTCTACTGGTTCTCTGACCACAGTGTGGCAGCATCTGGCAGGATTGCTGAGGTGGGATGTCACTGGCCATGCCAGCATACAGCTTCCTGTGTCCGCCTGCTGCTTGCGTTTCTATTTGGGTCCCTGTGCTCTCCTGACCAAGCTCTGTTGGCTCTACCAGATCATCAGCAAGGACCTGTGGCTCAATCCTCTGAAGTATTATGAGAGGACGATGGCCCCCAGTGAGCGGACAGGACGGGTGAGGAGGGGCAGCCTGGGCTATCCCTTGTTGTGCTGCCAGGTTCCTGGGCCATTACTTCTTTCTCACGGGGACACCTGGATGCTGGGAGGGAAACAGCCTGTAACACCAGGTCCCTAGGGTATGTGCCTGAGGCAGGAACTACCAGTCCAACAAGGGCAGTGCAATTCCAGCTCAGGCAGGGGGGCTTAGGCAGGAGGAGGGAGTGTGCATGCCCACTGTCACTCAGAGTCAAAGCAGATTCCTTGAGCCACTCCTCTGAACTCTCCCTCTAGGCTGCTCACAGCACCTTGAGGCCTTGACACCTGCCCCTCAACAGGGGCTGGCATGACATGTTCTTCCTATACTCCTTTCCACAGGTGTCTGCGAATCTTCCTCATGCTGAGGCCTAGGCTGCTGTGCTGCCACACCGCATTGCTCTATGGCTCCTCACCACCATCTCCTATTTCCCCAAGGTCTCCTCTTCCTCCTGGGGCCAGTGGGAGAGGCTTGCTCCTTATCAGTATCTTAGGGTGCAAAGTGTGGGCCACAGAGCTGGAGGAATCCTTGTTTTGCAGCCTTGTCAGAGGTTCTTCAATCCTTGTATCCATTTAGGTTTTCCAAGGAGAATAACTCATTTGTCCACCCTCCCTAACTGGAAAACGGGGCAGCATGCCATGACGAAATAACACACTGCTTCATTTTGTATGCAGTTCACTTCAAAGACTTTATGCACTTATGGTCATAGACACCCTGGGAAATTTAGGGCCATGAATATAACTCACCATCCAAACAGATTGTTTTTACGTGTTTGCAGTAAAATCAGACAAGAAATCCCATGTTGCAGAACACTTTCTTCTGAAAATTTTTGTAATGTTAGTGTTTAAGGTTTTACAAAAAGTAATAGATATGTCTCTTTCTTTTTATCTACTGACCTCCCCCCGGCTTCCTCTATCTCTAGTCTCTTGTTCTTGCCACCCACTCCCAGTGTCTTGCCTCTGTTGGTCTATTGGTTGTGCTTATATTCTGAATATTTTAACAAAACAATATGTAAAATTTAAACATTTGAGTATATTGTAATTTAAATCAGCACTTATGAAACAACCTTGTATAATTCAAACCTTCCCTCCAATCCTGAAACTTCATAATGGTACCTACAATTCTTGATGCTTCCCCCAAACCTACCATTTGCTTTTAGTCATTCTTAAATAACAGAAGCCAAATCCTTTACAATACAATGTTGTCTGTACCTTATCATTTTTAATTCCAGTGTCTAATTCTTCTGTCACAGGGGCTTCCCCCCTGACTCCCCGATTGCCCAATCAGGTAAGCTACTGTAGTGCATGATTCACTCTCTCTTGCGTACATGGTGTATCCTGTGATCGCCGCCAGCACCACATTCAGGACCCCTTACCGGTGTGTCCGATTGGCTGGTGCAGTAATTGCTGTGCCCCCATCATACCCATCTCCTGTGTGGCTGTAATAATCATCACAGGGACTGGACCACCATAAATCCGAGGGGGCCTTCGTGCTGGCGGTGTTCCAACTGAGCCTCCTGTAAAGTCGGTGACCAAATAACAATACTTGAACCTCTTTATGAATAATTTTATGTCAGTATGACATGACACTAGTAAAGTCTTAACTATTTTGAAAACCTATGCTTTTATCTGCCTGAGCTAAAAAGGTGTCAATGAGGCTGAGGTAGACAAGGGAGCTTACATTCATTTAAAATACAGCTGAAGAATAAGGTTTTAACTTAAATAATTGATTATGAATGAAAATGAAGGCCCATTCTGTGGAAATGGGCTGAAATTCTGACCTTCATATTATTTCTACGGTTCACGCTGTCCAGTGCTCCTTCTGATTAAAAATGTTAAATTACCTCCTGGCTGCTGTGCCTAAGTTGGTGGAGCACCAGCCTTGGCACTGCAGGATCTGCTATTTCATTCCAGGTCAAGGGAATGTGCCTGGCTTGTAGTTAATCAATGGATGGTTCCTTCCCTCTCCCTCTCACTTCCTCCCCCATCCATCTCCCTCCCCCCCCTACCTCTTCCTCTCCCTCTCCTTCTCCCTCTCCCTCTCCCTCTCCTTCCCCCTCTCCCTCTCCCTTTCCCCCTGCTCCTTCCCACTCTCATTTCCCCTCTCCCTCTCCCCATCCCCTCCCTCTCCCCCTGCCACTCCCCCTCCCCCCTCATGTTGAAATAGGCCAACAATGGAAAAGGTCCTCTAATGTGGATTAGCAAAAACAAAACACACAGATACATCGTGTCACATAAATATAATAAGACCAACATTGAAAAAATACTCCAGGCACCTTAAAGTGACTGAAAATCCCAATACACCAATGTCTAAGGGGAAAAGAGATTGAGAGGCAGCAGGGCCACAACACAGGTGTAGAGCTGAGAAGGGGCTTGAAAGGGGCTGGCGACCCAGCTTCCTGCCTGAGGAGGTCCTTATGGTACAGAGCCCCAGTTTTAGTTTTCAGAGTGGTGGTGTCAATTTAATAAAGGGAGATCTACTCACTGCCTCTGCAATAACACAGAGGCCCCCAGCTTTCCCCTACCCATCTCCTGTTCCTCTGCTCCCTGCTTATCCCTCCTGCAGGCATGATGGTCATCTTTCATATTCACCATGCCAGGCCCTTCCCTGCCCCAGACTGAGGGTCAAAGTATGTAGCAAAAGGAACTGACATTGACCATGTAGCAGCACCACCCTGCCAAGAGCTTCAGAGCAACAGCCCCCCTGAGACTGGGAAAACACCATGCCCTGGGATGTCTTGGAGGCTTGGGCCCAGTGGCCTCCTCTCACCACCACATGCAGGTGGATGTGATATTCCTCCTTTGGGCCCTCTGCTTGTGCTTAAGCTCCAAAGTTATTGGGAAGTGGATGTCCTCTGTTCCAGACAGGGATTCTGCCAGGATATGGCGGTTGGTAGGGGATCCTCTGCTAAAAGGCACACCCTCATCTTGTCCATGAGTGCTGTTCCTGTGTGAGGTGGGACATCTGGGGGTACAAGATGTATCAAAAGAGAATTTATTCCCCACACCTGGGTGCTGGTGGGTTGAGACAGAGAAAGTCATCAGTCATGAGAGCAGAGAGAGAGTTTTTCTTTATTTTTTCTGGCTGCAAGCTGCTCCGCTGACATGAGGGTCTGGTCTGTCCTTGGTTCCTCCCATGCCAGGTGTCTTCTGGTTATCTGGGCTATGCTGTGCTCAAGGCTGCAAGCTTGCTACAAGATATCTGCTAAGCAAAATAAGGTTTTCTCTGCCCTGTTTTATTCTCTTTAACCCTTTCTACAGCCCCTGGGAGGGGAGAAGTAGACGGTATAAAATGGAGGACTGGGATGCCTGGGTGAAAAGGGAAACTCACAGCACCCACAAAGTGGCTCAGGATGACTATCCTTAACAACTGACCAGGGAGAGGTAGACAAGGCATGACAGAGGATGGCAGGTGGGTGATGCCTGGTGGTTGGCACCCAGGACAGATAATGGGTAAAGAGATGATGCACGCAGACAGAGAATGGATGGGTGCTAGGAGATGATATACACACAGACATAAGTGTAGTCTTTTAATAAAATTCTAGCACTGTGGTTCAAGTAATAGTATTTCCAGGGTTCCGTCTTCTTGTTTTTAAAGTTTGATAATGCCATATGAGCCATGATTGTTTAGCCATCACTATTTTTTTTTTTTTTTTTTACAAAAGTGCTGGACTGTGGGGTTGGAAGGATGTTGAAATGTCCGTTTTGTGTAGCAAAATAGTACATTAAGCTCAGTTACTTTAGGATATGAATACAAATGGAATCGGGCTTTAAGCCTTCAAAGCACCTTGTAATTTAGATTAGTCTGCCCACCCCAGACATATAATGTCAGCAGAAATCAGGTCACTGTTGGTAAGAAGCTAATACAAGTGATGCAAACATTTCCATAGCATTAAAAAAGGTCTTGAAAATATGGTATGTGTAGTCCCTTTACCCTCAAGTTGGTATACCTTTTGAAAAAAGTATTTGTATTGATTTCATAGAGCAAGGGAGAGGGAGAGAGAAAGAAAAACGTGAATGATGAGAGAGAATCCCTGAACGGCTGCCATCTCCTTGTCCCCCACTGGGGATTGAGCAAGGGGCTTGGGCTTGTTCTTTGACCAGGAATAGGACAGTGACCTCCAGGCTCACAATTGGATGGTCAACCATCACAGAGTCACAGCAGGTAGGGTAGGTGTTTAGTTTTTCAAGACAGGAACTGATGTGAGTTAGGACATTGGGTTTGCCATAACTAATTAACCTTCCTGCCCCTAACTAACTTTTCTCTGGTTCATTATTTTTGAATCGGGCAACCAGACTGATTTTTGTAAAATATATATATATCCTGATTTATTTTAAAGTAGTGGATAAGAGTTCGTTTCAATGAGTCTTTAAAGTACTAGTGAGGGAAATAGTCTTATTTCTCTTTAATCTTCAAGTCTGGCCAATGTAAGTGTGTCCCATATCCTTCAAAGTTGCCGGTGCTCCTTGCACAAGTATTCCTTAATATTACCCTGAAAGTCACACCATTTGGGCATCGTTTGGGGTACATATTTTCGTTGGTTCTTATACATTTTCAGATATTTCCAACATATCATATCATTATTTTAAGCTACGTTCTTTTGGATTTATTAAGAATCACTCTTCCCTGGGACAAGGTAACATATGCAGATTTCTATGTCAATAACCACGCTTGTGCTTTGGCTACACTTTTGATCTTATATTTAAGTTAATTTGTGTGTGTACTCTTTATGCCATATATTAAGTTGTTGATCTTCAATGACTTTTAGTACATAACTCACTTATGTGCCTGGCCTTTATTTGGAGAGCCTGTTTTATGATATATCGAAGGGGGTCAGTACCTATTGACCCTTTTACTTTACCTTTATCTTTTAGGGTTTGTCAACAGCCAAGAGTTGGATTTGTCTCATGATTTTTCTTGAGTTCAGAAGGCCATTTATTTGATTTATGAAGAATGGTTGATGTTGTTTCCCTAGTTTCTAAGCAGAAGAAATGTAGTTTGTGTAGATATTATTCCCAAGTGTCTTCTTTCAAGTGATGTTTTGTAGCCTGCACAATGATTCTGAATAAGACAAAATCCCTACTTATTGGGCACTTCTTTTCTATGGTAAAAGTAACAAACATGCAAGGAAATGTAAATAAGTACAATCATGCACAAAAAAGACAAGAGGAGAAATATAGGGGGCAATTATGTTTACAAGTTGTATTGGTAGGAGATAGTGCTTATATTCATAAAATTCAGGGGATCAAGGGATGTTTGTTGAATCTCAAATGTCGGGAAGGAGGCCGTGGCGTATAAACCTGTGGAAAACATTTTGGACCCAGAAAGCTTAAGTGATTCCTTAAGGTGGGAACTGTGTCCAGTGGCTGTTTAGTTTGTGTCACTGCCCATCAGTGCCAGGCATCTTGGTGGAACATGTGAACAGCCACTTCAGATTTGTTTAGAAAAATAGTTCCAAACATCCAAAGAGTTTTATGTGGAGCAATTACAGTGGCCTCAGTTTACACATGCCATGTTGATTTAGCTAAAAGATCAACCATCATGAAGTTATTGGGAGACTGGGGAATTTATGTATGCATGTTAATCAAATTAGTGTATTTAAAAGGTATAAATCTAGGAACACATTTTTTAAAAAAATTCTTTATGGTTTAGAGGATTACATAGAGTATTACATATGTCTCCTTTTCCCCGTTGTGCACCTGCAACCCCAGCACATGCCCTTTCCCCTCCTAGTGTCTATGTCCATGGTTAGGCTGATAGGCATGCATACAAATCCTTTGGTTTTTCTCTTACCCCCTAGTCCTGCTTCCCTCTGAGGTTTGGCCGTCAGTTCCATGCTTTTCTGTCTCTGGATCTATTTTTGTTGAATAGTTTATTTGTTCATTGTTCCACCAATTAGTAAGGTCATGTGGTATTTATCTTTCTCCAACGGGCTTATTTTGCTCAGCATAATGCTCTACATGTCCTTCCATGCTTTTGAGAATGGTAAAAGTTATTTTTTACAGCAGTGTATTGTTCCTATGTGTATATGTGCCACAGATTTTAACCCATTTTTCTGCTGATGGGCACTTAGGCTTCTTCCAAGTCTTAGCTATTGTATATTGTGCTGCTATAAATATGTGGTTGCACATGCCCTTTCCCATTGGTGTTTGTCAATTCTTGGGATATGTTCCTAGTAGTGGGACTACTGTTCAAATGGGAGCTACATTTTTTAAAATTTTTGTGGAAACTCCATACTGTTCTGCAGAGCCCAGAGACCTCTGCTCAGCACAAACCTTGGTGAGCCCTGGACTGAGATGGGGACACTGGGGCCCAAACAAAGGTTCCCTGCTGTGTCCCTAATTGTGTCTGCAGCTGCCACACAGGCAAACAGAGCTGCAGCATCTACCCTTGCAGTGTCTCCCCTTAACCAGTGCTTGCAACATCTCCCCTGGGACCATTGTCACCAACAGCAGCCCCTCCCCACCCCTGGAAACAAGGTACCCAGCCTTGTAGTACCTGCTGTGCTGCACATAGCAGATGGTCAGGGCCTCCCTGTCCAGTACGGTAGCCACCAACCCCATGTGATGATTAAGCCCTTGAAATATGTCCAGTGCACTTGAGGAGCTGAGTTTTCATTTTAATCTATCATGGTAACATATACTTTGGTTAGTGTTTAGAACACCTTGGGTCATCGCTTCTGGGCCTTTTGGCTAAGATCAAGTGTAGAACACCTTGGGTGTGTGAATGAATCTATTTTATCAAATGTTAGGAAATGCAAATACAGACTCAGCATTCCTGATTTAAAAAGATACAATTTAGCACTCAATCCTTAGTGAGATGGCCTGTGAGAGACATCAAACTAAGAAGACTTTGTGCAAAACTTGAAGGTAAAATACCTCATTAATATTTTTGTGGCTGCTTGGTTCTTCTAGGCCGGGCGAATAGCCAAATTAACAGACAGAGATTAACAGAACATCAGGGGTAAGTACATGTGCAAGAAGGTTTCACATAGAATCGATGTAGCCATGACATTACAAACACACTGAAGCAACATTGGGTATATGACATTCTTAAAGTTTTTTTAAAGCAAGTTTTTTATTGATTTCAGAGAGGAAGGAGTGGGGAAAAGAGGTAGGAACATTAACGATGAGGGAGAATCATTGATCCTCAGCCCTCCATGGGCACCACCCTGGGGATCCAGCCTGAAACCTGTCATGTGCCCTGACAGGAAAATGTATCCTGATGCCTGGCTCATAGGTCCACGCTCAACCACTGAGCCAGGCTGATTGGACTATGTCCTATATATTTTGAACAAAGGATAAAGGGGGGGAGATTATTTTTCAGAAGTGAGAATAGGCAATTTGCAGGTAGATGAGGAAGAACAGAACGCTCGTGTCAGGAAAGTTAAGAAACCACGAGGCACGGGTTATCTAGCCGACTGACACCAGTCTGAACCCTCTTAGCCAACGGTGAAGAAATAACGGAAACCAAGATTCTGCCACCCTGAAGCTTCTTTTGGGGATATTGATTTTCAGCTGTTTATTAAGTAGCCAAAGTGTCAGAGAGCACCTTTGGGCACCCCAGCACCCTCCTGGCCAAAAGAGAGAGAGGGAGAGACCTTCTTCAGAAGGTTGTTGCCTTTGCCTGATTGGAGTGAAACATGTTAAACAAGAGGGCTTCAGCAGATGTCTATTAGCTAGATACCCCTCCTCCCCTGTGACACCATCAATCAGGAGTGTGGGAGCGGTTCCCAGACATTGTTGGTCCCAGGAGGCAGGGTTATAAATTCCAGTGGCTGCTGCGTCCAGTGCTGGAATTGGTGGCAGTTCAGCTCACCCAGAACACCTCCTGAGCCCACAGCTGGACAGGGCAGAGGCTGGGTCCAGGCTGGCTGGGCCCAGGGCCTGGAGAAGAGGGGGAAATGCAGCGAGGGATGACTCAGGGTAACCTGGAGGGGAGGGAGAGGCATCAGTGCAGGTACCCACATGAACTGTCCTTGGGAAAGGTCACGTGTGTCCTGAGGGGAGAGAGCGGAGTAGAGCCCAGGCCATGGGGGAGACCCCGCCAGGACAAATAATTGCCAAATGCATCTAGGAGAGAGGTGGGAGAGCTAGGCTGAGTCTCTAGTTCCAATATAAAATAATAGAGTTGGTTCTTGTTTGTTTGTTTGTTTCTGTTTTTTATCTGCTCTGCTCTAGGTGACAATCCCAGATCCACTGGGGCTGAGAGCAGTCGCCTCATTTGTCCTCATTCCTCCATCTATGCAGCTGGAAACTTTAAACTCTGCTAGTTCATAGGCATGGGGTTCATCTGGAGGAATGGCAGGGTAGGGACCCACAAGAAGCCAGCCTCACCACCCTGCTGTTACGCTCCACCCCCACGACTGCCCCATAGCCTAAGGTGAAGAGATGCAGGGTCACCTGCATGACAGGGACACAGTGTCCTCTGCCCACTCTCCCTCTCAGATCAGGTCTCACAGTTTCTGGAGTCTGAATATTCCCCAAGTCTGAGTGAGGAAGGGCAAGGCAGCACAATGTGTCTGAGGCTGCCTGTCACTACTTGAGCCAAGTTAAGCAGAGACAGGGTTGAGCCACACAATGAGTGTTTATCCAAGGATGCGGTCAGTATGGGGAGAGCAGTCGCTCACCCTGGAAATTCGGCTCTCAGCCTCTTGGGGAGAAGATAGTTACCTGTAGCTGCCAGCTGCAAGTGTCACATGGAAAGGGGAGGGGAGGGCCTGCTGTCTGCCCTTCAGGAGCTCAAAGGCTGACCACAAGGTGGCTAATCTTCCAAGACTTTAGGAACAGCTCAGCCCCTTCCTGGGATGAGATTGGAATGGTCAGCCTTCCTGAGAAAGACCCCAGGAGGGGGTCGGTGCGGGCACAGCTGCCAAAGCAAAGCTTGTCCTGTGCTTGGTCTCTCTTCGCAAAATGCAATCTTTTCTGAGTAATGGGCCATGGAGGCAGCCTGTTTTCCGTACAGCCTGTTTCATCCTCCAGTGTCCCAGGGCCTCGTATTTATAGTGTGCAAGTGATGAATAAACAACTGCAGCTCTATTCTTATTACAAGCCCTTCTGCACTATGAGAAGCTGATTTCCAAAGACCCCCAGGAGATGCCTCAGGCCAGCCTGGATGACAGGGCTGGGCCTCAGCTTTGCTCTTCCCTTCTGCCTCTCTCCTCACAAGCCTTACTTTTGTCTCCTAAAGAGACTATGGAAAAGCAGGCAGCAAAACCTGTCAGACTGAGCATGCCAGGCCCCCTGTGCCCCCTGGAGGCACCACCTGTGAGGAGAGCCCTTCGTTAAGGTTCAGCATAGGGCAGCTGTGCCTGCGCCTGAGCACCAGGCTGTGGCTGGTGCCTCCCCACCTCTCCTCAGCTTTGTTGGCCTGCTCCTCCTCAGGAGCCTCCTGCCCACTCTGTTCTGCTTCCAGGCCCAGGGGTGACTGTGCCAAAGGGATTTGTTGGTGAGAGGAGAACCCCTTCATGAGGGGGGAGGAAGGCAGGGAGGCTGCCATCACCTGAAGGCTTAGGGGAGGTGAGCAGAGCAAAGGCTGGATTCAGGGCTTGTCACAGAGCTCTGGTGGCCCAAACCCCAGGGGAAGACTGAGGAGAGCGAGCCCCTGTGGAGAGAGACAATGTAATTGCATCTGGCCAGCTCTCCTCTGACCCGGGGGTTCCTAACATGTCCCCATCCAGACAGCAGGGACAGTGGACTAGCCCAGGGCTGGGAGCTCTTTTCCAGACAGAGGGCTGCGGTGGGGTGGGAGTGGAGCGCCAAGCCTGGCCCAGGGAACCAGGTAGGTAAGTGGCAGCCACAACCACAGAGGGAAAGGGGTCCCCAGAAACACAGACCAGGGGTGGCAAGTGAGAGGTGAGCTGAGGGTCACGACCTCCTGTTTCTCCCTCCACATCCGCGACCGCCCCCACCCTCATGCCTGGAAGCAGAGGGTCCTCCTAACAGCCACCCACCCTCTGCCACCCCTTGCAGCCTGGTGGGTGTGGCACAGGCGCCCCTCTCCCCACCTTCTCTGGGCCTGTTAAAACAGCCCCCCTCCTGCCCCCTGATCTTGGTTTGTTCCTGATCTCATGATCTCGCGAGATTTCACCCCCAAAGGAACCAGTGCACAGTCCCAGGAAGCTTGCGAGGCGCCGCCCCCTACCTCTTCCTTCCCGCCAGCCAGCCCCCCTGCTGTGCAGGAGTCCCAGTGGTGAGGAGCACAGCCTATGGAAAGGTAAGCACACACTCTGGGTTCTTGCTGTCTCCGGGGGTGAACTTGCTGTCTCCAGGAGTGAACTTCTCTAGTCACTGGTAACCCGCAGCCCCTCCCCCGCCTGCTGTTTCCATCTGAAAAGGAGTTTCCACCTGGTTGGAGTGAAGGCCTGAGTTCCAAACCTGGCTCGCAGGCGTGAGGCCTTCCGCTTGCTTCACCAGAGTGGGAGCTCCCTGAGGGGACTTACACGCAACAATTCATGGAACTCCGGTGTCGGCCCTTATTGTGTGAGCTCAGCTGGCCGCGTTTGCAGTTGACCAAGGGCGCCCCCACAGCCCCAGGCGCCAACTCCCCTGGGATCTGGCTCCTGAAGTCTGTGGGCTCTCAGGCCAGCCCAGCCCTGCTCAGGGCGAGGGGGACAGGGAAGGGGCAGAAAAGTGGCTCCTGGACTGTGGGCAGTGCCCAGGAGGGAGAGGTCGCTTTCCGCAGAGCACCAGGCCCGTCACTCATCATTGTCCTCTGGTTCAGCTGGTGAGAAAGCAGTGGCCAGGCTGGGAGATAAGAGGTAATTCCCACTGAGAGCAGCAGAGCCCTCTCCTGGTGTGAGTGTGAGTGTGCGTGTGCCTGAGTGTGCGTGAGTGTGAGTGTGTGAATTCTCACCTGATGATATGTTCCTGGGTTCCTTTTCATTCCTATTACTGATTAAGGTATTACATACGTGTTCTTATCCCCCACTGCCCCCACACCCCCACCCTCACCCGGCAAGTTTGCCCTCATGCTCACCCCCTGGTGTCTGCGTCCATTGGCTAGGCTTATAGGCATGCATACAAGTCCTTTGGTTGATCTCTCCCCCTTAGCCCCACCCTCCCCTACCTTGTCTCTGAGGGTGATGGTCTGATCCATGCTTCTCTGTCTCTGGATCTGTGTTTGTTCTTTGGTTTATGTTGTTCATTATAATCCACAGATGAGTGAGGTCATGTGATATTTATCTTTCTCGGACTGACTGACTGGCTTTGCTTAGCATAATGCTCTCCAGCTCCATCCATGCTGTTGCAAATGGTCAGTTCCCCTTCCTTTTTTGTGACAGCATACTATGCCGATGTGTCGATGTACCACGTCTTTTTAACCCACTCATCTGCTGAACAGCACTTAGGCTGTTTCCAAATCTTAGCTATTGTAAATTGTGCTGCAGTGAACATAGAGGTGCATGTATCCTTTCTGAGTGGTAATTCTAGGTTCCTGGGATATATTCCTAGAAGTGGGATCACTGGGTCAAATGGGAGTTCCGTTTTTAGTTTTTTGAGGAAACTCCATACTGTTCTCCATAGTGGCTGCACCAGTCTGCATTCCCAGCAGCAGTGAAGGAGAGTTCCTTTTTCTCCGCATCCTCACCAGCACTCGCCCTTTGTTGATTTGTTGGGGATAGCCATTCTGACAGCTGTGAGGTAGTACCCCCTTGTCCTTTTGATTTGCATCTCTTGGATGATTAGTGGCTCTGAGCATGTTTTAATGTGTCTCTTGGCCTTCCTTTTGTCCTCTCTGGAAAAGTATCTATTGCGGTCCTCTGCCCATTTTTGTGATTGGGTTTTTTATCTTCCTTTTGTTAAGTTGTATGAGTTCTCTGTAAATGTTGGAGATGAAATCCTTATCAGAGAGAACATTGGCAAATATGTTCTCCCATGCAGTGGGCTTTGTAGTTGTCTTGTTGACGGTTTATTTTGCTATGAAGTAGCTTTGAATTTTGCTGTCGTCCCATTTGTTTATTTTAACTTTATTTTGCATTGCCCCAGGAGCTGTGTTGGTGAAGAGATTGCTTCAGCATATATCTCAGACTCTGCTGCCTATGGATTCCTCTATATATTTTTCTGGTTTCCAGCTTTCTGTTTAAGTCATTATCCATTTTGAGCTTATTTTTGTGCATGGTGTAAGTTGGTGGCCTAGTTTCATTTTCTGCATGTGTCTGACCAAATTTCCCATACCATTTATTGAAGGGACTTTCTTAACTCCATGGTATGTTTTGGCCTCCTTTGTCAAATATTCATTGAGCTTATTGGTTTGGATTGGTTTCTGGGTTCTCTATTCTATTCCCTTGGCCTATATGTCTATTCTTGTGCCAGTGTCAGGCAGTTCTGAGAACAGTGGCTTTGTAAAGCAGCTTGAAATCTGGTACTGAGATACCTCCTACTTTGTTCTTCTTCCTCAGGATCGCTGCAGCCATTTGGGGTTTGTTTTTTAAATATATTTTATTGATTTTTTACAGAGAGTAAAGGAGAGGGATAAAGAGTTAGAAACATCGATGAGAGAGAAACATAGATCAGCCTCCTCCTGCACACCCCCTACTTGATATGTGCCCCCAACCAAGGTACATGCCTTGATCGGAATCGAACCAGGCACCTTTCAGTCCGGAGGCCGACGCTCTATCCACTGAGCCAAACCTGTTTGGGCTCAGGGTCTTTTTTTTTATTATTATTACAGATGGATTTTTGGAGAGTTCATTCTAGGTCTGTGAAATATGCTGTTGGTATTTTAATGTGGACTGCATTGAATGTATAGATTGCTTTGGGTAGTATAGCCATTTTAATGATGTTGTTTCTACCAATCCATGAACAAGGTACGTTCTTCCATCTGTTTATGTCTTCCTCTTTCTCTTTTTTCAATATCTTCTAGTTTTCTGAGTGGAGGTCTTTTACCTCCTTAGCTAAATTTATTCCTAGGTTTCTGAATTTTTTCGGTGGGATGATACATGGGATTCTTTTTTCAATCTCCTTTTCTGTAAGTTCACTATTGGTGTATAAAAATGCCATATATTTCTTGGCGTTAATTTTGTAGTCTGCTACATTGCCAAATTCATTTACTAAGATTACTAAATGTTTGAAGGAGTGTTTGCGGTTTTCTATGTATAGTATCATGTCATCTGCAAATAATGAGAATTTACTTCTTCTTTCCCAATTTGGGAACAATTTATTTATTTTCTTGTGTGATCACTCTGACTAGGACTTCCAGTACTGTGTTGAACAGGAGTGATAAAAGTGGGTGTCCCTGTCTTATTCCTGTTCTAGAGGGAAATGTTTTTCTTTTGTTTTTTTTTTCTGCACTTTGAGTATGTTGTTGGCTGTAGGTTTGTCATATAAGGCTTTTATTATGTGGAAGGATGATTCTTCTATTCCTACTATGCTGAGTGTTTTTATCAGAAAACGCTGTTGCACTTGTTCAAATGCCTTTTCTGCACCAATTGATATGATTGTGTGGTTTTTCTCTCTCAAATAGTTTATGTGATATTTCACGTTCACTGATTTGCAGATAGTGTACCATCCTTGCATCCCTGAAATAAATCCCACTTGGCCATGGTGTATGATCTTTCTAATGCAATGCTGAATCCTGTTTGCTAGAATTTAGTTGAGGATTGCAGCATTAATGTTCACCTGGAAAATTGGCCTGTTAGTCACTTTCTTTGTGGTGTCTTTTTCTGGTTTGGGGAATATGGTAATACTGACTTCATAAAAAGAGCTTGGAAGTATGCCGTCCTCTTGAATTATTTGAAATAGTGTGAGAAAGGTTGGTTTTACCTCTTCTTTGAATGTTTGGTCAAACTCCCCTGTGAAGCCATCTGGTCCAGAGCTTTTGTTTTTTTGGAAGCTTTTTGATTACTGTTTCAATTTAACAGTATTTATCGGTCTGTTCAGGATTTTTGCTTCTTCCTGATTGAGTTTTGAAAGCTTGTCTTTTTGTAGGAATGTGTCCATTTTGTTGAGCTTGTCCAGTTTGTTGTAGTAGAGTTGTTCATTGTGATTTTTTACAATCCTTTTTATATCTGTGGGGTCGTTTGTTACTTCACCTCTTTCATTTGTTTTTGTTTATTTGGGTCCTCTCTCTTAGTTTCTTGCTGAGCCTGACTAGAGGTTCATCAATGTTGTTTATTCTTTCAAAGAACCAGCCTTTGGTTTCATTGATCTTTTGTATTATTTTTCTTTTCGTCCCTACGTCACTTATTTCTGTTCAGACGTTTGTTATCTCTTTCTTTTTGTGTACCGTGGGCTTTCTTCTCTAATGGAGAGGCACTCTGAAACCCAGGACAAAACAGTTTTATTTACTTGAATACACATTTGTCCTTTAGCAAAGCAAACAGGCATATCCAATTTTGGTAAAGAATAGAAGAATTTTCATGTTAGGAGGTTGCCTTCAGCCATTATTCCCACAGCAGGGTAACAAAATGCTGATTTTCTGCCATGCTGAATATCAAAGTCCATTCCCCTTCTGTGGGACTTCTCGCATTGATATGTTAACTACTTTTGGTCTTTGCCCCACAATTTCCCTCTTTTTGTTTTCTTAATTAATTTAGAAAGGTGTATGCCATCTTCTGGGCTCAGATCCTTTTAAGACTTTTGATTCTGCTTCTTCAGACTGGAAGAAAACCTAGAAGAATAAGAAAGAGAGACAATATTAGTTATTCTAAAGAGCAAATGTAAGGAGATTCAATGAAAAGGATTGAGTTCTTTCATGTCCTTTTAAGTATCGTTTTCAGGTATTTATGGAATTAGTCCATAGTAGGCTTCTTTTGGGACTGTCAGTTCTTTATGGGCTCTTTCCAGTCACTGTTCCCTTGTGACATGACTGCAATGATGTCCGAGTTCTGGATGGTGGACCACCGGTGAGAAATGACAATGCAGGTCTGACCTCTTTTGGCTTTGTCAAGAGCCACCGGCACCTAGGCACAGCAGATGACAGCTAGCGTAGCAAGGCGTGTTCACCATCCCCCATCTCTAGATGTTTCTCCTCTGTCTCCTCAGCATGTTGCTTGTGGCCCTGCTGTCTGTAGTTGGAGTAGTCTGGTCAGTTCCTCTCTCAGATTCATGTTGCAGGAATCCACACAGGCTTGGAGGAGTTTTCTGGAAATACACAAGCATATCCTTGACCAAAGAATAATAAAGGGACCCTTCCTTAAACCGGACTAGTTATCTTTCCATTTAACCTGACCATTTTGCTTTGGCTTAGTCTGACACCAGTGTTATTCTATGGTGTCTTGCCATCAGCATTACAAGGGTAAAATTTAAAGTAATTAAGGCTTGGTGTGGTCTACTTACAGGAGATTTCTTCACTATTCCCCCACTTTTGTTTTACAAGTTGGGATTTTAGAGCCCTTGTAGTAGATGTAACATGCAAGGAGGGCATTTCTTCATAATCTATTTTGCCGGCTATACAGTATTTCGGCAGACTGATGTAAAAGCTTGTGAAATTCTGGGACCTGCTTAATAAAATAACTAACTCACAGGCATATTCATTTCCTTTTGTTAAAGGACCAGGGCTTGTTTAAATAGTATAGAAAGGCTTCGGTCACCGAGCCATTTTAATTGAGTCGTTGCAGTTCTGTTTACCAAGCCAGCAGCATAAGCAGATAATAGATAATATCAAGAGGCTTTTGGAAATACTGCAAGTCAGCCTTGATCATTTCTAATTCGATTCTTTGCACAGAAGTATGACTGGTCTGACTGACTTGGTCTGAATTCAGTGCAGTATAAGCAGCTTTACCGTGAGATGAACTATCAGTAAAAACAGTGACTTCTCCAGGAATAGGTTTCTGCCTATTCGATCTATGTTCCCCTGAATATTCTTTCATTTTTATTTGCTAATTTAAATCAGTCTAAAATAAGGCTAATTTCCTAACTTCCTTTGTCATTGGGTGGGGACAGTAAATGACACTAATTGGATTTCTGCTATCAGCCCTCTATATATATACACACACACACACAAACACACACACACACACACACACACACACACGTGCGCCCGCGCACGCACACACATACACACATACTACTGTTGGTCTTTGCCTCCAGCACTTTACTCTGAGGTTTGACAGTGTGATCAATGCTTCTTTGTGTCTGGATGTCTTGTTGTTCATCAGTTAATGTTGTTCATTATATTCCACAAATGAGTGAGATAATGTGATATTTCTCGTTCTCTGATTGGCTCAATTTGCTTAGTGTAATGCTCTCCAAATCCATCCGTGCTGTTTCAAATTATGAGAGTTCATTCTTTGTTACAGCAGTAGAGTATTCCATTGTATAGATGGTCCACAGTGTATTAATCCGTTCATCTGCTAATGGGCATTTAGACTGTTTCCAAATCTTAGCTATTGTAAATTGGGCTGGTATGAACATACAGTTGCATATACCTGTCCTGATTGGCCTTTCTCATTTCTTGGGATATATACCTAGAAGAGAGAACACTGGGTCAAAGAGGACCTCCATTTTCAATTTTTTAAGAAAACTCTATATGGTTTTCCACAGTGGTTACAGCAGTCTGCATTCCCACCAGCAGTGCACAAGGGTTGCTTTTTCCCTGCATCCTCTCCAGCACTTGTGGTTTGTTGAGGTTTTTTTTTTTTTTTTCTGACACCTATTCTGACAGGTGTGGATTGGTACCTCAGTGTCGTTGTGATTTGCATCTCTTGGACTGTTAGTGCCTCTGAGTCTTTTTTCGTATGTCTCTTGGCCTTTTATAGGTCTCCTTTTAAAAAGTGTTAATTTAGGTCCTTGTCCCATGTTTTGATTGGATTGTTTATCTTCCTATTGTTAATTTGTGTGAGTTTCCTGAAAACTTGGGAGATTCAACACTTATCTGAGATACCATTCGCAAATAGGTTCTCCTGATGCAGTGGGCTTTCTGGTTGTTGTTCAGGATTTTGTTTGCTTTGCAGAAGATTTTTATTTTGATGTAGTCCATTTGTTCATTTTCCCCTCCGTGTGCATTGCCTTTGGAGCTATATCAATAAAGATACTTCGAAGACATATCTGATATATTGGTACAGATTCTCATTTGAGGTTTAAGTCCTTCATCCATTTTGAGTTTACTTTTGTGAATGGTGTAAGTTGGTGGTCTAGTTTCATTATTTTGCATGTATCTTTCTAATTTTCCTAACATTTTTTGAAGAGACTGTCTTGATTCCATTGTATGCTCTTGCCTCCTTTGTAAATTAATAATAGAGCATAATGACTTGGGTCCACTTCTGGGTTCTCTGTTCCGTTTCAGTGGAGTATATATATGTCTTTTCTTGTGCCAGTAGCAGGCAGTTTTGAGAATGGTGGCTTTATAGTATAGCTTAATATCTGGTATTGTGAGCCCGCCAACTTTTTTCTTCTGCCTCAGGATTGCTCTGGCTATTTTTACTCCGTTTGAATATTTTGAGGATTTTTTTCTGTGTCTGTGAAATATTCTGTTGGTATATTCATGGAGATTACAATGGATCTATTGATTGCTTATGGTAGTATGGACATGTTAATGATGTTAAGTCTACCAACCCATTATCATGGAATATTAATCCATTGGTTGATATCTTTATGTCTTTTTCAATGGCCTGTAGTTTTCCAAGTGCAGTTCTTTTACTGTCTTTATGAATCAATAAAAATTTACAGTTTTTAATTATAAGCCTGTGTTTTCTATCAAAATTACTTCTTGCATGAATTTTGGGACACCCTTTACTTAGGCGACTCCTGTGAAAGGCCATTCAACCCACAAAGGTGTCGCAACCCACAGGTTGAGAACCGCTATTCTAAAATGTCAATTAAATCTAATGAATCCAGTGTGTCCATTAGAGGCTCTGCATCCTTGTTATTTTTTTCATATGGAAGATCTATCCAGTGAAGTCAGAAGGGTGATAATTTTGTCACACTCTCTGTGAAAGTCTTCTAGAAGTTTTGTTTGTTTGTTTTGATTTTTTGTTTATCTGTTTGATATATATATATATATATATATATATATATATATATATATATATATATATATATATATATATATATTGAGGTGCTCCTTTGTTGGCTGAATATATGTTTACTAGGGTTATATCGTCTTGTTGGTTGGTCCCTTTAGTATCATGCAGTGACCTTTATGTCTCTTGTGATGGCCTTTCTTTTAAAGTGTATTTTTTCTGATATGCGTATTGTTACTTCGACCTTTCTGTTTCTTTTCCATTTGCATGGAAATTTTTCCCATTCCTTCACTCTCATCCTGTGTGTGTCGTTTGTTTTGAGGTGGTGCTCCTGCAGACAGCATAGACTTGCATCATGTTTTTGTATCCATTTTGCTCCACTACACCTTTAGATTGGAGCATTGACCCATTTACATTTAGGGTTATTATTGATAGGTATGTATTTCTTTCCATTTCATTTCTGTGTGGCTTACTTTCTGTCTCTGTTTCTCCTTCTCATTACAGCAATCTCTGTAGCATTTCATGTAAAGCTGGCTTGGAGATGATGTACTCCTTCAGCCTTTTTCTGTCTAGGAAGCTGTGTAATTGACCGTCTATTTTGAATGAAAGAATTGCCAGATATAGTAATCTTGGTCTCAGATCCTTGCTTTCCATTAACTGGAGTACTTCATGCCATCTTATTCTGGCCTGAAGAGTTTCTGATGAGAGATCAGGAGTCAGCCTTATGGGAACTCCTTCGTGGCTAACAGTTTTCTTTTCTCTTGCTGCCTTGAAGATTCTCTCTTTGTCTTTAATCTTTGGCATTTGAATTATGATGTGTCTGGGCACGGGTTTGTTTGGGTACTTCTTCTTTGGGGTTCTCTTTGGCTCTTGATCTTGTGTGGGATTTTCCTTTACCAGGTTAGGTATGTGTTCTGACATTGTTTCTTTAAAGACCTTCTCTATGCCTTTCTCCCCCTCCTGCCTCTTCTGGCACACTGGCTATGCTAATACTGTTATGTAAGTTTCTCTTTTGTTTTTTTAAATCTTAATTTTTCTGTCTTTTTTTTTTTTTTAAATTGGGTGGTATTTTTAACTCTGTTCTAAATCAGTGATTGGATCCTCAGCTTTCCCTAATATCTGCCTATTTCTTCTAATGTGTTCTTTATTTGTATTATGTCATTTTATATCTAGGACTGTTCTTCTTTTCATAGGCACTATATCTTTTTTCATGCTGTTGAGCTCTTTTACCTTCATAACTCTGAAGTCAGATTCAGATAAATGTCTTCTCTGTGCTTCATCTCTCTCTATATCTGGAGAATTCTCTTGTTCCCTCATTTGGGGGTTGTTTCTTTATCTCCTCTTTCTGGCTTTCTGTGTGGGTTTGTGGTGACGATTTAGGTAGATCCTGTCTGCCTCTCAGTCTCTAGTGCAGAACATTGTTAAAGGATGTTTCTGACTAATTAGGTCAGGCAAAGACTCAAAGCCTCCAGAGGCCTCCTCTGTCTATAGACTGATAGGGTTCCAACTTAACTTGCCCCCAAGGCAATGGTCCTCAGGTTATAGCAAGAGTTTGTTTCAACAGGGTGGGGCAGTTGCCTCTGCCTGGAGGTTAATTGTTATTTATAATCTCTTCAGTGTCCTCAGGGCAAGGTGTTTCCCAGTAGTGTGTGTTCATTGTCTCCCCTCCAGGAAAGGCAGATGTCTGCCTGGGAAAGATTTTCTCTGCTGCATGAGGAAAGTACTCCTCCCAGGAAACTTGAAGTGTCTGTGTTCTGTGCTGGAACCCTGGACTCCCCAGTTCTGGCTTTTTTCCTCACAGCTCCAGTCCACTTCACCCTCCCTTTGCCAGGGCACAAGGTGTGTGGCTCCACAGGGAAATTTGTGTGATGGCCCTTTAAGAGGATACCTGAATTTCTAGCTGTCTCTCCCTGCCAGACAGTGCCCTGCTGCTATTCACATCCACAGGTTATATGGCTATCCTCCTCAGTCTGGTGCTCTCTGCTAGGAGGCCCAGCTTGGGGATTAGACCCAGAGTTCTCAGTGGCAGTCCTCCAGAGCTGAGATATCTCTCTGGGACTTCAGTTGCTGTCTGTGGATGTCAGGCCCGCCCCTTCAAGCCTCCTCTCCTCCTACCAGTGTCTAAGTGGTCTCCACCTTCGGTGCTCAGGTGTCAGGGTTCTCTCCTGTGAGTTTTCCATTGATTATTAGGAAGTTGTTCTATATTTTAGTGGGAATATCAGTTTATTCCTGGGAACATGTCCCTGTAGCATCCACTTATTCTGCCACCATTCTTTTAAATATATTTTTCTTTATCTCAGAGAGAAATGGAGAGTGAGTGAGAGTTAGAAACATCAATGATGAGAGAGATTCATTGATCAGCTCCCTCCTGCTTGCCCCAGACTGAAGATTGAGCCCCCACCCAGGCAAGTGCCCTTGACCTGAATCGAAACTGGGGCCCTTCAGTCTGAAGGTCGGTGATCTGTCCACTGTTCCAAGGTGGCTAGGGTTCTGCCACCTTTTTCAATCTTCTTCAGAATCCCTCTGCATTGTAAAGTCCCTGCCAACATTCTTGTCCAATATGCTCCTTTTCATGTGGTTTCAGGATGGAGTTGTGCATGAAGGCCCTAATGTCCTGTGAGTGCACATTCTGATCAATAGCACTGTCAGGAAATGTGCATTGAGGCATGCTCAGTAGGCATATAGTAACTGAAACCTGCCATGTCTCTTACTGTTCCTGTTTCTGTTAGGATCATGATGAAGGAGCTCAACTAAGGCTCTTGTTTCAAGTAGGGGTTGGAAGGATATACTCTTCATTTCAACACGTGTTCTTCTGAGAAACTTTCGTAGTCATGCCCTACTCTAAAATGTATGAGGCCATTCCATTATAAGGCCAGATCTTTTATCAGGACAAGGCATTTATTTTTATTGAATGAAAATTCAAGCCAAAACCGGTTTGGCTCAGTGGATAGATCATCGGCCTGTGGACCGAAGGGTCCCAGGTTCGATTCCGGACAAGGGCATGTACCTGGGTTGCGGGCACATCCCCAGTAGGGAATGTGCAGGAGGCAGCTGATCGATGTTTCTCTCTCATCGATGCTTCTAACTATCTCTCTCCCTTCCTCTCTGTAAAAAACCAATAACATATATTTAAAAAAAAGAAAATTCTAAGAATCACATAAATATATAAAGATATAATTGGTACTTCCAACAATCATATACGTATTGAAGAAATACGGAGACTAAATAACTACATCTTAATCAATATGATACAAGTACAGTAGGTCCTCGCGTTACATTGTTGCCACGTTCCTGCAGTGGGATGTAATGCAATATTCGCGTAAGTCAGAACCCACCTACATAAGCATGTATGTCACTCACATGGAGCACACAAACACAGAAGTAATGGCGTGAAACAGTAAAAAATAATAAATAAATAAATAAATAAATAAATAAATAAATAAATAAAAGATAACAATTCCTGACCTTTACTTGTGGTAAATGAATAATAATAAAACATAAAGCACATATGTGCATACGTAGAAATGATCAAACTTTTTTTTTTAATAAATAAATGGGGAATGGTGACGTAACCACAAAACTCATGTACTTCGAGTCCAAGGTAACCCAAGGAACGTCTGCATTATCACAACAGGTTGAAAAGTGATCAGTGTGGATTCCTATGGTCTGTTTTTAATGAAAATAGGGTGGAAAGGGACACTTGAAAGAGTCTGGGAGTGAAAGTTGCTAAATCAGAGCATGCACATAGTTGTGAAGAAATCAGGTAAAAGTGACTTGTTCATATTAGGAAAGAGATGTTTTAAAGTCTAACATAGAGACCCTCACTATAAATTATGTTGGAAAATTGAAAGTATTGAGAGCATCAGTGAAGTTAAGAAGAATAGGCCTCTGCACTTGAATACAGACAAGCAGCCTGCCCATTTCAATTTTGGATGAGCTAGTGAGCAAAGAAAATTAGTGAAAGGCTCATTTAGGAGCATTGGTGGAAAGAATTAGCCCTGAAACATAGTACTGTTTGTGGGAGATGTAATAGTTCTCATATTTTGAAGGAGATTAGTGCCCTTCATATAAGCCATTAAATAATACCGCTAAAGAGCAGTAAAATTTATATGGCAATCATTACCAAAATTCAGGTTATACCTTTAAATAATTCAGCATTAGAAGAGAACCATGCTAAATCAGTGATAAATAATAAAATGACTCGAGGCCCGGTGAACGAAATTCAAGCACCAGTGGCGTCCCACAGACTGTCCTGCGCCCTCGCGCAATCTGGGACCCCCCTGGGAGATGTGGGTCCGCCAGGTTAGGTCTGACACCTCCTGAGGGATGTAGCAGTGCACGAAACGGCAGGCAGCCAGGCAGGAGCCCAAGCTGGAGCCAGGTGCTCTGTTCCCGCTCGTCCAAGCCCCACTCCACCTGCCACCTCTGCTTCGTAGCCTTGTCACATAGGCAGCAGAGGCTCTTGCTGTCACAGCTGCACTTTCCAGCCATTAGCCCGCCTTCTGGCTGAGTGATGTTCTTGCTGTGGGAGAGCCTTGACCACCAGGGGGAAGCTCCTGTGTTGAGCGTCTGCGTCCTGGTGGTCAGTGTGCATCGTACCAACCACTCATAATGTCGCTTACGCTTTTATATATATAGATATGTGTGACCAATTTGGCATGTCCTGGCCCAATAGAATATTAGTACTCACAGATGATATCTTGCCACTATTAGAACACCCGTGGCCAGGTGCATGGATTTGTGCACATTGAAAGGAAATTAAGTAGAAGAAATATTTTAATACTGCTATTTTCCCTTTCTCTATAATAGCAGTGTCAACCAAATGCAGATTGACAATGACAATTTGAAACACATGCATGCAATTGGCGCCAGCAAGAGCTTCATACGCATGGCACATGCATGAGTCACCTTAGCCATATAAATATGTGTGTGTGTGTGTGTGTGTGTATTTAGATAGACAGACAGATAGATAGATAGAGAATAAACTTGCTTAATTAGACCTGCTTTCTGATTTAGCTCAACTTTTTCCAACCCACTGAATCACCTTAACTTCTCTTCCAGGTAATTGTCAGCAACACAGCAATAAATATCAACACAAAGCACATTATTATTGTAGTTCATGCGGGGAGAACAACGGGTAAAATATTTAACTGCAGCAGTGTTTGACTTTGTTCTGCACAGTGAGATAACCTGAAGTCATTTTCAAGTTCCACCATTTCTTCCTTTTTTTCAGTCCGGTCAAGATTCTAAGCTTTCAAAATCTCCGTTTTCTGGCTAATGAAGAGAAAATAGGATACCTCCGAGTCTACCATCTACCTACACCAGAGCTTTGAGTGAGGGGCGGGCTGTGCAGGGTGACACCCACTGCCCCGTCCGTGATTGGAGGAGGCTTTTGAGGAGCCCACCCAGAAACAGCAGGCTGGGCCTGGCCAGGTGCCTTCTGTACCACATGTTCACATGACCAGCGCCTGTGCATGAGCCCAGTGTGCACCCACTCAGCACACCAGGGCCTGGTTGCATGCACTAGTGAGCAAGCACCTTGCCTGGACTCAGCAGGCTCTGCACCACCTGCTCCTTTCACAGCACCAGTGTCAGAGCCAGGGGGCATCCAGAGTCAGGCTGTGTTGGGAGACTGAGGGGCTCCTGGGGGCAGCGCGCTTCCTCTCAGTTCCACTAGGGGGCCTTCAGCTGCAGGGCGCCTGAGGATTCACAGTGCACCCCAGGGCCTTTGCACCAGGAAGGACAGGGCAAGCAGGATGGCCCAGAAGGATTTTGGCTTCACCTCGGTGCAGGAAAGTGGTGAAACCCAGGACACAAGGGCACAGGAGGTTCAGAGGGCAGCTTTGGGGCTGGAGTGGGAGGACTTCATGCAGGTGGGGGAGGCTGAGACCCGGGAGCTGAGGTTGGACACAGGCCAGGAGGTTTGGCTTGATCTCGAGTGCGGGAGAGGGGAGGACCGGGTGGCTACAGAGCAGTGTGTGCAGGGTGACGAGAGTGAGGTGCAGCAGGGAACCCAGAGTGAGGAGCAAGGGGAAGACAAGGAGGGCCTGGGGGAGGAGTTGCAGGCACAGGCTCAGTTTGTCCTGTGGACAGAGGGCCTTCTGCAGGTGGTGCCATGGCAGGGCACGTGGGCAGGGGAGGAGGTTTTCCCAGATCTGCAGGTGGGGAGGCAGGAGGAGGTGGTGAGTGAAGAGCAGAGGCTGGAGGCACAGGCTCCAGGTGACCCACAAAGGAGTGACCAGCAGGAGGAGGGGTGGATGGAGGAGCCATTAATTGCAGGGGAGCAGTTTGTCCTGGAGGGGGAGGGGAAGTGCACCATGGAGGCAGTGGCACAGGTAGGAGAGGTGGAGCCTCAGTCCAAGGCCAAAGCAAAGCCAGAAGAAGAGGAGCCAGTGCAGCAGGAGCAGGCCCAGTCGGGGCCCGGGGCCAAGTTAACCTGGTCCCCTCTGGAGGTGCTCCAGGCCCTTCAGTTGGAGATGGAGCCCGTGAATGAGCAAGCCAGCAGGGCCTTCTCTCGGCTCAGGTGCAGGACTCGGAAGAGGCTCAAGCCCTATTTCGAGCAGAGAAGCCTCAATATCCGGCGCATCCCTGGGTTCTGGCTCACAGCTGTATCCTTGAGGGTAGAGGAGCAGGATCACAAGGAGCATGGGACAGTGCAGGAGAATGGTGTAAGCGGGGATGGTTCCCATAGAAAAGAACATTGAGGACAAGCTAGGTGCAGAGCGCCCCAGTCTGGCCCAGCATCCTGGAGACACCCTCTTTTTATACAGGCACCATAGAAACGGTACCTGAGGGTCCAGGGGTAGAGCTCCAAGGCAGAGGCACGCATACACCAGGGGCTGATGCCCACAGACAGGGCTGTGTTGCACGGGCTCTTCTGGGACTAACATACAGACCGTCTCTATGTCCAATTCCTCATTCAGAAGCAGGAATGTGTGATGTGTAGCCTGGCAAGCCCTCAGCACAAAACAATCTGGTGGGCATCAGGGTCTGTCAGGAAACAGAGTGGTGCTGGGCCCCTTTCTGCCATTTATGGAGAAGGAGTGGCCTTAAGGGAAGGAGAGGCCAGGCCAGGCCAGGCTGCTCTTCCTAGCTGGTCCATGCCCAGCTACCAGGGTGCAGGCTCCTTGACCCAAAGCAGTTCATGAACCACCCAGAGTTGTCGGCCATGATCAGCGTCCAAGATGAAAATATGCTGGGCCATATGATGGATTTGAAGGTAAGTGCACCTGCTCCACGGAGTGGTGTAGAGCAGGTGGGGAAATGGCCTGTCCCTGAAAACAGCGACAGGCGGGAGCACTGGGCTGCGATTTCACTCCCGGATCCACTTTCCTTCTGCAGGTGAGGGAAGTCAGGCATCCCTGGGGTTGCTGCACCATTAGCCTGTACTTCCGCAGCAACCCCTACTTCCACAACCATGTGATTGTGAAGGAGTATCTCATCACCCTCACAGGTAAGAGGAGGCTCCCTGCATGGGCTGCAGCTGGCGGTGGGCAGGGATGGAAGGCGATGTGCGCAGCTTCACATACCCATCTCCTGCAGGATACAGGGTGTCCCGTGCCACTCCCATTCAGTGGTCCCAGCATTGTGAACGAGAAGTGTACAGCCACAGGCTCCAGGACAGCAGCGCCAGCTTCTTCTACTGGTTCTCTGACCACAGTGTGGCAGCATCTGGCAGGATTGCTGAGGTGGGATGTCACTGGCCATGCCAGCATACAGCTTCCTGTGTCCGCCTGCTGCTTGCGTTTCTATTTGGGTCCCTGTGCTCTCCTGACCAAGCTCTGTTGGCTCTACCAGATCATCAGCAAGGACCTGTGGCTCAATCCTCTGAAGTATTATGAGAGGACGATGGCCCCCAGTGAGCGGACAGGACGGGTGAGGAGGGGCAGCCTGGGCTATCCCTTGTTGTGCTGCCAGGTTCCTGGGCCATTACTTCTTTCTCACGGGGACACCTGGATGCTGGGAGGGAAACAGCCTGTAACACCAGGTCCCTAGGGTATGTGCCTGAGGCAGGAACTACCAGTCCAACAAGGGCAGTGCAATTCCAGCTCAGGCAGGGGGGCTTAGGCAGGAGGAGGGAGTGTGCATGCCCACTGTCACTCAGAGTCAAAGCAGATTCCTTGAGCCACTCCTCTGAACTCTCCCTCTAGGCTGCTCACAGCACCTTGAGGCCTTGACACCTGCCCCTCAACAGGGGCTGGCATGACATGTTCTTCCTATACTCCTTTCCACAGGTGTCTGCGAATCTTCCTCATGCTGAGGCCTAGGCTGCTGTGCTGCCACACCGCATTGCTCTATGGCTCCTCACCACCATCTCCTATTTCCCCAAGGTCTCCTCTTCCTCCTGGGGCCAGTGGGAGAGGCTTGCTCCTTATCAGTATCTTAGGGTGCAAAGTGTGGGCCACAGAGCTGGAGGAATCCTTGTTTTGCAGCCTTGTCAGAGGTTCTTCAATCCTTGTATCCATTTAGGTTTTCCAAGGAGAATAACTCATTTGTCCACCCTCCCTAACTGGAAAACGGGGCAGCATGCCATGACGAAATAACACACTGCTTCATTTTGTATGCAGTTCACTTCAAAGACTTTATGCACTTATGGTCATAGACACCCTGGGAAATTTAGGGCCATGAATATAACTCACCATCCAAACAGATTGTTTTTACGTGTTTGCAGTAAAATCAGACAAGAAATCCCATGTTGCAGAACACTTTCTTCTGAAAATTTTTGTAATGTTAGTGTTTAAGGTTTTACAAAAAGTAATAGATATGTCTCTTTCTTTTTATCTACTGACCTCCCCCCGGCTTCCTCTATCTCTAGTCTCTTGTTCTTGCCACCCACTCCCAGTGTCTTGCCTCTGTTGGTCTATTGGTTGTGCTTATATTCTGAATATTTTAACAAAACAATATGTAAAATTTAAACATTTGAGTATATTGTAATTTAAATCAGCACTTATGAAACAACCTTGTATAATTCAAACCTTCCCTCCAATCCTGAAACTTCATAATGGTACCTACAATTCTTGATGCTTCCCCCAAACCTACCATTTGCTTTTAGTCATTCTTAAATAACAGAAGCCAAATCCTTTACAATACAATGTTGTCTGTACCTTATCATTTTTAATTCCAGTGTCTAATTCTTCTGTCACAGGGGCTTCCCCCCTGACTCCCCGATTGCCCAATCAGGTAAGCTACTGTAGTGCATGATTCACTCTCTCTTGCGTACATGGTGTATCCTGTGATCGCCGCCAGCACCACATTCAGGACCCCTTACCGGTGTGTCCGATTGGCTGGTGCAGTAATTGCTGTGCCCCCATCATACCCATCTCCTGTGTGGCTGTAATAATCATCACAGGGACTGGACCACCATAAATCCGAGGGGGCCTTCGTGCTGGCGGTGTTCCAACTGAGCCTCCTGTAAAGTCGGTGACCAAATAACAATACTTGAACCTCTTTATGAATAATTTTATGTCAGTATGACATGACACTAGTAAAGTCTTAACTATTTTGAAAACCTATGCTTTTATCTGCCTGAGCTAAAAAGGTGTCAATGAGGCTGAGGTAGACAAGGGAGCTTACATTCATTTAAAATACAGCTGAAGAATAAGGTTTTAACTTAAATAATTGATTATGAATGAAAATGAAGGGCCATTCTGTGGAAATGGGCTGAAATTCTGACCTTCATATTATTTCTATGGTTCACGCTGTCCAGTGCTCCTTCTGATTAAAAATGTTAAATTACCTCCTGGCTGCTGTGCCTAAGTTGGTGGAGCACCAGCCTTGGCACTGCAGGATCTGCTATTTCATTCCAGGTCAAGGGAATGTGCCTGGCTTGTAGTTAATCAATGGATGGTTCCTTCCCTCTCCCTCTCACTTCCTCCCCCATCCATCTCCCTCCCCCCCCCTACCTCTTCCTCTCCCTCTCCTTCTCCCTCTCCCTCTCCCTCTCCTTCCCCCTCTCCCTCTCCCTTTCCCCCTCCTCCTTCCCACTCTCATTTCCCCTCTCCCTCTCCCCATCCCCTCCCTCTCCCCCTGCCACTCCCCCTCCCCCCTCATGTTGAAATAGGCCAACAATGGAAAAGGTCCTCTAATGTGGATTAGCAAAAACAAAACACACAGATACATCGTGTCACATAAATATAATAAGACCAACATTGAAAAAATACTCCAGGCACCTTAAAGTGACTGAAAATCCCAATACACCAATGTCTAAGGGGAAAGATTGAGAGGCAGCAGGGCCACAACACAGGTGTAGAGCTGAGAAGGGGCTTGAAAGGGGCTGGCGACCCAGCTTCCTGCCTGAGGAGGTCCTTATGGTACAGAGCCCCAGTTTTAGTTTTCAGAGTGGTGGTGTCAATTTAATAAAGGGAGATCTACTCACTGCCTCTGCAATAACACAGAGGCCCCCAGCTTTCCCCTACCCATCTCCTGTTCCTCTGCTCCCTGCTTATCCCTCCTGCAGGCATGATGGTCATCTTTCATATTCACCATGCCAGGCCCTTCCCTGCCCCAGACTGAGGGTCAAAGTATGTAGCAAAAGGAACTGACATTGACCATGTAGCAGCACCACCCTGCCAAGAGCTTCAGAGCAACAGCCCCCCTGAGACTGGGAAAACACCATGCCCTGGGATGTCTTGGAGGCTTGGGCCCAGTGGCCTCCTCTCACCACCACATGCAGGTGGATGTGATATTCCTCCTTTGGGCCCTCTGCTTGTGCTTAAGCTCCAAAGTTATTGGGAAGTGGATGTCCTCTGTTCCAGACAGGGATTCTGCCAGGATATGGCGGTTGGTAGGGGATCCTCTGCTAAAAGGCACACCCTCATCTTGTCCATGAGTGCTGTTCCTGTGTGAGGTGGGACATCTGGGGGTACAAGATGTATCAAAAGAGAATTTATTCCCCACACCTGGGTGCTGGTGGGTTGAGACAGAGAAAGTCATCAGTCATGAGAGCAGAGAGAGAGTTTTTCTTTATTTTTTCTGGCTGCAAGCTGCTCCGCTGACATGAGGGTCTGGTCTGTCCTTGGTTCCTCCCATGCCAGGTGTCTTCTGGTTATCTGGGCTATGCTGTGCTCAAGGCTGCAAGCTTGCTACAAGATATCTGCTAAGCAAAATAAGGTTTTCTCTGCCCGGTTTTATTCTCTTTAACCCTTTCTACAGCCCCTGGGAGGGGAGAAGTAGACGGTATAAAATGGAGGACTGGGATGCCTGGGTGAAAAGGGAAACTCACAGCACCCACAAAGTGGCTCAGGATGACTATCCTTAACAACTGACCAGGGAGAGGTAGACAAGGCATGACAGAGGATGGCAGGTGGGTGATGCCTGGTGGTTGGCACCCAGGACAGATAATGGGTAAAGAGATGATGCACACAGACAGAGAATGGATGGGTGCTAGGAGATGATATACACACAGACATAAGTGTAGTCTTTTAATAAAATTCTAGCACTGTGGTTCAAGTAATAGTATTTCCAGGGTTCCGTCTTCTTGTTTTTAAAGTTTGATAATGCCATATGAGCCATGATTGTTTAGCCATCACTATTCTTTTTTTTTTTTTTTTTTTTTTTTTCAAAAGTGCTGGACTGTGGGGTTGGAAGGATGTTGAAATGTCCGTTTTGTGTAGCAAAATAGTACATTAAGCTTAGTTACTTTAGGATATGAATACAAATGGAATCGGGCTTTAAGCCTTCAAAGCACCTTGTAATTTAGATTAGTCTGCCCACCCCAGACATATAATGTCAGCAGAAATCAGGTCACTGTTGGTAAGAAGCTAATACAAGTGATGCAAACATTTCCATAGCATTAAAAAAGGTCTTGAAAATATGGTATGTGTAGTCCCTTTACCTTCAAGTTGGTATACCTTTTGAAAAAAGTATTTGTATTGATTTCATAGAGCAAGGGAGAGGGAGAGAGAAAGAAAAACGTGAATGATGAGAGAGAATCCCTGAACGGCTGCCATCTCCTTGTCCCCCACTGGGGATTGAGCAAGGGGCTTGGGCTTGTTCTTTGACCAGGAATAGGACAGTGACCTCCAGGCTCACAATTGGATGGTCAACCATCACAGAGTCACAGCAGGTAGGGTAGGTGTTTAGTTTTTCAAGACAGGAACTGATGTGAGTTAGGACATTGGGTTTGCCATAACTAATTAACCTTCCTGCCCCTAACTAAC
Organism: Myotis daubentonii; assembly: GCF_963259705.1. Taxonomy (NCBI): domain Eukaryota; kingdom Metazoa; phylum Chordata; class Mammalia; order Chiroptera; family Vespertilionidae; genus Myotis; species Myotis daubentonii. Next base: position 6,077,897 of record NC_081862.1, on the reverse strand, counting down.
TTTTCTCTGGTTCATTATTTTTGAATCGGGCAACCAGACTGATTTTTGTAAAATATATATATATCCTGATTTATTTTAAAGTAGTGGATAAGAGTTCGTTTCAATGAGTCTTTAAAGTACTAGTGAGGGAAATAGTCTTATTTCTCTTTAATCTTCAAGTCTGACCAATGTAAGTGTGTCCCATATCCTTCAAAGTTGCTGGTGCTCCTTGCACAAGTATTCCTTAATATTACCCTGAAAGTCACACCATTTGGGCATCGTTTGGGGTACATATTTTCGTTGGTTCTTATACATTTTCAGATATTTCCAACATATCATATCATTATTTTAAGCTACGTTCTTTTGGATTTATTAAGAATCACTCTTCCCTGGGACAAGGTAACATATGCAGATTTCTATGTCAATAACCACGCTTGTGCTTTGGCTACACTTTTGATCTTATATTTAAGTTAATTTGTGTGTGTACTCTTTATGCCATATATTAAGTTGTTGATCTTCAATGACTTTTAGTACATAACTCACTTATGTGCCTGGCCTTTATTTGGAGAGCCTGCTTTATGATACATCGAAGGGGGTCAGTACCTATTGACCCTTTTACTTTACCTTTATCTTTTAGGGTGTGTCAACAGCCAAGACTTGGATTTGTCTCATGATTTTTCTTGAGTTCTGAAGGCCATTTATTTGATTTATGAAGAATGGTTGATGTTGTTTCCCTAGTTTCTAAGCAGAAGAAATGTAGTTTGTGTAGATATTATTCCCAAGTGTCTTCTTTCAAGTGATGTTTTGTAGCCTGCACAATGATTCTGAATAAGACAAAATCCCTACTTATTGGGCACTTCTTTTCTATGTAAAAATAACAAACATGCAAGGAAATGTAAATAAGTACAATCATGCACAAAAAAGACAAGAGGAGAAATATAGGGGGCAATTATGTTTACAAGTTGTATTGGTAGGAGATAGTGCTTATATTCATAAAATTCAGGGGATCAAGGGATGTTTGTTGAATCTCAAATGTCGGGAAGGAGGCCGTGGCGTATAAACCTGTGGAAAACATTTTGGACCCAGAAAGCTTAAGTGATTCCTTAAGGTGGGAACTGTGTCCAGTGGCTGTTTAGTTTGTGTCACTGCCCATCAGTGCCAGGCATCTTGGTGGAACATGTGAACAGCCACTTCAGATTTGTTTAGAAAAATAGTTCCAAACATCCAAAGAGTTTTATGTGGAGCAATTACACTGGCCTCAGTTTACACATGCCATGTTGATTTAGCTAAAAGATCAACCATCATGAAGTTATTGGGAGACTGGGGAATTTATGTATGCATGTTAATCAAATTAGTGTATTTAAAAGGTATAAATCTAGGAACACATTTTAAAAAAAAAATCTTTATGGTTTAGAGGATTACATAGAGTATTACATATGTCTCCTTTTCCCCGTTGTGCACCTGCAACCCCAGCACATGCCCTTTCCCCTCCTAGTGTCTATGTCCATGGTTAGGCTGATAGGCATGCATACAAATCCTTTGGTTTTTCTCTTACCCCCTAGTCCTGCTTCCCTCTGAGGTTTGGCCGTCAGTTCCATGCTTTTCTGTCTCTGGATCTATTTTTCTTGAATAGTTTATTTGTTCATTGTTCCACCAATTAGTAAGGTCATGTGGTATTTATCTTTCTCCAACGGGCTTATTTTGCTCAGCATAATGCTCTACATGTCCTTCCATGCTTTTGAGAATGGTAAAAGTTATTTTTTACAGCAATGTATTGTTCCTATGTGTATATGTGCCACAGATTTTAACCCATTTTTCTTCTGATGGGCACTTAGGCTTCTTCCAAGTCTTAGCTATTGTATATTGTGCTGCTATAAATATGTGGTTGCACATGCCCTTTCCCATTGGTGTTTGTCAATTCTTGGGATATGTTCCTAGTAGTGGGACTACTGTTCAAATGGGAGCTACATTTTTTAAAATTTTTGTGGAAACTCCATACTGTTCTGCAGAGCCCAGAGACCTCTGCTCAGCACAAACCTTGGTGAGCCCTGGACTGAGATGGGGACACTGGGGCCCAAACAAAGGTTCCCTGCTGTGTCCCTAATTGTGTCTGCAGCTGCCACACAGGCAAACAGAGCTGCAGCATCTACCCTTGCAGTGTCTCCCCTTAACCAGTGCTTGCAACATCTCCCCTGGGACCATTGTCACCAACAGCAGCCCCTCCCCACCCCTGGAAACAAGGTACCCAGCCTTGTAGTACCTGCTGTGCTGCACATAGCAGATGGTCAGGGCCTCCCTGTCCAGTATGGTAGCCACCAACCCCATGTGATGATTAAGCCCTTGAAATATATCCAGTGCACTTGAGGAGCTGAGTTTTCATTTTAATCTATCATGGTAACATATACTTTGGTTAGTGTTTAGAACACCTTGGGTCATCGCTTCTGGGCCTTTTGGCTAAGATCAAGTGTAGAACACCTTGGGTGTGTGAATGAATCTATTTTATCAAATGTTAGGAAATGCAAATACAGACTCAGCATTCCTGATTTAAAAAGATACAATTTAGCACTCAATCCTTAGTGAGATGGCCTGTGAGAGACATCAAACTAAGAAGACTTTGTGCAAAACTTGAAGGTAAAATACCTCATTAATATTTTTGTGGCTGCTTGGTTCCTCTAGGCCGGGCGAATAGCCAAATTAACAGACAGAGATTAACAGAACATCAGGGGTAAGTACATGTGCAAGAAGGTTTCACATAGAATCAATGTAGCCATGACATTACAAACACACTGAAGCAACATTGGGTATATGACATTCTTAAAGTTTTTTTAAGGCAAGTTTTTTATTGATTTCAGAGAGGAAGGAGTGGGAAAAAGAGGTAGGAACATTAACGATGAGGGAGAATCATTGATCCTCAGCCCTCCATGGGCACCACCCTGGGGATCCAGCCTGAAACCTGTCATGTGCCCTGACAGGAAAATGTATCCTGACGCCTGGCTCATAGGTCCACGCTCAACCACTGAGCCAGGCTGATTGGACTATGTCCTATATATTTTGAACAAAGGATAAAGGGGGGGAGATTATTTTTCAGAAGTGAGAATAGGCAATTTGCAGGTAGATGAGGAAGAACAGAACGCTCGTGTCAGGAAAGTTAAGAAACCACGAGGCACGGGTTATCTAGCCGACTGACACCAGTCTGAACCCTCTTAGCCAACGGTGAAGAAATAAAGGAAACCAAGATTCTGCCACCCTGAAGCTTCTTTTGGGGATATTGATTTTCAGCTGTTTATTAAGTAGCCAAAGTGTCAGAGAGCACCTTTGGGCACCCCAGCACCCTCCTGGCCAAAAGAGAGAGAGGGAGAGACCTTCTTCAGAAGGTTGTTGCCTTTGCCTGATTGGAGTGAAACATGTTAAATAAGAGGGCTTCAGCAGATGTCTATTAGCTAGATACCCCTCCTCCCCTGTGACACCATCAATCAGGAGTGTGGGAGCGGTTCCCAGACATTGTTGGTCCCAGGAGGCAGGGTTATAAATTCCAGTGGCTGCTGCGTCCAGTGCTGGAATTGGTGGCAGTTCAGCTCACCCAGAACACCTCCTGAGCCCACAGCTGGACAGGGCAGAGGCTGGGTCCAGGCTGGCTGGGCCCAGGGCCTGGAGAAGAGGGGGAAATGCAGCGAGGGATGACTCAGGGTAACCTGGAGGGGAGGGAGAGGCATCAGTGCAGGTACCCACATGAACTGTCCTTGGGAAAGGTCACGTGTGTCCTGAGGGGAGAGAGCGGAGTAGAGCCCAGGCCATGGGGGAGACCCCGCCAGGACAAATAATTGCCAAATGCATCTAGGAGAGAGGTGGGAGAGCTAGGCTGAGTCTCTAGTTCCAATATAAAATAATAGAGTTGGTTCTTGTTTGTTTGTTTGTTTCTGTTTTTTATCTGCTCTGCTCTAGGTGACAATCCCAGATCCACTGGGGCTGAGAGCAGTCGCCTCATTTGTCCTCATTCCTCCATCTATGCAGCTGGAAACTTTAAACTCTGCTAGTTCATAGGCATGGGGTTCATCTGGAGGAATGGCAGGGTAGGGACCCACAAGAAGCCAGCCTCACCACCCTGCTGTTAAGCTCCACCCCCACGACTGCCCCATAGCCTAAGGTGAAGAGATGCAGGGTCACCTGCATGACAGGGACACAGTGTCCTCTGCCCACTCTCCCTCTCAGATCAGGTCTCACAGTTTCGGGAGTCTGAATATTCCCCAAGTCTGAGTGAGGAAGGGCAAGGCAGCACAATGTGTCTGAGGCTGCCTGTCACTACTTGAGCCAAGTTAAGCAGAGACAGGGTTGAGCCACACAATGAGTGTTTATCCAAGGATGCGGTCAGTATGGGGAGAGCAGTCGCTCACCCTGGAAATTCGGCTCTCAGCCTCTTGGGGAGAAGATAGTTACCTGTAGCTGCCAGCTGCAAGTGTCACATGGAAAGGGGAGGGGAGGGCCTGCTGTCTGCCCTTCAGGAGCTCAAAGGCTGACCACAAGGTGGCTAATCTTCCAAGACTTTAGGAACAGCTCAGCCCCTTCCTGGGATGAGATTGGAATGGTCAGCCTTCCTGAGAAAGATCCCAGGAGGGGGTCAGGGTGCGGGCACAGCTGCCAAAGCAAAGCTTGTCCTGTGCTTGGTCTCTCTTCGCAAAATGCAATCTTTTCTGAGTAATGGGCCATGGAGGCAGCCTGTTTTCCGTACAGCCTGTGTCATCCTCCAGTGTCCCAGGGCCTCGTATTTATAGTGTGCAAGTGATGAATAAACAACTGCAGCTCTATTCTTATTACAAGCCCTTCTGCACTATGAGAAGCTGATTTCCAAAGACCCCCAGGAGATGCCTCAGGCCAGCCTGGATGACAGGGCTGGGCCTCAGCTTTGCTCTTCCCTTCTGCCTCTCTCCTCACAAGCCTTACTTTTGTCTCCTAAAGAGACTATGGAAAAGCAGGCAGCAAAACCTGTCAGACTGAGCATGCCAGGCCCCCTGTGCCCCCTGGAGGCACCACCTGTGAGGAGAGCCCTGGGTTAAGGTTCAGCATATGGCAGCTGTGCCTGCGCCTGAGCACCAGGCTGTGGCTGGTGCCTCCCCACCTCTCCTCAGCTTTGTTGGCCTGCTCCTCCTCAGGAGCCTCCTGCCCACTCTGTTCTGCTTCCAGGCCCAGGGGTGACTGTGCCAAAGGGATTTGTTGGTAAGAGGAGAACCCCTTCATGAGGGGGGAGGAAGGCAGGGAGGCTGCCATCACCTGAAGGCTTAGGGGAGGTGAGCAGAGCAAAGGCTGGATTCAGGGCTTGTCACAGAGCTCTGGTGGCCCAAACCCCAGGGGAAGACTGAGGAGAGCGAGCCCCTGTGGAGAGAGACAATGTAATTGCATCTGGCCAGCTCTCCTCTGACCCGGGGGTTCCTAACATGTCCCCATCCAGACAGCAGGGACAGTGGACCAGCCCAGGGCAGGGAGCTCTTTTCCAGACAGAGGGCTGCGGTGGGATGGGAGTGGAGCGCCAAGCCTGGCCCAGGGAACCAGGTAGGTAAGTGGCAGCCACAACCACAGAGGGAAAGGGGCCCCCAGAAACACAAACCAGGGGTGGCGAGTGGGAGGTTAGCTGGGGGTCACGGCCTCCTATTTCTCCCTCCACATCCGCGACCGCCCCCACCCTCATGCCTGGAAGCAGAGGGTCCTCCTAACAGCCACCCACCCTCTGCCACCCCTTGCAGCCTGGTGGGTGTGGCAGAGGCGCCCCTGTCCCCACCTTCTCTGGGCCTGTTAAAACAGCCCCCCTCCTGCCCCCTGATCTTGGTTTGTTCCTGATCTCATGATCTCGCGAGATTTCACCCCCAAAGGAACCAGTGCACAGTCCCAGGAAGCTTGCGAGGCGCCGCCCCCTACCTCTTCCTTCCCGCCAGCCAGCCCCCCTGCTGTGCAGGAGTCCCAGTGGTGAGGAGCACAGCCTGTGGAAAGGTAAGCACACACTCTGGGTTCTTGCTGTCTCTGGGGGTGAACTTGCTGTCTCCAGGAGTGAACTTCTCTAGTCACTGGTAACCCGCAGCCCCTCCCCCGCCTGCTGTTTCCATCTGAAAAGGAGTTTCCACCTGGTTGGAGTGAAGGCCTGAGTTCCAAACCTGGCTCGCAGGCGTGAGGCCTTCCGCTTGCTGCGCCAGAGTGGGAGCTCGCTGAGGGGACTTACACGCAACAATTCATGGAACTCCGGCGTCGGCCCTTATTGTGTGACCTCAGCTGGCCGCGTTTGCACTTGACCAAGGGCGCCCCCACAGCCCCAGGCGCCAACTCCCCTGGGATCTGGCTCCTGAAGTCTGTGGGCTCTCAGGCCAAACCAGCCCTGCTCAGGGCGAGGGGGACAGGGAAGGGGCAGAAAAGTGGCTCCTGGACTGTGGGCAGTGCCCAGGAGGGAGAGGTCGCTTTCCGCAGAGCACCAGGCCGCTCACTCATCATTGTCCTCTGGTTCAGCTGATGAGAAAGCAGTGGTCAGGCTGGGAGATAAGAGGTGATTCCCACTGAGAGCAGCAGAGCCCTCTCCTGGTGTGAGTGTGAGTGTGCGTGTGCCTGAGTGTGCGTGAGTGTGAGTGTGTGAATTCTCACCTGATGATATGTTCCTGGGTTCCTTTTCATTCCTATTACTGATTAAGGTATTACATATGTGTTCTTATCCCCCACTGCCCCCACACCCCCACCCTCACTGGGCAAGTTTGCCCTCATGCTCACCCCCTGGTGTCTGCGTCCATTGGCTAGGCTTATAGGCATGCATACAAGTCCTTTGGTTGATCTCTCCCCCTTAGCCCCACCCTCCCCTACCTTGTCTCTGAGGGTGATGGTCTGATCCATGCTTCTCTGTCTCTGGATCTGTGTTTGTTCTTTGGTTTATGTTGTTCATTATAATCCACAGATGAGTGAGGTCATGTGATATTTATCTTTCTCGGACTGACTGACTGGCTTTGCTTAGCATAATGCTCTCCAGCTCCATCCATGCTGTTGCAAATGGTCAGTGCCCCTTCCTGTTTTGTGACAGCATACTATGCCGATGTGTCGATGTACCACGTCTTTTTAACCCACTCATCTGCTGAACAGCACTTAGGCTGTTTCCAAATCTTAGCTATTGTAAATTGTGCTGCAGTGAACATAGAGGTGCATGTATCCTTTCTGAGTGGTAATTCTAGGTTCCTGGGATATATTCCTAGAAGTGGGATCACTGGGTCAAATGGGAGTTCCGTTTTTAGTTTTTTGAGGAAACTCCATACTGTTCTCCATAGTGGCTGCACCAGTCTGCATTCCCAGCAGCAGTGAAGGAGAGTTCCTTTTTCTCCGCATCCTCACCAGCACTCGCCCTTTGTTGATTTGTTGGGGATAGCCATTCTGACAGCTGTGAGGTAGTACCTCCTTGTCCTTTTGATTTGCATCTCTTGGATGATTAGTGGCTCTGAGCATGTTTTAATATGTCTCTTGGCCTTCCTTTTGTCCTCTCTGGAAAAGTATCTATTGCGGTCCTCTGCCCATTTTTGTGATTGGGTTTTTTATCTTCCTTTTGTTAAGTTGTATGAGTTCTCTGTAAATGTTGGAGATGAAATCCTTATCAGAGAGAACATTGGCAAATATGTTCTCCCATGCAGTGGGCTTTGTAGTTGTCTTGTTGACGGTTTATTTTGCTATGAAGTAGCTTTGAATTTTGCTGTCGTCCCATTTGTTTATTTTAACTTTATTTTGCATTGCCCCAGGAGCTGTGTTGGTGAAGAGATTGCTTCAGCATATATCTCAGACTCTGCTGCCTATGGATTCCTCTATATATTTTTCTGGTTTCCAGCTTTCTGTTTAAGTCATTATCCATTTTGAGCTTATTTTTGTGCATGGTGTAAGTTGGTGGCCTAGTTTCATTTTCTGCATGTGTCTGACCAAATTTCCCATACCATTTATTGAAGGGACTTTCTTAACTCCATGGTATGTTTTGGCCTCCTTTGTCAAATATTCATTGAGCTTATTGGTTTGGATTGGTTTCTGGGTTCTCTATTCTATTCCCTTGGCCTATATGTCTATTCTTGTGCCAGTGTCAGGCAGTTCTGAGAACAGTGGCTTTGTAAAGCAGCTTGAAATCTGGTACTGAGATACCTCCTACTTTGTTCTTCTTCCTCAGGATCGCTGCAGCCATTTGGGGTTTGTTTTTTAAATATATTTTATTGATTTTTTACAGAGAGTAAAGGAGAGGGATAAAGAGTTAGAAACATCGATGAGAGAGAAACATAGATCAGCCTCCTCCTGCACACCCCCTACTTGATATGTGCCCCCAACCAAGGTACATGCCTTGATCGGAATCGAACCAGGCACCTTTCAGTCCGGAGGCCGACGCTCTATCCACTGAGCCAAACCTGTTTGGGCTCAGGGTCTTTTTTTTTATTATTATTACAGATGGATTTTTGGAGAGTTCATTCTAGGTCTGTGAAATATGCTGTTGGTATTTTAATGTGGAGTGCATTGAATGTATAGATTGCTTTGGGTAGTATAGCCATTTTAATGATGTTGTTTCTACCAATCCATGAACAAGGTGCCTTCTTCCATCTGTTTATGTCTTCCTCTTTCTCTTTTTTCAACATCTTCTAGTTTTCTGAGTGGAGGTCTTTTACCTCCTTAGCTAAATTTATTCCTAGGTTTCTGAATTTTTTTGGTGGGATGATACATGGGATTCTTTTTTCAATCTCCTTTTCTGTAAGTTCACTATTGGTGTATAAAAATGCCATATATTTCTTGGCGTTAATTTTGTAGTCTGCTACATTGCCAAATTCATTTACTAAGATTACTAAATGTTTGAAGGAGTGTTTGTGGTTTTCTATGTATAGTATCATGTCATCTGCAAATAATGAGAATTTACTTCTTCTTTCCCAATTTGGGAACAATTTATTTATTTTCTTGTGTGATCACTCTGACTAGGACTTCCAGTACTGTGTTGAACAGGAGTGATAAAAGTGGGCGTCCCTGTCTTATTCCTGTTCTAGAGGGAAATGTTTTTCTTTTGTTTTTTTTTTCTGCACTTTGAGTATGTTGTTGGCAGTAGGTTTGTCATATAAGGCTTTTATTATGTGGAAGGATGATTCTTCTATTCCTACTTTGCTGAGTGTTTTTATCAGAAAAGGCTGTTGCACTTGTTCAAATGCCTTTTCTGCACCAATTGATATGATTGTGTGGTTTTTCTCTCTCAAATAGTTTATGTGATGTTTCACGTTCACTGATTTGCAGATAGTGTACCATCCTTGCATCCCTGAAATAAATCCCACTTGGCCATGGTGTATGATCTTTCTAATGCAATGCTGAATCCTGTTTGCTAGAATTTAGTTGAGGATTGCAGCATTAATGTTCACCTGGAAAATTGGCCTGTTAGTCACTTTCTTTGTGGTGTCTTTTTCTGGTTTGGGGAATATGGTAATACTGACTTCATAAAAAGAGCTTGGAAGTATGCCGTCCTCTTGAATTATTTGAAATAGTGTGAGAAAGGTTGGTTTTACTTCTTCTTTGAATGTTTGGTCAAACTCCCCTGTGAAGCCATCTGGTCCAGAGCTTTTGTTTTTTTGGAAGCTTTTTGATTACTGTTTCAATTTAACAGTATTTATCGGTCTGTTCAGGATTTTTGCTTCTTCCTGATTGAGTTTTGAAAGCTTGTCTTTTTGTAGCAATGTGTCCATTTTGTTGAGCTTGTCCCGTTTGTTGTAGTAGAGTTGTTCATTGTGATTTTTTACAATCCTTTGTATATCTGTGGGGTCGTTTGTTACTTCACCTCTTTCATTTGTTTTTGTTTATTTGGGTCCTCTCTCTAAGTTTCTTGCTGAGCCTGACTAGAGGTTCATCAATGTTGTTTATTCTTTCAAAGAACCAGCCTTTGGTTTCATTGATCTTTTGTATTATTTTTTTTCGTCCCTACGTCACTTATTTCTGTTCAGACGTTTATTATCTCTTTCTTTTTGTGTACTGTGGGCTTTCTTCTCTAATGGAGAGGCACTCTGAAACCCAGGACAAAACAGCTTTTATTTACTTGAATACACATTTGTCCTTTAGCAAAGCAAACAGGCATATCCAATTTTGGTAAAGAATAGAAGAATTTTCATGTTAGGAGGTTGCCTTCAGCCATTATTCCCACAGCAGGGTAACAAAATGCTGATTTTCTGCCATGCTGAATATCAAAGTCCATTCCCCTTCTGTGGGACTTCTCGCATTGATATGTTAACTACTTTTGGTCTTTGCCCCACAATTTCCCTCTTTTTGTTTTCTTAATTAATTTAGAAAGGTGTATGCCATCTTCTGGGCTCAGATCCTTTTAAGACTTTTGATTCTGCTTCTTCAGACTGGAAGAAAACCTAGAAGAATAAGAAAGAGAGACAATATTAGTTATTCTAAAGAGCAAATGTAAGGAGATTCAATGAAAAGGATTGAGTTCTTTCATGTCCTTTTAAGTATCGTTTTCAGGTATTTATGGAATTAGTCCATAGTAGGCTTCTTTTGGGACTGTCAGTTCTTTATGGGCTCTTTCCAGTCACTATTCCCTTGTGACATGACTGCAATGATGTCCGAGTTCTGGATGGTGGACCACCGGTGAGAAATGACAATGCAGGTCTGACCTCTTTTGGCTTTGTCAAGAGCCACCGGCACCTAGGCACAGCAGATGACAGCTAGCTTAGCAAGGCGTGTTCACCATCCCCCATCTCTAGATGTTTCTCCTCTGTCTCCTCAGCATGTTGCTTGTGGCCCTGCTGTCTGTAGTTGGAGTAGTCTGGTCAGTTCCTCTCTCAGATTCATGTTGCAGGAATCCACACAGGCTTGGAGGAGTTTTCTGGAAATACACAAGCATATCCTTGACCAAAGAATAATAAAGGGACCCTTCCTTAAACCAGACTCGTTATGTTTCCATTTAACCTGACCATTTTGCTTTGGCTTAGTCTGACACCAGTGTTATTCTATGGGTGTCTTGCCATCAGCATTACAAGGGTAAAATTTAAAGTAATTAAGGCTTGGTGTGGTCTACTTACAGGAGATTTCTTCACTATTCCCCCACTTTTGTTTTTCAAGTTGGGATTTTAGAGCCCTTGTAGTAGATGTAACATGCAAGGAGGGCATTTCTTCATAATCTGTTTTGCCGGCTATACAGTATTTCGGCAGACTGATGTAAAAGCTTGTGAAATTCTGTGACCTGCTTAATAAAATAACTAACTCACAGGCATATTCATTTCCTTTTGTTAAAGGACCAGGGCTTGTTTAAATAGTATAGAGAGGCTTCGGTCACCGAGGCATTTTAATTGAGTAGTTCCAGTTCTGTTTACCAAGCCAGCAGCATAAGCAGATAATAGATAATATCAAGAGGCTTTTGGAAATACTGCAAGTCAGCCTTGATCATTTCTAATTCGATTCTTTGCACAGAAGTATGACTGGTCTGACTGACTTGGTCTGAATTCAGTGCAGTATAAGCAGCTTTACCGTGAGATGAACAATCAGTAAAAACAGTGACTTCTCCAGGAATAGGTTTCTGCCTATTCGATCTATGTTCCCCTGAATATTCTTTCATTTTTATTTGCTAATTTAAATCAGTCTAAAATAAGGCTAATTTCCTAACTTCCTTTGTCATTGGGTGGGGACAGTAAATGACACTAATTGGATTTCTGCTATCAGCCCTCTATATATACACACACACACACACAAACACACAGACACACACACAAACAAACACACACACACACATACTACTGTTGGTCTTTGCCTCCAGCACTTTACTCTGAGGTTTGACAGTGTGATCAATGCTTCTTTGTGTCTGGATGTCTTGTTGTTCATCAGTTAATGTTGTTCATTATATTCCACAAATGAGCGAGATAATGTGATATTTCTCATTCTCTGATTGGCTCAATTTGCTCAGTGTAATGCTCTCCAAATCCATCCGTGCTGTTTCAAATTATGATAGTTCATTCTTTGTTACAGCAGTAGAGCATTCCATTGTATAGATGTTCCACAGTTTGTTAATCCGTTCATCTGCTAATGGGCATTTAGACTGTTTCCAAATCTTAGCTATTGTAAATTGGGCTGGTATGAACATACAGTTGCATATATCTTTCCTGGTTGGCCTTTCTCAGTTCTTGGAATATATACCTAGAAGAGAGAACACTGGGTCAAAGAGGAGCTCCATTTTCAATTTTTTAAGAAAACTCAATATGGTTTTCCACAGTGGTTGCAGCAGTCTGCATTCCCACCAGCAGTGCACAAGGGTTGCTTTTTCCCTGCATCCTCACCAGCACTTGTGTTTTTTTTTTTTTCTTTCTGACAGCTATTCTGACAGGTGTGGATTGGCTCCTCAGTGTCGTTTTGATTTGCATCTCTTGGACTGTTAGTGCCTCTGAGTCTTTTTTCGTATGTCTCTTGGCCTTTTATAGGTCTCCTTTTAAAAAGTGTTAATTTAGGTCCTTGTCCCATGTTTTGATTGGATTGTTTATCTTCCTATTGTTAATTTGTGTGAGTTCCCTGAAAACTTGGGAGATTCAACACTTATCCGAGATACCATTGGCAAATAGGTTCTCCTGATGCAGTGGGCTTTCTGGTTGTTTTGTTCAGGATTTTGTTTGCTATGCAGAAGATTTTTATTTTGATGTAGTCCATTTATTTTCCCCTCCGTGTGCATTGCCTTTGGAGCTATATCAATAAAGATACTGCGAAGACATATCTGATATATTGGTACAGATTCTCATTTGATGTTTAAGTCCTTCATCCATTTTGAGTTTATTTTTGTGAATGGTGTAAGTTGGTGGTCTAATTTCACTATTTTGCACGTATCTTTCTAATTTTCCTAACATTTTTTGAAGAGACTGTCTTGATTCCATTGTATGCTCTTGCCTCCTTTGTAAATTAATAATAGAGCATAATGACTTGGGTCCACTTCTGGGTTATCTGTTCCGTTTCAGTGGAGTATATATATGTCTTTTCTAGTGCCAGTAGCAGGCAGTTTTGATAATGGTGGCTTTATAATATAGCTTAATATCTGGTATTGTGAGCCCGCCAACTTTTTTCTTCTGCCTCAGGATTGCTCTGGCTATTTTTACTCCGTTTGAATTTTTTTCGAGGATTTTTTTCTGTATCTGTGAAATATTCTGTTGGTATATTCATGGAGATTACAATGAATCTATAGATTGCTTTTGGTAGTATGAACATGTTAATGATGTTAAGTCTACCAACCCATCAACATGGTATATTAATCCATTGGTTGATATCTTTATGTCTTTTTTAATGGCCTGTAGTTTTCCAAGTACAGTTATTTTACTTTCTTTATGAATCAATAAAAATTTACAGTTTTTAATTATAAGCCTGTGTTTTCTATCAAAATTACTTCTTGCATGAATTTTGGGACACCCTTTACTTAGGCGACTCCTGTGAAAGGGTCATTCGACCCACAAAGGTGTCGCAACCCACAGGTTGAGAACCGCTATTCTAAAATGTCAATTAAATCTAATGAATCCAGTGTGTCCATTAGAGGCTCTGCATCCTTGTTATTTTTTTCATATGGAAGATCTATCCAGTGAAGTCAGAGGGGTGATAATTTTGTCACACTCTCTGTGAAAGTCTTCTAGAAGTTTTGTTTGTTTGTTTTGATTTTTTGTTTATCTGTTTGAGATATATATATATTGAGGTGCTCCTTTGTTGGCTGAATATATGTTTACTAGGGTTATATCGTCTTGTTGGTTGGTCCCTTTAGTATCATGCAGTGACCTTTATGTCTCTTGTGATGGCCTTTCTTTTAAAGTGTATTTTTTCTGATATGCGTATTGTTACTTCGACCTTTCTGTTTCTTTTCCATTTGCATGGAAATTTTTCCCATTCCTTCACTCTCATCCTGTGTGTGTCGTTTGTTTTGAGGTGGTGCTCCTGCAGACAGCATAGACTTGCATCATGTTTTTGTATCCATTTTGCTCCACTACACCTTTAGATTGGAGCATTGACCCATTTACATTTAGGGTTATTATTGATAGGTATGTATTTCTTTCCATTTCATTTCTGTGTGGCTAACTTTCTGTCTCTGTTTCTCCTTCTCATTACAGCAATCTCTGTAGCATTTCATGTAAAGCTGGCTTGGAGATGATGTACTCCTTCAGCCTTTTTCTGTCCAGGAAGCTGTGTCATTGACCGTCTATTTTGAATGAAAGAATTGCCAGATATAGTAATCTTGGTCTCAGATCCTTGCTTTCCATTAACTGGAGTACTTCATGCCATCTTATTCTGGCCTGAAGAGTTTCTGATGAGAGATCAGGAGTCAGCCTTATGGGAACTCCTTCGTGGCTAACAGTTTTCTTTTCTCTTGCTGCCTTGAAGATTCTCTCTTTGTCTTTAATCTTTGGCATTTGAATTATGATGTGTCTGGGCACGGGTTTGTTTGGGTACTTCTTCTTTGGGGTTCTCTTTGGCTCTTGATCTTTTGTGGGATTTTGTTGAGTGTTTCCTTCCACGACTCGCGTGGAGTAGGGTTCAGTATCTGAAAGAGGAGCCGCACAACAAATGAGAGAAAAAGACACGAGATAATTTTGCAATATTGGGGGACCAGGCGGCAAGTCCCGAAGGACTTCCTCTCCATGCTCAGGCCTCACCAAGCTTTTATTGATCTGGGATGCACCCATAGCATAGCCCTAGGCAGGTGACCCCCTGCAACAGGCAGACTAGCCCATCAGCAAGGATTTACATAATAATAAATGGGGGAGTAGTTTCAGCTACCACTGTCTGGACAAACAGAGGTGGCGCCTAGCTCTGACCTTTGGGAGGGCTTCAAAGGCACCCAGCCTTCGGGGGGTTTCTCTGTCTAGGCTTATCAGATAGTGAAGGCAATAAACAGTTTCCCACATCTCCCCCTTATTTTTTCTTTAAAAAATAATCAAGTCCCAATTTCAATGTCCAAAAGTTCTGAGTCCATGTTTCAATGTCCAAAAGTTCATGTGTACATGCCAGCAATGAAATGTTGGTTCTGGATGGTGGAAAATGCAGGTCAGGTCCTTTCTGGTCTGGTCCTGGGCAACCTGCAGCGACGCACAGCTGCTGACTGCTAGCCTGGCAAGGCGTCTTCACCATCTCCATCTCTGAACTGTCTCTCCTGTCTTTGTAGCTGGAGCAATCTGTTCAGTTTCTCTCCTGGATCCCTTGTTGCAGGAATCCACATGGTCTTGGAGTTGTTCTCTGAAAGTATACAAACATATTCTCGACCAAAGGTTAATAATTGAAATTTTACTTGGGGAATCCTTTTTATATTTGCCCAAATGATTTTCCTTTGGCTTATTTTGACACCACATATGTTTTTCATGGGTGTCTTGCTGTTAGCATTACAAAATGAAAAAGAAAATTTTCTAGATGCAATTTTAGTTACAGGATATTTTTCCTTACATGGTATTCTTCCACTATATTATTCCACTATCCCCCCCCTTTTTTTTTATTTAATTAGGAGGCTTCTTGGAAACTTTATAATGCAGTCTAGATAACTTTAAATATTAATTTTTTGCACAAAAAAAAATTGAACCTGAACATGCTTCAGGTTCATAGCATGTTTACCATGAAATGAAAGTTTTTGTTAATACTTTTTGAATAATTACTTATTTCAAATTAGCCAAATTTAATTAATTTGAAAACTATTTTTGCTGTCAAATTTAATATTTTAACAATAATCTTAATTTACACTGTAAATATTAATTGAAAGGATCACTTTACATCCTTGTGAAGGCTCTGAGCATTCCTGTTGTTAGGCTAGATTTAGACATAGGGTCTGTTAGCCAAGCCTCCGTTTTTCTGGGTACTGATTTCAGCTGGACCAAATCTCTTCTATTTGGTTCCTGATCTGGGCTGGGCATGGGAAGCAAGAAGCAGCCATGGGGACAGGAGACCTTCCTCAGAAGGGCCGAGTGTTCAAGCCCGTGCACCGTTCAAGCCCGTGCACCATTGGGGGGGGGGTGAGGATCTGTGCCCCACCTTTGTTGCACCCCAAGTTTTCTCCTACTGGCCCCCAGCTGTGCCTGTCTTAGGTCGTCCCACCCTGTGGGATCTTACCCGTCGTTGACTACCAGCTATCTCTGGGCCAAGTAGGGTGATGTGAGGTTCAGTTCTGTCTCCTTGATAGCCTATGTCCCTCTGGCCTCCATGCCCAGCAACTGCCTTTGGATCCCCTCGCCTGCTGGCGGGGCTCTGGCATTGATCATAGGGAACCCAGGTTTCTTCTCCAGAGAGGGCCCAGCTTACGCCATTGGGCAAGAGACAGATCCATGGTACCAGCTTTTCATGATCCCAGCTTGAACAGAGAGCTCAGATAACAGCTGTAGGCAATTGGATTCCTCTTGGCAAAAAAAAGTCAAGATAGGTCAATACAGGATGCTTAAGTGCCTTCCCCAGGAGGCCCTCCACACAGTGGAAAGGAATAAATCCCTTCATGTAAAGCATTCAAATTCATTTGTAAATTTGTTTGGGATAAATGCACAATATACTGTTATAAAGAATCAAAAATTATTAATAAAACTTTGTAGAATAATACCATGTAAGAATACTCTTTGCTCTAGGTCATGACAACTTAATTTTAAACTCAAGGTTTGGAATGAGGAACCTAGTTTTCAAAAAAAAAAGAAGAAATTTACAGAAGCAGAGACAGTATGCTATCTAAATTACAGTTCTGGGTCTCCAGAGCACTGAGTTGATATGCTAACTGGATCCTTATGACTTTGGAATAGCTATGCTTTCCTTCCCAGGTAAAGGAAAAATGTGCCTTCTAAGACATATGAAACTTATAGTTTTTACCTGAATTAATTGTTACCATACTTCACTTTACCATGCCCCAGGTGGTCTCTGGGCTGTTGGTTGTCTGGTTTGTTTTCCTCCTGTTCCTCATCTTCAGTGGACTGCTTGGAGTCGCTGCTCTCTGTGGCTGAGGTAGTTGATTGTTTACAGCTACATGTTATGGCTCCAGGCGCAAGATCTTCAGTCTGGCTAGATTCCTGATGCAGTTTAATATTTCTAGCAGGAATCCATACGGGTTTGGAAAAATTCTCTGGCAATATACAAGTGTACCCTCTGCCAAAGTTTAATAATGGGTCAGGTCCCTTCCATAAACCAGATTCGGGATCCTTCCATTTAACTAGACCATTTTCTTTTGTTTTATTCTGACACCAATGTAGCTCCATAGGTGTCTTTCCATCAGCATCACAAGTGAAAAAATTTAGAGTGATTAAGGCTTGATGCAGCCTACCCACAGGTGATTTCTCCATCATCCCCCCTTTTTGTTTTTCTAATTGAGATTTCAGTCTTTGGTGTTGGCGTTCAATAATGGCCTCTCCTTGGGAATTATATGGTATTCCCGTAATGTGCTGAATTTTCCACTTTTTACAAAATTCCTGGAATTGACAGCTTGTATAAGCAGGTCCATTATCAGTTTTAATAATCTTTGGAATTCCCATGACGGCAAAAGCAGCTAGGCAATGATTAATAACCTGTTTTGCCATCTCTCCTGTAGATACAGTGGCCCATAGGACCTTTGAAAAAGTATCTACAGAGACATGTAACGCCCCAAGACGTCCAAAAGGAGTATAATGTGTTACATCCATTTGCCAGATATGGTCCCTTAGCAAACCTCTAGGGTTGACTCCTGTGTTAGGCCCTTGAGGTAGATGTAACATGCAACTGGGACATTCCTTGATAATCTGTTTTGCTTTCTGTCGAGAGATTGAGAATTGTTTGGACAACATTTTAGCAGGCTGATGTAAAAGCTGATGAGACTCTGAAGCCTCTTTTAATAAAGCAACCAATTGATCAGCATGTGCATTTCCTTTAGTTAATGGACTAGGTAATATTCTGTGAGCCCTGATGTGAGTGATATAAAAAGGGTATTTTCTCTGCTGCACAATCTGCTGAACTTGCTTAAATAGTAAGAATAAACTTTGGTCACTAAACCATTTCAACTGGGCAGTTTCAATTCTACTTACTAGGCCCGAAGCATAAGAGGAATCAGAAATTATGTTAACAGGCTGTTGGAAATCTTGCAATGCAGCCTTAATAGCTTCTAATTCAATTCTTTGCACAGAAGTATGACTGGTCAGTATGACTCGGTCAGAATTTATAGTATGATAGGCAGCTTTCCCATTAGATGACCCATCAATAAAAACAGTTAAAGTTCCAGGAATTGGTTCCTGCCTAGTGTTTTTTGGTATAATGATGGAGGTCTTATATAAAAATTGTAAAAGTTTATATTTTAATAGGTGACAGCTAAGTTCCCCTGAATATCCACTTAGCCCAATTTGCCAATTTACGTCAGTTTGAAATAACATTTCTTTTAACTTTACTTGCCCTAAGTTATGGACAGTAAATGACATTAATTAAATTTCTGGTATTAGTCTTTAAGTAAATTTACATAAACTTTGTTTAAGGAGGCAAAACACAAATTATTTAATTTAGCTTATGAGGTCCAATATATTGATTTTTAATTTTAGTTAGACATCTAAAGGAAACCTCTTTTCATTTCCTTCCAGACAGCTTTCTTTCTCATACAAGCAACAAATGTAAGGAACATGGTTGCCTTTTGAGATTTTAACAAATGCTGTTGCAAAGCTATATATTTCAAGTGATTTTTCATTTATGGTGACTAAATTATTGTCAGATTTAGTATTTTAACAACAATCTGTAAATGTTAGCAATTATATTTTTAAAGAATATACCCTTTGGCTTATTTGCATATACAGAGGAATCATGGGAAGCCTTAAGTAACCTTTTTAGAAGAATTTTACTTTACTAGGATTCAATTGCTTACAAGGATTAGTAAATTCAGTAAAGTTTTATGTCTGATACACGAGGTGCAAACGCTGCCCCACCTCCAGCCTAATTTAAAATACAGCAGTGGGGAGCTTTTGTTAGTTTAAGTAAAGACATTGCTACTAATAAATCAATTTTTTCTTTTATTTGGCAAAAATGCCTTATGCAACCAATCATATTATATTTTGAAATATTGTACTCTGGAAAAACTGTCAAATACATATCTAATTAAAAAATTTTTAACACTTAAAAACAGTTCTCAACATAATAGGATCTAGTCTTGACCATGGAATCAAGTACTATTAATTTGTGTATGATATATGTATAACTGTGGTTCTACTGAGAATTTTAGATATCTTTTAAAAATGTCTCTATCTACAAGCCTTTTAAGAAATACGAGCTCTATTGTCGGCCCTTATAAAGCCAACTGCTCAAAACATTGGTCTATCATACCACTGAAATTATATTAAGACCGTGATTGCTAATTTATTAAGTATTAAAAATACCTTCTTAAAAATAGTATTAAATAAATCCGCGAGGCAAGCACACTTTCTGCCCCATCCGCATTTCCGCAGTAAAACTCCGCCTTAAAACTCCACCCCTGAAATCCCAGCCTGCCTCAGTGAGCAGACACTCCTTTTGTGATTGGCTAAATCAGAGGGCGGGGCTGTTCCAAGATGGCGGCCCCCAGGGGAGCGGCCGGCCATGCGGCCAACATGGCGGCTGCCAAGTCAGGCAGCTCAAAGTGGCGGCTGTCTACACTGTTCTCTGACAGAAAACATGATTTCCTTATTCTCACAATAAACAAGGGAAGAGCAAACCAAAATCCCTAAAAGATAGATGGCCAACATTATATTGTAGACAAACAGAAATCTCATTAGCTGTTCATACCCTTTATAATTATCTTAATATTAATTACATTTAAACTGGTTTTTGTATTAAAAATTTTCAGTTGAGATCTTAAAGTTAATCCCTTTTTTTTTTTAATTTAGACCAAGAAGTAATATATTTTGAATTCCTAATTATGTAAGAGAAAACATTTGATTTTTTTCAAAACCAAGTTATACATTAGATATTTAATTAATTTCTCCCGATTCAATTTGCACTTTAAACTTTCAGAGCTTACAAGTCAAATATTAGCAGTTCTTTGATTAACTACACTTTTATATTTTTAAGAATATATTTCAAATAAAATATAAGGCATTTTCAATTAATAGATTAACTTCTATCATCTAGACTTCATACTAGGCATACTCAGATCAACATTTCAGTATTATAAATTTCAATACTTTTAGATGATTTGAACTTAAAAGCTTTAAGTTTCCAGCCAATAAGCCTGGCATAGCTGCTAAAATGGTCACAATTTTCCTGTTGGGGAAGTCAAGAAGCAAACCCATAGCTATTCACATGTAAACTTTGACTATCAACTTCCTGGTGGTACTTGCCTCAGGGCGGGAAATTTCAAAAGAGCTACTTTAAATCGCCTTGGGAAACCTGCCTGTATTTCTTTGTCAGGTTCATCTCCACTGTTTTTAAGGCCAAAACAGTCTCGGGATTTTATTCTGTACACAGCAAAAGGTCAAGTCCAGCTCAAAACTATGCGCACTCGTTTTTAAGCTGGCCTTTCCCCTTTACATGTGCACAGAAATCCCGGATGCACTTATGAATTTGTAAAAGCTTTTCAGTTACAAGAAGGACTTTAATTTTAGAATACTTGAGGAGGGGGCGTCCACACTGGATCACCACATGCTCCTTCTTCCCTTTCCCCACATCCTGCTTTTGGGGGAAGTGTCAGCAAATGACTCAGATGGTGTATTTTTCCCAAAAAGACATTTTAAGTTTTTCCCTATTTCGCTTTCTAAAGTCATGGCTAGCACCCAAGGTTATCTTAGCCAAAGTTTGGTTGTCATAAGATGTTCTCCGGTAATTTTTAAATAAAACATTAAGTAATCTCATTGTGGGAGAGCTTATTGCTCTGCGCTCTCCTGCTACCTTTGAATCTCTCCGAACCAGCGAGAGATTCGGCAGTGGGGTTTCATTTATTACAGATAGATTCCAAACACAAATTAAGATAAGAAAACACATTAAGATGACGATGGCACTATTTTTTTTTTCTTTTTTCAGCCTGATCTAAAAGAGTACCTTTTTCAAGAAAAACAAAGGTTATGTTCCATAATAACTCACAAAGAACTGTAAAAGATTACCTTCTAAAATTTTAACACTTTAAATATGCAAATCAAAAGTCTATAATAAAGTTTCTTACTTTTCTAAAAGCCAAATATACCTTTTTAAAGCCGTATCTACTTTTTAAAAGCCAAATCCTTCCCCGTTTGTTAGCCTGGTTAAGAAAACGTTCCCAGTTTACTTACAGACCCGGGCTTCTGTAGTTGATCCTGGGCATTGCGTGCGGTAGACTTCCCCTCACCTTTTTTCGGTGAGTTTTCCACACCTTTTCGGTGAAAACTTCCTTTTCTCGCTCCAGCGAGACCTGCACTTCCAGATTACCCGTTGGGCGCCAGATGTTGAGTGTTTCCTTCCACGACTCGCGTGGAGTAGGGTTCAGTATCTGAAAGAGGAGCCGCACAACAAATGAGAGAAAAAGACACGAGATAATTTTGCAATATTGGGGGACCAGGCGGCAAGTCCCGAAGGACTTCCTCTCCGTGCTCAGGCCTCACCAAGCTTTTATTGATCTGGGATGCACCCATAGCATAGCCCTAGGCAGGTGACCCCCTGCAACAGGCAGACTAGCCCATCAGCAAGGATTTACATAATAATAAATGGGGGAGTAGTTTCAGCTACCACTGTCTGGACAAACAGAGGTGGCGCCTAGCTCTGACCTTTGGGAGGGCTTCAAAGGCACCCAGCCTTCTGGGGGTTTCTCTGTCTATGCTTATCAGATAGTGAAGGCAATAAACAGTTTCCCACAGGATTTTCCTTTACCAGGTTAGGTATGTGTTCTGACATTGTTTCTTTAAAGACCTTCTCTATGCCTTTCTCCCCCTCCTGCCTCTTCTGGCACACTGGCTATGCTAATACTGTTATGTAAGTTTCTGTTTTGTTTTTTTAAATCTTAATTTTTCTGTCTTTTTTTTTTTTAAATTGGGTGATATTTTTAACTCTGTTCTAAATCAGTGATTGGATCCTCAGCTTTCCCTAATATCTGCCTATTTCTTCTAATGTGTTCTTTATTTGTATTATGTCATTTTATATCTAGGACTGTTCTTCTTTTCATAGGCACTATATCTTTTTTCATGCTGTTGAGCTCTTTTACCTTCATAACTCTGAAGTCAGATTCAGATAAATGTCTTCTCTGTGCTTCATCTCTCTCTATATCTGGAGAATTCTCTTGTTCCCTCATTTGGGGGTTGTTTCTTTATCTCCTTTTTCTGGCTTTCTGTGTGGGTTTGTGGTGACGATTTAGGTAGATCCTGTCTGCCTCTCAGTCTCTAGTGCAGAACATTGTTAAAGGATGTTTCTGACTAATTAGGTCAGGCAAAGACTCAAAGCCTCCAGAGGCCTCCTCTGTCTATAGACTGATAGGGTTCCAACTTAACTTGCCCCCAAGGCAATGGTCCTCAGGTTATAGCAAGAGTTTGTTTCAACAGGGTGGGGCAGTTGCCTCTGCCTGGAGGTTAATTGTTATTTATAATCTCTTCAGTGTCCTCAGGGCAAGGTGTTTCCCAGTAGTGTGTGTTCATTGTCTCCCCTCCAGGAAAGGCAGATGTCTGCCTGGGAAAGATTTTCTCTGCTGCATGAGGAAAGTACTCCTCCCAGGAAACTTGAAGTGTCTGTGTTCTGTGCTGGAACCCTGGACTCCCCAGTTCTGGCTTTTTTCCTCACAGCTCCAGTCCACTTCACCCTCCCTTTGCCAGGGCACAAGGTGTGTGGCTCCACAGGGAAATTTGTGTGATGGCCCTTTAAGAGGATACCTGAATTTCTAGCTGTCTCTCCCTGCCAGACAGTGCCCTGCTGCTATTCACATCCACAGGTTATATGGCTATCCTCCTCAGTCTGGTGCTCTCTGCTAGGAGGCCCAGCTTGGGGATTAGACCCAGAGTTCTCAGTGGCAGTCCTCCACAGCTGAGATATCTCTCTGGGACTTCAGTTGCTGTCTGTGGATGTCAGGCCCGCCCCTTCAAGCCTCCTCTCCTCCTACCAGTGTCTAAGTGGTCTCCACCTTCGGTGCTCAGGTGTCAGGGTTCTCTCCTGTGAGTTTTCCATTGATTATTAGGAAGTTGTTCTATATTTTAGTGGGAATATCAGTTTATTCCTGGGAACATGTCCCTGTAGCATCCACTTATTCTGCCACCATTCTTTTAAATATATTTTTCTTTATCTCAGAGAGAAATGGAGAGTGAGTGAGAGTTAGAAACATCAATGATGAGAGAGATTCATTGATCAGCTCCCTCCTGCTTGCCCCAGACTGAAGATTGAGCCCCCACCCAGGCAAGTGCCCTTGACCTGAATCGAAACTGGGGCCCTTCAGTCTGAAGGTCGGTGATCTGTCCACTGTTCCAAGGTGGCTAGGGTTCTGCCACCTTTTTCAATCTTCTTCAGAATCCCTCTGCATTGTAAAGTCCCTGCCAACATTCTTGTCCAATATGCTCCTTTTCATGTGGTTTCAGGATGGAGTTGTGCATGAAGGCCCTAATGTCCTGTGAGTGCACATTCTGATCAATAGCACTGTCAGGAAATGTGCATTGAGGCATGCTCAGTAGGCATATAGTAACTGAAACCTGCCATGTCTCTTACTGTTCCTGTTTCTGTTAGGATCATGATGAAGGAGCTCAACTAAGGCTCTTGTTTCAAGTAGGGGTTGGAAGGATATACTCTTCATTTCAACACGTGTTCTTCTGAGAAACTTTCGTAGTCATGCTCTACTCTAAAATGTATGAGGCCATTCCATTATAAGGCCAGATCTTTTATCAGGACAAGGCATTTATTTTTATTGAATGAAAATTCAAGCCAAAACCGGTTTGGCTCAGTGGATAGATCATCGGCCTGTGGACCGAAGGGTCCCAGGTTCGATTCCGGACAAGGGCATGTACCTGGGTTGCGGGCACATCCCCAGTAGGGAATGTGCAGGAGGCAGCTGATCGATGTTTCTCTCTCATCGATGCTTCTAACTATCTCTCTCCCTTCCTCTCTGTAAAAAAACCAATAACATATATTTAAAAAAAAGAAAATTCTAAGAATCACATAAATATATAAAGATATAATTGGTACTTCCAACAATCATATACGTATTGAAGAAATACGGAGACTAAATAACTACATCTTAATCAATATGATACAAGTACAGTAGGTCCTCGCGTTACATTGTTGCCACGTTCCTGCAGTGGGATGTAATGCAATATTCGCGTAAGTCAGAACCCACCTACATAAGCATGTATGTCACTCACATGGAGCACACATACACAGAAGTAATGGCGTGAAACAGTAAAAAATAATAAATAAATAAATAAATAAATAAAAGAAAGATAACAATTCCTGACCTTTACTTGTGGTAAATGAATAATAATAAAACATAAAGCACATATGTGCATACGTAGAAATGATCAAACTTTTTGTTTTTAATAAATAAATGGGGAATGGTGACGTAACCACAAAACTCATGTACTTCGAGTCCAACGTAACCCAAGGAACGTCTGCATTATCACAACAGGCTGAAAAGTGATCAGTGTGGATTCCGATGGTCTGTTTTTAATGAAAATAGGGTGGAAAGGGACACTTGAAAGAGTCTGGCAGTGAAAGTTGCTAAATCAGAGCATGCACATAGTTGTGAAGAAATCAGGTAAAAGTGACTTGTTCATATTAGGAAAGAGATGTTTTAAAGTCTAACATAGAGACCCTCACTATAAATTATGTTGGAAAATTGAAAGTATTGAGAGCATCAGTGAAGTTAAGAAGAATAGGCCTCTGCACTTGAATACAGACAAGCAGCCTGCCCATTTCAATTTTGGATGAGCTAGTGAGCAAAGAAAATTAGTGAAAGGCTCATTTAGGAGCATTGGTGGAAAGAATTAGCCCTGAAACATAGTACTGTTTGTGGGAGATGTAATAGTTCTCATATTTTGAAGGAGATTAGTGCCCTTCATATAAGCCATTAAATAATACCGCTAAAGAGCAGTAAAATCTATATGGCAATCATTACCAAAATTCAGGTTATACCTTTAAATAATTCACCATTAGAGGAGAACCATGCTAAATCAGTGATAAATAATAAAATGACTCGAGGCCCGGTGAACGAAATTCAAGCACCGGTGGTGTCCCACAGCCTGTCCTGCGCCCTCGCGCAATCTGGGACCCCCTTGGGAGATGTGGGACTGCCAGGTTAGGTCTGACACCTCCTGAGGGATGTAGCAGTGCACGAAACGGCAGGCAGCCAGGCAGGAGCCCAAGCTGGAGCCAGGTGCTCTGTTCCCGCTCATCCAAGCCCCACTCCACCTGCCACCTCTGCTTCGTAGCCTTGTCACATAGGCAGCAGAGGCTCTTGCTGTCACAGCTGCACTTTCCAGCCATTAGCCTGCCTTCTGGCTGAGTGATGTTCTTGCTGTGGGAGAGCCTTGACCACCAGGGGGAAGCTCCTGTGTTGAGCGTCTGCGTCCTGGTGGTCAGTGTGCATCGTACCAACCACTCATAATGTCGCTTACGCTTTTATATATATAGATATGGGTGACCAATTTGGCATGTCCTGGCCCAATAGAATATTAGTACTCACAGATGATATCTTGCCACTATTAGAACACCCGTGGCCAGGTGCATGGATTTGTGCACATTGAAAGGAAATTAAGTAGAAGAAATATTTTAATACTGCTATTTTCCCTTTCTCTATAATAGCAGTGTCAACCAAATGCAGATTGACAATGACAATTTGAAACACACACATGCAATTGGCGCAAACAAGAGCTTCATATGCATGGCACATGCATGAGTCACCTTAGCCATATAAATATGTGTGTGTGTGTGTGTGTGTGTGTATTTAGATAGACAGACAGATAGATAGATAGAGAATAAACTTGCTTAATTAGACCTGCTTTCTGCTTTAGCTCAACTTTTTCCAACCCACTGAATCACCTTAACTTCTCTTCCAGGTAATTGTCAGCAACACAGCAATAAATATCAACACAAAGCACATTATTATTGTAGTTCATGCGGGGAGAACAACGGGTAAAATATTTAACTGCAGCAGTGTTTGACTTTGTTCTGCACAGTGAGATAACCTGAAGTCCTTTTCAAGTTCCACCATTTCTTCCTTTTTTTCAGTCCGGTCAAGATTCTAAGCTTTCAAAATCTCCGTTTTCTGGCTAATGAAGAGAAAATAGGATACCTCCGAGTCTACCATCTACCTACACCAGAGCTTTGAGTGAGGGGCGGGCTGTGCAGGGTGACACCCACTGCCCCGTCCGTGATTGGAGGAGGCTTTTGAGGAGCCCACCCAGAAACAGCAGGCTGGGCCTGGCCAGGTGCCTTCTGTACCACATGTTCACATGACCAGCGCCTGTGCATGAGCCCAGTGTGCACCCACTCAGCACACCAGGGCCTGGTTGCATGCACTAGTGAGCAAGCACCTTGCCTGGACTCAGCAGGCTCTGCACCACCTGCTCCTTTCACAGCACCAGTGTCAGAGCCAGGGGGCATCCAGAGTCAGGCTGTGTTGGGAGACTGAGGGGCTCCTGGGGGCAGCGCGCTTCCTCTCAGTTCCACTAGGGGGCCTTCAGCTGCAGGGCGCCTGAGGATTCACAGTGCACCCCAGGGCCTTTGCACCAGGAAGGACAGGGCAAGCAGGATGGCCCAGAAGGATTTTGGCTTCACCTCGGTGCAGGAAAGTGGTGAAACCCAGGACACAAGGGCACAAGAGGTTCAGAGGGCAGCTTTGGGGCTGGAGTGGGAGGACTTCATGCAGGTGGGGGAGGCTGAGACCCGGGAGCTGAGGTTGGACACAGGCCAGGAGGTGTGGCTTGATCTCGAGTGCGGGAGAGGGGAGGACCGGGTGGCTACAGAGCAGTGTGTGCAGGGTGACGAGAGTGAGGTGCAGCAGGGAACCCAGAGTGAGGAGCAAGGGGAAGACAAGGAGGGCTTGGGGGAGGAGTTGCAGGCACAGGCTCAGTTTGTCCTGTGGACAGAGGGCCTTCTGCAGGTGGTGCCATGGCAGGGCACGTGGGCAGGGGAGGAGGTTTTCCCAGATCTGCAGGTGGGGAGGCAGGAGGAGGTGGTGAGTGAAGAGCAGAGGCTGGAGGCACAGGCTCCAGGTGACCCACAAAGGAGTGACCAGCAGGAGGAGGGGTGGATGGAGGAGCCATTAATTGCAGGGGAGCAGTTTGTCCTGGAGGGGGAGGGGAAGTGCACCATGGAGGCAGTAGAACAGGTGGGAGAGGTGGAGCCTCAGTCCAAGGCCAAAGCAAAGCCAGAAGAAGAGGAGCCAGTGCAGCAGGAGCAGGCCCAGTCGGGGCCCGGGGCCAAGTTAACCTGGTCCCCTCTGGAGGTGCTCCAGGCCCTTCAGTTGGAGATGGAGCCCGTGAATGAGCAAGCCAGCAGGGCCTTCTCTCGGCTCAGGTGCAGGACTCGGCAGAGGCTCAAGCCCTATTTCGAGCAGAGAAGCCTCAATATCCGGCGCATCCCTGGGTTCTGGCTCACAGCTGTATCCTTGAGGGTAGAGGAGCAGGATCACAAGGAGCATGGGACAGTGCAGGAGAATGGTGGAAGCGGGGATGGTTCCCATAGAAAAGAACATTGAGGACAAGCTAGGGGCAGAGCGCCCCAGTCTGGCCCAGCATCCTGGAGACACCCTCTTTTTATACAGGCACCATAGAAACAGTACCTGAGGGTCCAGGGGTAGAGCTCCAAGGCAGAGGCACGCATACACCAGGGGCTGATGCCCACAGACAGGGCTGTGTTGCACGGACTCTTCTGGGACTAACATACAGACCGTCTCTATGTCCAATTCCTCATTCAGAAGCAGGAATGTGTGATGTGTAGCCTGGCAAGCCCTCAGCACAAAACAATCTGGTGGGCATCAGGGTCTGTCAGGAAACAGAGTGGTGCTGGGCCACTTTCTGCCATTTATGGAGAAGGAGTGGCCTTAAGGGAAGGAGAGGCCAGGCCAAGCCAGGCTGCTCTTCCTAGCTGGTCCATGCCCAGCTACCAGGGTGCAGGCTCCTTGACCCAAAGCAGTTCATGAACCACCCAGAGTTGTCGGCCATGATCAGCGTCCAAGATGAAAATATGCTGGGCCATATGATGGATTTGAAGGTAAGTGCACCTGCTCCACGGAGTGGTGTAGAGCAGGTGGGGAAATGGCCTGTCCCTGAAAACAGCGACAGGCGGGAGCACTGGGCTGCGATTTCACTCCCTGGATCCACTTTCCTTCTGCAGGTGAGGGAAGTCAGGCATCCCTGGGGTTGCTGCACCATTAGCCTGTACTTCCGCAGCAACCCCTACTTCCACAACCATGTGATTGTGAAGGAGTATCTCATCACCCTCACAGGTAAGAGGAGGCTCCCTGCATGGGCTGCAGCTGGTGGTGGGCAGGGATGGAAGGCGATGTGCGCAGCTTCACATACCCATCTCCTGCAGGATACAGGGTGTCCCGTGCCACTCCCATTCAGTGGTCCCAGCATTGTGAACGAGAAGTGTACAGCCACAGGCTCCAGGACAGCAGCGCCAGCTTCTTCTACTGGTTCTCTGACCACAGTGTGGCAGCATCTGGCAGGATTGCTGAGGTGGGATGTCACTGGCCATGCCAGCATACAGCTTCCTGTGTCCGCCTGCTGCTTGCGTTTCTATTTGGGTCCCTGTGCTCTCCTGACCAAGCTCTGTTGGCTCTACCAGATCATCAGCAAGGACCTGTGGCTCAATCCTCTGAAGTATTATGAGAGGACGATGGCCCCCAGTGAGCGGACAGGACGGGTGAGGAGGGGCAGCCTGGGCTCTCCCTTGTTGTGCTGCCAGGTTCCTGGGCCATTACTTCTTTCTCACGGGGACACCTGGATGCTGGGAGGGAAACAGCCTGTAACACCAGGTCCCTAGGGTATGTGCCTGAGGCAGGAACTACCAGTCCAACAAGGGCAGTGCAATTCCAGCTCAGGCAGGGGGGCTTAGGCAGGAGGAGGGAGTGTGCATGCCCACTGTCACTCAGAGTCAAAGCAGATTCCTTGAGCCACTCCTCTGAACTCTCCCTCTAGGCTGCTCACAGCACCGTGAGGCCTTGACACCTGCCCCTCAACAGGGGCTGGCATGACATGTTCTTCCTATACTCCTTTCCACAGGTGTCTGCGAATCTTCCTGATGCTGAGGCCTAGGCTGCTGTGCTGCCACACCGCATTGCTCTATGGCTCCTCACCACGATCTCCTATTTCCCCAAGGTCTCCTCTTCCTCCTAGGGCCAGTGGGAGAGGCTTGCTCCTTATCAGTATCTTAGGGTGCAAAGTGTGGGCCACAGAGCTGGAGGAATCCTTGTTTTGCAGCCTTGTCAGAGGTTCTTCAATCCTTGTATCCATTTAGGTTTTCCAAGGAGAATAACTCATTTGTCCACCCTCCCTAACTGGAAAACGGGGCAGCATGCCATGACGAAATAACACACTGCTTCATTTTGTATGCAGTTCACTTCAAAGACTTTATGCACTTATGGTCATAGACACCCTGGGAAATTTAGGGCCATGAATATAACTCACCATCCAAACAGATTGTTTTTACGTGTTTGCAGTAAAATCAGACAAGAAATCCCATGTTGCAGAACACTTTCTTCTGAAAATTTTTGTAATGTTAGTGTTTAAGGTTTTACAAAAAGTAATAGCTATGTCTCTTTCTTTTTATCTACTGACCTCCCCCCGGCTTCCTCTATCTCTAGTCTCTTGTTCTTGCCACCCACTCCCAGTGTCTTGCCTCTGTTGGTCTATTGGTTGTGCTTATATTCTGAATATTTTAACAAAACACTATGTAAAATTTAAACATTTGAGTATATTGTAATTTACATCAGCACTTATGAAACAACCTTGTATAATTCAAACCTTCCCTCCAATCCTGAAACTTCATAATGGTACCTACAATTCTTGATGCTTCCCCCAAACCTACCATTTGCTTTTAGTCATTCTTAAATAACAGAAGCCAAATCCTTTACAATACAATGTTGTCTGTACCTTATCATTTTTAATTCCAGTGTCTAATTCTTCTGTCACAGGGGCTTCCCCCCTGACTCCCCGATTGCCCAATCAGGTAAGCTACTGTAGTGCATGATTCACTCTCTCTTGCGTACATGGTGTATCCTGTGATCGCCGCCAGCACCACATTCAGGACCCCTTACCGGTGTGTCCGATTGGCTGGTGCAGTAATTGCTGTGCCCCCATCATACCCATCTCCTGTGTGGCTGTAATAATCATCACAGGGACTGGACCACCATAAATCCGAGGGGGCCTTCGTGCTGGCGGTGTTCCAACTGAGCCTCCTGTAAAGTCGGTGACCAAATAACAATACTTGAACCTCTTTATGAATAATTTTATGTCAGTATGACATGACACTAGTAAAGTCTTAACTATTTTGAAAACCTATGCTTTTATCTGCCTGAGCTAAAAAGGTGTCAATGAGGCTGAGGTAGACAAGGGAGCTTACATTCATTTAAAATACAGCTGAAGAATAAGGTTTTAACTTAAATAATTGATTATGAATGAAAATGAAGGCCCATTCTGTGGAAATGGGCTGAAATTCTGACCTTCATATTATTTCTATGGTTCACGCTGTCCAGTGCTCCTTCTGATTAAAAATGTTAAATTACCTCCTGGCTGCTGTGCCTAAGTTGGTGGAGCACCAGCCTTGGCACTGCAGGATCTGCTATTTCATTCCAGGTCAAGGGAATGCGCCTGGCTTGTAGTGAATCAATGGATGGTTCCTTCCCTCTCCCTCTCACTTCCTCCCCCATCCATCTCCCTCCCCCCCCACCTCTTCCTCTCCCACTTCTTCTCCCTCTCCCTCTCCCTCTCCTTCCCCCTCTCCCTCTCCCTTT
The DNA here is from genome assembly GCF_963259705.1 of Myotis daubentonii. NCBI lineage: Eukaryota > Metazoa > Chordata > Mammalia > Chiroptera > Vespertilionidae > Myotis > Myotis daubentonii. The sequence goes on along the minus strand of NC_081862.1, from coordinate 6,047,107 downwards.
CCCCCTCCTCCTTCCCACTCTCATTTCCCCTCTCCCTCTCCCCATCCCCTCCCTCTCCCCCTGCCACTCCCCCTCCCCCCTCATGTTGAAATAGGCCAACAATGGAAAAGGTCCTCTAATGTGGATTAGCAAAAACAAAACACACAGATACATCGTGTCACATAAATATAATAAGACCAACATTGAAAAAATACTCCAGGCACCTTAAAGTGACTGAAAATCCCAATACACCAATGTCTAAGGGGAAAAGAGATTGAGAGGCAGCAGGGCCACAACACAGGTGTAGAGCTGAGAAGGGGCTTGAAAGGGGCTGGCGACCCAGCTTCCTGCCTGAGGAGGTCCTTATGGTACAGAGCCCCAGTTTTAGTTTTCAGAGTGGTGGTGTCAATTTAATAAAGGGAGATCTACTCACTGCCTCTGCAATAACACAGAGGCCCCCAGCTTTCCCCTACCCATCTCCTGTTCCTCTGCTCCCTGCTTATCCCTCCTGCAGGCATGATGGTCATCTTTCATATTCACCATGCCAGGCCCTTCCCTGCCCCAGACTGAGGGTCAAAGTATGTAGCAAAAGGAACTGACATTGACCATGTAGCAGCACCACCCTGCCAAGAGCTTCAGAGCAACAGCCCCCCTGAGACTGGGAAAACACCATGCCCTGGGATGTCTTGGAGGCTTGGGCCCAGTGGCCTCCTCTCACCACCACATGCAGGTGGATGTGATATTCCTCCTTTGGGCCCTCTGCTTGTGCTTAAGCTCCAAAGTTATTGGGAAGTGGATGTCCTCTGTTCCAGACAGGGATTCTGCCAGGATATGGCGGTTGGTAGGGGATCCTCTGCTAAAAGGCACACCCTCATCTTGTCCATGAGTGCTGTTCCTGTGTGAGGTGGGACATCTGGGGGTACAAGATGTATCAAAAGAGAATTTATTCCCCACACCTGGGTGCTGGTGGGTTGAGACAGAGAAAGTCATCAGTCATGAGAGCAGAGAGAGAGTTTTTCTTTATTTTTTCTGGCTGCAAGCTGCTCCGCTGACATGAGGGTCTGGTCTGTCCTTGGTTCCTCCCATGCCAGCTGTCTTCTGGTTATCTGGGCTATGCTGTGCTCAAGGCTGCAAGCTTGCTACAAGATATCTGCTAAGCAAAATAAGGTTTTCTCTGCCCGGTTTTATTCTCTTTAACCCTTTCTACAGCCCCTGGGAGGGGAGAAGTAGACGGTATAAAATGGAGGACTGGGATGCCTGGGTGAAAAGGGAAACTCACAGCACCCACAAAGTGGCTCAGGATGACTATCCTTAACAACTGACCAGGGAGAGGTAGACAAGGCATGACAGAGGATGGCAGGTGGGTGATGCCTGGTGGTTGGCACCCAGGACAGATAATGGGTAAAGAGATGATGCACGCAGACAGAGAATGGATGGGTGCTAGGAGATGATATACACACAGACATAAGTGTAGTCTTTTAATAAAATTCTAGCACTGTGGTTCAAGTAATAGTATTTCCAGGGTTCCGTCTTCTTGTTTTTAAAGTTTGATAATGCCATATGAGCCATGATTGTTTAGCCATCACTATTTTTTTTTTTTTTTTTTTTTTTTTTTACAAAAGTGCTGGACTGTGGGGTTGGAAGGATGTTGAAATGTCCGTTTTGTGTAGCAAAATAGTACATTAAGCTTAGTTACTTTAGGATATGAATACAAATGGAATCGGGCTTTAAGCCTTCAAAGCACCTTGTAATTTAGATTAGTCTGCCCACCCCAGACATATAATGTCAGCAGAAATCAGGTCACTGTTGGTAAGAAGCTAATACAAGTGATGCAAACATTTCCATAGCATTAAAAAAGGTCTTGAAAATATGGTATGTGTAGTCCCTTTACCCTCAAGTTGGTATACCTTTTGAAAAAAGTATTTGTATTGATTTCATAGAGCAAGGGAGAGGGAGAGAGAAAGAAAAACGTGAATGATGAGAGAGAATCCCTGAACGGCTGCCATCTCCTTGTCCCCCACTGGGGATTGAGCAAGGGGCTTGGGCTTGTTCTTTGACCAGGAATAGGACAGTGACCTCCAGGCTCACAATTGGATGGTCAACCATCACAGAGTCACAGCAGGTAGGGTAGGTGTTTAGTTTTTCAAGACAGGAACTGATGTGAGTTAGGACATTGGGTTTGCCATAACTAATTAACCTTCCTGCCCCTAACTAACTTTTCTCTGGTTCATTATTTTTGAATCGGGCAACCAGACTGATTTTTGTAAAATATATATATATCCTGATTTATTTTAAAGTAGTGGATAAGAGTTCGTTTCAATGAGTCTTTAAAGTACTAGTGAGGGAAATAGTCTTATTTCTCTTTAATCTTCAAGTCTGGCCAATGTAAGTGTGTCCCATATCCTTCAAAGTTGCCGGTGCTCCTTGCACAAGTATTCCTTAATATTACCCTGAAAGTCACACCATTTGGGCATCGTTTGGGGTACATATTTTCGTTGGTTCTTATACATTTTCAGATATTTCCAACATATCATATCATTATTTTAAGCTACGTTCTTTTGGATTTATTAAGAATCACTCTTCCCTGGGACAAGGTAACATATGCAGATTTCTATGTCAATAACCACGCTTGTGCTTTGGCTACACTTTTGATCTTATATTTAAGTTAATTTGTGTGTGTACTCTTTATGCCATATATTAAGTTGTTGATCTTCAATGACTTTTAGTACATAACTCACTTATGTGCCTGGCCTTTATTTGGAGAGCCTGTTTTATGATATATCGAAGGGGGTCAGTACCTATTGACCCTTTTACTTTACCTTTATCTTTTAGGGTTTGTCAACAGCCAAGAGTTGGATTTGTCTCATGATTTTTCTTGAGTTCAGAAGGCCATTTATTTGATTTATGAAGAATGGTTGATGTTGTTTCCCTAGTTTCTAAGCAGAAGAAATGTAGTTTGTGTAGATATTATTCCCAAGTGTCTTCTTTCAAGTGATGTTTTGTAGCCTGCACAATGATTCTGAATAAGACAAAATCCCTACTTATTGGGCACTTCTTTTCTATGGTAAAAGTAACAAACATGCAAGGAAATGTAAATAAGTACAATCATGCACAAAAAAGACAAGAGGAGAAATATAGGGGGCAATTATGTTTACAAGTTGTATTGGTAGGAGATAGTGCTTATATTCATAAAATTCAGGGGATCAAGGGATGTTTGTTGAATCTCAAATGTCGGGAAGGAGGCCGTGGCGTATAAACCTGTGGAAAACATTTTGGACCCAGAAAGCTTAAGTGATTCCTTAAGGTGGGAACTGTGTCCAGTGGCTGTTTAGTTTGTGTCACTGCCCATCAGTGCCAGGCATCTTGGTGGAACATGTGAACAGCCACTTCAGATTTGTTTAGAAAAATAGTTCCAAACATCCAAAGAGTTTTATGTGGAGCAATTACAGTGGCCTCAGTTTACACATGCCATGTTGATTTAGCTAAAAGATCAACCATCATGAAGTTATTGGGAGACTGGGGAATTTATGTATGCATGTTAATCAAATTAGTGTATTTAAAAGGTATAAATCTAGGAACACATTTTTTAAAAAAATTCTTTATGGTTTAGAGGATTACATAGAGTATTACATATGTCTCCTTTTCCCCGTTGTGCACCTGCAACCCCAGCACATGCCCTTTCCCCTCCTAGTGTCTATGTCCATGGTTAGGCTGATAGGCATGCATACAAATCCTTTGGTTTTTCTCTTACCCCCTTGTCCTGCTTCCCTCTGAGGTTTGGCCGTCAGTTCCATGCTTTTCTGTCTCTGGATCTATTTTTGTTGAATAGTTTATTTGTTCATTGTTCCACCAATTAGTAAGGTCATGTGGTATTTATCTTTCTCCAACGGGCTTATTTTGCTCAGCATAATGCTCTACATGTCCTTCCATGCTTTTGAGAATGGTAAAAGTTATTTTTTACAGCAGTGTATTGTTCCTATGTGTATATGTGCCACAGATTTTAACCCATTTTTCTGCTGATGGGCACTTAGGCTTCTTCCAAGTCTTAGCTATTGTATATTGTGCTGCTATAAATATGTGGTTGCACATGCCCTTTCCCATTGGTGTTTGTCAATTCTTGGGATATGTTCCTAGTAGTGGGACTACTGTTCAAATGGGAGCTACATTTTTTAAAATTTTTGTGGAAACTCCATACTGTTCTGCAGAGCCCAGAGACCTCTGCTCAGCACAAACCTTGGTGAGCCCTGGACTGAGATGGGGACACTGGGGCCCAAACAAAGGTTCCCTGCTGTGTCCCTAATTGTGTCTGCAGCTGCCACACAGGCAAACAGAGCTGCAGCATCTACCCTTGCAGTGTCTCCCCTTAACCAGTGCTTGCAACATCTCCCCTGGGACCATTGTCACCAACAGCAGCCCCTCCCCACCCCTGGAAACAAGGTACCCAGCCTTGTAGTACCTGCTGTGCTGCACATAGCAGATGGTCAGGGCCTCCCTGTCCAGTACGGTAGCCACCAACCCCATGTGATGATTAAGCCCTTGAAATATGTCCAGTGCACTTGAGGAGCTGAGTTTTCATTTTAATCTATCATGGTAACATATACTTTGGTTAGTGTTTAGAACACCTTGGGTCATCGCTTCTGGGCCTTTTGGCTAAGATCAAGTGTAGAACACCTTGGGTGTGTGAATGAATCTATTTTATCAAATGTTAGGAAATGCAAATACAGACTCAGCATTCCTGATTTAAAAAGATACAATTTAGCACTCAATCCTTAGTGAGATGGCCTGTGAGAGACATCAAACTAAGAAGACTTTGTGCAAAACTTGAAGGTAAAATACCTCATTAATATTTTTGTGGCTGCTTGGTTCTTCTAGGCCGGGCGAATAGCCAAATTAACAGACAGAGATTAACAGAACATCAGGGGTAAGTACATGTGCAAGAAGGTTTCACATAGAATCGATGTAGCCATGACATTACAAACACACTGAAGCAACATTGGGTATATGACATTCTTAAAGTTTTTTTAAAGCAAGTTTTTTATTGATTTCAGAGAGGAAGGAGTGGGAAAAAGAGGTAGGAACATTAACGATGAGGGAGAATCATTGATCCTCAGCCCTCCATGGGCACCACCCTGGGGATCCAGCCTGAAACCTGTCATGTGCCCTGACAGGAAAATGTATCCTGACGCCTGGCTCATAGGTCCACGCTCAACCACTGAGCCAGGCTGATTGGACTATGTCCTATATATTTTGAACAAAGGATAAAGGGGGGGAGATTATTTTTCAGAAGTGAGAATAGGCAATTTGCAGGTAGATGAGGAAGAACAGAACGCTCGTGTCAGGAAAGTTAAGAAACCACGAGGCACAGGTTATCTAGCCGACTGACACCAGTCTGAACCCTCTTAGCCAACGGTGAAGAAATAAAGGAAACCAAGATTCTGCCACCCTGAAGCTTCTTTTGGGGATATTGATTTTCAGCTGTTTATTAAGTAGCCAAAGTGTCAGAGAGCACCTTTGGGCACCCCAGCACCCTCCTGGCCAAAAGAGAGAGAGGGAGAGACCTTCTTCAGAAGGTTGTTGCCTTTGCCTGATTGGAGTGAAACATGTTAAACAAGAGGGCTTCAGCAGATGTCTGTTAGCTAGATACCCCTCCTCCCCTGTGACACCATCAATCAGGAGTGTGGGAGCGGTTCCCAGACATTGTTGGTCCCAGGAGGCAGGGTTATAAATTCCAGTGGCTGCTGCGTCCAGTGCTGGAATTGGTGGCAGTTCAGCTCACCCAGAACACCTCCTGAGCCCACAGCTGGACAGGGCAGAGGCTGGGTCCAGGCTGGCTGGGCCCAGGGCCTGGAGAAGAGGGGGAAATGCAGCGAGGGATGACTCAGGGTAACCTGGAGGGGAGGGAGAGGCATCAGTGCAGGTACCCACATGAACTGTCCTTGGGAAAGGTCACGTGTGTCCTGAGGGGAGAGAGCGGAGTAGAGCCCAGGCCATGGGGGAGACCCCGCCAGGACAAATAATTGCCAAATGCATCTAGGAGAGAGGTGGGAGAGCTAGGCTGAGTCTCTAGTTCCAATATAAAATAATAGAGTTGGTTCTTGTTTGTTTGTTTGTTTCTGTTTTTTATCTGCTCTGCTCTAGGTGACAATCCCAGATCCACTGGGGCTGAGAGCAGTCGCCTCATTTGTCCTCATTCCTCCATCTATGCAGCTGGAAACTTTAAACTCTGCTAGTTCATAGGCATGGGGTTCATCTGGAGGAATGGCAGGGTAGGGACCCACAAGAAGCCAGCCTCACCACCCTGCTGTTAAGCTCCACCCCCACGACTGCCCCATAGCCTAAGGTGAAGAGATGCAGGGTCACCTGCATGACAGGGACACAGTGTCCTCTGCCCACTCTCCCTCTCAGATCAGGTCTCACAGTTTCGGGAGTCTGAATATTCCCCAAGTCTGAGTGAGGAAGGGCAAGGCAGCACAATGTGTCTGAGGCTGCCTGTCACTACTTGAGCCAAGTTAAGCAGAGACAGGGTTGAGCCACACAATGAGTGTTTATCCAAGGATGCGGTCAGTATGGGGAGAGCAGTCGCTCACCCTGGAAATTCGGCTCTCAGCCTCTTGGGGAGAAGATAGTTACCTGTAGCTGCTAGCTGCAAGTGTCACATGGAAAGGGGAGGGGAGGGCCTGCTGTCTGCCCTTCAGGAGCTCAAAGGCTGACCACAAGGTGGCTAATCTTCCAAGACTTTAGGAACAGCTCAGCCCCTTCCTGGGATGAGATTGGAATGGTCAGCCTTCCTGAGAAAGACCCCAGGAGGGGGTCAGGGTGCGGGCACAGCTGCCAAAGCAAAGCTTGTCCTGTGCTTGGTCTCTCTTCGCAAAATGCAATCTTTTCTGAGTAATGGGCCATGGAGGCAGCCTGTTTTCCGTACAGCCTGTGTCATCCTCCAGTGTCCCAGGGCCTCGTATTTATAGTGTGCAAGTGATGAGTAAACAACTGCAGCTCTCTTCTTATTACAAGCCCTTCTGCACTATGAGAAGCTGATTTCCAAAGACCCCCAGGAGATGCCTCAGGCCAGCCTGGATGACAGGGCTGGGCCTCAGCTTTGCTCTTCCCTTCTGCCTCTCTCCTCACAAGCCTTACTTTTGTCTCCTAAAGAGACTATGGAAAAGCAGGCAGCAAAACCTGTCAGACTGAGCATGCCAGGCCCCCTGTGCCCCCTGGAGGCACCACCTGAGAGGAGAGCCCTGGGTTAATGTTCAGCATAGGGCAGCAGTGCCTGTGCCTGAGCACCAGGCTGTGGCTGGTGCCTCCCCACCTCTCCTCAGCTTTGTTGGCCTGCTCCTCCTCAGGAGCCTCCTGCCCACTCTGTTCTGCTTCCAGGCCCAGGGGTGACTGTGCCAAAGGGATTTGTTGGTGAGAGGAGAACCCCTTCATGAGGGGGGAGGAAGGCAGGGAGGCTGCCATCACCTGAAGGCTTAGGGGAGGTGAGCAGAGCAAAGGCTGGATTCAGGGCTTGTCACAGAGCTCTGGCGGCCCAAACCCCAGGGGAAGACTGAGGAGAGCGAGCCCCTGTGGAGAGAGACAATGTAATTGCATCTGGCCAGCTCTCCTCTGCCCCGGGGGTTACTAACATGTCCCCATCCAGACAGCAGGGACAGTGGACCAGCCCAGGGCAGGGAGCTCTTTTCCAGACAGAGGGCTGCGGTGGGATGGGAGTGGAGCGCCAAGCCTGGCCCAGGGAACCAGGTAGGTAAGTAGCAGCCACAACCACAGAGGGAAAGGGGCCCCCAGAAACACAAACCAGGGGTGGCGAGTGGGAGGTTAGCTGGGGGTCACGGCCTCCTGTTTCTCCCTCCACATCCGCGACCACCCCCACCCTCATGCCTGGAAGCAGAGGGTCCTCCTAACAGCCACCCACCCTCTGCCACCCCTTGCAGCCTGGTGGGTGTGGCACAGGCGCCCCTGTCCCCACCTTCTCTGGGCCTGTTAAAACAGCCCCCCTCCTGCCCCCTGATCTTGGTTTTTTCCTGATCTCATGATTTCGCGAGATTTCACCCCCAAAGGAACCAGTGCACAGTCCCAGGAAGCTTGAGAAGCGCCGCCCCCTACCTCTTCCTTCCTGCCAGCCAGCCCCCCTGCTGTGCAGGAGTCCCAGTGGTGAGGAGCACAGCCTGTGGAAAAGGTAAGCACACACTCTGGGTTCTTGCTGTCTCCGGGGGTGAACTTGCTGTCTCCAGGAGTGAACTTCTCTAGTCACTGGTAACCCGCAGCCCCTCCCCCGCCGGCTGTTTCCATCTGGAAAGGAGTTTCCACCTGGTTGGAGTGAAGGCCTGAGTTCCAAACCTGGCTCGCAGGCGTGAGGCCTTCAGCTTGCTGCGCCAGAGTGGGAGCTCGCTGAGGGGACTTACATGCAACAATTCATGGAACTCTGGCGTCGGCCCTTATTGTGTGACCTCAGCTGGCCGCGTTTACACTTGACCAAGGGCGCCCCCACAGCCCCAGGCGCCAACTCCCCTGGGATCTGGCTCCTGAAGTCTGTGGGCTCTCAGGCCAGCCCAGCCCTGCTCAGGGCGAGGGGGACAGGGAAGGGGCAGAAAAGTGGCTGCTGGACGGTGGGCAGTGCCCAGGAGGGAGAGGTCGCTTCCGCAGAGCACCAGGCCCGTCACTCATCATTGTCCTCTGGTTCAGCTGGTGAGAAAGCAGTGGTCAGGCTGGGAGATAAGAGGTGATTCCCACTGAGAGCAGCAGAGCCCTCTCCTGGTGTGAGTGTGAGTGTGCGTGTGCCTGAGTGTGCGTGAGTGTGAGTGTGTGAATTCTCACCTGATGATATGTTCCTGGGTTCCTTTTCATTCCTATTACTGATTGAGGTATTACATACGTGTTCTTATCCCTCACTGCCCCCACACCCCCACCCTCACCCGGCAAGTTTGCCCTCATGCTCACCCCCTGGTGTCTGCGTCCATTGGCTAGGCTTATAGGCATGCATACAAGTCCTTTGGTTGATCTCTCCCCCTTAGCCCCACCCTCCCCTACCTTGTCTCTGAGGGTGATGGTCTGATCCATGCTTCTCTGTCTCTGGATCTGTGTTTGTTCTTTGGTTTATGTTGTTCATTATAATCCACAGATGAGTGAGGTCATGTGATATTTATCTTTCTCGGACTGACTGACTGGCTTTGCTTAGCATAATGCTCTCCGGCTCCATCCATGCTGTTGCAAATGGTCAGTGCCCCTGCCTTTTTTGTGACAGCATACTATGCCAATGTGTCGATGTACCACGTCTTTTTAACCCACTCATCTGCTGAACAGCACTTAGGCTGTTTCCAAATCTTAGCTATTGTAAATTGTGCTGCAGTGAACATAGAGGTGCATGTATCCTTTCTGAGTGGTAATTCTAGGTTCCTGGGATATATTCCTAGAAGTTGGATCACTGGGTCAAATGGGAGTTCCGTTTTTAGTTTTTTGAGGAAACTCCATACTGTTCTCCATAGTGGCTGCACCAGTCTGCATTCCCAGCAGCAGTGAAGGAGAGTCCCTTTTTCTCCTCATCCTCACCAGCACTCGCCCTTTGTTGATTTGTTGGGGATAGCCATTCTGACAGCTGTGAGGTAGTACCTCCTTGTCCTTTTGATTTGCATCTCTTGGATGATTAGTGGCTCTGAGCATGTTTTAATGTGTCTCTTGGCCTTCCTTTTGTCCTCTCTGGAAAAGTATCTATTGCGGTCCTTTGCCCATTTTTGCGATTGGGTTTTTTATCTTCCTTTTGTTAAGTTGTATGAGTTCTCTGTAAATGTTGGAGATGAAATCCTTATCAGAGAGAACATTGGCAAATATGTTCTCCCATGCAGTGGGCTTTGTAGTTGTCTTGTTGACGGTTTATTTTGCTATGAAGTAGCTTTGAATTTTGCTGTCGTCCCATTTGTTTATTTTAACTTTATTTTGCATTGCCCCAGGAGCTGTGTTGGTGAAGAGATTGCTTCAGCATATATCTCAGACTCTGCTGCCTATGGATTCCTCTATATATTTTTCTGGTTTCCAGCTTTCTGTTTAAGTCATTATCCATTTTGAGCTTATTTTTGTGCATGGTGTAAGTTGGTGGCCTAGTTTCATTTTCTGCATGTGTCTGACCAAATTTTCCAGCACCATTTATTGAAGAGACTTTCTTAACTCCATGGTATGTTTTGGCCTCCTTTGTCAAATATTCATTGAGCTTATTGGTTTGGATTGGTTTCTGGGTTCTCTATTCTATTCCCTTGGCCTATGTATCTATTCTTGTGCCAGTGTCAGGCAGTTCTGAGAACAGTGGCTTTGTAAAGCAGCTTGAAATCTGGTACTGAGATACCTCCTACTTTGTTCTTCTTCCTCAGGATCGCTGCAGCCATTTGGGGTTTGTTTTTTAAATATATTTTATTGATTTTTTACAGAGAGTAAAGGAGAGGGATAAAGAGTTAGAAACATCGATGAGAGAGAAACATAGATCAGCCTCCTCCTACACACCCCCTACTTGATATGTGCCCCCAACCAAGGTACATGCCTTGATCGGAACCCAACCAGGCACCTTTCAGTCCGGAGGCCGACGCTCTATCCACTGAGCCAAACCTGTTTGGGCTCAGGGTCTTTTTTTTATTATTATTACAGATGGATTTTTGGAGAGTTCATTCTAGGTCTGTGAAATATGCTGTTGGTATTTTAATGTGGAGTGCATTGAATGTATAGATTGCTTTGGGTAGTATAGCCCTTTTAATGATGTTGTTTCTACCAATCCATGAACAAGGTTCCTTCTTCCATCTGTTTATGTCTTCCTCTTTCTCTTTTTTCAACATCTTCTAGTTTTCTGAGTGGAGGTCTTTTACCTCCTTAGCTAAATTTATTCCTAGGTTTCTGAATTTTTTTGGTGGGATGATACATGGGATTCTTTTTTCAATCTCCTTTTCTGTAAGTTCACTATTGGTGTATAAAAATGCCATATATTTCTTGGCGTTAATTTTGTAGTCTGCTACATTGCCAAATTCATTTACTAAGATTACTAAATGTTTGAAGGAGTGTTTGTGGTTTTCTATGTATAGTATCATGTCATCTGCAAATAATGAGAATTTACTTCTTCTTTCCCAATTTGGGAACAATTTATTTATTTTCTTGTGTGATCACTCTGACTAGGACTTCCAGTACTGTGTTGAACAGGAGTGATAAAAGTGGGCGTCCCTGTCTTATTCCTGTTCTAGAGGGAAATGTTTTTCTTTTGTTTTTTTTTTTCCTGCACTTTGAGTATGTTGTTGGCTGTAGGTTTGTCATATAAGGCTTTTATTATGTGGAAGGATGATTCTTCTATTCCTACTTTGCTGAGTGTTTTTATCAGAAAAGGCTGTTGCACTTGTTCAAATGCCTTTTCTGCACCAATTGATATGATTGTGTGGTTTTTCTCTCCCAAATAGTTTATGTGATGTTTCACGTTCACTGATTTGCAGATAGTGTACCATCCTTGCATCCCTGAAATAAATCCCACTTGGCCATGGTGTATGATCTTTCTAATGCAATGCTGAATCCTGTTTGCTAGAATTTAGTTGAGGATTGCAGCATTAATGTTCACCTGGAAAATTGGCCTGTTAGTCACTTTCTTTGTGGTGTCTTTTTCTGGTTTTGGGAATATGGTAATACTGGCTTCATAAAAAGAGCTTGGAAGTATGCCGTCCTCTTGAATTATTTGAAATAGTGTGAGAAAGGTTGGTTTTACTTCTTCTTTGAATGTTTGGTCAGACTCCCCTGTGAAGCCATCTGGTCCAGAGCTTTTGTTTTTTTGGAAGCTTTTTGATTACTGTTTCAATTTAACAGTATTTATCGGTCTGTTCAGGATTTTTGCTTCTTCCTGATTGAGTTTTGAAAGCTTGTCTTTTTGTAGCAATGTGTCCATTTTGTTGAGCTTGTCCAGTTTGTTGTAGTAGAGTTGTTCATTGTGATTTTTTACAATCCTTTGTATATCTGTGGGGTCGTTTGTTACTTCACCTCTTTCATTTGTTTTTGTTTATTTGGGTCCTCTCTCTAAGTTTCTTGCTGAGCCTGACTAGAGGTTCATCAATGTTGTTTATTCTTTCAAAGAACCAGCCTTTGGTTTCATTGATCTTTTGTATTATTTTTTTTTCGTCCCTACGTCACTTATTTCTGTTCAGACGTTTGTTATCTCTTTCTTTTTGTGTACTGTGGGCTTTCTTCTCTAATGGAGAGGCACTCTGAAACCCAGGACAAAACAGCTTTTATTTACTTGAATACACATTTGTCCTTTAGCAAAGCAAACAGGCATATCCAATTTTGGTAAAGAATAGAAGAATTTTCATGTTAGGAGGTTGCCTTCAGCCATTATTCCCACAGCAGGGTAACAAAATGCTGATTTTCTGCCATGCTGAATATCAAAGTCCATTCCCCTTCTGTGGGACTTCTCGCATTGATATGTTAACTACTTTTGGTCTTTGCCCCACAATTTCCCCCTTTTTGTTTTCTTAATTAATTTAGAAAGGTGTATGCCATCTTCTGGGCTCAGATCCTATTAAGACTTTTGATTCTGCTTCTTCAGACTGGAAGAAAACCTAGAAGAACAAGAAAGAGAGACAATATTAGTTATTCTAAAGAGCAAATGTAAGGAGATTCAATGAAAAGGATTGAGTTCTTTCATGTCCTTTTAAGTATCGTTTTCAGGTATTTATGGAATTAGTCCATAGTAGGCTTCTTTTGGGACTGTCAGTTCTTTATGGGCTCTTTCTAGTCACTGTTCCCTTGTGACATGACTGCAATGATGTCCGAGTTCTGGATGGTGGACCACCGGTGAGAAATGACAATGCAGGTCTGACCTCTTTTGGCTTTGTCAAGAGCCACCGGCACCTAGGCACAGCAGATGACAGCTAGCTTAGCAAGGCGTGTTCACCATCCCCCATCTCTAGATGTTTCTCCTCTGTATCCCCAGCATGTTGCTTGTGGCCCTGCTGTCTGTAGTTGGAGTAGTCTGGTCAGTTCCTCTCTCAGATTCATGTTGCAGGAATCCACACAGGCTTGGAGGAGTTTTCTGGAAATACACAAGCATATCCTTGACCAAAGAATAATAAAGGGACCCTTCCTTAAACCAGACTCGTTATCTTTCCATTTAACCTGACCGTTTTTGCTTTGGCTTAGTCTGACACCAGTGTTATTCTATGGGTGTCTTGCCATCAGCATTACAAGGGTAAAATTTAAAGTAATTAAGGCTTGGTGTGGTCTACTTACAGGAGATTTCTTCACTATTCCCCCACTTTTGTTTTACAAGTTGGGATTTTAGAGCCCTTGTAGTAGATGTAACATGCAAGGAGGGCATTTCTTCATAATCTGTTTTGCCGGCTATACAGTATTTCGGCAGACTGATGTAAAAGCTTGTGAAATTCTGTGACCTGCTTAATAAAATAACTAACTCACAGGCATATTCATTTCCTTTTGTTAAAGGACCAGGGCTTGTTTAAATAGTATAGAGAGGCTTCGGTCACTGAGCCATTTTAATTGAGTAGTTGCAGTTCTGTTTACCAAGCCAGCAGCATAAGCAGATAATAGATAATATCAAGAGGCTTTTGGAAATACTGCAAGTCAGCCTTGATCATTTCTAATTCGATTCTTTGCACAGAAGTATGACTGGTCTGACTGACTTGGTCTGAATTCAGTGCAGTATAAGCAGCTTTACCGTGAGATGAACTATCAGTAAAAACAGTGACTTCTCCAGGAATAGGTTTCTGCCTATTCGATCTATGTTCCCCTGAATATTCTTTCATTTTTATTTGCTAATTTAAGTCAGTCTAAAATAAGGCTAATTTCCTAACTTCCTTTGTCATTGGGTGGGGACAGTAAATGACACTAATTGGATTTCTGCTATCAGCCCTCTATATATACACACACACACAAACACACACACACACACAAACACACACACACACACACATACTACTGTTGGTCTTTGCCTCCAGCACTTTACTCTGAGGTTTGACAGTGTGATCAATGCTTCTTTGTGTCTGGATGTCTTGTTGTTCATCAGTTAATGTTGTTCATTATATTCCACAAATGAGTGAGATAATGTGATATTTCTCGTTCTCTGATTGGCTCAATTTGCTCAGTGTAATGCTCTCCAAATCCATCCGTGCTGTTTCAAATTATGATAGTTCATTCTTTGTTACAGCAGTAGAGCATTCCATTGTATAGATGTTCCACAGTTTGTTAATCCGTGCATCTGCTAATGGGCATTTAGACTGTTTCCAAATCTTAGCTATTGTAAATTGGGCTGGTATGAACATACAGTTGCATATATCTTTCCTGGTTGGCCTTTCTCATTTCTTGGGATATATACCTAGAAGAGAGAACACTGGGTCAAAGAGGAGCTCCATTTTCAATTTTTTAAGAAAACTCAATATGGTTTTCCACAGTGGTTGCAGCAGTCTGCATTCCCACCAGCAGTGCACAAGGGTTGCTTTTTCCCTGCATCCTCACCAGCACTTGTGTTTTTTTTTTCTCTTTCTGACAGCTATTCTGACAGGTGTGGATTGGCACCTCAGTGTCGTTTTGATTTGCATCTCTTGGACTGTTAGTGCCTCTGAGTCTTTTTTCGTATGTCTCTTGGCCTTTTATAGGTCTCCTTTTAAAAAGTGTTAACTTAGGTCCTTGTCCCATGTTTTGATTGGATTGTTTATCTTCCTATTGTTAATTTGTGTGAGTTCCCTGAAAACTTGGGAGATTCAACACTTATCCGAGATACCATTGGCAAATAGGTTCTCCTGATGCAGTGGGCTTTCTGGTTGTTTTGTTCAGGATTTTGTTTGCTGTGCAGAAGATTTTTATTTTGATGTAGTCCATTTATTTTCCCCTCCGTGTGCATTGCCTTTGGAGCTATATCAATAAAGATACTGCGAAGACATATCTGATATATTGGTACAGATTCTCATTTGATGTTTAAGTCCTTCATCCATTTTGAGTTTATTTTTGTGAATCGTGTAAGTTGGTGGTCTAATTTCATTATTTTGCATGTATCTTTCTAATTTTCCTAACATTTTTTGAAGAGACTGTCTTGATTCCATTGTATGCTCTTGCCTCCTTTGTAAATTAATAATAGAGCATAATGACTTGGGTCCACTTCTGGGTTCTCTGTTCCGTTTCAGTGGAGTATATATATGTCTTTTCTTGTGCCAGTAGCAGGCAGTTTTGAGAATGGTGGCTTTATAGTATAGCTTAATATCTGGTATTGTGAGCCCGCCAACTTTTTCTTCTGCCTCAGGATTGCTCTGGCTATTTTTACTCCGTTTGAATTTTTTGAGGATTTTTTTCTGTGTCTGTGAAATATTCTGTTGGTATATTCATGGAGATTACAATGGATCTATAGATTGCTTTTGGTAGAATGGACATGTTAATGAGGTTAAGTCTACCAACCCATCAACATGGTATATTAATCCATTGGTTGATATCTTTATGTCTTTTTCAATGGCCTGTAGTTTTCCAAGTGCAGTTCTCTTACTTTCTTTATGAATCAATAAAAATTTACAGTTTTTAATTATAAGCCTGTGTTTTCTATCAAAATTACTTCTTGCATGAATTTTGGGACACCCTTCACTTAGGCGACTCCTGTGAAAGGGCCATTCGACCCACAAAGGTGTCGCAACCCACAGGTTGAGAACCGCTATTCTAAAATGTCAATTAAATCTAATGAATCCAGTGTGTCCATTAGAGGCTCTGCATCCTTGTTATTTTTTTCATATGGAAGATCTATCCAGTGAAGTCAGAGGGGTGATAATTTTGTCACACTCTCTGTGAAAGTCTTCTAGAATTTTTGTTTGTTTGTTTTGATTTTTTGTTTATTTGTTTGAGATATATATATTGAGGTGCTCCTATGTTGGCTGAATATATGTTTACTAGGGTTATATCGTCTTTTTGGTTGGTCCCTTTAGTATCATGCAGTGACCTTTATGTCTCTTGTGATGGCCTTTCTTTTAAAGTCTATTTTGTCTGATATGGGTATTGTTACTTCGGCCTTTCAGTTTCTTTTCCATTTGCATGGAAATTTTTCCCATTGCTTCACTCTCATCCTGTGTGTGTCTTTTGTTTTGAGGTGGTGCTCATGTAGACAGCATAGACTTGCATCATGTTTTTGTATCCATTTTGCTCCACTACACCTTTAGATTGGAGCATTGACCCATTTACATTTAGGGTTATTATTGATAGGTATTTATTTCCTTCCATTTCGTTTCTGTGTGGCTTACTTTCTGTCTCTGTTTCTCCTTCTCATTACAGCAATCTCTGTAGCATTTCATGTAAAGCTGGCTTGGAGATGATGTACTCCTTCAGCCTTTTTCTGTCCAGGAAGCTGTGTAATTGACCGTCTATTTTGAATGAAAGAATTGCCAGATATAGTAATCTTGGTCTCAGATCCTTGCTTTCCATTAACTGGAGTACTTCATGCCATCTTATTCTGGCCTGAAGAGTTTCTGATGAGAGATCAGGAGTCAGCCTTATGGGAACTCCTTCGTGGCTAACAGTTTTCTTTTCTCTTGCTGCCTTGAAGATTCTCTCTTTGTCTTTAATCTTTGGCATTTGAATTATGATGTGTCTGGGCACGGGTTTGTTTGGGTACTTCTTCTTTGGGGTTCTCTTTGGCTCTTGATCTTGTGTGGGATTTTCCTTTACCAGGTTAGGTATGTGTTCTGACATTGTTTCTTTAAAGACCTTCTCTATGCCTTTCTCCCCCTCCTGCCTCTTCTGGCACACTGGCTATGCTAATACTGTTATGTAAGTTTTTGTTTTGTTTTTTTAAATCTTAATTTTTCTGTCTTTTTTTTTTAAATTGGGTGATATTTTTAACTCTGTTCTAAATCAGTGATTGGATCCTCAGCTTTCCCTAATATCTGCCTATTTCTTCTAATGTGTTCTTTATTTGTATTATGTCATTTTATATCTAGGACTGTTCTTCTTTTCATAGGCACTATATCTTTTTTCATGCTGTTGAGCTCTTTTACCTTCATAACTCTGAAGTCAGATTCAGATAAATGTCTTCTCTGTGCTTCATCTCTCTCTATATCTGGAGAATTCTCTTGTTCCCTCATTTGGGGGTTGTTTCTGGCTTTCTGTGTGGGTTTGTGGTGACGATTTAGGTAGATCCTGTCTGCCTCTCAGTCTCTAGTGCAGAACATTGTTAAAGGATGTTTCTGACTAATTAGGTCAGGCAAAGACTCAAAGCCTCCAGAGGCCTCCTCTGTCTATAGACTGATAGGGTTCCAACTTAACTTGCCCCCAAGGCAATGGTCCTCAGGTTATAGCAAGAGTTTGTTTCAACAGGGTGGGGCAGTTGCCTCTGCCTGGAGGTTAATTGTTATTTATAATCTCTTCAGTGTCCTCAGGGCAAGGTGTTTCCCAGTAGTGTGTGTTCATTGTCTCCATTCCAGGAAAGGCAGATGTCTGCCTGGGAAGGATTTTCTCTGCTGCATGAGGAAAGTACTCCTCCCAGGAAACTTGAAGTGTCTGTGTTCTGTGCTGGAACCCTGGACTCCCCAGTTCTGGCTTTTTCCCTCACAGCTCCAGTCCACTTCACCCTCCCTTTGCCAGGGCACAAGGTGTGTGGCTCCACAGGGAAATTTGTGTGATGGCCCTTTAAGAGGATACCTGAATTTCTAGCTGTCTCTCCCTGCCAGACAGTGCCCTGCTGCTATTCACATCCACAGGTTGTATGGCTATCCTCCTCAGTTCTGGTGCTCTCTGCTAGGAGGCCCAGCTTGGGGATTAGACCCAGAGTTCTCAGTGGCAGTTCACCACAGCTGAGATATCTCTCTGGGACTTCAGTTGCTGTCTGTGGGTGTCCGGCCCACCCCTTCAAGCCTCCTCTCCTCCAACCAGTGTCTAAGTGGTCTCCACCTTCGGTGCTCAGGTGTCAGGGTTCTCTCCTGTGAGTTTTCCATTGATTATTAGGAAGTTGTTCTGTATTTTAGTTGGAATATCAGTTTATTCCTGGGAACATGTCCCTGTAGCATCCACTTATTCTGCCACCATTCTTTTAAATATATTTTTCTTTATCTCAGAGAGAAATGGAGAGCGAGTGAGAGTTAGAAACATCAATGATGAGAGAGATTCATTGATCAGCTCCCTCCTGCTTGCCCCAGACTGAAGATTGAGCCCCCACCCAGGCAAGTGCCCTTGACCTGAATCGAAACTGGGGCCCTTCAGTCTGAAGGTCGGTGATCTGTCCACTGTTCCAAGGTGGCTAGGGTTCTGCCACCTTTTTCAATCTTCTTCAGCATCCCTCTGCATTGTAAAGTCCCTGCCAACATTCTTGTCCAATACGCTCCTTTTCATGTGGTTTCAGGATGGAGTTGTGCATGAAGGCCCTAATGTCCTGTGAGTGCACATTCTGATCAATAGCACTGTCAGGAAATGTGCATTGAGGCATGCTCTGTAGGCATATAGTAACTGAAACCTGCCATGTCTCTTACTGTTCCTGTTTCTGTTAGGATCATGATGGAGCTCAACTAAGGCTCTTGCTTCAAGTAGGGGTTGGAAGGATATACTCTTCATTTCAACACGTGTTCTTCTGAGAAACTTTCGTAGTCGTCCCCTACTCTAAAATGTATGAGGCCATTCCATTATAAGGCCAGATCTTTTATCAGGACAAGGCATTTATTTTTATTGAATGAAAATTCAAGCCAAAACCGGTTTGGCTCAGTGGATAGAGCGTCGGCCTGTGGACCGAAGGGTCCCAGGTTCGATTCCGGTCAAGGGAATGTACCTGGGTTGCGGGCACATCCCCAGTAGGGAATGTGCAGGAGGCAGCTGATCGATGTTTCTCTCTCATCGATGCTTCTAACTATCTCTCTCCCTTCCTCTCTGTAAAAAAACCAATAACATCTATTTTAAAAAAAAGAAAATTCTAAGAATCACATAAATATATAAAGATATAATTGGTACTTCCAACAATCATATACGTATTGAAGAAATATGGAGACTAAATAACTACATCTTAGTCAATATGATACAAGTACAGTAGGTCCTCGCGTTACATTGTTGCCAAGTTCCTGCAGTGGGATGTAATGCAATATTCGCGTAAGTCAGAACCCACCTACATAAGCACGTATGTCACTCACATGGAGAACACATACACAGCAGTAATGGCATGAAACAGTAAAAAATAATAAATAAATAAATAAATAAATAAATAAATAAATAAAAGAAAGAAAGATAACAATTCCTGACCTTTACTTGTGGTAAATGAATAATAATAAAACATAAAGCACATATGTGCATACGTAGAAATGATCAAACTTTTTGTTTTTAATAAATAAATGGGGAATGGCGACGTAACCACAAAACTCATGTACTTCGAGTCCAACGTAACCCAAGGAACGTCTGCATTATCACAACAGGCTGAAAAGTGATCAGTGTGGATTCCGATGGTCTGTTTTTAATGAAAATAGGGTGGAAAGGGACACTTGAAAGAGTCTGGCAGTGAAAGTTGCTAAATCAGAGCATGCACATAGTTGTGAAGAAATCAGGTAAAAGTGACTTGTTCATATTAGGAAAGAGATGTTTTAAAGTCTAACATAGAGACCCTCACTCTAAATTATGTTGGAAAATTGAAAGTATTGAGAGCATCAGTGAAGTTAAGAAGAATAGGCCTCTGCACTTGAATATAGACAAGCAGCCTGCCCATTTCAATTTTGGATGAGCTAGTGAGCAAAGAAAATTAGTGAAAGGCTCATTTAGGAGCATTGGTGGAAAGAATTAGCCCTGAAACATAGTACTGTTTGTGGGAGATGTAATAGTTCTCATATTTTGAAGGAGATTAGTGCCCTTCATATAAGCCATTAAATAATACCGCTAAAGAGCAGTAAAATCTATATGGCAATCATTACCAAAATTCAGGTTATACCTTTAAATAATTCAGCATTAGAAGAGAA
This sequence comes from Myotis daubentonii, assembly GCF_963259705.1. Classification (NCBI taxonomy): domain Eukaryota; kingdom Metazoa; phylum Chordata; class Mammalia; order Chiroptera; family Vespertilionidae; genus Myotis; species Myotis daubentonii. Next base: position 6,027,206 of record NC_081862.1, on the reverse strand, counting down.
CCATGCTAAATCAGTGATAAATAATAAAATGACTCGAGGCCCGGTGAACGAAATTCAAGCACCGGTGGCGTCCCACAGCCTGTCCTGCGCCCTCGCGCAATCTGGGACCCCCTTGGGAGATGTGGGACCGCCTGGTTAGGTCTGACACCTCCTGAGGGATGTAGCAGTGCACGAAACGGCAGGCAGCCAGGCAGGAGCCCAAGCTGGAGCCAGGTGATCTGTTCCTGCTCGTCCAAGCCCCACTCCACCTGCCACCTCTGCTTCGTAGCCTTGTCACATAGGCAGCAGAGGCTCTTGCTGTCACAGCTGCACTTTCCAGCCATTAGCCCGCCTTCTGGCTGAGTGATGTTCTTGCTGTGGGAGAGCCTTGACCACCAGGGGGAAGCTCCTGTGTTGAGCGTCTGCGTCCTGGTGGTCAGTGTGCATCGTACCAACCACTCATAATGTTGCTTACGCTTTTATATATATAGATATGTGTGACCAATTTGGCATGTCCTGGCCCAATAGAATATTAGTACTCACAGATGATATCTTGCCACTATTAGAACACCCGTGGCCAGGTGCATGGATTTGTGCACATTGAAAGGAAATTAATTAGAAGAAATATTTTAATACTGCTATTTTCCCTTTCTCTATAATAGCAGTGTCAACCAAATGCAGATTGACAATGACAATTTGAAACACATGCATGCAATTGGCGCCAGCAAGAGCTTCGATATGCATGGCACATGCATGAGTCACCTGGTGGGCATCAGGGTCTGTCAGGAAAGAGAGTGGTGCTGGGCCCCTTTCTGCCATTTATGGAGAAGGAGTGGCCTTAAGGGAAGGAGAGGCCAGGCCAGGCCAGGCTGCTCTTCCTAGCTGGTCCATGCCCAGCTACCAGGGTGCAGGCTCCTTGACCCAAAGCAGTTCATGAACCACCCAGAGTTGTTGGCCATATAAATATGTGTGTGTGTGTGTGTGTGTGTGTGTGTGTGTGTGTGTATTTAGATAGACAGACAGATAGATGGATAGAGAATAAACTTGCTTAATTAGACCTGCTTTCTGATTTAGCTCAACTTTTTCCAACCCACTGAATCACCTTAACTTCTCTTCCAGGTAATTGTCAGCAACACAGCAATAAATATCAACACAAAGCACATTATTATTGTAGTTCATGCGGGGAGAACAACGGGTAAAATATTTAACTGCAGCAGTGTTTGACTTTGTTCTGCACAGTGAGATAACCTGAAGTCCTTTTCAAGTTCCACCATTTCTTCCTTTTTTTCAGTCCGGTCAAGATTCTAAGCTTTCAAAATCTCCGTTTTCTGGCTAATGAAGAGAAAATAGGATACCTCCGAGTCTACCATCTACCTACACCAGAGCTTTGAGTGAGGGGCGGGCTGTGCAGGGTGACACCCACTGCCCCGTCCGTGATTGGAGGAGGCTTTTGAGGAGCCCACCCAGAAACAGCAGGCTGGGCCTGGCCAGGTGCCTTCTGTACCACATGTTCACATGACCAGCGCCTGTGCATGAGCCCAGTGTGCACCCACTCAGCACACCAGGGCCTGGTTGCATGCACTAGTGAGCAAGCACCTTGCCTGGACTCAGCAGGCTCTGCACCACCTGCTCCTTTCACAGCACCAGTGTCAGAGCCAGGGGGCATCCAGAGTCAGGCTGTGTTGGGAGACTGAGGGGCTCCTGGGGGCAGCGCGCTTCCTCTCAGTTCCACTAGGGGGCCTTCAGCTGCAGGGCGCCTGAGGATTCACAGTGCACCCCAGGGCCTTTGCACCAGGAAGGACAGGGCAAGCAGGATGGCCCAGAAGGATTTTGGCTTCACCTCGGTGCAGGAAAGTGGTGAAACCCAGGACACAAGGGCACAGGAGGTTCAGAGGGCAGCTTTGGGGCTGGAGTGGGAGGACTTCATGCAGGTGGGGGAGGCTGAGACCCGGGAGCTGAGGTTGGACACAGGCCAGGAGGTGTGGCTTGATCTCGAGTGCGGGAGAGGGGAGGACCGGGTGGCTACAGAGCAGTGTGTGCAGGGTGACGAGAGTGAGGTGGAGCAGGGAACCCAGAGTGAGGAGCAAGGGGAAGACAAGGAGGGCCTGGGGGAGGAGTTGCAGGCACAGGCTCAGTTTGTCCTGTGGACAGAGGGCCTTCTGCAGGTGGTGCCATGGCAGGGCACGTGGGCAGGGGAGGAGGTTTTCCCAGATCTGCAGGTGGGGAGGGAGGAGGAGGTGGTGAGTGAAGAGCAGAGGCTGGAGGCACAGGCTCCAGGTGACCCACAAAGGAGTGACCAGCAGGAGGAGGGGTGGATGGAGGAGCCATTAATTGCAGGGGAGCAGTTTGTCCTGGAGGGGGAGGGGAAGTGCACCATGGAGGCAGTGGAACAGGTGGGAGAGGTGGAGGCTCAGTCCAAGGCCAAAGCAAAGCCAGAAGAGGAGCCAGTGCAGCAGGAGCAGGCCCAGTCGGGGCCCGGGGCCAAGTTAACCTGGTCCCCTCTGGAGGTGCTCCAGGCCCTTCAGTTGGAGATGGAGCCCGTGAACGAGCAAGCCAGCAGGGCCTTCTCTTGGCTCAGGTGCAGGACTCGGAAGAGGCTCAAGCCCTATTTCGAGCAGAGAAGCCTCAATATCCGGCGCATCCCTGGGTTCTGGCTCACAGCTGTATCCTTGAGGGTAGAGGAGCAGGATCACACGGAGCATGGGACAGTGCAGGAGAATGGTGGAAGCGGGGATGGTTCCCATAGAAAAGAACATTGAGGACAAGCTAGGGGCAGAGCGCCCCAGTCTGGCCCAGCATCCTGGAGACACCCTCTTTCTTATACAGGCACCATAGAAACGGTACCTGAGGGTCCAGGGGTAGAGCTCCAAGGCAGAGGCACGCATACACCAGGGGCTGATGCCCACAGACAGGGCTGTGTTGCACGGGATCTGCTGGGAATAACTTACAGACCGTCTCTATGTCCAATTCCTCATTCAGAAGCAGGAATGTGTGATGTGTAGCCTGGCAAGCCCTCAGCACAAAAGAATCTGGTGGGCATCAGGGTCTGTCAGGAAAGAGAGTGGTGCTGGGCCACTTTCTGCCATTTATGGAGAAGGAGTGGCCTTAAGGGAAGGAGAGGCCAGGCCAGGCCAGGCTGCTCTTCCTAGCTGGTCCATGCCCAGCTACCAGGGTGCAGGCTCCTTGACCCAAAGCAGTTCATGAACCACCCAGAGTTGTCGGCCATGATCAGCGTCCAAGATGAAAATATGCTGGGCCATATGATGGATTTGAAGGTAAGTGCACCTGCTCCACGGAGTGGTGTAGAGCAGGTGGGGAAATGGCCTGTCCCTGAAAACAGCGACAGGCGGGAGCACTGGGCTGCGATTTCACTCCCTGGATCCACTTTCCTTCTGCAGGTGAGGGAAGTCAGGCATCCCTGGGGTTGCTGCACCATTAGCCTGTACTTCCGCAGCAACCCCTACTTCCACAACCATGTGATTGTGAAGGAGTATCTCATCACCCTCACAGGTAAGAGGAGGCTCCCTGCATGGGCTGCAGCTGGTGGTGGGCAGGGATGGAAGGCGATGTGCGCAGCTTCACATACCCATCTCCTGCAGGATACAGGGTGTCCCGTGCCACTCCCATTCAGTGGTCCCAGCATTGTGAACGAGAAGTGTACAGCCACAGGCTCCAGGACAGCAGCGCCAGCTTCTTCTACTGGTTCTCTGACCACAGTGTGGCAGCATCTGGCAGGATTGCTGAGGTGGGATGTCACTGGCCATGCCAGCATACAGCTTCCTGTGTCCGCCTGCTGCTTGCTTTTCTATTTGGGTCCCTGTGCTCTCCTGACCAAGCTCTGTTGGCTCTACCAGATCATCAGCAAGGACCTGTGGCTCAATCCTCTGAAGTATTATGAAAGGACGATGGCCCCCAGTGAGCGGACAGGACGGGTGAGGAGGGGCTGCCTGGGCTCTCCCTTGGTGTGCTGCCAGGTTCCTGGGCCATTACTTCTTTCTCACGGGGACACCTGGATGCTGGGAGGGAAACAGCCTGTAACACCAGGTCCCTAGGGTATGTGCCTGAGGCAGGAACTACCAGTCCAACAAGGGCAGTGCAATTCCAGCTCAGGCAGGGGGGCTTTGGCAGGAGGAGGGAGTGTGCATGCCCACTGTCACTCAGAGTCAAAGCAGATTCCTTGAGCCACTCCTCTGAACTCTCCCTCTAGGCTGCTCACAGCACCTTGAGGCCTTGACACCTGCCCCTCAACAGGGGCTGGCATGACATGTTCTTCCTATACTCCTTTCCACAGGTGTCTGCGAATCTTCCTCATGCTGAGGCTTAGGCTGCTGTGCTGCCACACCGCATTGCTCTATGGCTCCTCACCACCATCTCCTATTTCCCCAAGGTCTCCTCTTCCTCCTGGGGCCAGTGGGAGAGGCTTGCTCCTTATCAGTATCTTAGGGTGCAAAGTGTGGGCCACAGAGCTGGAGGAATCCTTGTTTTGCAGCCTTGTAAGAGGTTCTTCAATCCTTGTATCCATTTAGGTTTGCCAAGGAGAATAACTCATTTGTCCACCCTCCCTAACTGGAAAACGCGGCAGCATGCCATGACGAAATAACACACTGCTTCATTTTGTATGCTGTTCACTTCAAAGACTTTATGCACTTATGGTCATAGACACCCTGGGAAATTTAGGGCCATGAATATAACTCACCATCCAAACAGATTGTTTTTACGTGTTTGCAGTAAAATCAGACAAGAAATCCCATGTTGCAGAACACTTTCTTCTGAAAATTTGTGTAATGTTAGTGTTTAAGGTTTTACAAAAAGTAATAGATATGTCTCTTTCTTTTTATCTACTGACCTCCCCCCGGCTTCCTCTATCTCTAGTCTCTTGTTCTTGCCACCCACTCCCAGTGTCTTTCCTCTGTTGGTCTATTGGTTGTGCTTATATTCTGAATATTTTAACAATACAATATGTAAAATTTAAACATTTGAGTATATTGTAATTTAAATCAGCACTTATGAAACAACCTTGTATAATTCAAACCTTTCCTCCAATCCTGAAACTTCATAATGGTACCTACAATTTTTTTTTTTATAATTTTGAAATTGATATGTTTTTTTAAAAATATATTTTTTTGATTTTTTACAGAGAGGAAGGGAGAGAGATAGAGAGCTAGAAACATCTATGAGAGAGAAACATTGATCAGCTGCCTCCTGCACATCCCCCACTGGGGAAGTGCCCGCAACCCAGGTACATGCCCTTGATCGGAATCGAACCTGGGACCCTTCAGTCCGCAGGCCAACGCTCTATCCGCTGAGCCAAACCGGCTTTGGCTAATTCTTGATGCTTCCCCCAAACCTACCATTTGCTTTTAGTCATTCTTAAATAACAGAAGCCAAATCCTTTACAATACAATGTTGTCTGTACCTTATCATTTTTAATTCCAGTGTCTAATTCTTCTGTCACAGGGGCTTCCCCCCTGACTCCCCGATTGCCCAATCAGGTAAGCTACTGTAGTGCATGATTCACTCTCTCTTGCGTACATGGTGTATCCTGTGATCGCCGCCAGCACCACATTCAGGACCCCTTACCGGTGTGTCCGATTGGCTGGTGCAGTAATTGCTGTGCCCCCATCATACCCATCTCCTGTGTGGCTGTAATAATCATCACAGGGACTGGACCACCATAAATCCGAGGGGGCCTTCGTGCTGGCGGTGTTCCAACTGAGCCTCCTGTAAAGTCGGTGACCAAATAACAATACTTGAACCTCTTTATGAATAATTTTATGTCAGTATGACATGACACTAGTAAAGTCTTAACTATTTTGAAAACCTATGCTTTTATCTGCCTGAGCTAAAAAGGTGTCAATGAGGCTGAGGTATACAAGGGAGCTTACATTCATTTAAAACACAGCTGAAGAATAAGGTTTTAACTTAAATAATTGATTATGAATGAAAATGAAGGGCCATTCTGTGGAAATGGGCTGAAATTCTGACCTTCATATTATTTCTATGGTTCACTCTGTCCAGTGCTCCTTCTGATTAAAAATGTTAAATTACCTCTTGGCTGCTGTGCCTAAGTTGGTGGAACACCAGCCTAGGCACTGCAGGATCTGCTATTTCATTCCAGGTCAAGGGAATGTGCCTGGCTTGTAGTAAACCAATGGATGGTTCCTTCACTCTCCCTCTCACTTCCTCCCCCATCCATCTCCCTCTCCCCCCTACTTCTCCCTCTCCCTCTCCTTCTCCCTCTCCCTCTCCTTTCCTCTCTCCCTCTCCCTTTCCCCCTCCTCTCTCGCACTCTCATTTCCCCTCTCCCTCTCCCCATCCCCTCCCTCTCCCCCTCCCCCTCCCCCTCCCCCCTCATGTTGAAATAGGCCAACAATGGAAAAGGTCCTCTAATGTGGATTAGCAAAAACAAAACACACAGATACATCGTGTCACATAAATATAATAAGACCAACATTGAAAAAATACTCCAGGCACCTTAAAGTGACTGAAAATCCCAATACACCAATGTCTAAGGGGAAAAGAGATTGAGAGGCTGCAGGGCCACAACACAGGTGTAGAGCTGAGAAGGGGCTTGAAAGGGGCTGGCGACCCAGCTTCCTGCCTGAGGAGGTCCTTATGGTACAGAGCCCCAGTTTTAGTGTTCAGAGTGGTGGTGTTGATTTAATAAAGGGAGATCTACTCACTGCCTCTGCAATAACACAGAGGCCCCCAGCTTACCCCTACCCCATCTCCTGTTCCTCTGCTCCTTGCTTATCCCTCCTGCAGGCATGATGGTCATCTTTCATATTCACCATGCCAGGCCCTTCCCTGCCCCAGACTGAGGGTCAAAGTATGTAGCAAAAGGAACTGACATTGACCATCTAGCAGCACCACCCTGCCAAGAGCTTCAGAGCAACACCCCCCTGAGACTGGGAAAACACCATGCCCTGGGATGTCTTGGAGGCTTGGGCCCAGTGGCCTCCTCTCACCACCACATGCAGGTGGATGTGATATTCCTCCTTTGGGCCCTCTGCTTGTGCTTAAGCTCCAAAGTTATTGGGAGGTGGATGTCTTCTGTTCCAGACAGGGATTCTGCCAGGATATTGCGGTTGGTAGGGGATCCTCTGCTAAAAGGCACACCCTCATCTTGTCCATGAGTGCTGTTCCTGTGTGAGGTGGGACGTCCGGTGGTACAAGATGTATCAAAAGAGATTTTATTCCCGACACCTGGGTGCTGGTGGGTTGAGACAGAGAAAGTCATCAGTCATGAGAGCAGAGAGAGAGTTTTTCTTTATTTTTTTCTGGCTGCAAGCTGCTCTGCTGACATGAGGGTCTGGTCTGTCCTTGGTTCCTCCCATGCCAGCTGTCTTCTGGTTATCTGGGCTATGCTGTGCTCAAGGCTGCAAGCTTGCTACAAGATATCTGCTAAGCAAAATAAGGTTTTCTCTGCCCTGTTTTATTCTCTTTAACCCTTTCTACAGCCCCTGGGAGGGGAGAAGTAGACGGTATAAAATGGAGGACTGGGATGCCTGGGTGAAAAGGGAAACTCACAGCACCCACAAAGTGGCTCAGGATGACTATCCTTAACAACTGACCAGGGAGAGGTAGACAAGGCATGACAGAGGATGGCAGGTGGGTGATGCCTGGTGGTTGGCACCCAGGACAGATAATGGGTAAAGAGATGATGTATGCAGACAGAGAATGGATGGGTGCTAGGAGATGATATACACACAGACATAAGTGTAGTCTTTTAATAAAATTCTAGCACTGTGGTTCAAGTAATAGTATTTCCAGGGTTCCGTCTTCTTGTTTTTAAAGTTTGATAATGCCATATGAGCCATGATTATTTAGCCATCACTATTCTTTTTTTTTTTTTTTTTTTTACAAAAGTGCTGGACTGTGGGGTTGGAAGGATGTTGAAATGTCCGTTTTGTGTAGCAACATAGTACATTAAGCTTACTTACTTTAGGATATGAATACAAATGGAATCGGGCTTTAAGCCTTCAAAGCACCTTGTAATTTAGATCAGCCTACCCACCCCAGACATATAATGTCAGCAGAAATCAGGTCACTGTTGGTAAGAAGCTAATACAATTGATGCAAACATTTCCATAGCATTAAAAAAGGTCTTGAAAATATGGTATGTGTAGTCCCTTTACCCTCAAGTTGGTATACCTTTTGAAAAAAGTATTTGTATTGATTTCATAGAGCAAGGGAGAGGGAGAGAGAAAGAAAAACGTGAATGATGAGAGAGAATCCCTGAACGGCTGCCATCTCCTTGTCCCCCACTGGGGATGGAGCAAGGGGCTTGGGCTTGTTCTTTGACCAGGAATAGGACAGTGACCTCCAGGCTCACAATTGGATGGTCAACCATCACAGAGTCACAGCAGGTGGGCTAGGTGTTTAGTTTTTCAAGACAGGAACTGATGTGAGTTAGGACATTGGGTTTGCCATAACCAATTAACCTTCCCGCCCCTAACTAACTTTTCTCTGGTTCATTATTTTTGAATCGGGCAACCAGACTGATTTTTGTAAAATATATATATATATATATATCCTGATTTATTTTAAAGTAGTGGATAAGAGTTCGTTTCAATGAGTCTTTAAAGTACTAGTGAGGGAAATAGTCTTATTTCTCTTTAATCTTCAAGTCTGGCCAATGTAAGTGTGTCCCATATCCTTCAAAGTTGCCGGTGCCCCTTGCACAAGTATTCCTTAATATTACCCTGAAAGTCACACCATTTGGGCATCGTTTGGGGTACATATTTTCTTTGGTTCTGTTATATTTTCAGATATTTCCAACATATCATACCATTATTTTAAGCCACGTACTTTTGGATTTATTAAGAATCACTCTTCCCTGGGACAAGGTAACATATGCAGATTTCTATGTCAATAACCACGCTTGTGCTTTGGCTACACTTTTGATCTTATATTTAAGTTAATTTGTGTGTGTACTCTTTATGCCATATATTAAGTTGTTGATCTTCAATGACTTTTAGTACATAACTCACTTATGTGCCTGGCCTTTATTTGGAGAGCCTGCTTTATGATATATCGAAGGGGGTCAGTACATATTGACCCTTTTACTTTACCTTTATCTTTTAGGGTTTGTCAACAGCCAAGAGTTGGATTTGTCTCATGATTTTTCTTGAGTTCAGAAGGCCATTTATTTGATTTATGAAGAATGGTTGATGTTGTTTCCCTAGTTTCTAAGCAGAAGAAATGTAGTTTGTGTAGATATTATTCCCAAGTGTCTTCTTTCAAGTGATGTTTTGTAGCCTGCACAATGATTCTGAATAAGACAAAATCCCTACTTATTGGGCACTTCTTTTCTATGGTAAAAATAACAAACATGCAAGGAAATGTAAATAAGTAGAATCATGCATAAACAAAGATAAGAGGAAAAATATAGGGGGTAATTATTTTTAGAAGTTATATTGGTAGGAGATAGTGTTTCTATTCATAAAATTCAGGGGATCAAGGGATGTTTGTTGAATCTCAAATGTCGGGAAGGCGGCCTTGGTGTATAAATCTGTGGAAAACATTTTGGACCCAGAAAGCACATGTGATTCCTTAAGGTGGGAACTGTGTCCAGTGGCTGTTTAGTTTGTGTCGCTGCCCATCAGTGTCAGACATCTTGGTGGAATATGTGACTTCAGATTTGTTTACAAAAATAATTCCAGACATCCAAAGGGTTTTATGTGGAGCAATTACAGTGACCTCAGTGTACACATGCCATGTTGATTTAGCTAAAAGATCAACCATCATGAAGTTATTGGGAGACTGGGAAATTTAAGTATGTATGTTAATCAAATTACTATATTTAAAAGGTATAATTCTAGGAACACATTTTTAAAAAAATACTTTATTGTTTAGAGGATGGGTTAGCCTGGCTAGAGGTTCATCAATCTTGTTTATCCTTTCAAAGAACCAGCTCTTGGTTTCATTGATTTTCTGTTTTTTTTTTTTTTTTTTTTGGTCTCTATGTCATTTATTCCTGCTCTAATCTTTATTATCTTCTTCCTTCTGCTCACTCTGGGGTTTTCTTGTTGCTCTCTTTCTAGTTCCTTGAGATGTAGAGTTAGATGATTTACTACCATTTTTTCTTGTTTTTTGAGATAGGCCTGTAGAGCTATGCACTTCCCTCACAGGAAAGCTTTCATTGTGTCCCATAGGTTTTGGATTGTTGTTCTTTCATTGTTGTTAGTTTCCGGGATGTTTTTAATTTCTTCTTTGATGTCATTGGTAAACCAATTAATATTTAATAACATGCTATTCAGCTTCCAGCGTTAGAGTATTTTGTATGGTTTTTATTGTAGATTATTTCTAATATTACGCCATCGTGATCTGAGAAGATGCTTGGTATAATTTCAATCTTCTTGAATTTGGGGAGACCTTGTTTGTGACCCAATATGTGGTCTATTTTTGAAAATGTCCCATGAGCACTTAAGAAGAACCTATATTCCACGGCTTTGGAGTGAAATATTCTGAAGATGTCAATTAAATCCATCTGATCTAGTGAGTCATTTATGATTGCTGTTTCTTTGCTGATAATTTGTCTAGAGTATTTATCCAGTGATGTCAGTGGTGTATTAAGGTCCCCTACTATGATTGTATTGTTGTCGACCTCTCCTTTGATATCTTCTAGGAGCTTTTTTATGTATTTGGGCGCTCCTGCATTGGGTGGATAAATGTTTATCAGGGTTATATCCTCTTGTATTGATCCCTTTAGTATTATGAAGTGGCCTTCCTTATCTCTTGTTATGGCCTTCAATTTGAGGTCTATTTCGTCCTATATAATTATTGCTACCCCAGCTTTTTATTTTTTTCATTTCCATTTACCTGAAAAATATTTTGCCATCCCTTCACTTTAATTCTGTGTGAGTCCCTTCTTCTGAGGAGGGTTTCTTGTAGACAGCAAATATATGGGTCATGTTTTATTATCCATTCAGCCACTTGATGTCTTTTGATTGGAGCATTTAGTCCATCTACTTTTAAAGTTATTATTGAAATGTACTTGTTTGTAGCCATTTCTATTTTTTGTGCCTGTTTTCTTTCTTACCTTTTTATTTCCTCTTTTTACACCAGTCCTTTTAGCATTTCTTGCATTGCTGGCTTGGTGATGATAAACTCCCTTAGCCCTTTTTTGTCTGTGAATCTTCTTATTTCCCTTTCAATTTTGATTGATAGCCTTGCTGGATAGAGAATTCTTGGATTCAGTCCTTTGCTTTGCATCACTTTGTAAATTTCCGTCCATTCTTTTCTGGCCTGATGTGTTTCTGTTGAGAAATTATTTGATAATCTAATGGGAGATCCCTTGTATGTAACTTTCAGTCTCTCTCTTTCAGCCTTCAAGATTCTCTCTTTGTCCTGAACATTTGCCATGGTAATTATGATGTGTCTTGGGGTGGGTCTTTTCGAGTTCACCTTATTTTGTACTCGGGCCTTGTGTGAATTTTTTCTTCCCCACATCTGGGCAGTTTTCTGATATTATTTATTCCAATAGGTTTTCTAATCCTTGTTCCTCTTTCTGTTGTTCTGGATCCCCTATAATTCGCATGTTGTTTCATTTCATGCTGTCTCATAGCTCCCTTAGGCTCTCCTCCTGTCTTTGAATTTTTTTCTCCAATTGCAGTTCAGTTGGGAGTGTTTTGCTTCCCTGTCTTCTAATTCACTAATTCGGCCCTCTGCTTCTCCTAATCTACTACAGAAACTTTCAGTGGTGTTTTTTATTGCAGCTATATCACTCTTCATTTCTTCTTGTTTCTGACATAATTTATTGATTTTTTTCATCCATTTCTTTTTGATTCTTACATAAGTTGTTTATTTTTTCTTCCGTTTCTTCTTGATTCTTGCATAAGTTGTTGATTTTTCCCTCCATCTGGTTTATGCATTCTAGCACCCTTAATCTGAATTCTCTTTCTGTCAAGCTGCATGCCTCTGTTTCACTTAGCTGCTTTTCTGGGGAGTCCTCCTTTTCTTTCCTTTGGGGGTTTCTTTCTCTACCCATGTTTGATCTCACCGATATATCTAGACGTTGAGTCTCTCAGGGGCTGCTCCTTGGGTGGCAGTGGCTCCTCGGGCTGTGGTTGATCCTCAAGCAGTTGTGATAGCTGCTGATCCTCAGTTGGCAGCTGCTCCTCTGGTGGGTGCTATTCACAGCCGTGGTGGCTCCTCTGGCTGGTGGGGGTAGGCTTCACACACAGCTGCCGTTCCTCAGACCAAGGATGTGCTGATCACAAGGCTGCTGTTCCTAGGATGCGGGTGGGCCACACACACAGCTTCTACTCCTTGAACTGGGGCGGACTGCTCACATGGCTGCTGATCCTTGGATGGGGGCTGGCTGCATGCTGCTGTTGTTCCTCTGATGTGGTGGGCTGCTTGTGGGGCTACTGCTCCTAGGACTTGGATACATTGATTGCAGGTCTAATGCTCCTCAGACGGAGATGGGCTGCTTGCAAGGCTGCTGATGTTTAGACGGGAGGGAGCTGCAGGCAAGGCTGCTCCTCCTTGGACAGGGATGCGCCACTCACTGGTCTGCTGCTCGTCAGACCGGTGCAGGCTGTTGTGGCTCTGCTCCTCGGAATGGTGCGTGCTGTGCAGGGCTGCCGCTCCTCAGATGTGGGTGGTATACTCGTGTGACTGCTGCTCCTCGGACCGGGTTGGGCTGCTGCTGCTCCTCGAATGGGGCCGGACCACTCGCAGAACTGCTGCTCTTCAGGTGGGGGTGGGCTGCTCGCACAGCTGCTGTTCTCCAGATTGGGCAGAGTGCTCATGCGGCTGCTGCTGCTTGGACCAGGCCAAGCTTCTTGTGCAGCTGCTGCTCCTCAGACTAGTGCAGGGTGTGCGCAGCTGCTGCTCCTCGGATGGAGGCAGGCTTCGTAGGGGTGCCGCTCCTCAGATATAGGAAGATTGCCCATGCAGATGCTCCTCCTCAGAGAGGTCAGACTGCTCGCGTGGTTGCTGCTCCTCAGACAGGGAAGCAGGCCACTCACACAGCTGCTGCTTCTTGGACAGGGGCAGGTCACATGAGGCTGCTGCTCTTTGGCTCGAGGCAGGCTGCTCATAGGGCTGATGTTCCCTGAACAAGTGCTTGCCACTCATATTACTGCTGCTCACGTGGTTGAAGAAAGAACGTGAAAAAAGTAGGACATAAGGGAACAAACAATAAAAAAGGTGAACAAAGAAAAATGCAAAAAAAAATGCTAACCAAATAATAATAATGAAAAAAATGAAAAATTGAAATGGCATTCCTTAGGCTGGCTTCAGATCCCAGTTTTCAGGAATATCTGTGCTTTTTGCTGTTGTTGTTGTTGTCATTGCTGGGACAGAAAGCCCCGCTATAGGCCAGACCCTGATAACTCCCAGGGACTAATCAGATTATTTTAATCCTTCATCTCATGTAGGGTGGAATCTGGATGTGGCTGTTTTCCTTGCCTGGTGCCTGGAGGGAGGAATTAGAGCCTCAGGAGAAAATGGCTGCCCAAGTCCTGGGCTAAGGGGTGACTCAGCATTCAATTTACTGCCACTTCTCCTGGCCCACCTTCTCTTCCCAGCCTCTCCCCAGATTCCACTTGCCCGCACCTTCACCTGCTCTTCAGCTCAGGTGAGTGTCTGTATACAAAATGTCCTATGAACAGGGTTCATTGAAAAGGAACAAACAAATGCCTGCCACAGAAACAGGGCAGGCTGAGTCTCTGTAAGCTCCTCTCTTACTGGAACTGCATGGTCTGGTCAGAGCTTCAGGCTGCCCCTTTTAGGCTCAGTCCTCTGTAATTATGAAAACCAGATCCCAAATCCCCCTGTACCAACAGTCCCGCGGATCTCCTTTCCACAGTCAGGGGCTGTGCCTGTCCCAAGAATCTTGGCTGTGTGCTGCGTGGTCTCCTTCTGACCCTCTGGGCTCAGAGGTGTGGCAAACTTTCCTGCCCAGATCCCTGGTTTTTACCTTACCAGAGGAACTCTGCCCTTCCCAGCTGTAAACTGTCTCACCACCTGAGTGTACTTCGCCAATTCTGGGTGGGTGTTACTAGTTTCAGCTGCACACTCCATTTGCTCCAGGACAAGCCCTGGGACGGGTCTGCCTATTCCGCTGCGATCTTGGCTTCTCGAGATTTATTTTTTCAAATATAATTACTGATCCCCTAATCCCCCCCCCCCTTTGCCTGAAAAATATTTCTCTCCTTCCACTTTCAGTCCGTGTGAGTCCCTTATTATGAGGTGGGTTTCTCATAGACTGCATACATATGGGTCTTGTTTTATTATAATTTTAGCCATTTTATATCTTTTGAATGGAGTGTTTAGTCCATTTAGGTTTAAGGTGATTTTGATAGGTACTGATTTGTTGCCACTTTTTTCTTTATGCCTGGGTTTCTTCTGTCTCTTCTATTCCTTCTTTTTACAACAGTCCCTTTAGCATTTCTTGCATTGATGGTTTAGTAGTGAAACACTCCCGTAGATTTTTTTTTTCTGTGAAGACACTGAATTCCTCTACAGTTTTGAATGATAGCCTTGCTGGATAAGTATTCTTGGATGTGGTCCCTTGTTTTGCATCACTTTGTATATTTCCTTTCATTCCCTTCCTGCCTGATGTGTTTCTGTTAAAAATCACTTGATCATCTAAGAGGAGAGCCTTTGTAGGTAACTCTCTGTATCTCTCTTGCAGCCTTTAAGGTTTTGTTTGTGTCGTTATTGTTTGCCATTATAATTACAATGTGTCTTGGTATAGGTCTTATTGGGTTCATCTTGTTTGGAACTTTCTGTGCTTGTGTGACTTTTTCTTCCCAAGATGAGGAAGGGTTTGTGATTATTTCTTCTGATAGGTTTCCTAATCCTTGTTCCTCATCTTGTCCTTCTGACCCCCTTAATATACACATCTTACTTTGTTTCATGTTGTCACCAATTTCCCTTAGGATATCCAACTGCTTTCTATTTCTATTTTTTCTCTCTAATTGCTGTTCAGATTGTGTTGTTCATGGTGTGTTACACTTCCCTGTCTCCTAAATCGCGGATTCAATCCTTTGCTACTTCTAGTCTACTATTGAAACCTTCCATTGTATTTTTTATTGTAGCTATTATCAATTTTTTTCATTTTTCCTTGATTCTTACATAAGTTGTGGATTTCCCAGGCATCTGGTGTATGGACTTTATGATCCTTATTCTGAATTCTTTTTCAAACATTTTGTATGCCTCCATTTAGTTGAGTTTGCCTTCTCGGCAATTCCTCCTTTTCTCTCCTTTGGGGTTTGTTTGTTTGTATCAGCATTTTACCCATCATTGCAGAACCCAGGTGCCAGGGTGCGGGTGGCCAATGGCCACAGAGTGGATCGGCAATTCAATTGTGCACTCCAAGACTCACAGGAGGTAGTGGAGGTGGTTGGGGGCTGCAGTCCCGGTGTCCGTGGGTCTGCTGTTGCCATAAATGGTCTTTGGCCAGAGTGGCTCTAGGATCTCAGGTGATGTCTGAGGCCCATCTGGGTGGAGGTGAGGCTGGGTTCCTAGTCATAGCAGCTCTCTCCTTCAAGATGGCTTGTTTTCTTAGAACCATATTTAACAAAACAGTGTATAACATAAAAATACTAAAGATTGTGCAAGAAGCCTATTAGAAATAGAATGAAGAAACAAATCAGAACTATGTAAATACAGAGTTGCAGTCATACTGGACATTTTTTCTTTCATTTTAACTACAGAAATAATAAAAGTAAGAAATCTGAGAGTTGGTAGAGGAGGAATAAAGTACCTAATCATTTTGAATGAATGATTTTTGTTTTAAAAAATAGTTTATGTAAGACATGTACCCTGGAAATAATGAAATAGATGTTGTCAAAACAAAAATGGAGTAACAGACACATTCTAAAAAGTAATCCACATTGCCCAGTCAGTATTGCTCAATAGTTGAGCATAGAATTGTGAACCAAGATGTCTCATCATCTCTTCCTGGTCAGGACACATGCCTAGGGTGCTGGCTGGTCCACCAGTATGAGACATTTAAGGAAGCCGCTGATCAATATATTTCTCTTTCATCTATGTTTCCATCTCTCTATCCCTCTCACTTTCTCTCTCTCCAGAAAACCAAGAATAAGCCTATTAAAAGACAAGAATGGGATGTATGTTTTTTTTTT
The DNA here is from genome assembly GCF_963259705.1 of Myotis daubentonii. Lineage (NCBI taxonomy): Eukaryota > Metazoa > Chordata > Mammalia > Chiroptera > Vespertilionidae > Myotis > Myotis daubentonii. Next base: position 6,011,124 of record NC_081862.1, on the reverse strand, counting down.
CCTGTAATGTGAGACATTTTAGTGCTTATTACTAAAGGTCTTTGGAGAACTTTTATTAACCAACATATATGGTTCTGTGTTGAATACTTCAAAGGAATATTGTCAATAATGAAGTGTTTCATAAACTTACCATGAAAAAGGTTTCTATCATATTTGCATGAAATGCTTTGTTTGGGAGAAGAATTTGAGGTAGATCTTGATTTTAGTTGCAATAATAAGTAGGTTTCAAACAGTTTTTCATTTGTTCAGGTCAAATGTTATGTAGTGTTCATATTATGTGTACTGTTTAGTCTGTGGGTGGAAAAACAATTAAAGTAGACTACACCAAGAAACCATCTTTTCACAGTGGGGGTGGGGCGAGGGTACCACTTCCATCAAGAAATAGAGGCGATATAAGAAGTCTGAGAAGTGAAAGAGGAGGAAGTAAGAGAAGCAAAAGTTATCCCTCAGGTGGAAATAACTTAGGTAATGTTTCAAAATCTAGGGATAGTAGGAGATCTGACTTAGGTAAACACATAATGCAATATATTAACTCCTATAAATTCAATAAAGAGTGCAGAAACTGTCAGTAACTCAAATGTTTTTTTAAAAAATTAAAAAATAAAAGATATGAGCATGAAACCATTATTTATGTGAAAACAGTGACATTCAATGAAGAGATACACCTCAATTTCATTCATATCTTTCAAAGCAATAGAAATGATACCATTCATTAGATTGAGAATGTATACTGATGATCAATATGATTTGTGATTGCTAAAGAGGTATAGCACTTATAATAATGAATGAAATATGTAATGTGTAAAAAAAACTCATAATGACTTACAGGGATAGAATTTAAACCTCAAGCTAAATTCAGTCTATTTTAGCATTACATTTGCCTCTAGTCACTTCAACAGTTCTCCGAAGAACTCAATTCTATTGATCTTATGTTAGAATGTTACACTTTAGGAACAAGAAGCTATGTAGGTTTAAAGTGAGGATTCATATTTATTGAACTACAATAATTTGTTCTGAAAGTACACTTCTTTTGTCTGAAAAAAGGACATCAGTTCACCTTGGAAAATACCCACTGTAATAAAAGTTCATATGAGGATCCTCATAGTTCTTCTTTCACAATACAAATTAGAAAATTGGAAGATAAGCCTATTTTCTATTTAAAAATGAAAAAAAAATGCTTTCACACAGTGAAGTATTATACAGCTATAAAAATGGATTCCGAAGATGGTGGCGATATAGGTAGACACGTCCCAGGTCGTGTCCTGGAGCAAATGGAATAAGCAGCTGAAACTAATAACACCCACCCCAAATTGGCGAAATTACTCAGCTGGTGAGATGGTTTGCGGCTGGGAAGGGAAGAACTCCCCTAGAAAGGTAAAAACAAAAACAAAAAAACAAAACAAAAATAAAACAGGGATCAGGGAAGGAAAGTTGCCACACCTCTGAGCCCAGAGGTTCAAAGGGAGACCACATGGCAGACAGGCGAGTCCCTTGGGACAGGCACAGCCCCTGACTGGGGAAAGGAGATCCTAGGGATTCCTGGCACAGGGGGATTTGACATCTGGGTTCTGTGACCACACAGGACTGAGCCTAAAGGGGCAGCCTAAAGAGCTGACCAGAGCATGCAGTGCCAGTAAATGAAGAGCTTACAGAAACTCAGCCCTCCCCGTTTCCGCAGCCTGCAATTGTTTGTTTGTTTTCACTGAATCCTGTTCATAAGGCATTTCGGATACAGACACTCACCTGTGCTGAAGAGTAGGAGAAGGTGTAGACACGTGGAATCTGGGGAGAGCCTAGGATAGAGGGAGGGCCAGGAGAGGTGGCAGCGAATTGTGTGCTGAAACACCCCTGGACCCAGGATCTGGGCAGTCATTCTTTCCGGATGGTGGGACTCCTCTACCTAGCCCCCAGGTAAGGAGCACAGCCACACCCAGATTCCACCCTGAAGGAGATCAAGGATTAAAATAATCTGATCAGTTCCTGGGAGTTAACAGGGTCTGGCCTATAGAGGGATTTTCAATCCCAGCAATAACACAGAGCAGGGTAATGATTAAAGAACCAGCTCTGGACAGTTGACCTCCCCAAACCAGTTTTAAGTGCAATCAAGAAAATAAACCCTTGCTACTGGAAAGAAAAGCCATATAGCATCAGAGGCCAACCCAAAAACTGCCTCCCAGAGGCTGAGCCACAAACTGACTCTTAGCTAAACACAAATTAAGGCAGTCTGGGACACTAATACGGCCTGCTTTAAAATCAGGATTGTGGTTTACAACACAGAGGAACAGTGGATCCCCGGGAAATTCAACATTCTCCTGAATACCTGGCAGGACCAAGGCGAGCCAGACTGATGAGTAGAATAACCGAAGGACCTTCACTACTGCAATTTTTTTTTTCTTTTTCACCTTTTAACTAAGAGACCAATTTTTTTTCTTATTTTTCCAACATCTGATTTTACCCTTTTAATTACTACATTTTATTTTTAACCAGTATTATTACTGCTACCATTTTACCATTTTTTTTAATTTTTTTTTATTATTATTAGTTAAGGTATTACAAATGTGTCCTCATCCCCCCCATTAACCCCCAACCTCCCCCCCCACACACACACAAACTCATGCTCCCATCCCCCCGTTGTCCATGTCCATTGGTTTGGCTTATATACATGTATACAAGTCCTTCTGTTGATCTCTTCCCCTTACCCCCGCCCTCCCGTACTTTCCTTCTGGGGATTGATAGCCTGATCGCTGTTTCTCAGTCTTTGGGTCTGTCCCTTTTCATCAGTCTATGTTGTTCTCTATAATCCACAAATGAGTGAGATCATGTGGTATTTATCTTTCTCTGACTGGCTTATTTCACTTAGCATAATGCTCTCCAGTTCCATCCATGCTGTTGCAAAAGGCAAGAGTTCCTTTTTTTTTACCGCAGCATAGTATTCCATTGTGTATATGTACCACAGTTTTCTAATCCACTCATCTGCTGATGGGCACCTAGGGTGTTTCCAAATCTTAGCTATGGTGAATTGTGCTGCTATGAACATAGGGGTGTATATATCCTTTCTAATTGGTGTTTCTGGTTTCTTGGGATATATTCCTAGTAGTGGGATCACTGGGTCAAATGGGAGTTCCATTTTTAGTCTTCTGAGGTAGCTCCATACTGTTCTCCACAGTGGCTGCACCAGTCTGCATTCCCACCAGCAGTGCAAAAGGGTTCCTTTTTCTTCACATCCTCTCCAACACTTGTTGTTTGTTGATTTGTTGATGATAGCCATTCTGACAGGTGTGAGATGATAACGCATTGTCGTTTTGATTTGCATCTCTCGTATAATTAGTGACTTTGAGCAGGTTTTCATATGTCTTTCGGCCTTCTGTATGTCCTCTTTCGAAAAGTGTCTATCTAGGTCCATTGCCCATTTTTTTATTGGATTGTTTATCTTCCTTTTGTTAAGTTTCATGAGATCCCTGTAAATGTTGGAAATTAAACCCTTATCGGTGGTATCATTGGTAAATATGTTCTCCCATGTAGTGGGTCTTCTTGTTGTTTTGTTGATGGTTTCCTTTGCTGTGCAAAAGCTTTTTATTTTGATGTAGTCCCATTTGTTTATTTTCTCTTTAGTTTCCATTGCCCTAGGAGCATTATCAGAGAAGAAATTTCTTCGGCAT